>NC_048559.1:1392202-2037962 GCF_902806685.2 Maniola hyperantus | reverse complement strand
GTAGATCCTTGAGACAGACAGGCGACGGCATATCTTTGATAGCCCTGACTTTATCTGGGTCGGGGGACACTCCATTTTTGAAAATATATGTCCTAAATATTTGACTTGTGTATGACCAAATTTACACTTACTTTTATTAAACTTTAGGTTGACTTCTTGAGCTTTTTTAAACACTCTTTGTAGATTTTCATCATGTTCTTGACGATCCTTGCCATAGACTAAAATATCATCAGCATACACCATGACTCCAGGTAGTACACCAAATGTTTCTGTCATAATTCTATGAAATATTTCAGGGGCACAGTTGATACCAAAAGGTAATCTCTAAACCTGTACCGGCCAAATGGGGTGTTGAATGTACACAACATTGAACTTTCTAAATCAAGACAGATAACCCAAAATCCACTGCTAGCATCCAGCGTAGAAAAATATGATGCTCCATGTAGCTTGGATCGCACAATATCAATAGTAGGTATTGGATAATGTGATCTACATATCGCTTCGTTCAAATTTCTTGGGTCAAGACAGACTCTAAGTGACCATTTTTCTTTTCGACTAAAATAAGTGAACTCACCCATGACGTTGGCTCGGTAACCTTGGTGATGACATCCAGACTTTCCATATGGTCCAATTCCTTCTTCAGTCTATCATGTAATGAGAATGGAACTTTCCGTGGTGGATCAATTTTGGGACGGACATCTTTATTGACAGTAATGTGACACTCACCAGGTAGACAGCCCAATCCATCGAATACAGATTTATACTTAGACAAAAGACTCTGTAAATCATTATTATTATTAATATAATATGACTGTAAATGTGACTGAACATGACAATTATTTTATAATGTGACTGTGACTGACAATTATTATTGTTAACTTGACAATTATGAGACTCGGACAGAGTTTGACTATCACTTGTGACTGGATTTGACTCATAGTTCTGACATACACTTGACAATGACTTGTGACTGGGTTTGACTCATAATTCTGACATACACTTTGACAATCATCTGACTTGGCTATATTAAAGACTCTTTTAATAAGACCTAACTCTGTACATGTACTTTTACCAATGACAGTTGGAGACGACACATTTGCTATAATAAAATTAATTGTTTTTGACTGAGATTGACTATTTATATGATAGGTACATTCAAGCTTTTGTTGACCTAATATTGGAATACTATTTCCACAATAAGACGTTACTTTGGCATGACAAGGTGACAAATTCTCAATGACATTTAATGACTGAAACAAATTATATGACATGACATTAGCATCACTTCCTGTATCTAAAATACACTGTACATTTATGTTATTAATTAAAAAATTAACACTCCAATCTGCATTTGTAGATAGACTTGAATTTAAATGCCCGACAAATAAACAGTTTGACTCATTACCTTCATATGTATCATTATCCTCTTGTTGTACATATTTCACTTGTTTAGACTTACAAAATGCTGCATAATGACCTAAAAATGAACACTTTTTGCACCTTGGATTGCGGCTGGTACCATTAAATCGATTGAACTTTGCCACACCGAGTACATATATTCCGATTTTTGAGACTGTGATCTAATGTCTTTGACTGAGCCAGTGATTCTGTGACTGCGACCGGGTTGCTCTTGACTGTGAACTAGACTGACTGAGTGACTGACGTTGGAAGAACACATTAGTAGATTCCTTGAATTCGGCTGCATGAGACTTTGCGACACTATAGTTTTTGACAGATTCCTTGCCCGTTCTAGGGTCAAATCCTTTCGAGGTAAAAGTTTTTCTCCCGAACATGTTTGATAATTTTCATGCATGTTAGTGATATAAATATCCTTTATCATTCTTCTTGTAACTCTCGAATTCGTCAGGACTTACTTTGTTTATTAAACGTGTTAAGGAAGTCTTCCAGACTTTCACCTACATTTTGTGTTTGTTGTAAAAAACTTGTAGCATTCATAGGTTCTGTTTCTTTTCGGCACAAAATATTCTTCAAATTTCTTTATTAGTTGACTGTACGTAATTTCTTCTATGTCTAGACTGAAAGTGTTGAATATTTCCAGGCATTTTCACTGCCTATTAAAATGTAAAAACTACTGCGACTTTTCTTGCATCACGATTCCTCGGAAAGGCCACTTCTGGCCTTCTAAAAATATGCCAAATGCTTGTTGCCACTTCTTCCAATTAACTGCCAATTGCCCTCCAGGAGCTCATAGGCTTAACGTGTTCACGACTATATTGAGCCTTTTTGATGTGACTTCGGTGACATTGTTTGTCCTTCCGTGCTGTCTCTCAACTTTTGTGTCCGGCATGTTTGTTTCCCACGGACACTTCTGACACCATGTATAATTTATAATGCTTTATTATAAATAATGTAACAATAAAATAGCCTGCATCAAGTGTATAGAAAATATATTATAATTTAATAATCACAAATCACAAGATGACTTTTTCTAACTAAGACTAATGACTAATGACACCGACCTCTTGTATCAAGATTGACACAGACTATGTATACTCATAACAATGACTTGCATAGCCATAAATAAGGAGTTGATTTTTCAATCGCCGAATAAACTCCGGTGTTTAATAGTCAAATCAGTTCTACCTTATTGCTGAGGGTCGTGACTCCTTTCCATTAATCTCTATGTATAAAAAATAATCGCTAAATGTGTTTCTGATCGCAAATCTCGAGAACAGCTGAACCGATTGCGCTAATTCTTTTTATATAATATTCCTTGAGTAGGAGGATGGTTCTTACGGAGAGAAAAATTAAAAAAAAATGCCTGAAAAAGAATCGACTGTTAGGCGGTACGAAGTTCGCCGGGACAGCTAGCATACCTAATTATAATACTATAATTCATCACTTTCGGCCGCATACCGTACGAACATTTACGAACGCGTTACATCATGACACGGTAATGTTATCTATACAGTATTGTAACTCGGCCGTATCTTTAAATAAATACCTACCGCCGCGCGGTACGTAAACATGCGATAGGGCTGCCCGCCTCCGGCATTTTAATTACATTTGCCTACTTTGTGTTTAAATATGTACTTGTCATTTGCCTACTTTGTGTTTAAATATGTACTTGTCATATTAAATATGTAGGTACTTGAACTTATTTTTAGTGAAAATATCGCGCGGTTATTATAAAAACAAAACACCGTCCGTTCGTCACTGCGGCACAGTCGCGACTGGCTGCACCGCGAGCGCACCGCAAGATCGAGGCGCGTAGGTATCGTTCGCGTTTCGCCCGTTTGTATGAAGTTGGAATACTGTATAGATAACATTACCGTGATCATGATGTGTGTCAATAAGTTATGCGCGGTCAAGTAACCTTTCCTTACCACCTCTACATAGAAAACAACAGCTTTCTTTGGAAAGTACAATGCGAAACAAAAGTGCATTACATAAATATTAATTAACCTTTGTAGGATTCCGTATGTAGGTACAGAGAAAAAACCGGTAAAATGCGATTCAGACTCGCGCACCGAGGTACTACAGTTCTATTTTTTCAAAATTTTGCACGATAAATCAAAAACTATTGGGCATAAAAATAAATAAAAATTGTTTTAGAATGTAAAGCATTGCTTTCTTTATCGCCCGCTGAGTGACTATGGGCTTACTTATGGGGCCTATAGTTAGCAACCATCGCAAAACCGATTGACGTTGGGGTCGCAAGGCGCTAGAACGGTGACCTTGTGCAAGTGTAGCGTTTGAAGACCCCCTCACTAGGTGGATTGAATACGCGAGTCATAGAAAGCCGCTAGATTCAGGTGACGCAAAACTGCGAGCGGCGAGTGGATGTACCTTTTTTTCCGCTGGTAAAAATGCTATTAGGCTTGCCGCACAAGGGCGGGTATGTGGGACTAACTCGCTGTTTTTTAACCGCCATCAGCATACCCACTAAAAAACCCAGCGGTGCCGTCCGCGTCAAGTATAAGACGTCTCAGGATCCCGGATATCGGATGCGACTGAGACGTCCTGGCGTTGGACCGGCACAAGTTTACTCCCAATGCCTGGGCAGGAGAAGGTGAGCATACTGCCTCCTTCTCCTCCCCTGTCCACTGCGGAGCGGGTGGGCGTCGGCGTCCAGCTCTCGTTCCCGCTCCGCGGCCTCCTTCAGTGTACACTACAAGAAACTTATGTCAGTCTATCAGTTGATGAATATTGGACAGTAAGATACTACCTATTCGTAAAAGCCGTACGAGAAACACGAATCTATTCGTGGACTTTAACAATATTAAATATAACAAGTGTTTATTTAAACTCGTATGTACTTGACTGTACGGATTTGCGAGATGCGCTCGCGCATAATATTAAAGTGTTTTTGTACAGTCGGCAAAACAAATCGATTGTCATTACCATCGTTTCTCTGAACCGCGGACATAGACTTGTCACGATGATATTATCATAACTTTTGAAGTAGGTATAGTACGCGAGATATAGTAGGCGAGATGGCAATCGGGGTATAAGGCGGGGGGAGGGGGAGGGGGGGGGGTCACATTGCATCGTAGGTCGGGCGCGACTATTTACCTGCTGGGAACTGTAGATATAGAAAGTTCAATCCACGAAGACGCACCCCACTATTTTTGGTGCGGGGAAACCAAGGTTGCGGGGAGGGATTTCTAGATAATTTATCTTCTTGTGCGTATGCCCACATCGTTATGACTTACGATAAAACTCACAGTCTCAGCACATAGCATATTTTGCATTGTAACTGATTGGGACAAAAACTGGGGCGCGTCATCGTGGATTGAACTATCTATCTATACACCTGCAGGGTTAGCATGGGCGGGGATATAATTTTCTCCCCGGGGAAAGGGTAAAATCTTTATCCCCTCCGACAGCTTTATCCACTCTCCGAGCATGGGCTCACGGGTGGATATAATTATCCACAGTGAATAAAACGGGGGACTTTTCGGTTTTTGGATCTTTTCCTTTACCTTTATTGGGTTAATGGTAATTGGTATTTGGGACCTATGTTGGGTTAACCTAACCCAACCATATTCCAAACATAACCCAAACACAACCCAAACATAACACAAACATAACCCAAACATAACCCAAACACAACCCAAACATAACCTAAACCCAACAGGTACCGCGAGACATGTTTTGATTTTTTAAGTTCTATGAGAATTGAGAATAAACTTAAACCCACGTCTAATGTCGAGGATAAAATTGTCCCCGAATTAGGGATAAACTTCTCCTCTCCCCTGTTGCCGTGCTTTGAGAGGTGGACAAGTAAATTTTATCCCTCGTCAGTGGATATAATTGGGGGATAAAATTTTTGTCTCCTGCCCATGCTAGGGGGGCTGCATTGATTTACATCGTGGACGTGGACGCTCCCGCCTCCCGCGTTCATGACGCGCAGGTGTGGCCGTAGCTTTAGTCCGGCCTATAAGTGTTCAGTTTTCGCAAGGTACATATTTACAAGGAAATGACGTTCTTCTTTACAGTTTCTGTTTTCCGTCACACTTTCTAAAGTTTCTACAGTTTAAATAATAATTACTTTTACCTGAGTAAGCTGTGGTAGCCTAGTGGTTAGAACGTCCGCCTTCCAATCGGAGGTCGGGGATTCGATCCCGGGTACGCACCTCTAACTTTTCGGAGTGATGTGCCTTTAATATCACTTGCTTTAACGGTGAAGGAAAACTTCGTGAGGAAACGTGCATGCCTGAGAGTTCTCCATAATGTTCTCAAAGGTGTGTGAAGTCTACCAATCCGCACATGGCCGGCGTGGTAGACTATGGCTATCTCACTCTGAGAGGAGATCCGTGCTCTGTAGTGAGCCGGTGCGGCGATGGGTTGATCATGATGATGACTTACTTAAATAGCACATAACTCCGAAAAGATAGAAGTTTTGAACCCCCGACCACCGAATAGAAGGATAGAGGTGCATGCCCGGGATTGAACCCCCGACCTCCGAATAGTAGACGGACGTCTTAACCTATCACAGGTTTCTATAGGTATAGAAAGATAGAAAGATAGATAGAAATACTTTATTGCACACAAAAAATATTACATAACTATTACAGAAACAGCAGAAAGCTGTGATAGGTAATTCAAATAGGTACCTATAGAAAGTACATGAGTAATAATAACCATTACATACAAAATAGTAAACACTTAGATTATATACAAGATATACAACATAATGTGACTTGATCAACGGTTAACGAGAGAAAACGGCTCAAGTCAATGCCTTCGAATTTCTATAGAGAAATCATCTGCCATAATCACTTAGTCACCATCTACAGCGGACTATAAGTCCCTCGGAGGCCTGGGGCGATATTCACTTTAATGAGGCCCCCGTTCAATACGGTATTTGATTATGATCAACCCATCGCCGGCTCACTACAGAGGACGGGTTTCCTCTGACACAATATGACAGTTTGTTCCGGCGCTTCTTTTGCTTGTTCTCAGGTGGAAGAAGCGCCGGAATAACCAGCTCTTAGCTTTAAATTGTCATGTGTGGCACAATTGCATAAATAAACGTCTTTTCTTTCTTTCTTTCTTTTCCTCTACTCATATAAGTAGAGCTGCTCTTAGTAATCATTTAGGTATCGAATAAGTTCTTGTAGACTGTAGGATCTCTAGAAAAAGCATTAAGGAACCAACGCAGGTAATCATCATCATCATCACCATCATGATCCATCGCCGGCTCACTACAGAGCACGGGTCTCCTCTCTTAGTGAGAAACGTTTTGGCCATAGTCTACCACGCTGGCCATGTGCGGATTGGTAGACTTCACACACCTTTGAGAACATTATGGAGAACTCTCAGGCATGCAGATTTCCTTACGATGTTTTCCTCTACCGTCAAAGCAAGTGATAATTTTTTATAAAGAATTTGTAATTATGACTAATATTCCCCTTTCCCCTCCAATTAAGCGTAAAGCAGAAAGCTTGTGCTAGGAGTGGGTACGACAATAGTGCAACGGGTGGGGTTTGAACCGCCGACCTTTCGGAATTCAGTCCGCTCCTTGACCGTTAAGCTATTGAGGCTGAGGCTCTGAATATTTCATTTCTTAAAACGCTCATAACTCCGAAAAGTTAGAGCTGCGTCACGGCTGCGTGCCCGGGATCGAACCCCCGACCTCTCGAATAGGAGGCGGACGTCTTAAGCCACTAGGCTATCACTAGGTATAAGTCCCGCAAATTTCTAATCGACGTCAGCACTAGACTGAAGTTTCGAGCTGGATGGTATATTTTTATTTCGGCTGACGTCAAATTCAATTCGATGTTAATGAGATATGGTTCCAGCGCAATAGCTATTTGCGGGACTTACATCTTATTTGCTTTTCATAGCTATTCGAAATCTTCTCGTCTTGAAGGCGGGCTAACAGTTACAACTTACAAACTTACAAGTTACAACTGCCAGTTTGTTGTGAAACGTTATTGTATACGGTCGTGAATCGTGACTCGTGACTCGTGTGGAATAATAAAGAATTACTTAGCTGGAATAATAAATAATTACTTAGCTAGTTTTTTTTATAATTATTTAAAACACGTGGTCTTCATTAAAGGTAAGTTATTTTTTTTTATTCAATTAAACTTTTACAAGTACTTTTGGATCGTCAAATGCATCTACCACTGGTTCGGAATGCCTTTCCTACCGAGAAGAACCAGCAAGAACCACTCGTCGGTGGCTCTTGTCAAAGATTTGATGTACAATTATGATTTAATTTCATATCATAGGAATACCTACCTACCTATTTAGATTCTAGACAGGTCATAGACTAGCACTAAACCTACCTATGCATAGAGATCCTATGCGTTTATTTATACGTTCTGTCTGTCCGTCTGTCTGTCTGTCAACAAACCTACAGGGTACTTCCCGTTGACCTAGAATCATTAATTTTGGCAGGTAGGTAGCTCTTATAGCTGACATTCGGGGAAAAATCTGAAAACCGTGAATTTGTGGTTACATCACACAAAAAAATTAAATTGTGTTCATTCATGAACTATAATAATTAGTATTTTCAATTATAAAAGTAAGATAATCACATTATATCAAGTGGGGTATCATATGAAAGGGCTTCACTTGTGGATTCTAAAACAGATTTTTATTTATTTTTATGAATCATAGTTTTTGATTTATCATGCAAAATGTCGAAAAAATACGACAACGGCGGCGGCCAAGTCCGAGTCAGGCTCGCGTAACGAGGGTTCCGTACATCAGTCCTTTCATATGATACCCCATTTGATATAGTTATCTTACTTCGAAAATTGAAAATACTAATTAATCTGATGTAACCACAAATTCACGGATTTCAGATTTTTCCCCGAATGTCTGCTATAAGACCTACCTACCTGCCAAATTTCATGATTCTAGGTCAACGGGAAGTACCCTGTAGGTTTCTTGACAGACCGACAGACAGACAACCAAGTGATGTAAAGGTTCCGTTTTTCCATTTGAGGTACGGAACCGTAAAAAAAGAGAGTGCTCTCTCGAGCATTACGATACGACTACGATTCAACTTTTAAAATGTAGGTACGTCATTAGTTTTGATGTTTCGACAATAAGCGCTGACTTTCTTTGACTAGGTATTAGATAACATAAACAACTTTTCATTTACACCTAAGTAAGCACAGTCGCTAGTCACTTTCTTTCGTTCCTAATCGAGACAACAATAAAAGATGAATTCAGTTATAAGTCCCGCAAATTGCTAATGTGCGTGGCCGCCATTTTATTGACGTCAGCACTAGACTGAAGTTTCGAGCTGATGGTATATTTTTATTTCGGTTGACGTCAAAATGACGTCATTTCGTTGTTAATTAGATATGGTCCCAGCGCAATAGCAATTTGCGGGACGTATACGTATAGTGTAATAAGCTGTGATAGCCTAGTGGTTAGGACGTCCGCCTTCTAATCGCAGGTCGGGGATTCGAACCCGTGGCCCTACCGCGGTTGTTTGACAGCTACAATGTCACGATCGCAATCATCTCTGATTGGTTAATGCTCGCGCACTATTGGCTACAATGCATTGTTGCAACAAGAATCGCACAAATTCAGCCAATCAGAACAATTGAGATTGTAATAATGATTGATGCAGGTTTTAGACAATCGCCCTACCGGGCACGCACCTCTAACTTTTCACAGTTATGTGCGTTTTATTTATTTTATTTTTATTTTATTTTTATTTATTTTATATCTTATTAGAACGGCAGTGCCACTTACACTAACTAGATGATTAATAATAAATTTAAATACAAATAAAGGTACAAGAAAAAAGACATAAAATGCAAAACGATAAATGATCAAAGATATTTATGTTAAGTACCCTTATCAGCAGTACACTTATTATGAATGCGAAAGTGTGTTTATTTGTTGGTTTGTTGATTGGTCCTTCAATCACGTCGCAACGATAAAACGGATTGACGTGATTTTTTGCATGGGTATAGATAAAGACCTGGAGAGTGACATAGGCAACTTTTTATCCTGGGAAATCTAAAAGTTCCCACGGGATTTTAAAAACCGAATTCCACGCGAACGAAGTCGCGAGCATCATCTAGTTAGGTACTAGATTCTAGTAATATATATTTTTTCGCGTGTACTATTATACTAAGTTCGAAACACAAAGGAAAACATATTTTTCCAAGAAAACGGTATCTTCTTTACCTACACAGTAATTAGTTTGTAAAAGACGAACTACGAAGATACTAGTGATGTTAGGAATGTTATAGATTGGGGATTCGCGCATGCGAATGCGAATAATCAGTTTTTGTTTAAATTTGGCGCCATTTGTCTACGGCTTGGTGACCTTGGCGGCAGTCCCGTTACCAAATAATAATTTTTTATTTTTTTTTATTCAGATACAAGTTAGCCCTTGACTGCAATCTCACCTGGTGGTAAGTGATGATGCAGTCTAAGATGATAGCGGGCTAACCTGGAAGGGGTATGGCAGTTTTTTTTATTAAACCCATACCCCTTTGGTTTCTACACGGCATCGTACCGGAACGCTAAATCGCTTGGCGGCACGGCTTTGCCGGTAGGGTGGTAACTAGCCACGGCCGAAGTCTCCCACCAGACCAGACCAGAAATTTAGAAATTATAAAATTCCAAACCCCTGCCAGGAATCGAACCCGGGACCTCCCACTATTAAGACCACAGCGCTCACCACTGCGCCAGGGAGGTCGTCATATAGTCGATATCGTCATAAGAAGACTGATAATGTGATTACGAGGTTAAGTTACTTGTATTACATTAAAAAACATAAGAAATTAATGGATTTGGTTTTATTAACCAACTAGAGGATGCCCGCGACTTCGTCCGCGTGGATTTAGGTATTTAAAAATCCCGTGGGAACTCTTTGATTTTCCGGGATAAAAAGTAGCCTATGTCCTTCCCCGGGATGCAAGCTATCGCTGTATAAAGTTTCGTCAAAATCGGTTGAACGGATGGGCTGTGAAAGGCTAGCAGACAGACAGACAGACAAACTTTCGCATTTATAATATTAGTATGGATTATTACTTACATCAAAAAAAAAATATGTTCACAAAACATTCGCAGTAATTTCGCGGAATGCGAATGCGAATATGCAAAAATATGCGAATATCCGCGAATGTGAATGCGAATATTCGTTACATCACTATTACGTACTCAAGTCTCATCTCACAGAGTCATCGTCTCTTATAGCAAAGAAACAAGCTGAATTCTTAAACATGAGGATGTTTACGTGACGACAATTTAAATCATAATATCCGTGTAGTAGGTAGGTAGAGGCTGGGAGGCCCTAGATTTCATTTAAAGATTAAAAGTTCTGTGTACAAAGTTAGGTAGTATCATCATCATCATCATCAACCGATAGACGTCTCCTGCTGGACATAGGTCTCTTGTAGGGACTTCCACACGCCACGGTCTTGCGCCCCCGCAATCCAGAGGCTCCCTGCGACTCGTCTGATGTCGTCCGTCTACCTAGTGGGGGGTCTTTCAGTGCGAGGTCGCTGGCTGGCTGGCTGGCTGGCTGACTGACTGACTGACTGACTGGCTGGCTGGCTGGCTTTTCCCAGCGATAAAAAACAAAGGTAGTTACTATCGAATACTGTGCTATAACTCTGCTCTATCAGGACTAGCTGATGCCCGCGACTTCGTCCGCGTGGAATTAGGTTTATAAAAATCCCGTGGGAACACTTTGATTTTCGGGATAAAAAGTAGCCTATGTCACTCCAGGTCTTTATCTATACCCATGCAAGAAATCACGTACATCCATTGCACCGTTGCGACGTGATTGAAGGACAAACCAACAAACCAACAAACAAACACTTTCGCATTTATAATAAGGGTACTGAAGTAACCAGAATGCTGTATGCTACCAGAATGCTATCAAACCCAGGACCTTGAGGGACTCCGCACAGTAAAAGAGGTCATCATCAATGCCTAACAATGTCACAAATAACAATACCACACAATAGGTATACCTACTAACTAGTACTACCGAATGCTCAAAGTTGCTTAACTTGATAATAACAATGGATCGAATTTCTATAAAAATAGGACGTTATATATTCAGTTACCTAATGTATCGAGTTACAATTTTATTAACACAAAAAAGTAAAAACTTTTGTTTTGGAATGCGATATTGTGGCTAACTCCGTTGTACCACAATTCGCTAATCAAAATTAAAATGACAAGTCTAAATCTATTGCTATCCCTTTCAAAATGTTGCTTGCGGAAAAGCATAGTACTAGATTTCAATTACAATCTCAATTGTTGTGATTGGCTGAATTTGTGCTATTCTTGTTGCAACAATGCATTGTAGCCAATAGTGAGTGATCGTCAACCAATCAGAGGTGATTGCGATCGTGACATTGTAGCTGTCATTCTTCCGCAATCGCACAGCTATTTAGTTAAAAATAGTTTAGAGTTGTGTACAAATATTGACCTAGCGAGTAAGCCGTGATAGCCTAGTGGTTAAGACGTCCGCCTTCTTTTCGGGAAGTCGGAGGTTCGATCCCGGGCATGCACCACTAACTTTTCGGGGTTATGTGCGCTTTTAAAACAATTAAATATCACTTGCTGTAACGGCGGATGCCTACGTCATAATAGCTATCTGGCATGCCAAATTTCAGCCCGATCTGTCCAGTAGTTTGAGCTGTGTGTTGATAGATCAGTCAGTCAGTCAGTCAAACAGTCAGTCACCTTTTCCTTTTCAGGCTTCCGTACATCAAAAGGAAAAACGGAACCCTTATAGGATCACTTTGTTGTCTGTCTGTCTGTCTGTCGGTCTGTCAAGAAACCTACAGGGTACTTCCCGTTGACCTTAGAATCATGAAATTTGGCAGGTAGGCAGGTAGGTCTTATAGCAGACATTCGAGGAAAAATCTGAAAACCCTGAATTTGTGATTACATAAAAAAAAAATTCTTTTCAATTTTGGAATTATCGTGCAAAATGTCGAAAAAATACGACTGTAGTACGGAACCCTCGTTGCGGGAGTCTGACTCGCACTTGGCCGGGTTTTTATAATATTTAGATTTAAGATTTAAGACTACGAATATTGGTGCTAATAGGTTTGTAAGCGAAACTTACGTAATTTCGTCACATGAGTGTTATTTCGTCCTTCTCATAATGGTCCCTGCGGAAAAGGATAGCATTAATGTAAATCCATTTAATTTAGATTTTAGGTTAATTTGTTGTGTCATTTGTATCAGCATCTTATTATAAAGTTGATAGCATATTACACCACGCACCGCATGTTTTTATCCGACAACTGCAAAGCGGTAGGGCGATTGTCTAAAACCTGCATCAATCATTATTACAAATCTCAATTGTTCTGATTGGCTGAATTTGTGCGATTTTTGTTGCAACAGTGCATTGTGGCCAATAGTGAGCGAGCATTAACCAATCAGAGATGATTGCGATCGTGACATTGTAGCTGTCAAACAACCGCGGTAGAGCCACAGGGTTATGATTTTAGCAGTCTAGGTATGTAGTTCCTTACGCCATTTTTACTGTACAAATCTTATGCCTACACACTCGAAACTATATAAAATATTTATTTTTTCCAACCTACTCCTATCCATATACATTGGCCCGGGACCGAAAGAGACAAAACTGCAATCATAGAAAAACTCATTAGGAAGAAGTTTAGTCGAACCTTGACTTACGCCGCCGCTAATCGCTCGCATTAAATAAATTAATTACTTATGGTGGAACGAGTGTTAAAATCAGCGACCAGTGAAGTGTACCTATCGAAGGAATAATTGATATAACACCCAGGTGAGTCCCGTTGGGCCCTCCTTTTCACTCAAAGATTTCCACCATATTTTTGGTCCTTCTCCCTCGAATACTAACCCTTTATTCCCGCTTTTCCCGCTATATAAGTAGGTACAATATTATCCCGCTATCCATTTTGATCCATAATTTCATAAATTACTATGTATGTATGTATTACTATGTATGTTTGTATTTGTGTATGTTCCATCGTAGTGCCTAAACTACTAAGCCGATTTGATGAATGGGGTTTTTCAATCGATTCGTTACTATAGTCCGAATGACATATATGTATGTCACGCTATGTGCTTGTGTGAAAAACAGAGTTACCACCTGTTTTACGGCAAATTACCCTAAACACATCGAATAATAAATCCCTGCTTTAATAAGCCTTATAGACCTTTAGAAAGAGTTTCGTAGAGCGCTGTCTCTGTCGTTGAGACCGACAAAACGTCACATACCTACCTACCCACGTATGTTTTCATAAATAGTGCCAGGAGCCGTAGTCTTAGAGCTCTGTAGCACAGAGTAGTCTGTAGTCTCAGAACAAGGACTATTAGAAGTAGCCCTATTGTGACACTTACTGTCAGAGCGAGATAGCTAAATGCATTTAAGCTTTTATTAGAACGTGACAAAATGATTAAGTTTTGTCCTTATCACCGTGGCCACTTTTTTTTGTTTGCCAAAATGTATTTGTACGTGAGATTTTGGCAAACAACGTAAAGTGAGGTTATGTTGACTCAAGCATTGTAAATAAATAATTGATTCGTTTTGTTGTTTTTTGTTTTTGAAGTTATTGTGCAATGGTGGGTTGCAGTATACTAGGCAACAATAGCCGAAGCGAACGTAAAATAGACGGAATAACATTTCACAAGTAAATACCTCTGCTTGAGCGAGAGGGACTGAGGGGGCCACGCTAGTTGCATATCTGGACATATCTGTGTCCATTCTGTGTCTGTAGTCTTTACTCTAGTCTATACCAGCCGACAGAGTAATAAAGACTTTATTACTCTGTCTGTGCTCTGTCTACAATACGACCTCTATACTCTACTAAGATGTAAAAGTTTTCAACGTGCTATGCTAGATGACGCCACTTTAATTTTGTGGCGCGCTAAAGCTTAGATCTATTCAGCATGTAAAGCAACCGTAGCATCGTAACACGCTAGGATTTTTCGCAACAAAAACAGCTCAAACTGTCTAGAAACTGAAATTTTGCAATTTTTTTGTAGATCGCATTCTCTTATCGAGAATAAGTCGGTCTTAGACCAGTTATCATAGTAAAGATATGTATTATGTAAGATATTTGGGTTTGGCACATGCGAGACGCGAGTAGATATTACAAATTACAATATAATTATAATTACACTAGCTGATCCGCCCGGGCTTCATCATCATCATCATGATCAACCCATCACCGGCTCACTACAGAGCGCGGGTCTCCTCTCAGAGTGAGAAGGGTTTTGACCATAGTCTACCACGCTGGCCATGTGCGGATTGGTAGACTTCACACACCTTTGAGAACATTATGGAGAACTCTCAGGCATGCAGGTTTCCTCACGATGTTTTCCTTCACCGTTAAAGCAAGTGATATTTAATTAATTAAAACGCACATAACTCCGAAAAGTTAGAGGTGCGTGCCCGGGATCGAACCCCCGACCTCCGATTAGAAGGCGGACGTCCTAACCACTAGGCTATCACTGCTTATCACTGCGCCCGGGCTTCACTCGGGTGGAATTTATAAAATCAGCGTGGGGGTGGAATATCCAAAAATCCTGAAACACGTATTTCTTCATTTGCAACCGGCAACCCATTTGGGTTTCCCCAATTTTCATTAAACTAACCAACTTGCTAGGTAGGTGGCGCTAGATTTTGTCAAAAATAAATACCTACCTATTTTTATTTTCACACGACATAGGTGTTGGGTGTAAACTGTAAAGCGCAACGCGAAAAGAGTTCGGACTGTTCGGTACCTAGAGTTCATGAATTTATATTATACTAGCTTATGCTCGCGACTTCGTCCGCGTGGACTACACAAATTTCAAACCCCTATTTCACCCCTTCAGGGGTTGAATTTTCGAAAATCCTTTCTTCGCGGATGCCTACGTCATAATAGCTATCTGCATGCCAAATTTCAGCCTGATCCGTCCAGTAGTTTGACCTCTGCGTTGATAGATCAGTCAGTCAGTCAGTCACCTTTTCCTTTTATATATTTAGATTATACTCGTTCCATTCGTACTCTAGCTATGCTAAACGCATGGACCGATATCTTACGAGTGCTACTTAATAAAGATATTAAAATCGGGTATTTGACTACATCAAAAATTAATTATTACTCAGTGATTATTAAATAGAGGGTCTTCCAAAATACGTAAAATCCACTTCCTTTGTTGGTTTTAAGTGAAATAACCATTTTAAATTATCGATTAAACTAAAAAAGCACGTCAAATGATTGTGACGTCACACACCGGTATTTCATAGAATCTCGCATACTAAGCGCGCGTTTTGACGTTTGATAAAAAGTTACTGATTTGACTAGTTGTCAAATACCGTATTATAAGTCACTCTAAATCCGTGGCCGTGACCACCGTTGAAATGCGTGCGGCGCATGTTGTAATATGCGATTAGCTTAACAATAAAATAAAACCGCTGCGGTTATTTGTTCTAGACATGATTGTAGCTGAGGCTTGGAAGTCGAACTACCTTTACTGGCTACTCCCCGCCGTGTTACTCATCGGTCTACTCGCCATACTTGGTCTACTCCTGCTATTCTTTCTACTCCGCCTCTACGCCAAGCTAACCTGTGGAAGGTACAGGGAAGAGACCAGGATGGATGGGAAGACGGTGATTGTGACGGGCTGTACCAGTGGGATAGGGAAGGAAACTGCTAAGGAGTTGGCCAAGCGAGGCGCCAAGGTCATCATGGCTTGCCGGAGCTTGGATAAAGCGGAGAAAGTCAAAGGTAAGGTCTCATTTTTTTAAATACTTTATTGCACACAACAACAACACAAATAAACATAGTTAAAACATACAAGGATCTTAATCTAATAGCCGTAGCATGCAAAGGCGGCCTTATCGCTAAAGCGATGTCTTCCAGGCAACCTTTGACGAAAGGAATCACGAAAGCACGGGTTGGTGCGGCAGCCGAAAATGGCCCATTATCATCATCAAAATAGGTCTTTTCTAGGTACTTCCACACGCCACGGTCTTGCGCCGCTGCCAACCAGTGTGGTTCCTTTGATGTCGGCTGCCCACCTAGCGGGGGGTCTTCCAACGCTGCGTTTTCCGGTGCGAGGTCGCCCTTCTAGCACCTTATGGGACCCCAAACATAACAGGGGCTTGGAAGTCGAACTACCTTTACTGGCTATTCCTCGCCGTTCTGCTCATCCTACTGTTACTTATTAACATACCTACCTAACCTACCTATAGTCACAGAATATATAACCTACGCGACATGGTGACAGGTCGAGAATCGAGATGACAATCGGGATGGGAACGCCCTGCACACCCGCACAGCCGTCCGCACAGGTGTGCGGGGCGTCCCCCCGCCTCTTACCCCGCCTGCCATCTTTATCTGTCGCGTACTATAGGTAAACGGCAAAAAAATTGGCTAACTTAGGAGCTAATAAGATTATTATGGCCTCGAGTTTGGATAAGGTTGAGAAAGTCAAAGGCATGTCAAAGGTGAGCTATTGTTCAGTTGTTGTGACAGCTGACAGGTATATGGTATATGCGTCACGAATTACGGCCGTTACGCACTCATTTTGCACGATAAATAAAAAATAGTTATGCATAAAAATAAATAAAAATCTGTTTTAGACTGTACAGGTAAAACCCTCTCATGTGATACCCAACATGGTATA
Source organism: Maniola hyperantus (assembly GCF_902806685.2). Lineage (NCBI taxonomy): Eukaryota > Metazoa > Arthropoda > Insecta > Lepidoptera > Nymphalidae > Maniola > Maniola hyperantus. Next base: position 2,020,883 of record NC_048559.1, on the reverse strand, counting down.
GTAATCTTACATTGAAAGTTGAAAATACTAATTATTATTTGTTCATGAACACATTTTAATTATTTTTTGTGATGGAACCACCACACATTCACGGTTTTCGTATTTATTCCTTTACTTGTGCTATAAGACCTATCTACCTACCAATGATTCTCGGTCAACGGGAAGTACCGTATAGGTTTTCATGACAGACACGACGGACACGGACAGACAGACAACGAAGTGATCCCATAAAGGTTCCTTTTTTCTTTTTGAGGTACTTACTTACGGAAAAAAATCTATTCATATTATTTTAACAAACTCTTTCTCATTCTTAGAAGAGATCTGTGATCATAGCGATGTATTGATGATAATTGATCTAACTAATGACAATTAATTTCCTTCCAGACGAAATCATCGAAGCGACAAAAAACAGCAATATCCTCATCAAAAAACTGGACCTAAGTTCTTTCGCGTCCATACGATCCTTCGCTCAAGACATCAACAAAACCGAAAAATCCCTAGACGTATTAATTCACAACGCTGGGTACGCAGAATCCTTCAAGAAGGCCAAATCGGAAGACGGCATAGAGTTAACTATGGTCACGAATCATTATGGACCATTTCTATTAACCCATCTCCTTATAGATTTGTTGAAAAAGAATGCCCCGTCAAGAATAGTTGTCGTTGCATCCTCCTTGTATCGACTGGCATCCGTAAATTTGGACAATCCGAATCCTTTAACAGTAAATCCCGCGTATTTGTACTACGTGTCAAAGGAGGCAAACATTTTGTTCACCCGGGAATTGGCGAGGAGATTGGAAGGTACGGGAGTGACAGCTAATTGTCTGCACCCTGGTTTAATAGACAGTGGGATTTGGAGGAACGTCCCAGCACCGTTGAGTTGGGGATTGTCTTTGATTAAGTATTGTTTCTTCAAAACCCCAGTCGAAGGTTGTCAGACGTCTGTCATGTTGACGGTAGATGAAAATCTAACAAAGGTTAGTGGCAAGTACTTTTCGGATTGCCACGAGAGTTCGCTGTCCAGTTCGGCAAGTGATATGGGCAGAGCTCGGAAGCTATGGGAAATTTCTGAGAAGATGGTCAAATTAGAAGAGGGTGAGCCTAAGTTATAAAGCGCAACGCACACTGGAAGAGTGGAGTATGACTGTATGTTTGTGTTGGATGCAATGGCCAGTATTTTTATGTTTATAAAATAATTCGTTCAATGCCATCAATTTCTAAAATTAATAACTAAGTTTAATTATTTGACACAATTAACTACTTTAATCCATTGAAGGTTCACAACGAAAAACTATTTTAATATCACTCAAAGAAGCAGCAATGTAGGTAACGCATCCTTAACTACCTGTCATGCAACTAAACTTTATTTAATTTAAAATACTATCGATCCTACCTACCTACATGAAAATTATGTTGTTTAAGTATGAATAAGTTAATTAAAACTGTATTTTAGCACAAGTACTCACCTATATCAAATATTATTACCAGCTTACTTGTAATTGTTTAATTTAACAATAATAATATATTGCCGTGCTTAGAAAGATACTAATTGATTTAATGATTTTTGTATTATTGATCTTTTGCTTTTTAGTTAATAAAATAATAATAAATTGAAATTACTTTTATTTAAATACCTACTACTACACTACTACTACATCATACGCGACTACATCCACGTTTTTTTTTTTTATTCAGATACAAGTTAGCCCTTGACTGCAATCTCACCTGATGGTAAGTGATGATGCAGTCTAAGATGATAGCGGGCTAACGTGGATTTAGGTTTACATCCCGTGGCGCGGGCATCACCTAGTAGTATAAAGAGCAACCGCCGAGTTTCTTGCTGGTTCTTCTCGGTAGGAAAGGCATTCCGAACCAGGGGTAGATGCATCCGACTATTCGTAAGTACTTGTAAAAGTTTATAGTTTATACGAATAAAAAAGATTTTTTTTTTAGTATAGACTATAGTGTGTTATCTAATATCTATGGTACCTGATAACGCCTTCAGCTACGCAAGTTGCGTACAAGGCGTTCTGAAAAATTAATGGTAATATAACCCTACCACTAGGTGAAGGAAAACTTAATCGTGATAAACAAATACTCAAACCTCTTGGCTTATGTGATTTCTAGGTTAACAAATAAACGCGCGACCAAATGAACTCTAAGCGCCATCTAGTTCCATGAGCAAACACTTATTATAGACTGAGCCAGGGTCCTATCCAGCCTATGCATCCAGCTATAGACCGGCGCGGGCGGTGCCACAGTTGACAGTAAGAACTTCTAACAAAACGTAGAGGCTTCACCTACCCTGGCAGGCATTAAATGCGACGCTATGAAACGACGCATTGATGTAGGAAGTAATAATCCGGTATTTGACGACTAATCAAATCAGCATCTTTTTATCAAACGTCAAAACACGCGCTTAGTATGCGTGCTGCTATGAAATACTGGCATGTGACGTCACAATCATTTGACGTACTTATTAGTTTAATCGATAATTTAAAATGGTTATTACTATTAACACTAACAAAGCACGTGGATTTTACGTATTTTGGAAGACTCTATTTAAGAATCACTGATTTATTTTTGACATAGGCAAATACAAATCATTTCTTAGAAATTACTAAATAGAGGGTCTTCCGAAAATCGTAAAATCCAAGACCGCCCTTAATTTTAAGTTTGTTAACCATTTAAAATTATCGATTTAACTACTAAAAAAGTACATCAAATTACGTCAAATGTGTATGACGTCACAACTGTGAATTTCATACAAGCTCCCATACTAAGCAATCGTTTTGACGTTTGATAAAAAGTCGCTCATTTGACTAGTAGTCATCAACACCATCTATACTTATAATAAAACTGTAACAGGACGATTTCTGCACATTACATTGCAGGGTACTTACTTTTGATCCCAGAAAATCAGTTTCCACAGGATTTTTAAAAACCCAAATCCACGCGGACGAAGTCGCGGGTATCAGCTTGTATTAGAAATAAGTTAGTTTAGAAATATGTAAAATCTTGTAGTTTCATTTGTAATCTTGTACAGTACACGGCAGAAAGTAATGTACATCGGCTATTAGAATGACATTTCGGCTTTGTAGAGCGTTCTCTGTCATCCATACCTAGATGACGTTTTGTCGGTCTCAACGACAGAGTCAACGCTCTACAAATTTGCTATCTCCTTCTAAAGTTCGATGTACATTACTTTGAGCCGCGTACTGAACCTCCTATTAGCGACTAACATCTTATTGTAAAAATGAAACGTCTGAATAAATGCATATTTATTTTATTTTTATTATATTATTATTTGTACATGCATGTTTGTTATAAAATCAGAAGTTTTTTAATAATAAATACTTTAATAATACTTATAGAGGGAGAGCCAGCGCGTGCCAGACCTTCGTTATTTAATAAAAGCTAAAAGTTTATCTATGTATTGTTCCCAACACTGGGAGGAACGGAGGAACGTTTGTTTGGATCATGGTGGCTTTGGGTGTAACAGGTAATAAAGGTGTAAAAATCTTAGGCCAAAGTATTGGGCCGGGACAAATTTTAAAAGCATATAAATTCACTAGTGGCAGAAAATTGATTTTCACTAAACGACCACTTGTGGCTTGCATTAGTCACTCAGATCAAATTGGTCTAAAAAGGTATGGTCTACGCCCATCATAGTCCCCAAACTGACCCTAGGTCCCCTATCAATTACTTCATCTGTATCCGAACCCCATACGTCCACATTGTTACCACTGTTGGACCTCCTATCTGAACTGTAACTCGGACTCAAAAGGTCCGGTAGTAAATTTCTATTTATTAAATTGTTTGTATGAAAATTTTCATTTTCTTCTCTAACAGGTATGACCTTAGCTCGTACTTGCTTAAAACGATTGATAATTTTCTCTAAAGAACTAGTCTTTTTTATAAGGGCTTCATTTGGTTTTGGCGTGTGAGTTTCTTGTATTGGTGACGTAGAGACTCTTGGTGTAACAGTTTTCGACGAATGACTTTCTTGCAAATTTCTCACAGTCATGGTTTTAAACGAGTGAGCTTCTTGCTCATTCAACGGTGACAAGAAAATTCCTGGCAATTCCATTGTAGTGGTTATTTTAGATAAATGAGATTCTTGTAAGTCTCTTGTTGTGTCAGTTCTCAATGAATGATGACTTTCTTGCAAATCACTCACTGTCAAGGATTTGAATGAGTGAGCTTCTTGCTCATTTAACGGTGACAGAAAAATTACTGGCAATTCCATTGTAGTGGTTATTTTAGATAAATAAGATTCTTGTAACTCTTTTGTTGTCAATGAATGATGACTTTCTTGCGAATCCCTCACAGTCATGATTTTGATTGAGCGAGCTTCTTGCTCAGTTAACGGATTAGACGTCTTTTTAGATAAATGAGATTCTTGTAATTCTCTTGCTGTATCGGATTTAGAAAAGGGCATTGTTACAGTAGTTAAGTCTCTTGTATGAGTTTTAGCAAAATTCATTTTTTTGTCCACTTGTGGTGCAGTACAAGCAATCTGTGGTATTTTTAAGTCTCTTACTGTATCAGTTTTAGCAAAGTTCAGTTTTTGTTCCTCTGATGGAGCAGTAGTAATAATCCTTGGTATCTTGCTTGCAGTTACCATTTTAGCGTGACTTTCTCGCTCTAAAATCGGGGAGACCATATTTTCTAATTCTCTTTGAACATTATCCATTTGTTCCTTGGCTTCATCGTTTATTTTTGGAAAACTTATCATATTTCCAGAACTTTCTGCATTGGGTGTACCAAAGTTGTTATCTAAGCGAGCAACACCAGACACATTGAACGAAGGTGGACTATCTTCTTCCATAATAGATAATTTCCTCCCTCTAATATTCAATAAAGGTCTTTTATCGTTGTTGCCAAGCAAGTTCGGTGAGGAAAAGCTCCTGAATAACCCCTGATTTGAAGCCACCGATTCGTTGAATAAAGCCCCTTTTATGAATTTAACATTATCGTGACTTTCCGTTGCTTTCTTATGCTTTTTAATGCTGCTTTTCTTCGTCGATAGTAATCTCGCTACTTGCTCTTTCGTGAACCCGGTTGAACATCCTGCTATTGTTTCGTTAACTTTCATGTTTGATTTAACGGATGTATTCCTGCTTTGGTTTATATTTTCACGATCAAAGACTCGGCTTGATAGTAAAGTTTTTAGGAAATCATCTTTCGGAGCATGATACGTTGGTGGTACTGGTCTGGGCGGAGGCTTAGAGAACACCTCTCCTCTTCTACACAGGTTAAACTGGTGTTTGGAGTGATTTAGTGGTGTGAAAGTATCAAAATTGAAGTTGTATTGGTTTTGCTTCATCTTGAGGCCAGAGAGGTCTGGTAGAGGAGGTATTTGCCAGTGATCTTCTATGGTTATTGATTGAATGTCGATTTCAGGCATCGCCTGGAAACAAACAAAATATACCTATTTTAATCCGTACTTCCAAAATAAAATTACAAATCAATTTCGAAATTGCTGAAAGGGCTGAAAGGGAAACGCCCATTCTTTTTTTTTCTCATTTATTAGGATCACCAACAGCTAATCATCTACATTAAACACAAAATTAAAAATACAAAAGTTCTTAGATAAAATGACGAGCTAATTAAAGGTAATCACCGCATGCGAATAAAGTGTCAGGTAATTTTACTACTAAAATAAGTTACTTAATTAAATTACATAAATAAACTCTAAACTAATAAACAAATGTAGGTAAGCAGCATTCTTGGCCAAAATTCATCCATTAATGTTATGAATACTAAAAAAACTTATTTAATGACTGAAATATTGCTCGTAACAGTTTGTGCGTAACACTCCAGCGTAATTAAAACACGCTCAACTAATTCCGCTCGTAATGACAATCTAGGCAATGTAGGTTTTGCAATACTTCTTACCGAGAAAACAAATAACAAAAAGGTTTATAAAAGTTCCTCCGAGTTATATGTCCAAAATAGTGCCTTTAATTAATATCATTGATGGACGCACTTTGGCCAAAAATTCTTTGACGAATGGGGGTTTCCCTTTGGCATATAGATAGCTATTATGATGTAGACAATTGCTAAGAATTTTTAAAAATTCAACCCTAAGGGGGGTAAAGTAAGGGGGATGAAATTTGTGTAGTACACGCGGATTAAGTCACAAGTCTAGGGTACTATAAGATACTAGCTGATGCCCGCGACTTCGTACGCGTGGATTTAGGTTTTAAAAAATCCTGTGGGAACTCTAATTTTCCAGGATAAAAAGTACCCTATGTCCTTCCCCGGGTTGCAAACTACCTCTGTACCAAATTTCGTCAAAATCGGTTGAACGGTTGAGCCGTGAAAAGCTAGCAGACAGACACACTTTCGCATTTATAATATTACTATGGATTATTATGCAAGAAGGTTCGCTTCTGTAAGACATCCAACATTAAACTCCATGGCTTTTTAACTTTTTACCTGTTTAATTTATTTACCTGTAATCTCTTCTCGTTTCTCTCCACTCTCTCTAATAAAGCTTGAAAAGCATGACGAACTCCACCTAACTCCTCCCGGTAAGCCCTCACACGTTCATTGATGTATACCACATTCTCAAAGTTGTTGTCTTTCAAAATGTAAGACATACTTATAAGAAATGCTTGTATAAGGTTGGGGAAATTCAGTCTTCCGTTCTGTTCTATGTTCTGCAATATATACTTCTGACTGCTGTTGACCTGTTGGCAATGAAAGATACTAAATAACGTCCACTGCTGGACATAGGTCTCTTGTAGGGACTTCCACATGCCACAGCCTTGCGCCGCCTGAATCCAGCAGCTCCCTGCGACTCGTCTGATGTCGTCCGTCCACCTTGTGAGGTACGGAACCCTAAAAACAGAACCCTTATTATAGGATCACTTTGTTGTCTGTCTGTCGGTCTGTCAAGAAACCTACAGGGTACTTCCCATTGACCTAGAATCATGAAATTTGGCAGGTAGGTAGGTCTTATAGCTGACATTTGGGGGAAAATCTGAACACCGTGGATTGGTGGTTACATCACACAAAAAAAAGTAAATTGTGGTCATGAACTAATAATTAGTATTTTTAATTTCGAAGTAAGATAACTATACCAAGTGGGGGTATCATATGAAAGGTCTTCATCCGTACATTCCAAAACAGATTTTTATTTATTTTTATGCATCATAGTTTTTGAATTATCGTGGAAAATATCGAAAAAATACGACTGTAGTATGGAACCCTCGTTGCGCGAGCCTGACTCGCACTTGGCCGGTTTTTTTACTTTTGAAGTATGGAACCCTAAAAACAATAAATAATAAGAGTTTTTTTTCTCTTTACCTCACTTTGCAATTCATCTGTACAAATCGCATCAGCTTGGATCATACTGTTAACATGTAACAACTCTTATCTATTTGACCTGTCTCTCTTTTAACCAGCTCTTCTGACGAATTACGCATGTGCCGACAATTATTTAAAAGTGGCAACACTTTGGCGTCCCAGGTGCCTTCCATATTATCCACTTCTCTATCTAGTTCCTTCAACCATTCCTCAAAAATTGGAGCTGGTTTCTTGATATTTTTAATTTTCAATATTTCATCTTTTAATGATTCATCCACTAACTCATAATTAAAACCATCTACTAAATTATTAATGTATGTCTGGGCGTTTAAAGTAGCCAATTTCTGTTTGTTTTCTGTTATTTTTGTGCGCAACTTATCAGCTATTTGTTCATAATATTGTTTTTTTTCTAAAAACCTATCCAACATATTCAAAACTTTACCTTCATAGTTTAAACTCTTCATATATTCACAAAAACTTTTATCATCTTCCCTTTTGTTGAATTTTTCTGTTACCTCATCAAATAACTTCTGTTTTTCCGTTCCCTTAATTCTTGTGGTAAGCAACTGCTTTACAGCTAGGGTGGAAAGTTGGTACATCAGTAGTGTAACTTTTTGGCAACTAGGATGGACTAAATATGATGACCTTACATCGGTTAATAGTCCTTTAGCGGCATAATTACTTATAAATCCAGATAATTCGCTTCTAAATGCCCTTTCTAGTCTTGTATCATAAAGAGGGCATGTCATAGAAGAGTGGAATTTAGGATCGATTAAACCCAATAAGTAATAAACTAAGTTGTTGAACAAGCTCTGTGTTGGCTTCTCTAAACCTTTCTTTTCAAACACTGCTTGCGCTATATTAGAGGGCATAGGCTGAATCATGTGTAGCACATTCAAATTTGCCTTTAATTGTTTCCTGGAATTACTGTGAGACATCTTGGTGTTTTACTTCTATTTCCTTATTAGCACGAGATCGAAATGAGTGATTCGTGCTATGCTTTATCTCTTAACGGCAGCCGGCACTCACCTAGCAGAAAAGATTGAAAACAAACGAATAAAAGAAGCAAGATATAAATTAAACAGAAATTAAATCACAATAATATGATGCGCCAAAGGCTAACGGTCACCATATTTAAAATTCAGTGTTGCCAGGTACTTTGACTTGAGTCAAAACTAGGCGAAACCTCGAAAGTTGTACAGTGCAACCGCTTAGAGTCGTAATTAAATATTTAGGAACTAAAATGTTTTAACTATACAGAGCAAGTTTTAAATTAACTAGTTAATATCAGTGCCGTCAATTTTTTTTGTGGATTTAGGTGAGTTTTAACAATTTCCTAGTTTACTTGTACGAAAAGTACCAAATAACAGCCACATTACCAAAAAGACGATTCTCAAAAGTGCTCATGAAGTGAATTTACCAAGTTATAATACGCTTTTTAGCCAAATATCAAGCCCACGCGTTAGTTAACGGTAATGACATTATATAAGTATTTTTAAATGTAGCCGTAGTAGGTATCACTCCAAAAATTAATGAATAGTGCATTTTAATCATAACTATTTCACTATCCGTAATAGGTATTTCATTTCAATATATTGTAATACTGCGATCAGTGCAATTGATACTTTTTTTTGCTGAAAAATCTTAGTATCTACCTAGAAAGTGTCATTTAAAATGAAAAATGTTACAATAGCCATGCAATTCACCAGTGCATATCAGTGTAATGTTATGGAATAGGAGTTTTAAGCAATTTGATAGTTTACTCGAGGTGTATTATAAATTTATTATTATTACGATATAGGTTCTCCAGTGTTTTAATCATTTAATAAATACCAAAATATATCCGTATGGTGTTACCACAACGATGATAGTGGCGCCCTCATTTAATTGAACTCTTTTCGGTCGATCTCTAAGTTAATCACGTTGATATATAGGAGTAGAAATTGAACACATTTGATGTGATTTTTACACATTGTAACCCTGATAAAATGTCAGATCTGCTGAAGAGTCTGTGCATGTGGTGCATAGTAATGTGTTTCAGTTTCACGCAAGATTTACATGATTTATAATTTATCTAAAACTTAGTAGATACATATTTTTTCTTCTGCGTGTTGAGTTTAATGGAGAAAACTTTTCCTTTGACAAGGTGGTAAAACGAAAAAACAAAATAATTTTGCGACGGTTTTTAAAAGCACAGTCCATAAAATAATTCGATGTTATAATTAACATGACAATTACAAGAAAAATGTGAATTGGAACGTCATAACCTCAATTTTAAAACTGAAAACAACGCTTGACGATCGGGTACAATCGCGTATCGCGTTTTATCAGTGTCCAAAATAAACACGTGTTTATGAAACATATAAAGAAAATTTTGAATTTAACAATGAAAATGAGATAGAAACACCAAAAATGGTAAGTTGCACAGTTGTGTAAGCGGTGGAGGTGCCGGGATAATCTAACTTTGTGTAAAACCAGTGATGTAAATGTTTTTCTTTCTATATTTTTTTTAGAGTAAACTATTCGTTCTCTACGAGCACAGCGCAGGCTTCGCCCTGTTCCGTGTGACGGAGTTTGAGGAGCTGGCAGCGTTCCTGCCACAAGTAGAAGAGTCGGTGACAGACTTGCAGCGATTCAACTCTGTCGTCACTTTGATCGCGTTCCAGCCTTTCAAGTCTGCCATACTCGCTTTGGAGAACATCAATGCTATTTCAGAAGGTAATAATAGGAGAAGAAGTTTAAACAACTGACTGCTAACCTACAGTAATGGAGAAGCACTTGAAGAAGAAGAAGAATATAATCTCCTTCATTGTCCTTGCCTTAGTTTAAGATTTAACATTTCCCAACGTTGATAGAAGATACAACGTTGATAGCATAGATATATTTTTAGGGTGGTGTACCTGAAAAGGAAAAGAAACCCTTATAAGATATGATACCCTTATAGAGATGTTCATGGGCGGCGGTAATCACTTAACATCAGGTGACCCGCCTGCTCGTTTGCTCGCTATATCTATTAAAAAAAAAAAAAAAAAAAAAAAAAAAAAAAATAAGATCACTTTGTTGTCTGTCTGTCCATAGTGTCTGTCAAGAATACCTATAGGGTACTCTTCCTGTTCACCTAGAATCATGAAATTTGGTAGAAACCGTGAATTTGTGATTACATCACAAAAAAAATTTGTTCATGAACAAATAATTAGTATTTTTAATTCTCAAAGTAGATAACTATACTAAGTGGAATATCATATGACGACTTTACCTGTAAATTCTAAAACAGATTTTTATTTATTATTTATGTATAATCGTTTTTGATTTATCGCACAAAATGTCGAAAAAATACGACTAGTATACAGAACCCTCAGTATGCGAGTCTGACACGCACTTGGCCGGATTTTTTAATGTCAGGCCAGTCATTCCCAAGTTATGGAGTAACCAAGGGAAATAGGGATTCATTTTTATAAATAAGACTTTCAAACCCCTGTTTAAGTTAGGTGTATGTTGATAGATCGATCAGTCAGTCAGTCAGCTTTTCCTTTTATATATATAGATTTAGCGTCAAAGTCAGAAGAGCCTTGGCCATATATTATTTAAAAAAACTTTTTTATTCCTCAGGTATCCTACCAGAAGATCTGAACCTCTTTCTAGAAGGAGCCCTGCCAAAACGCAAGAAACGTAGCAAGTGTACCCTGGGAGTATCCGACCCTAAACTGGGAGCAGCCATCAGTGAAGCCCTGGAGATACCATGCTCACATACTGGCGCAGTTCCAGAGGTGCTCAGAGGTAAGAATTATGCATGTTAAGCATCAATAGCTCAACGGTTGGAGAGAGGATTAAATTCCGAAAGGTTGGAGGGGAAAGGGGAATATTACTACATATAAATATAATCCATACTAAAATTATAATTGCGAAAGTTTGTCTGTCTGTTCGTCTGTCTGTCTGTCTGTTTGCTAGCCTGCTAGCCTTTCACGGCCCATCCGTTCAACCGATTTTAAGTAAATTTGGTACAGCAAATAGCAATAGCTTGTATTTCGGGGAAGATCATAGGGTTATTTTTATCCCGGAAAATTAAAGAGTTCCCACGGGATTTTTAAAAACCTGATTCCACGCGGACGAAGTCGCGGACATCAGCTAGTATAATAATAAATATAAATCTTTATTGATAAAAATTTACAAGGTAAACATATCTGCGCACATCGCTGGAATGCGCTTCCCCGCAGATCGCCCATTTCCGCCTTCCAGTACCGTTGGCGAAGCAAGCGCGTTGCATGACGTCATTAAGGCAGGTTCGCAGATATTTCCGACGGGTTGTATGCAACAAAATGTTGTAAAATAAAGTGTTGTATACAAATTGGTCTTTTGACTTTACTACTCAAGTATTAGAGGCGCCGGGATAACCTATTCAGGTCTAACTGGTAATGTGTGGTACAGCTTTAAAAAATAAACGTTTTTCTTTCTTTCTTTTCTTTCAATATGTTATGCACAAATTGATCTATTGCAAGTTTTATGTAGCTTGTGGTAATAAAATTGTGCTATATAAAGAGCAATAGTTTACACCAGACTATCAATTAATGATATGTTTAGGATTTGCTGATGCAACATTTACATTTAAATAACTGCAGGCATACAGGATGTAACCAGACGCTATAGTCGACGCATTTTAAACTGAGCCATTGAGTTATCTGTCTGTTTCGGTCGCACTTACCTACGACCTGTATGTGCGAGCGACAGATAACTCGACAACTCAGTTTAAAATGCGTCAACTATAACAAAAACTTAACGTTAACGTTATTGTTATACTACCTAAACACAATCCAATACCAATAACCATTTGCCTCATTTTGTAGTTTTAGTAATTTAGTATTTTTCAAACCTGCAATGTATAGCATGCAAAACTCGGGTCAATGCCCTGCCTACGACGCGGCATTGACTTCGAGTGGCCTAGTTCGTTGACCTCTAGAGTAAGTCAGATGTTTTATTTGCAATACATCGTGAACTTTTACAAAATGTAGCATTTTTTAATATATTTTTTCGCGTTCTTTTTTGTGATCATATCAGTAATCATCAGTACTATCACCTGTTTTCGTTTTTGCTACCGTTCTGGTTACACCCTGTATAGTCTGTGAGCTATATACAGGGATATAGGTCCCGCAAATTGCTATTGCGCTGGAACCGTGTCTCATTAACATCGAAATGACGTCATTTTGACGTCAGCCGAAATAAAAATTTACCATTAGCTCGAAACTTCAGTCTAGTGCTGACATCACTAAAATGGCGGCCACGCGCATTAGCAATTTGCGGGACTTATACACGATTTTTTTTTAATTTGCCATCAGGTATAAGACACCATTTCCATGCCCTGATCAAAGGCCTGACCCTCAAAGCCTGCAGTGTGGCTCAACTTGGCCTAGGCCACTCCTACTCGCGGGCCAGAGTCAAGTTCAATGTCCATCGCGTTGACAACATGATCATACAGTCCATCGCGCTGCTGGACCAACTTGACAAGGATATCAACACGTTCTCTATGAGAATCAGGTGAGTGGTAACATTTGACTGTTGACACTAAGGTTAGGTTAGGTTAGTTGGATTCTAAAATCCTGAACTCTTTGATTTTCCAGGATATAAACTAGCCTATGTCACTCTCCAAGTCTAACAACAAAAAACCCATGCAAAAAATCACGTCAATCGGTTGCTCCGTTGCGACGTGATTGAAGGACAAACCAATAAACCAACTCTTACGCATTTATAATATGGATACTCTTTCGCATTTATAATATGGATACTCATTGTAACTATAATATGATGTATACTTAAAGATTTACCTAAAATTCCATATGTTACAGGGAATGGTACTCCTACCACTTCCCAGAGCTCGTGAGCATCGTCCCGGACAACCATCTCTACGCCAAGTGTGCGGAACACATCAAAGACCGCAAGTCCCTCTCTGAAGAGTCTCTCGAGCCCTTGACAGAGCTCCTCGGTGATTCAGAGAAGGCACAGGCAATATTGGACGCGGCCAAGATGTCCATGGGGATGGACATATCGCCCGTTGACTTGATCAATATACAGATGTTCGCTGTTAGAGTCGTTGCGCTCGTTAACTACAGGTTAGTGGGAATATTAGATTTGTTTTCTTCTTTTTGTTCACGTTTTTTTCTATATATTTCTCGAAATTTTCCCACTATTATCACATTTTTCCCACGCTTATCATATATTTACCACTTTTAACACATTTTTCCCACGTTTGAGTAATTTTTCAAACGTCACCACAATTTTTTTCACGCTTATATTTCCCATATTTCTGTAGCTCGCGAAGAATATCCAAAAAACTTTCTTAACAGACGTCTACATCAGCGGAGCTACCTGTATACATACTGCGTAATTATAGCGCAATAGAATAGGTTTTTTTAAATTATCAACATAGAGAATGTTTATCAAGTCCGCTTTAGACACAGCAAAAAAAACCACGTAGGTTCACGTAGGTAAGCTAAGTTAGGGACTTATTTCTAGTAAGTTCCTTTTAAAAGTTACTGAAGCTCTGAGATCCTCGTTGTTAGTGATGTTGCAGTCATTAACCACGTGTAGTGGGTATTTTTATGCATTTTTTCCTCGTTTATCACATGCTTCCTGCTTTAATCACATTTTCCCATGTTTATCAAAGTTTTCCCACTTTAGTCACATTTTTCCCACACTAGTTTTTTTTTACAGGAAGCAAATATCGGAGTACTTGCACACTAAGATGAACTCCGTCGCGCCAAACCTGACCACTCTAGTGGGTGACCAAGTGGGTGCCCGGCTGATCTCCAAGGCCGGCTCCCTGACCAGCCTGGCCAAGTATCCCGCCTCCACGGTACAGATTCTTGGTAAGGAAAAAGAAGACAGCTGCCGATCGTCTCGCGACAGTTCTTGCTGATCTTCACTACAGCCGAGTTACATTATCATTGTTGTATCATGTTTACAGGTGCTGAAAAAGCCCTGTTCCGTGCTTTAAAGACGCGTTCCAAGACACCCAAGTATGGTCTCCTCTACCACTCCACCTTCATCGGGCGTGCGGGAGTGAAGAACAAGGGCAGGATCAGCCGCTACTTGGCCAACAAGTGCAGCATTGCTTCCAGGATTGACTGCTTCTCTGGTAAGTTTGTGGCGGTTGGCCACAGTTAAAACTAGATGGCGCTATTCAATCGATAACATTTCATGACGTAGTCCCGAACAAATGTACCGCCGACAATACTCGCACTTACGGAGTTTTCTGCAATCTGGACTATGTTAAGAAGTTTCTGCTGCAAATTTCATGGGCGACGGTAATTACTTAACATCAGGTGACCTGCTCGTTTGCTCGCTATCTCTATTTTTTTTTAAATACTTCAACAGAAACCCAAACGACAATATACGGCGAGAAACTCCGTCAGCAAGTCGAAGACCGACTGAAGTTCTACGAGACGGGAGACATTCCCGCCAAGAACATCGACGTGATGAAGCAGGCCATGCAGGAAGTGGCGCTGATGCAGGACGAGACCCCAGCTGCCGAGGAGCCCAAGAAGAAGAAGAAAAAGAAGAAGGACAAACAGAACAAGCAAGAAGTTGAGGCCATGGAAGAGTAGACTAGAGAGTGAACTGTTGACCTTGTTTCGTATATTCACTTTTTTTTTGAACAATTACATATTATTATTGTACTTTGATTTATGTCTAATAATAATTAAAAATATTTTCTAACTAAACCGAGGTGTTTTCATTTTTACTATCTTTATTTTCTAAATATATAAAAGGAAAAGGTGACTGACTGACTGATCTGTCAACGAGTTTCTTGCTGGTTCTTCTCGGTAGGAACGGCATTTCGAACCAGTGGTAAATTAAAACTACCTGACTATTCATAAGCACTTGTAAAAAGTTTACATGAATAAAACATATTCTATTCTAACGCACAGCTCAAACTACTGTCATGCGTATAGCTGACGTAGGCATCCGCTAAGAAAGGATTTTTGAAAATACACTGCCTAAGGGGTGAAATAGGGGTTTGAAGTTTGTGTAGTCCACGCGGACGAAGTCGCGAGCATAAGCTAGTTAAAGAATAAAAACGTAGTTACTATGAGAATTTCGAATAAAATACACCTGTTCGGTGTATTTTATTTAACGAAATCTAAGTTTCGACATCAATATAATATTGTTTAATTAAATTCGACATCAATATAATATTGTTTAATTAAATTCGACATCAATATAATATTGTTTAATTAAAGATGCTCAATAATTACATGTTTGCACTCGACTACGAATTACTATCTCACATACAACCTGACGGAAATATCTGCCCACCTCACTGGAATGCGCTTCCCCTCGCGCATTCCCGCAGCTCGCCTGTTTTCGCATATCCAGAACCCAAAGAGTATATAAACACTATGTTCTATTCTACCAGTATTTTTGCCAACGCAAACACGTTGCATAACGTCATTAAGCTAGGTTCGTAGACATTTCCGACGGGTTGTACGTCATCATCATCAACCAATAGACTCCACTGGTGGACATAGGTTCGTAGATATTTCCGACGGGTTGTACGTCATCATCATCATCATCATCATCAACAACCAATAGACGTCCACTGCTGGACATAGGTCTCTTGTAGGGACTTCCACACGCCACGGTCTTGCGCCGCCTGGATCCAGCGGTTCCCTGCGACTCGTCTGATGTCGTCCGTCCACCTAGTGGGGGGTCTTCCAACGCTGCGTCTTCCGGTGCGGGTTGTACTTATTATCACATATAAATGTGTGTCTGTCACATAATATTAGAGGACCACACGCAAGCAGGTCGCCGTCTCCAGTCCGCTGTTATAGGCCCAAGAGTGCCGCAGTGTACGCAAATTATTACTCAAGAGGAAAAATTTGCGCAGATTTATTGCGTTGAAAATAAGCATGTTACTATCATGTGCCTCGTCGTCGGTGTCAAGTTATGTGTACCTGAATGACCTCGTAATACAGTTTTTGACCCATTTACGGTCTAAGATAAATTATCATCTAAATCTTATGAAGTCAGCCCTGGTAAGCCAGCGCAAGCGAAGCGAGCGAACATGTTTTTGTAAATTAAACAACATTCTTAGTTAATATTTATTTATCATAATATTCTTAGTTACATAATATATAAATTCACTTTAACAACTGTTGATTTACAAATTGCTGGTGCAGTTTATCTTCACATTGATGTTGACGGACGCGAGCTCCGTGACGAATATGTATGATGAGTGCCGCACTTTGCGCAGATTATTACTCGGGAAAATGCGCAGATTATTGCTTTGATAACAACTATATGTTACTATCATGTGCCTCGTCAGGCCGTTGTACCTGAATGACCTTGTTGCGATAGTTTATTCAACCGTTTCCAGTCTAAGATAAAATAACCCTTATAATCAACAAAAATTTAATATGAAGGCAGCCAGCGGAAGCGAAGCGAGCGAACATTATTTTGTAAATTAAACACGTAAGTTTAATATTCTTAGTCAATATTTATTTATTATAATATTCTTAGTTACATAATATACAAATTCACATTAACAACTGTTGATTGACAAATTTGTGGTGCAGTTGATCTTCACATTGATGTTGACGGACGCGAGCTCTGTGACGAAGAACTTGAAGATGTAGGGGATGACCACACGCTGCAGGTCGCCGACGCCGCACAGTCTGCACGTGGCCTCATTGTCCGTGTCCATGCTGCCTGTGATCGGTCCGAGCAGCGTGCCGCATTTTGCGCAGATTATTGCCTGAAAGAAAAAGCGCAGATTATTGTCTGAAAGGAAAAGCGCAGAATATTGCCTGAAAGAAAATTTGAAAAAATAGTGCATATAACCTTTATCTTTACGCGCGGTTAAAATAAAACAACACGCACAGATTTTTTTAGAAAATTAGTCAACTAAAGGTTGTTTGTCATTTTTTATTTATTTATTTTATTTATTTTATATCTAATTAGAACGGCAGTGCCACTTACACTAACTAGATGATTAATAATAAATTTAAATACAAATAAAGGTACAAGAAAAAAGACGTAAAATACAAAACGATAAAAGATAAAAGAATTTTGAATTATGTCATAATATCATATAACAAAATAAGTTTATCTTAGGACCATTTAGTTGTCTGTCTGTCTGTCAAGACCCGTCAAGGGAACCGTCAAACCTTATAGCGTACTTCCCGTTGACCTAGAATAATGAAATTTGGCAGGTTATAGCACAAGTAAAGAAATAATCCGAAAATCGTGAATTTGTGGTTACATCACAAAAAAATTAAATGTTTCTTGATATACCTACATTATGTTTACTAAATCATATCAAGATGGCGCTGTCCGTCCTTTACTTGCAAATTTTTACCATACCTACTGATTTGACATTTCTTGTACGATGGTACGGAACCCTTCGCGTGCAAATCCGATTCGCTCTTGGCCGGTTTTTTTTTATTACCTCGCTCTTATCAGAACAGTGGAACAATCTATCCCGCTCCATCTCCTAGTCTCACTATTCCGCGACATCTCTCTCACTCACCTCGCTCTTATCAGAACAGTGAAACAATCTATCCTGCAGCAGGAAGGCGGTGCCGTGCGATATCAGGGCGTCTCGCTCCATCTCTCCCAGTCTCACACCTCCTCCGCGACGTCTCCCTTTCACAGGCTGACGGGTGAGCGCGTCCACTGCGCCAGTTGTACGCACCTGGAACGTTATTGTGATTATTAATAACGTTATCGAAGTGGTATCGGCACGGAACGATATTAACGGTAACGATAACGGTATTTTTTAAAATGACTGCGTGAAACCTTTAGGCGCGGTTTAAAGTAAAATATCTTTGATGTTGTGACAGATATTACGATTAAATCCATACTTATATTATAAATGCGAATATATAGCTTGATTCCGGAGAGAACATAGTCTATTTTTATCCCCGAAAATCAAAGAGTTCCCACGAGATTTTCCAAAAAACGTAACCCACGCGAACCCCTGTGTTTGCGCAGTATGTAATTCTGTTGGTCGTGTGTCTGATCTCTCCGGTCGTGTTTGATTGCCGTCCCATCGGATGGACAGCGTGAGTGAATAGAGTGTTCCTTTGTATGCACTATTATATCTCCTGCGTAGTTGGCTAGTCGCCGTTGATTGGTCGCCGTGGCCGAAATTCGGCCAGCAGAACTTAACCTCACCTGCCACTTGTCGGACACCATGTGCCGCAGCCTCTGGTAATGGACGAGCCCAAAGAAGATGTCGGCCGTCATCTCCCGGCCGTCCACGCCGCTGTACATCCTCTCCGTGCCGTAGTAGTTGTAGCCGCCCGCTTCTAGAAGACGCCCGAAGTAGTTAATGGCAGTGTCTTTTTCGTTGAACCGGAAGGGGGTTGCGTCGTGGACCTATGACAAAGATTACAAGGTAAGTATTAGATATCGTTTCGGCAAGCTGAGGTTAGGACCGATATTATAAATAAAAATAAATCTTCTAAATATATAAAAGGAAAAGGTGACTGACTGACTGACTGACTGATCTATCAACGCACAGCTCAAACTACTGGACGGATCGGGCTGAAATTTGGCATGCAGATAGCTATTATGACGTAGGCGTCCGCTAAGAAAGGATTTTTGAAAATTCAACTCCTAAGGGGGTGAAATAGGGGTTTGAAATTTGTGTAGTCCACGCGGACGAAGTCGCGAGCATAAGCTAGTAAAAAATAAAAAAGCCTTTTATTCCTTACATTTTTACAATAGTTTAAATTATCTATGTTTTGTTAGTTGGTTAGTTGAACTTATAATTTAGTTGTTAGTATTGTTAGGATTATTATTACTATTCATGTAAGGACCCGAGGTTGGGTAAAGGCCTCCTCCAAAGATGTCCATTTATCTCGGTCCTGCGCTATACGATCTCATTTCGGGCCAGCTGTTCTTAAGATTTCATCTTCCCATCTTGTCAGTGGTCTCCCCCTGCTCCTTTTGCCACGAGGGCCTCTCCACAGAGTTACTTTTGTTGTCCACCTCTGGTCTTTAAGGACCGATATTATACCGATATTAAATACCGGTAAAATGTTCGTAACGTTTACCGGTACTGGTTTACTGGTGGAATAGACTGCACGGACACGTGAGTATACTCACGTCTCCGTGCTGGCCCGCAGCCTTGCTCGCCATGAGATTGATCAGGAGTAAGGACAGCATCAGAAGTGGGATTATTTTATAAAATGTCCGGTATCAGGTCTTCGTCCGTGAATTTGGTAATGTTATCAAGCCATGGTGTTGGGGTACCTATAGTCCGCGACAGGTCGAGATGGCAATCGGGGTATTCGGCGGGGGGACGCCCCGCACACCCACACGTCACTCACGCTGGCCCGCACCGAGTTTTTTTTTTTTTTTTTTTTGTATGTTTCGCTGGCAATCCTCCGACATGGTTATCGGAGACTTTGTATAG
Organism: Maniola hyperantus; assembly: GCF_902806685.2. Lineage (NCBI taxonomy): Eukaryota > Metazoa > Arthropoda > Insecta > Lepidoptera > Nymphalidae > Maniola > Maniola hyperantus. The sequence continues at coordinate 2,001,154 of NC_048559.1, read as the reverse complement.
CTTAACACGGCATTTTTTTTTTTAACCTTTTTCTTTTATATTGTCATGAAACAGGTTCTTTTTTTTTGTACTGTGATCATGATTTTTAAGCTAATAATAGCCTTACGTTTTTTAACTTATTCTATTCAGACTTATATTTATATGCATATGTAACATATTATTCCAATAATATATTATATACATCATTTCTTACATTTTCTATTTATATATCTTATTTTAAATTAACTTTAATTATGGCTTCAAATATTAATTAGCTACTATCTTGATTTATTTCTATCTAATGTTTTATTTACTACACATGTACAAAATTTTAAAAACCTTTTTCTTATTTCACTCCCGCACCGAGTTAGCGCGGGGGATGTGCGGGTGTGCGGGTCGTTTCCTCCCTGATTGCCCGACCTGCCTATATACTTACATGTCCGTGCAGGCACGCGGCTTTGCCTGCCATGATCTCTATCATCATGGCGATGGTCATACGCGAGGGGAAGCCGTGCGGGTTGAACAGGATGTCCGGGATCAGGCCCGACTCCGTGAACGGCAGGTCCTCAGCTGGCCACTTTTGTGAGCAGATGCCCTTCTGTCCAGCTCGGGAAGCGAACTTGTCGCCCACTGTTGGGTTACGCTGTGAAAATTATTTATTTATTTTTATTATTCTTTTTGTACATGTCGGAGAACAAGGGGATGGCCGACATCAGAAGGTAGTAATTTCAATTACAATCATTGTAATACTCACTTATCACACGTGAAAACCACTAGCGTAACGGAACGTAGGTAAACCGAACCCTACCTAGCGACCGGCTCCACCATGTCCCCATACCGGTCCCAGACCAACCAGCTAACCTAGCACACCACAATTAGTTCAATTAACATCAACTACAACAATCACGTTTGTCTAATACAAATTGGAACGATACAAAAGGACTGACCCGATAAACAACCTGTCTAGATCGCCAAAACACACTCACAGCAACCTTTCACAACCTAGTAGTATAACCTCAAACAACTGAAACCACATTAGGTCACAACGACAATGATAATAATAAAACCTACAGTACGACACACATAGTATCCACTGAGAAGCGACTCTGGCCAAAGCCAAACGAATAATGTGTCGAGACACACTGCGCATCTCATTTTATAATCTCACAATGACGGTGGGGACGATGACGCGATGTTCAATGAGCAAAGTGTTTACAATTAAATGGCGGCGAGCCTACATACATAATACTAGTTCAACATCATTTTTAACCGACTTCTTTATTTATTTATTCAGATATAAGTTAGCCCTTGACTGCAATCCTACCTGGTGGTAAGTGATGATGCAATCTAAGATGGAAGCGGGTTAACCTAAAAGGAGTATGGCAGGTTTTATTGAACTCATACCCCCTTTGGTTTTCACACAGCATCAATCTGGAAAGCCAAATCGCTTGGTGGCACGGCTTTGGCGGTAGGGTGGTAACTAGCCACGGCCAAAGCCTCCCATCAGACCAGAAATTAAGAAATTATAAAATTCCAAACGTCTGCCGGGAATCGAACCCAGGACCTCCCACCAATAAGACAGCGCTTACCACTGCACCAGGGAGGTCGTCAAAATGATCATCAAAGTCAAAAGTCAAAGTCAAAGTCAAATGATTTATTCAAAATAGGTAATAAATTACTCTTATTGATGGTCTGGTATGGTGTTAGATTTGTAAGATATAGTGGTGATAATTATAACGCAAACTTAAAACTAAAGCTACATCATGGTCATTCATTCCGGCTCACTACTGAGCATGGGTCTTCAGAATGAGAAGGGTTTGGTTAATAGCTACCACGCTGGCTCAGTGCGGATTGGCAGAATTCATACACCTTTGAAAACATTACTTGAAACGTTTAAAGCAAGTGACATTTAATTTGCTTAAAACGCATATAACTCCATCATTATGATGATGATGATGATGATGACGACTAACCTGTATCCGCACCATGACGCACGCTTTCCGCAACGCTTTGGGCGAGAAGTCCCCGCACAGCCGCACGCTGTCTACAAACACTTCTTCTTTGCCGTGGTATTTCTGCACTACGAAATCACTCTTTTCTCCGTCGTAGAAGCTGTCGAACGAAAAAATAAAATAAATCCTCCATACTAATATTATAAATGCGAAAGTGTGTCTGTCTGTCTGCTAGCTTTTCACGGCCCAACGGTCTTCTTCTTCTTCTTCTTCTTCTTCATTCTGGGCTGGTTTCCGCACTTAAACGTTTCCGTCTGTTGTGCGTGCATCGCCCCTCCCCGCCGAAGTACGGCCCAACGGTTTAACCGATTTTGATGAAATTTGGTACAGAGTTAGCTTACATCCCGGGGAAGGACATAGGCTTTTTATCCCGGAAAATTACAGAGTTCCCACAGGATTTTTAAAAGCCTAAATCCACGCGGACGAAGTCGCGGGCATCCTCTAGTATTTAATAAATACAAGAAACCAAAAGCTTAATCAGTACCCTTAATATAAATGCGAAAGTGTGTTTGTTTGTTGGTTTGTCCTTCAATCACGTCGCAACGGTGCAACGGATTGACGTGATTTTTTGCAAGGGCATAGATAAAGACCTAGAGAGTGACATAGGCATACTGTTTATCGCGGAAAATCAAAGAGTTCCCCGGGATTTTTAAAAACCCTAATTCCACGCGGACGAAGTCGCGAGCATCGGCTAGTTTGCTATATTCCGCTGAAAGGGCCAAGCTAAGGTTTGTTTTGGTGACGGCAGAAGTACTTCGACTTGTTCATAGAATTATTTTAACGTCAGTTCAAGACACACGGCTAGTGAAGCGAGCCAAGTTCTATTAAAGGGGTTTCTAGAAGGGATCCTTACCAACGGCCGGTAGTCCATCCTCATCAATATTCGGCGCCAGCTTCGGCTTGTTGGGGTCGCGGCGGAAGTACCTACGAGGACGCGTGGTTGAGCTCCTCGTTTAGGTCGTCAATTTAGGGTGCCAGTTTAGGTTGTTATTTAATGTCAGTTCAAGACACACGGCTAGTGAAGCGAGCCAAGTTCTATTAAAGGGGTTTCTAGAAGGGATCCTTACCAACGGCCGGTAGTCCATCCTCATCAATATTCGGCGCCAGCTTCGGCTTGTTGGGGTCGCGGCGGAAGTACCTACGAGGACGCGTGGTTGAGCTCCTCGTTTAGGTCGTCAATTTAGGGTGCCAGTTTAGGTTGTTATTTAATGTCAGTTCAAGACACACGGCTAGTGTGTCGTCTAGTTTGTTATATTCCGCTGAAAGTGCCAAGCTAAGGTTTGTTTGGTGACGGCAGAAGTACTTCGACTTGTTCATGGAATTATTTTAACGTCAGTTCAAGACACACGGCTAGTGAAGCGAGCAAAGTTCTATTAAAGGGGTTTCTAGAAGGGATCCTTACCAACGACCGGTAGTCTATACTCGTCAATATGCGGCGCCAGCTACGGCTTGTTGGGGTCGAGGTCGCGGCAGAAGTACTTCGACTTGTTCATGGAATTATTTTAACGTCAGTTCAAGACACACGGCTAGTGTCGAGCCAAGTTCTGATACAGGGTTTTCTAGAAGGGATCCTTACCAGTAGAAGGGATCCTCGGGCTGCACCCTGGCTCCAACGGCCGGTAGTCCATCCTCATCAATGTGCGGCGCCAGCTCCGGCTTGTTGGGGTCGCGGCAGAAGTACGAGGACGCGTGCTTGAGCTCCACAAAGTTGGACTTGTACACGATGCCGGCCGCGAAGCCGCGCTCGTAGGCAGATTTGTTGATTATCATGGCGTCTTCCATGTCGTAGCCCTACGGATAAAGATGACATCATTTATGTATTGGCATACAATAGTCCGCCATTATACATTTATGTACATGGTACATACTAGCTGATGGCCGCGACTTCGTCCGCGTGGAATTAGATTTTTTTAAAAATCCTGTCGGAACTCTTTGATTTTCGTGGATAAAAAGTAGCCTATGTCACTCTCCAAATCTTTATCTATAGGTACCCATGCAAAAATCACTTCAATCCTTTGCACCGTTGCGACGTGATTGAAGGGACAAACCAACAAACAAACACACTTTCGCATTTATAATAAGGGTACTGATTGGCATACAAACCGTTATACATTTATGTATTGGCATACAATAATCCGCCATTATACAATTATGTATTCGCATACATTAGTCCGCCATTATACATTTATGTATTGGCATACAACAGTCCGCCATTATACTTTTTATCCAAAATAGCGGCCACACATTTTTTTTTTTTTTAATTTATTTATTCATAATAATTTTACAAAGTTTCCTACATATCTATCTCGCCAAACTGGTGGGCCAGTTTGTTGGCGAGGTGGCGCTCTTAATACTAAGTACATAACTTACTACTATATTTCCTTAACGCTATTCATACACCTATATCTATTCTTATAATAAAAACTGTACTACATACTAATTGAAACCTACCTACTTCACTAAAAGATAAACTAACACAATTGAGTATACTAACAACTTACTAATAAATAACCAAAGAAAACACAAAAACACAAATAAATAATTAAGAAGCATGATAGACATAAAACCTATATTAATCAATAGCTGGCATCAGTACAACCTAGGGTCTAGCAAAATTTGTTCCAGCCTGGAGTCACCATTACAGCACCGTAGGACCCTATCGTGTATCACTTACCGTATACGAAATAACAGCCAGTATAGCATTCGTGCCGGCGGGGTAGTCGTCCAGCCACAAGTTGTCATACTGCAGCGGTCTGAACAACGGAGTTGCTCCGGTCACCAGCCGGTACAACTTGGTCTCTGCATTCGTTATCCATGTATGGATCGGTGTACCCATCGTTTGTTTACCCATCTGACATTGGTACATGTTACTGGAAAGATCGAAAGACAAGTCCCAATTAGAAAATTAAAAAACTTAGACCGCCCTGCCAAAAAACAAATTGAAAAGTTAAAAAAATCCCATTTGAAAATGGCACCATACAGCCGCCACATTGAATTTTTTTTTTTTCAAAATATTTACCACTTAATATAAAGCATTTTAAAAGGAAAATATTAATAAAATTAATAGGTATAAAAATCAAAAATAAGTAATAAATTTTACTATTGTTGCTAGGTTTATAAATTACTAGCTTATGCTCGCGACTTCGTCCGCGTGGACTACACACATTTCAAACCCCTATTTCACCCCCTTAGGGGTTGAATTTTCAAAAATCCTTTCTTAGCGGATGCCTACGTCATAATAGGTATCTGCATGCCAAATTTCAGCCCGATTCGTCCAGTAGTTTCAGCTGTGCGTTGATAGACCAGTCAGTCAGTCAGTCAGTCAGTCACCTTTCCTTTTATATATATAGAAGATTATAATTATTCTAAAAGAATTCTTTTTGCCGACGGTACATTTTTATTTTGGCTGACGTCACGCCGATATTAATGTGACATGGTTCCAGCGCAATAGCAATTTGCGGGACTTATAGCCAGTGTCACTCATACATCGGCATTTAGGATTTAAACCACTTTAACTGTCTACCACGCAATTACATTTTTTTACTATTCTAGACTGCATCATCACTTACCACCAGGTGAGATTGCAGTTAGGGGCTTACTTGTAAAGGAATTTTAAAAAATCACTTACCGCGGAGACTGGTTACAGTCAGGCATAGGAACAAGCTGCGCCAGGTTGCTCATAAATGCCGATTTGGAAAGTTCCAAATGTGTTGTTTTACCTGGAAGAAACAATAATCATTTTTTATGTAAACTAGCTGCCCCGACGAACTTCGTACCGCCTAACAGTCGACTTTTGTTCAGGCAATTTTTTAATTTTTCTCTCCGTAACAAGTATATTTTATTTTGTTTTTAACTACGACATGGAAATCCTTATTTTATTTTATCTGATTGAGTAATGTTTAAATTTTTGATTTCGTAAATGTAATGAACTAGAATCATTTTAATGTAATTGTAATATTATTTTATTTTGTTTTTAACTACGACATGGAAATCCTTATTTTATTTTATCTGATTGAGTAATGTTTAAATTTTTGATTTCGTAAATGTAATGAACTAGAATAATTTTAATGTAATTGTAATATTCTTTAACCATTTGCACACCAGGATCTGGTAGAATGTGTCAGGCAACTCAACTGATGTTACACCTACAACCTACATGTACCCACATTCCAGCGAATAAACGTTTATTTATTTATTTATTATTTATTTACCATTCTCGTACTTCAAGGAATATTATAAAAAAAGAATTAGCGAAATTGGTTCAGCTGTTCTCGAGATTTGCGATCAGCAACACATTTAGCGATTCATTTTTATACATAGACTAGCTTATGCCCGCGACTTCGTCCGCGTGGACTACACAAATTTCAAACCCCTATTTCAACCCCTTAGGGATTGAATATTCAAAAATCCTTTCTTAGCGGATGCCTACGTCATAATAGCTATCTGCATGCCAAATTTCAGCCCGATCCGTCCAGTAGTTTGGGCTGTGCGTTGATAGATCAGTCAGTCAGTCAGTCAGTCAGTCAGTCAGTCAGTCAGTCAGTCAGTCAGTCAGTCACCTTTTCATTTTATATATTTAGATTATTTATTATTTATTTACCATTCTCGTACTTCAAGGAATATTATAAGAAAAGAATTAGCGAAATTGGTCCAGCAGTTCTCGAGATTTGCGATCAGCAACACATTTAGCGATTCATTTTTATACATAGATTGATTAAGTAAAAACCCAGTCAAGTGCGAGTCAGACTCGCACACCGAGGGTACCGTACTATAGAAGATGCAAAACGGTAAGAATCCCTTTTGCTAACGAACCGCAAAACTAACTTTGTTTGTAGAGGTTTATTGTTATAACACAAAAACTGAAAACACTCGTTTGTGATTCTACAACAATATACTACGTTGCATAATTTCAGTTCTCTATAATTGTACCTTGTATAATTGCACCTTGTATAATTTAAGTTCTCTATAATTGTACCTTGTATAATTGCACCTTGTATAATTTCAGTTCTCTATAATTGTACCTTGTATAATTTCAGTTCTCTATAATTGTACCTTGTATAATTGCACTTTGTATAAGTACCTTGTATAATTTCAGTGTTAGTGACCGCAACGTCCAGGTACATCTGCTCCATAGTGCCGATCAGTTCCAGCTGGCCGGTCGCTAGGTTGATGACGGGTCGCATCATACGAGCTTCTGACGTGAAGAGAAACATGCCCGCATACTGCGCACATATCTGTTGACAGTGAATAATACTAATGTAAGCAGTGGCGTGCACAGGTTTGAAGCCAGGGTAGGCACTAGTTAGCTAGGAACCTGTTTATTGGCAGGTCAAAATGAAAAATATGCATTGAGCTATTACAACTGGGGTAAGCAGTGCATTTAAGCCTCTATGACCTGCACGCCCCTGAATGTAAGTTATTGCTATATACAGTACGCGGCAGAAAGTAATGTACATCGACCTTTAGAAGAGATGACAGATTTGTAGAGCATTGTCTCTGTCAGACCGACAAAACATATAGGTACGACAGACACAACGTTCTACAAAGCGGAAATGTCATTCTAAAGACCGATGTACATTACTTTCTGCCGCGTACTGTAGTTTAGTGTGATACATACAGGGTGTAACCAGAACGCTGGCAAAAACGAAAAAACGAGATAGTACTGATGATTACTAATATGATACCACAAAAAAACGCGAAAAAATCCTATAACGTAAAAGTTTACGATATATTGCAAATAAAACATCTAATTGACGTCAGAGACATTTAGGTTATTAGCTTTAAATAATAAAAATCTGTATAGGTCAATTTGGGAAATTCCTCCCTTAAGGGTGGTAAAATAGAGGGGAAAAGTTTTATAGAAAAGTTTTAACTGTTGTTATTTTTACTTGAAATTTGAAATGCAGGTTCTTTCTAGGGTGTAGGTTAAAGGTATCAGATAAGAAAGGATCTAACTAAATTCTCCCCCTAAGGTGGTGAAATGGGGGTTGAAAAGTTATATGAAAATCCTATGTTTTTGAAGTTAGAGATATGAAAATTGGCATTTAGGTATTCAGGGTTCCGTGCCTTAAGGTGAGACTGAGTGAGTAGGTAAGTGAGGCCTTTTGCAGCGGGAAAATTTCAGATCGCATGAGAAACAAGAAATTTTACGCGGACGAAGTCGCGGGCAACTGCTAGTCCTATATAAAGCGAGCACATGAATTTTTTGACACAAAGACACTTAACTAACCTGTTTCTTGGGTATGAGGACGATCTCGGTGGATATGGGGATGTCCTCACCCTTGACCTTTAGTGTCCTCAGGTAGGCGGTGGACTTGACCGCCGTGTCCTCGGACAGGTAGCCCACGAGCCGCCCGTCGATAAACACCGGGTACTTGTACACGTCGAGACTAAAATGAGTGTCTCTACGCGAAGCAATCGGATATGAGGAGATCCGTAGAGTTGGACTGACATAGCTCTACGAGTCGCGTAGCTGAAGTGACTTGGTCGAGCACTTAGTTCAAAAAACCGATACATGTTGGGGTCCTAAGATGATGGAATACCAACCCTGATAATAAGCGCAGCGTCAGCAAACCCTCCGCTAGACGGCATCAAAGAAATCGCAGCGAGACTCTAAATATTGGAGGCTCTAGACTGTGTGCGTGAGTGCGTGTGAGTGGGTGCGTGTATGTGGGTGCGTGTATGTGGGTGCGTGTATGTGGGTGCGTGTATGTGGGTGCGTGTATGTGGGTGCGTGTATGTGGGTGCGTGTATGTGGGTGCGTGAAAATCCCTACAAGAGTTATACGTCGTTCAAGTGCAAAATTTTGCGTTATACATAGCAAGTACATACAATTTTTTTAATCGACATTTAACTAACCTGTTTCTTGGGTATGAGGACGATCTCGGTGGATATGGGGATGTCCTCACCCTTGACCTTTAGTGTCCTCAGGTAGGCGGTGGACTTGACCGCCGTGTCCTCGGACAGGTAGCCCACGAGCCGCCCGTCGACGAACACGGGGTACTTGTATACGTCGCGGGACAGCGGGGTCTCCGATACTGAGCTTATGGGCTCCATACCTGGGTTTATTTAAATAAAAGTAAATAAAAGTAAATCTGATTGGTCTACTAGTCTAGTCACATCCCCCCCCCCCCCCCACCCCACCCCATCTTCGCTTAGCTGATACCGAGCCTAAGTTTGAACTTTGAGTTGTCATAAAATAATTATTAGTTCATGACCACATAAATTATTATTTTTTGTGTGATGTAACAACAAATTTACGGTTTTCAGATTTTTCCCCTAATGTCTGCTATAAGACCTACCTCCCTGTCAAATTTCATGATTCTAGCTCAACAGGAAGTACCCTATAGGTTTTGATTTAACGGGTCTTGACAGTTAGACAATGTTCCTATAAGTAGGTTTCTTGACAGACCGACAGACAACAAAGTGATCGTATAAGGGTTCCGTTTTTCCTTTTGAGGTACGGAACCCTAAAAAAAACGCTGCGTCGCGTCGGCTCCATTTCATTCTGCAGGTTAGACTTCATCATCACGATCATCATGATCGAACCCATCACCGGCTCACTACAGAGCACGGGTATCCTCTCAGAGTGAGAAGGGTTTTGGCCATAGTCTACCACGCTGGCCATGTGCGGATTGGTAGACAGGTTTAGACTTCTCGAAGAATTGGACAGTTATTCAATGACACTTACCACATTTCTCGAGGACGAACGGTAGTGACGCCACTTGCTTTGCATCGGCTGGTTGAGTGACCTACATGACAAATAATGTTGGTTCATTTTGATAAAGTCACAGTTAAGGTCCTAACGCTGCAAATGCGTTCAGACCTTTAGGTATATGTGCCTACGACAGCGCATTTCAGTCACTGAAAAGGACCTATACAAGTACGCTGGAAGAAGTTTGCCATATGAAATGACCGTTATTTTTGTGTCAATTTGAAGCGCCCCACCGAGCGTACTGGGAATTAAAATTGACGCGTTGTATCTAATGATCTTCGTGGTAACACTATGTTGACAGATAACATTTAGTTCAAATTACGCTCACATGACGCTCGCTACTGCTATCAGCGCCAAAATGGTCAAAGTCAAGTTGCTTCAAAAACATATCGACAATCGCAAGGCCAGCGTACTTGTAATAGAACGAGCTCAGTGGGCTTATATGAATTGGGTATTTGACTCCAATTTTTTTATTACTTTATTATAAACTAGGATAAAAATAATGACGTTAACTGAAAAAACTAATTAAATCGATCAAATAATAAAAAAGTTATAAGCATTTAAATATTTCTGATTAAACAGAGATAGCGATATAGAATTATGACGTCATTTTGACTAATGCCACAGTAGCTTTGTGCGGTTTCATACAAATTTTGCGAGAAAGGGATAGAAGACATCCCCACTCCAAAATTAAAATACCTGTAACTTTGTAAATCTTTGTTGGATTTTAATATTTTTTCAGCGCACGTCATTATTTTTATCCTAGATTATAATAAAGTAATAATATTTATCAAATTCAAAAGTAGGAAAATACCCAATTCTGCGCATTCAAGGTCTTGTCTTTCCTTTCTTGCTAATTCCTATAACTGCCTAGCTTCTGAAGTTAAACTGTAAGATACCTGTGCAGATGCGGTGAGATGGTTGAGCAGGCCGCACGGGGCGCCGTCCGGAGTGTGCACGGGGCACACGAAGCCCCACGCATCAGGTAATAGCTGCCTGGCCTCTGTCGTACGCATTTCCATGAAGAACGAACCTCTGTGGATTGCCCTGAAAATGAGGATAGACTATACAATATATAAAACCACAAATTCACGGTTTTCGGATTTCTCCCTTTACTTGTGCTATAAGACCTACCTACCTGCCAAATTTCATGATTCTAGCTCAACGGGAAGTACCCTATAGGTTTTCTTGACAGACACGATAGATGGCAGACGGCCAGACAGATAGACAACAAAATTTTGTTCTTTTTTTTTTTAAATTCAGATACAAGTTAGCCCTTGACTGCAATCTCACCTGATGGTAAGTGATGATGCAGTCTAAGATGATAGCGGGCTAACCTGGAAGGGGTATGGCAGTTTTTATTAAACCCATACCCCTTGGTTTTCTACACGGCATCGTACCGGAACGCTAAATCGCTTGGCGGCACGGCTTTGCCGGTAGGGTGGTAACTAGCCACGGCCGAAGCCTCCCACCAGACCAGACCAGAAATTTAGAAATTATAAAATTCCAAACCCCTGCCTGGAATCGAACCCGGGACCTCCCACTATTTAGACCACAGCGCTCACCACTGCGCCAGGGAGGTCGTCGACCTTGTGCTATAAGACCTACCTACCTTCCAAATTTCATGATTCTAGCTCAACGGGAAGCACCCTATAGGTTTTGTTAACAGACACGATAGATGGACAGACGGACAGACAGATAGACAACAAAATTTTGTTCCTTTTTTTCCTTTTGAGGTACGGAACCCTAATAGTTTGTTTGACCCTTAAAATAAGGACTAAAATCGTACTTTTGACATGACAATTGACACATTGAGCAAATATAGCAAGTCCTTTCTCAAAATGTATGCACTGTAAGGTCAGTTTTGCTGTAACGCTGAAATGTATCAACAGGAGCATACCTGATTACTCCCAAAAACAAACTGACACACTTTACCTCTTTATACATTAGTAGATAAAGTCTATTTTGCTGTAAAGCTGAAATGTATCGACAGTAGCATACCTGACTCCCCCAAAAAACAAACTTACATACTTTACCTCTTTAAAAAAAAAAAAAAAACATTAGCAGATAAGGTCTATTTTGCTGTAACGCTGAAATGTATCGAGGGTAGAATGTCTTCAACGTCGGTGAGATGTCGCTATAGTTCTTGCAGTTCACGAAGGCGAGTGGACTTTACTTGTGGTTACGTGATACGTCGGAAACACGGGCATCGCGTATGTGTGCGTGCATGTCGGACCAATCAGTCTCGAGCAAGCGCTCGCAAACGCACACATTCAGTGTACCTTAATTATCTAATCTAATCTAAATCTAATCTAAATCAGCCTGTGCTGTCCCACGTCTGGGCAAAGGCCTCCCTCCGATCCTTCCACAATTTTCTATTTCGTGCCTCTTCAGGCCACGTAACTGTAAATTTATCTAATTCATCACGCCAACGTCGCGCTCGGCCGACCACGCTGGCGTTGATGATTCTGGGGCGTCCAAAAAGAAGCAGATTTTGCCCATAACTCATCTGGCACACGGCACACATGACCTGCCCAGTCCCATTTGAGTACCTTAATTATACCGAAACGATTTTAGACGACCTCCCTGGCGCAGTGGTGAGCGCTGTGGTCTTAATAGTGGGAGGTCCCGGGTTCGATTCCTGGCAGGGGTTTGGAATTTTATCATTTCTAAATTTCTGGTCTGGCCTGGTGGGAGGCTTCGGCCGTGGCTAGTTACCACCCTACCGGCAAAGCCGTGCCGCCAAGCGATTTAGCGTTCCGGTACGATGCCGTGTAGAAACCAAAGGGGTATGGGTTTAATAAAAACTACCATATCCCTTCCAGGTTAGCCCGCTATCATCTTAGACTGCATCATCACTTACCACCAGGTGAGATTGCAGTCAAGGGCAATATTGTATCTGAATTTAAAAAAAAAAAAAATTAAACACAAGCATGAGCCAGTCGCCTTCGTGAATTGCAAGAACCCACTGAAGGTACTCACTTGAAGTGCGACATATACCGCATCCTGTTGATGTTTTCCGCCACTATGGTCAGACCCTTGTATTGGGTCAGGTTCACGTTGCTGGAGGGCGCGTTCCCGGTGGACAGGAACGTCTCCATCTTCTGCTCGAGGCTGCCCGCCGCGCGAATGATTTGTTGTATGTCTCTCTGTTTTTCAAAAATCCATTTTTAGGGTTCCATACTTTAAAAGGAAAAATGGAACCCTCGCTGTGACATATTTGCTGACAAATGGGCTGACCTCATGGGTCAGATCTTGCACTTTTGTGAAAATTTATAATTTTGCTTTTTAAAATTTATAATTTTAACAATTTTTGTAAGTATGTTTATGTTAGTTTGTACTCGTAGTTTAATTAGTGTAATTGGCTTTATGGCCGTTCTAATTAAATAATAAATAAATAATAATAATAATAGGATCACTTTGTTGTCTGTCTGTCTGTCCGTCTGTCAAGAAACCTACAGGGTACTTCCCGTTGACCTAGAATCATGAAATTTGCCCGGTAGGTAGGTCTTATAGCAGATATTCGAGGAAAACTCTGAAAACCGTGAATTTGTGCTTATAACACAAAAAAAAATTAAATTGTGGTCATGAACTAATAATTAGTATTTTCAATTTTCGAAGTAAGATAATTATAATATCAAGTGGGGTATCATATGAAACAGCTTTACATGTGCATTCTAAAACAGATTTTTATTTATTTTTATGCATCATAGTTTTTGAATTATCGTGCAAAATATCGAAAAAATACGACTGTAGTACGGAACTCTCGTTGCGCGAGCCTGACTCGCACTTGGCCGGTTTTTATTATCTAGTGCTTTGGTCTAAAAGTGTTTTGTAAAATGTTCACTTTTCATTAAGTCGAAAAAAAAACCTGAAACCGACATTATTATGAACTAGCTTATCCCCGCGACTTTGTCTGCGTGGACTGCACAAATTTCAAACTCCTATTTCACCCCCTTAGGGGTTGAATTTTCAAAAATCCTTTTTTAGCGGATGCCTACATCATAATATCTATCTGCATGCCAATTTTCAACCCGATCCGTCCAGTAGTTTGAGCTGTGCGTTGATAGATCAGTCAGTCAGTCAGTCAGTCAGTCAGTCAGTCACCTTTTCCTTTTATATATTTAGAAGATGAATAGATGAATGAATGAAGCAATGCTTACCGAATTAACAGGGCACGCTTTGTTCAGCTTAGACCTCTTGATCAGCGTCGCTTTGATGATGGAGAGTATGGTCTGTAGACGCTCCTTCAGCACCTGCAGGTACAGGTGACCTCCCACTTGCAACTCCTGCGCCATCACAGCGTCTGCGCCTTCCACCTACAGAATAAAAAAAATAAAAATAAAAAAAAAACATAAGAATGCTTTCTTCGGCAGCACCAGGGTGCACGTGAGGGCATGCTATTTCATAATTGGTACCATTATAGACCAAAGTCATAGACCAGCACGTCTTAGTGAAAAAAGTCACATGGCGCAACATTTTAACTTTTAGCCTTGACACTATCAATAACAAAAAAAATATTAAAAAAACCGACTTCCAAAACCACTACAAAGTAAAAAATAACTTTTGTTTCTACACCTGTATGTATGTTGAAGTCGAGCGAGAGGTTTTTAGTTTCTTTTACTATGCGAATCGGTCCAGAAACCTCGAAAAAATCGGTGTACATAAAAGAAAAAGAAAAAGGGCCTTGTTGAGAACCACCTCCTTTTTGGAAGTAGTCGGTTAAAAATCGGTCAAGTCGGACTCGCATTCGCACGATTTTTCTTAATTTACTCGTACTACTCACCTTACACTTGTTCTGCGCCACGTCATACAGCTTCTGCGCCATGTACACCAGAGTGTGGAACTTGTCCGTGTAGTTGTGCAGGTGTATCATGACGCAGCGCTGCAGCAGGAAGTCTGCAGCCTCCAGGTCGGTGGCCCAGGGCGGAAGTTCGTACAGTTTAGGGCGGAACATGCGGCCGAGGTAGGCGCGACACTCGTCTGACGTGTGGAGGCCCTCTTCGTGTAACTCGCGTAGCATGTTTTGGATGCAACTGCGTACAAAAATGTGCATTCTCAGTACAGTTCCCGGCAGTCAAATTGTCACGATACGAGTGCGAGCTCGCGCAGGTATTGTTTCCACGCGCTCGTGTACTGTGTACGGATGTAACACTCACACTAATGCAGATGGTGAACACAATAAAGTACCAGGAGAGCATAGTAACACAGGAGGAGGCCAAGAAGATGTTTGGTGTTTAGTATGACCAGTTTTACTCAATAAGCTATACTCACTTGACATAATACAGATCATTCTTCTTCCCATGCAACAGCAGTCTGTATATGTAGTGGTCCTGATAGTCTACTAGACACTTCATGATGAGAATCAATGGTGCGTAGTACATCACTTTACGGTGCGAGAACATCAGCTTACATGTGCCGTTCTGGAGGAAGTGTAGAACGTTGTTCTGAAAAAATAGAAGCAGTAGAAAAATTGTAGAAATCGCGATCGTGTTGTTATGACGTCATGATCCACGGTGTTACCTAAAAGTATTGTGCATCCAATGTACTATATTGATCCAATATCCTGATGCCTGGAGCCTGATGTATCAACTCATAGCTCAAACTTCTGGACGGGCTGTAACGTATGACATAGACAACCGCTAAAAAGGATTTTTGAAAATTCAGCTAATCTATAAAAAATCCTGTGGGGGCTCTTTGATTTTCCAGGATAAAAAGCAGCCTATGTCACTCTCCAGGTCTTTCACTATACCCATCCAAAAAAATCACGTTGATCCGTTGCGACGTGAGTGAAGGACAAACAAACAACCCAACTCACTTTCGCATTTATAGGGTAGATTTATTAAAAAATTAGTTCATGTTTAGCTTAAAAATGAATACTTACAGTACTAGTCTGATCGACTTTGACGCACCGTACCAGGACACCATACTCTGAGAACAGGTTGCCTCGCATCCTCCAGCTGGAACGTTTGATCGACACGGGATAGTTGCGTCGAGTCACTAGCAGCATGCGCGCTAAGCGTTCGTGGCCCTGTGGAAAAAACCGGCCAAGTGCGAGTAAGGCTCGCGCAACGGGGGTTCCGTACCACAGTCGTATTTTTCGACATTGTGCACGATAATTCAAAAACTATGATGCATAAAAATAAATAAAAATCTGTTTTAGAATACACAGGTGAAGACCTTTCATATGATACACTTGACAATGCTAATTATTAGTTTATGACCACAATTTAAATTTTTTTGTGCGATGTAACCACAAATTCACAGTTTTCAGATTTTTCCCCTAATGCCAGCTATAAGACCCACCTATTTGCCAAATTTCATGATTCTAGGTCAACGGAAATTACCCCATAGGTTTCTTCACAGACATGACAGACAGACAGATTGATTAAAGATCTTTCTAAAAATTACCTTAACAATAAAGTAGCCACCCCACTCATCAGAATGTTCATTGTTCTTCACAAGTTCTTCTGGTGACAGGTCCGCCAAGTGACACATTTTTGACTGAAAACAGAACCACAAGTCAAAATCTAAGAATCTATGATCTTCTTCTTATACTTTGAGGCTATGCAAGTTCCTGAATGCCTGTATCACTACGACCGTCTCCAATCTATTGTGTTTGCCTCCACTTCACACTTCCTTGTCAAATCCTATCGCCGGCAGATACAGCAGCACTTTTTTGACTGGAATTAACATCCTCAGGGTAGAAGCTATGATAGCTTAGTAGTTAGGACGTCCGCCTCTAAATCTGAGGTTTGGGGTTCAATCCCCAGCATGCACCTATAATTTATTGCGTTTTAATCAATTAAATATCACTTGCTTTATGTGAGAAAATCTGCACACCTGATAGTTTCTCCATAATGTTCTCAAAGGTGTATGAAGTCTGCCAATTTGCACTGAGCCAGCGTGGCAGACTATGGCCTAAGCCCTTCTCAATGTGAGAGGAGACCCATGCTCAGTAGTGAGCAGGCGATGGGTTGACCATGATCTAAATATATAAAACGAAAAGGTGACTGACTGACTGATCTATCAACGCACAGCTCAAACTACTGGATGGATTGGGCTGAAATTTGGCATGCAGATAGCTATTATGACATAGACATCCGCTTAGAAAGGATTTTTGAAAATTCAACTCCTAAAGAGTGTAAAGTCGCAGCATAAGCTAGTAATAAAATATTATAAATAGTGCTGTTAAATTTGGCTACACAATAGTACTTAATTAAAAAATTGTAAAAAATTAATATGTCTGACCTTCAGCATAATGGGCAAATATCCTAAAGATCTATCAATACAAGTAACTTTCCCATCAACATTGAAAGACAGTCGTATTCTAAACTCCCCTTTGTATGTGGACGCCCTTTGTCTGCACTCGGTTGGCAAAACTTTGTGGTTTTTCACCCCAACCGTCTCTATAGGGACGCCTGGTTTGAGAAACATTCCTTCCAATATAGTAATTTTGATCTTTTCACCGCTGGGCATTTCAAATTCTGCGGGTATTAAATCTGCTATGGCTGCCTTTAGACCGTCTTGTAGCATGTAGTTGAATGAATCGATGTGCGGTGTACCTAAGCATTGTAGATGCTAAAAAATAGATAAATATTACAGTTACTTACTTATTCTCAGTATTTATCACTATGAAATGTAAACTGAGTTTATTTATATTAAGACAGGGTTTAAACTATTTCTCACCACTAAAAACCTTTACAAATAAGACTTAATATGCTTAGTAAAAGTAAGAACATGACCATAAAACTCAAGTTATAGTAAAAAAAAACCAACCTTAAAAACATAGGGATATTGAAATGAAAAAAGTTGTATTTTTATGTTTTAAACATAAGAGTTTTGAGTAAAAAATGTATCTATATAGTAGGTTTAATTAAATGTGTTTCGTCAATTGGGAGCTATAAAATACAGCTGTTATACGTAAAAAATTAAAAATATAAGATGATAAACAACGCTTACCGGGTTAGGAGTCTTCGGAGGTTTACTGTAGTTTGGATTACTTGTATACGCCAAAGATGGCTCTTGCAATATTTTTTTGCGATTCATAATGTTATTTAGTCTGAATAACGCAACATAACCGAAACAAAATTACAAATAAAACTATTTTTTAACAATTTTAAAACACGACACACGTGCCGGGCCAAAACGTCAAACATGCGTCAAACTCAAAATATAATGACATTGACAGTTGACACTGACATTTAACAGCCTAATATCAGCCGTTAACGTTCCGTTCAGTATTTATCATTCACAAGTCTTTAACTAAATACTTAATTTTTTCGTTTAGAATCAACTTTACAAACTTCCATTCAATGCGAAAAATCATTTTCAATCAATCAATCCGCAATCCGTGTTCCTACCTAGTACCTTCCCTACAGGCTCTGCTAGTTGCTGGCATCAGCATAATTTTCAATGTATTAATTTTGTTTGTGTCAGTACGATCACTTTACATAATTTTGGGTTTTTTTCCCAATTACCTACCTAATAAATAACTATTAAAAGTGGGTGTAGGTTAGGTATGTACTATGTAGGCACCTAAAGTAGGTAGGTCTTTTTCATTGTACCTACACAGTTCTACCTACATTTGTAAAATCCTCAGAGAATTCTTCATTCAATAATAATTATTCTTTTGTTTTAATCATAATGATGAGTCGAATAGGGGTCGATTTACATTTCATAACATTGACAAGGATAGTTTTACAAGGTTTAAAGTAGGTCTGAGGCTAAAACACGTGCATACCTACTTCCATACAAATATGTAAAAGACAGATGCTGTCTGTTACCTTTTCCAGGGCCCATCCGTTATGCATCAGTTTAACTGATTTGACGAGATAAGCATCCTTTTTGCATCCCGGAGACGGACCCTAGTAGGTAGGTACCTACTCGGAAAACCAACGAGATTCTACGGGGTTTTGCGGACGAAGTCGTGACTCGCGGCTCAGAAATCAAAATCCTACACTCTACAGTCGTGGGCTATATTTTTTCCTATGGCCCAGCGAGTCAGACTCATCAAGAGGATTCCGTACTTAGTCAATGCCTTGAAAGGAAAAGTTTAAAGTCCGTTATAAAAGTGCCTAGATTTTTTATGATTTATGATTTTACCCGTGTGTATTACTTACGTGATGTGTAAACAGAAAGAATAATTATGGGTGTGTCAATAAGGTAAAGGGTGTAATAAATATTCGAGGAACTAAGTACCTACCTATGTTTAACATTTAATGACGTAGATAATACTAGATGGTGCCCGCAACTTCGTCCGCGTGGATTTAAATTTTTAAATTAATATCGTGATAATTTTTCGTGACAAAAGTAACCAACGTTAGGATGGAAGCTCAAGCAAAACCAAATTTCATCTAAGTCGGTTAGTGGATTGCTGTGAATCACAAACAGACGGACAGATGGATTGGAGGGATCAATAAAATAAGTTCTTAAAGAACCCGAAAAAAGGAAACTCGGTGCGCAAGAGTGTATCGCGATTTGCGTAGTTTTAATCATAGAGTAAAGTAATACACTGGTTTTAATGTAAAAATACCTTAGACAAAAAGGAGAAATCCCCTTCAACCATAGAACAAATACAGCTTCGAGGACACCACGACAGCTTCAGCGAGAAAGAAGCATTCTCCCGCAGTTCGATTTCGTAAAACCTGCATCAATCATTATTACAATCTCAATTGTTGTGATTGGCTGAATTTGTGCTATTCTTGTTGCAACAATGCATTGTAGCCAATAGTGAGCGAGCGTCAACCAATCGGAGGCGATTGCGATCGTGACATTGTAGCTGTCATTCTACCGCAATCGAGGCCTCGAAGTATCAGCAACCACTCCCTGTACCAAATTTTTCAGTAGGTAGTTTTCGTGTGATGCTTACAGACAGGCAAAATTTTAATAAAATGTTTTGGGTTTTAATGTTTTCTCCAATTAAAATTTTCAAAATATATTAAATAATGTACAAAAAACGTCCATTTACAGTTTTATTATAAGTATAGATTATGTACAATCATGCTACGGTCATATACCCACATAAAGGGTTTTTACCTGCTTGTAGGTATTTCCATGTGGCAGAGATGTTTCATACAAATCTGCGCGATTGCGGTAGCGTGACAGCTACAATGTCACGATCGCAATCACCTCCGATTGGTTGACGCTCGCGGCTCGCTCACTATTGGCTACAATGCATTGTTGTAACAAGAATAGTACAAATTCAGTTAATGACAGCAATTGAGATTGTTTTAATGATTGATGCAGGTTTTACGAAATCGCCCTACCGTAGAAAAAGCAGCTGCGCGATTGCGGTAGAATGACAGCTAATGTCACGATCGCAATCACGTCCGATTGGTTGACGCTCGCGGCTTGCTCACTATTGGCTACAATGCCTTGTTGCAACAAGAATTGCACAAATTCAGCCACTCACAAGTCACAACAATTGAGATTGTAATAATGATTGATGCAGGTTTTACGAAATCGCCCTACCGCAGAAGAACCACTGCGCGATTGCGATAGAATGACAGCTACAATGTCCCGCAGGGCGATTGTCTAAAACCTGCATCAATCATTATTACAATCTCAATTGTTCTGATTGGCTGAATTTGTGCGATTCTTGTTGCAACAATGCATTGTGGCCAATAGTGAGCGAGCATTAACCAATCAGAGATGATTGCGATCGTGACATTGTAGCTGTCAAACAACCGCGGTAGGGCCACCGATCGCAATCACCTCCGATTGGTTGACGCTCGCTCACTATTGGCTACAATGCATTGTTGCAACAAGAATAGTACAAATTCAGCCACTCACAACAATTGAGATTGTAATAATGACTGAATGCAGGTTTTACGAAATCGCCCTACCGCAGAAGAACCACTGCGCGATTGCGATAGAATGACAGCTACAATGTCCCGATCGCGAAATAGCACTGCAGAGTAACAGACATAGTTGAACGGGCTACGAAGCTAAAGTGGCAATGAGCGGGGCACACAATTTGAAGAACTGACGTTGGATTCGCTGGTTGCTGGAATGGCGACCTCGCACTGGAAAACGCAGCGTTGGCAAACCTCCCACTAGGCTATGTGGATAACATCAAACGAGTCAATGTTTTCATGGAAATAACTTGAAAAAATCTTTTGAAAAACTTGAAATAATTTGAAGGTCATAGTCCATCACATATGAAGTCGCGGGCATTAAAGTACATAATATGTCGTCTAAAAATGACTATTTCACGGCCAAGTCCACGATCCACATGCAGTCTATTTTTGTTTACTTTAACGCAACCCTAATGTTATTGTTATGCGCTAACATTTTACAGAAATAAATATTTCTCTCCACAGCTCGAACGTTAGCCAAGTTCGCGACTGACAAAATAAACTTTGGAACTGGATTTTGGAGATTAATAAATCAGTTTAAATGAAGCAAAATCCGAGAAAATTATTTAAGTGGACCAAGTGAACCGACTGCCCTTTTGATGAAGTTGGTATAAATCAATGAATAAGTAATGTAGGATCAATTTTATTATTAATACGATTATATACCTACAGAATGACGATGTTGACTGATCTTTGACCTTTAAAGGCCTTTGCCAGAACACAGCAAATTAAAAAAAAACAAATTTTTAAAGAAAAGAAAAATTTGAATTATATGATGTGCGCTTAAAAAGGTAACTTGTTTAGTAAATATTTTCTATCTCTATATATAAAAATAAATCGCTGAATGTGTTGCCGATCGCAAATCTTGAGAACACTGAAATCTGAACCGATTTCGCTAATTCTTTTTTTATAATATTCCTTGAAGTACCTACGAGAATGGTTCTTACCTGTGGTCACTGTGGTTCTTACGGAGAGACAAATTTAAAAAAAAATTAAAGAGTCGACTGTAGGCGGTACGAAGTTCGCCGGGTCAGCTAGAAAATTTAAAAATCGAATGCAGCCAATGACGCCGGCCGTTCCATGGTTCAGGCGTGTTTGAAATTATTTGGCCAGTGTTCCCAAAACCGGCGCGTACGTCCACCGCGTCCACTATACTCCCACGCTGCGGTTGTTCGTATTACGTAATTTGAAGAAAAAAAACAGTTAAATGACTTTTCAATTTATTTAAACTGTGTATTTAAAAGGCGACGTGCATTTATTTAATTTATTTATTGCTAACATACTGCAATATTTTTTTTGGTAAGTGAATTTTTGTTTTTTTTTACCGTTTATATTTTAGATTTAAATAATTGATTATTAAGTAGTATTCAAATGTGATTTATCGTTATCGAGTAAGTAAATTGTTAGTATTACGTCTTTAAATATTATAATAATAGTTATAAGATCATATCTATACAAATCGAAGATCTACAGATATTTCGCGTGATAATTATCACGGACCTACCCTCATTTTATTACATAATTAATTTTGCGTATTTTAATCACTGAATTTAAAATATAATCTCGATCATTACAATCTTAATCGATATTTTTGTAATTTTAATTACCAGATGCGGTAGATTGTAGTAAATAGATTGCTAAAGATAAGATAAAATGTATCTTAAGCTAACAAGCTTTTTGGAAAACACATGGTGAGGTATAGATTGTTTAAAAATTGGATTTCATAGAAAACTAGCTTATGCTCGCGACTTCGTCCGCTGGAACTACAGAAATTTCAAACCCCTATTTCACCCCATTAGGGGTTGAATTTTTCAAAAATCCTTTCTTAGCAGATGCCTACGTCATAATAGCTATCGGAATGTCAAATTTCAGCCCGATCCGTCCAGTAGTTTGACCTGTGCGTTGATAGATCAGCAGTCAGTCAGTCAGTCAGTCAGTCACCTTTTCCTTTTATATATTCAGACTCTGTAGATGTCTGCATACCTGGGAAGTGATTATGAAGCCCTACGTTATATATTATAATACATACCTACATCCAAAGTTATAATTTTTAATGACTAGGATGACTAGGTTTGGTATGTGGTTTGGGACTAAGTATGCGGAGGGAACTGGGAAACTACCTACTGAACCCAAGAAAACTCTAATCATTATAATGATAAACGGAAAGGAGTCACGACTCTCAGCAATGAGGAATACGATATGGAGATTAAACAAATTAAAAAAAAAAAAGAGGTTTAACCTAGACCCTAGAGTATGATTGCAGTGTCACGACGACCTCTCTGGCGCAGTAGTAAGCGCTGTGGTCTAATTAGTGGGAGGTGGGAGGTCCCGGGTTAAATTCCCGGTAGGGGTTTGGAATTTTATAATTTCTAAATTTCTGGTCTGGTCTGGTGGGAGGCTTCGGCCGTGGCTAGTTACCACCCTATCGGAAAAGCTGTGCCGGCAAGCGATCTAGCGTTCCCGTATGATGCCGTGTAGAAATCAAATGTGTATGGGTTAAGTAAATAAAAACTGCCATACCCTTCCAGGTTAGCCCGCTTCTATCTTAGACTGCATCGTCACTACCACCAGGTGAGATTGCAGTCAAGAGTTAACTTGTATCGAAAAAAACCTGATCGGAAGATTTTTTTATTCAAAACTAGCTGCCCCGGCGAACTTCGTACCTACCGCCTAACAGTCGATTCTTTTTCAGGATTTTTTTTAAATTTTTCTCTCCGTAAGAACCATCCTCGTAGTGCAAGGAATGTTATCGGTCTGTCAAGAAACCTACAGGGTACTTCCCGTTACCCTAGAATCATGAAATTTGGAAACCGTGAATTTGTGGTTACATCACACAAAAAAAATTAAATTGTGGTTTATGACCAATTATCGAAGTAAGATAACTAAATCAAGTGGGGTATCATATGAAAGGTCTTCACCTGTACATTCTAAAACAGATTATTATTTATTTTTATGCATCATAGTTTTTGAATTATCGTGCAAAATGTCGAAAAAATACGACTGTATTCCGGAACCCTCGCTGCGCGAGCCTGACTCGCACTTGGCAGGTTTATATATATATATAGAAGAAGATAACTTTTAAAAGTGCTTTTGAATCGTCAAAAGGATCTACCACTAGTTGGGAATGCCCTTCCTACCGGGAATAACCAGATAGAAACTTGGTATTTGAAATTGATGATAAGTGACTGTGCCAGTCTAAGATATTTTTTTTAAAGAATATTAGCCATGTTAAATGACTAATATTCCCCTTTCCTCTCCAACTAAGCGTCAGGCTTGTGCTAGGAGTAGGTACGACAATAGTGCAACGGGCGGGGTTTGAACCGTCGACCTTTCGGTTTTCAGTCCACTCCTATACCGGTTGAGCTATTGAGGCTTAAGATGGAATCGTGTTAACTTGGAAAGGTTACGGTATTTCATTAGACACCTACTTCTAATTGGTTTGTATACGACATCGCACTAGAGTGCTAAACACTTGGCGAATGGCGATATGGCTATACCAGTACCTATCTTACCTAAGTCCATATTCACTTCTTGGAAAATTAATCATACCCCTATTATAAATACGAAAGTGTGTTTGTTTGTTGGTTTGTCCTTCAATCACGTCGCAACAGTGCAACGGATTAACGTGATTTTTTGCATGGGCATAGATAAAGAACCTGGAGAGTGGCATAGGCTATATTTTTATCGGACCCGGAAAATCTAAGAGTTCCTACAGAATTTTTAAAAACCTAATTCCACGCGGACGAAGTCGCGGGCATCAGCTAGTTTACAATAAAGAGAAAAAGAGAGTACAATTGGAGTGGAATTTAGGTAGAAATTAAGCTATTAGTATATTACATATTAATTGCAATCATCATCATCATCATCATAATCAACCCATCGCCGGCTCACTACAGAGCACGGGTCTCCTCTGCTCTCTTCAGAATGAGAAGGGTTTTGGCCATAGTCTACCACGCTGGCCATGTGCGGATTGGTAGACTTCACACACCTTTGAAAACATTATGGAGAACTCTCAGGCATGCAGGTTTCCTCACGATGTTTTCCTTCACCGTTAAAGCAAGTGATATTTAATTAAGTAATTAAAACGCACATAACTCCGAAAAGTCAAATGTGCGTGCCCGGGATTGAACCGCCGACCTCCGATTAGAAGGCGGACGTCCTAACCACTAGGCTATCACAGCTTCAATAATTGCAATCATAAAATAATAATTATCACTTTCGTAGAACCAACTTATTAACTTAACATAAACAAAAGATATCCCAGATGTCGACGACTTTGAACTTTGCATTTAAAGACAGATAATCTTGTAGTTATGAGCGTATACTTACAAATATTATATTAAGTACTAGCCCGCGACTTCGTCCGCGTGGATTTAGGTTTTTAGAAATCCCGTGAAAACTCTTTGGTTTTCCGGGATAAAAGTAGCCTATGTCCAGTGGGGTGATTCGTTTTGTAATCCGTTGAAGGTTTTCTACGAAAAATATTTTAATATCACCCAGTGAAGCAGCAATGTAAAACCAACCAACGTATGTGGCTATCATTTTACACACTGAGTTAGCGAATCACCTAGCAGGTCTTAAACTATACCCATGCAAAAAATCACGTCAATCCGTTGTACTGTTGCGACGTGATTGAAGGACAAGCCAACAAACAAACACACTTTCACATTTATAATAGAGGGTAGTGATAAGAAAATTTACTTTGTTACCAACTTGTTTACTAGAATAGAATTGATAATTATTTATTTTAAAAATTTAATAAAAATCATGAATTTTAAATTATTCCCTTTAATAATGAATTCTAGCCCCATAAATAGAGGATTCGATCCCGGTCGATTTTTCTAATCCCGGGATTTCGGGATTATCTACAGTTAATCTCGGGATCCCGGGATAGTCCCGGGATTGTAATGGTAATGGAAAGTGGTAAAAAAAGACAGTAAAACATACTAAAATCAATTTTTTATTTATCTTTTAGTTTTGTGAGGACATATACTTCTTAAACCTAAACAAAAATGCAAAAAAACATTTAGGTCTATGTACGACATTAATATAACCTCTTAAAGCTACAGAAAATAACACTTGTTGTTTTTCATCTATATATTTTACTCAGACACATTAATGCATTGTTGCTTTTAATAATTTCATTGATTATCACAAATAAACAAAAAAAAATATCAATACTACACGATGTGAAGCGAGAATTTTTACACACTTTTACACAATATAATGTCGTTAGCAAAAACAAATCAAATCAGCTGTGTAAACAAGATGGCTGTCAAAATGTCAAATCAAGGTAAGTACGTTTCGTTTCACGCAAATGTTTATTAACTTATTTAAAAAATGCATCAATCCCGAAAAACCCGGGATTCATTAAATTTGATCCCGAAAACTTCGGGACTAAAATATGACCGGCATCCCGGGATCCCGGGATCGAATCCTCTACCCATAAACTACCGCTATACAAAAATCATTTTATTACTACAATCCAAGACCCCATTCAAGATGAAGTCGCGGTCATCAGGTAGTAATAATTAATAATTAATCAATATTAATAAAGAAAACTAAATTGTTTTAAATCAAGGTTAAACAATATTGCACTATAAGCTATAAATACTTAGTATGCTAATATTATCTACTCTGGTCTTGTGAATGTATTAGAATTTATTAAATATCTAGGTCTAGACGTAAATGTTATTCGTAGGAATTGGGTATTTGACTCCAATTTTTTTATTACTTTATAACAAACTAGAATAAAAATAATGACGTAAACTGAAAAAAACTAATTAAATCGATCAAATAACAAAAAAGTTATAAGTATTTAAATATTTCTGATTAGACAGAGATAGCGATACAGCAGTTTGACGTCACACATACTAATGCCATAGTAGCTTCGTGCGGTTTCATACAAATTTTCGTTTTGCGAGAAAGGGATAGAAGACCCTCCCACTCCAAAATTAAAATGCCTGTAACTTTGTAAATCTTTGTTGGATTTTAATATTTTTTTCAGCGTACGTCATTATTTTTATTCTAGTTTAAATAATAAATTAATAATATTTATCAAATTCAAAAGTAGGCAAATACCCAATTATCCTATTTTTATCGATCGTGAGCTTCTATAGGTACCTACCTATATCGAATTCACTTAAATATCGGTAAAAATAAAGCCATAGTTTCCCAACCTGTTGATTTAATTAACCCCACACAAGGTCAAGATGTACAACCTGTCAAAAAAATGTAAGTAGGAACATGTAAATGAAAGACATATTTCTACGCTATTTTATTCAGCTATAAATTCATTTATTAAGAAAAAATAAATAAAGAAAAACCATGTATTATATTATTATATATTATGAAAAAATATACAATTATTAACATATTTTCATCTAATAATTGTAAAAATTATTTATTTGCAAAACAATACACGTTATCGATTTTTGGGGATATTGACCCTTAGTTCAAACAAACTAGATAAACTAGATACTTAGTTACTGTAAGTAAATAGTAATCATCATTTTTGGGATTTTTTATTTACCGTGACTCATTTGGCACTACCTATTATAAGCCAAAGAGCAAAATTAGTTCAAGAATAATTGCCTTGCACAGGGGATAATTTATGCGATGTCTTTCTAATTAAAGTTTTTTACACTTTTGCACAGTTTATCAAATTACCTATTACCTACTAAACCGCAAGAGTCAAGACTGTAAGCTGTGTATCAAATACGTATTACATTCTATATCTATCCTGCCAACCACAAAATATTGATTTCCAACTGGAATTCTAGATCCTTAGTAAAGTACTAAATTATTTTATTTCATGGTGAGCGCAATTGTAATGTCCTCGCCAACACTTGAGGCCGCTAGGTACCTACTTTCTTAACTGGAATTAGAGTACCTCCTAAGGGAAATACGGAGTTATATATTATGTGTGTCCCTAGATGGATGCCACACTTAATACATGCGTGCAAAAATATGTTGGATATGATTGCTCGTAATATATGACGACATGATCAGGTGATCACATACCAGTAAAATTCATAGGCCCCCTTAATCAAATCAGCCAAATAT
The DNA here is from genome assembly GCF_902806685.2 of Maniola hyperantus. Classification (NCBI taxonomy): domain Eukaryota; kingdom Metazoa; phylum Arthropoda; class Insecta; order Lepidoptera; family Nymphalidae; genus Maniola; species Maniola hyperantus. The sequence goes on along the minus strand of NC_048559.1, from coordinate 1,973,525 downwards.
CAATTATGTGGACTTCGTCAACATGTCGTAACAAGCTACGAAGGTTAGATGCTGAGTATATTATATAAGACACACTAAGATTAGACGAGAAATAGTCTAATTCTATGAACACAATTTCTAAATAAAATTGGCTGGTTTATTCTAAATATATAAAAAGAAAAGGTGACTGACACTGGTCACATGGCCTGCCCATTGTACTGCCACTGCAGCTTGCCAATCCGTTGGGTTATGTTAAAAAATTGGGTTATGTCCGTCACTTTGGCTCTGCTACAGGTTTTGTCATTCAATGAGACATCCAACATAGGCAGTTTCATAGCCCGTTGAGTGACTTTGAATTTATGGACGAGCACAACTGTCAATGTGCACGTTTCAGCTACATACAACACAGATAGCTTTTCGTCTTTAGGCTTTGATATATCAATGAATTGAAGACTAATTGACGAATTCAAATACATCTATACCTATTCGAAATTCTGTACACACATACCTATCAGCCAAATTCAAGGTCCCATTAATCAAATCAACCAAATATCAATTCAATGGTTTTTTTCAGCATACCGTAACGAGCTACGAAGGTTACGAAGTAAATAGCCACTAAAAGGTATGAGTTAGAATAATGAAGATGATCTAATTCATTTAAATTTTTATTATTCTGTTTTTATCCTATTGAATGAATTATCTCTGTATTGAAAAGCAGGAAAGCTGTGATTGTTACATTGTGATAATTGCAACGATGAATGGAATGGCGAGCTCGCACTGGAAAGCGTAGTGTTGGCAGACCCCTTACTAGGTAGACAGACGAAATCGATAGAGTCGCTAGGAGCCTCTGGATCCAGGGGGCACATGAATGCGGCGTGTAGCAGTTCCTGCAGGAGATTTATATCCAGCAGTGGATGTCTATCGGTTAATCACAACGACGACGACAACGACGTTGTTATTGACTGGATTTAGAATGCTATAAATAGTATTCTTGCTGCAATTGTTTTTCTAGTGAATAATATGAGAGTGTCAGTTGTAGTTTCACTGTAGCCGTAACTTGTGTTATTCCTAAACTTAACACAGGAAATATGCGTAAAATTCATAAATGATAGACACAATATAATTAAGTAGGTGCCTACCTACAATTCAGCGGAATTATCAATACCTAGCAATCATCACTGCGAGCAATCCTTTCCAGGCAACCAATAAATAGTTATTTTTCCAATTTCCTCTCCAAATTTTTTTGATTTGTGTATAAACAAACTATTGTACGGAGTATACACAATTTGTGACGTAAAGCTCTGGCATCGCTCCAGTAAACAGGAAACTTAATTAATATAACAAATATTGTATCAACGTTATCGGCCAATGGATATATTTAGATTAACACATTATACTTTTTATAGGGCTTACTAGTAGCTCATAGGCTCACGTGCTTTCATAATAACAATTCGGTTCATAAAAATTTCGGTTCATCTATTGATACTTGAAGTTTATATTTTCAACTTTGAGATCTACTTAAGTATATAAAATTCAAACAGCCCGAATGTGCTAAAACCTATTTAATTTATGCCAAACTAATAATAAATCATGCAAGTGCAAATTAAATTACTTAAATAATAAGTACTTAGCATTATTGACATTTACTTACATAAATAGTTTGTCATCCCAACTGGTTTGACTAATAATATTATGATGTGTCTCAGCACACGTCTTTAGTGAACAAAATAGGGAAAACCATCGTACTAGGATAACCCCTAACTACTTATATTGTTAGCAAAAATACGCCTTTGCAATGGTTTTACCGGAATGGGAATCGATTTAGAAACTTTTAAATGCTTACAACTTACATTTTCGTCACTTTGTATTTTGTGGCGCGTCATTCGCATTCATTAAAACCTTCTTCTTCTTTCTTACCTTATCCCACGCTACTTGGGGTCGGCACAACATGTATTTTTTTTCAACTCATTTCTGTCATCCACCCCTTTTACACGCATATCCTCTTTCACGCAATCGATCCACTTTTTCTTTAGTCGTCCTCTCCTCTTTTTTTCCTTCCACATGCATATTTAACATTCTTCTAGTGACATGTTTTTAATTTTAATTCATTACAATCATAAAACTATTTTTTTCGCCATTATCATACAAAAACCACATATAGTGTTTCCAGTCAAAATTCTACACTTACAGGGTTACTGTCTGAGACAGGGTGCAAAGTTTAAATCACTTAAAGTTAAAAGTCACATTTTTAACTTAATTCTTTATAATCATTTAAATTAATAAAATGAACTTTTTAATATTTATACGCTTTTAAAATAATAAGTCACCTTAAAATAAAAATGTAGATAAATTGACCAACCCCAATCGCAAGGTTGAGAAGCTATGGCCAAAAATCGTTTATTTTTAACCCGTCTACGGCATTCTACGGGAAAGCCAAAAAGAGGGTTATGTGTTTGACCTGTATGTATAGATGTACCTATATATGTATGTAACATGTAGGTGTATGTATGTCCGTTCCTATGTCCGCTCGTAACTACTAAAAGGGTCAAGCGATTTTGATAAATGATACGTCATTAGATTCGTTTTGACTCTTGATGGCGCGAGTGACACTGGGTACAAATAATTTACGCGCTTTAATAGATGACTATGGGGCCTCTTTTTAATTTTGTTTTTAAAGAATATTAGCTATGGCCCTTGACTAACATTCAACATTCAGGAGTAGGTACGACAATAGTGCAACGGGTGGGGTTTGAACTGGTGACCTTTCGGATTTCAGTCCGCACCTTTAACCGTCGAGCTATTGAGGCTCTCAAAGTAACCTTTACCTAAGTACTGGTATATTCATAGCGATAAAATATAATTTTTAGAGTTTTGTGCTAAAAATTATCAACCGACAGACGTCCACAAATTGAAATTGAAATCTCTGGAACATATTTTATTGAAATATATTTTATTTTCAAAAAAATTAGAGACCCTACGAAAATTGAAATAAGCTACCCGTGCGAACCCGGGGCGGGCCGCTAGTAGATGTAATATTAAAAAAAAAAAACAAAGTTTCATGTCTGACTTGAGTGGACTCTTTGGTTCTTGAGATTAATAAAATGCCTACTTACTTTATCTAATCTCAGGAAATCTCCGCGCTTGTTTAAACTTTAAATCCAAATTGACTTATTTTGGTATAGATTAGATTAGTCTTCTTATTACGATCAGATAGATAAATCACCTATAAACTGAACACTTTAGCAGGTGTTGATAAAACAGATTTTATTAGATAGGTATTTACCTAACTACTTACCTAACTTCGTCGCAAACTTTTTTTGGTTTTTCTAAACCAGTCAGTCTGTCTGTCTGCCCGTTTGTCCGTCGTGTCTGTCCGTCTGTCCGTCGTGTCTGTCAAGAAAACATATAGAGTACTTTCCTGTTGACCTAGAATCATGAAATTGGGTAGTTAGGTAGGTCTTATAGCACAAGTAGGTATTAAATGAATGAATCCGAAAATCGTGAATTTGTAATTACATCACAAAAAAATTAAAATGTGTTCATGAAAAAATAATTAGTTTTTCAATTTTCACAGTAAGATAACTATACCAAGTGGGGTATCATACGAAAGTGCTTTACCTGAAAATTCTAAAACAGATTTTTATTTATTTTTATGCACAATAGTTTTCGATTTATCGTGCAAAATGTCGAAAAAATACGACTGTAGCACGGAACCCTCGGTGCGCGAGCCGGAGTCGCACTTGGCCGGGTTTTTTTTTGCGAAAACTCAATAGGTACATATTTAGTTAGAAATAGGACAGTAGTTATAGTGAAAATAATCATGCGATGGAGGGTCACAATTAAACAAAACCGTGTTATCTCTTGTATTGTGTTATGTGTATTTGATAAGGTTGGTCCAGCATTATTCTACTAGTACTTACTCAGTACTGTACCCGTAGTACAAGATTTTACGTCTCACCACACCAAACCAAATTCGAGAGTCGATATACTTCCGCGTTACAGTAAACTGGATCTTAAACGCCTTGTTTTAAAGCTCAAGTTTGTCTACACTTCTACAGCCAGCGCTCCAAGCGGAAACATTGCGAAATTAAAATCAGTGGCATTGAATATTTGACTTCAATTCAATGCTGTGTAGGTCCATTTTACTGTAACGCGGAAGTATTTCGACTCTCGAATTTAGTTTGGTTTGGTGAGACGTAAAATCTTGTACTACGGGTACAGATACCTATAGTATAAGTAATATATAACCGCCAGTGATACCTACTATACTATACTATACTTAACTAGCGACCCGCCCCGGTTTCGCATGGGTGCAATGTAGACACTAATGTGGTGTCAGTGAGGAGTGGTTAATAATCCATACTTCTAATACTAATATTATAAATGCGACCACCGCCGCTTCCGTCTCGTTTTGTTACGAGTAATAAGTACATTTGTTAATTTTCGATAGAATAGTTTGATTTTATATATATCGTCATATTTCAACAAATTAACAAAAACCAATATTAAACTATACCTATAAACCTTCCTCTTGAATCACTCTATCTATTGGTGAAAACTGCATTAAAATCCCTTGCGTAGTTTAAAAGATCTACGCGTTCATCATGCATACAATATAAAGACAGCGGGAAGCGACTTTATTTTACCTATACTAGGTATGTAGAGATGTTGAAAAAATCCTTCTTTCCTTAGGGTTATTAAACTTTCTTCGGGGCGAAGGTTGTTGTGGTGAATGGGCAATGCGTTACCTACTTTCTATGGGGCAGTGGCGATAGCCGATTAATCGGTTTCGGCTTCGACTTCGGCCAGAAATCGATAACATATTCCGAATATCATAGGTAGGTACCTAGTTAGGTATCTTCAGCTTATGACGTACATAATGTTACGAGAGGGTGACGAGAGGGTATCTGAATAGTTTGACGTAACATAAAAAATCTAGGAGGTAAGGTTGCATCATTGATAAGAACTGATTAGGTTTACACAAGGTTTACATAACAATTTATTAATTTTATTGATAACTAGCTGATGCCCCCGACATCGTCCGCGTGGATTTAGGTTTATTAAAATCCTGTGGGAATTCTTTAATTTTCTGGGATAAAAAGTAGCCTATGTCGTTTCTTCAGGTCTTTTACAGTATATACAAGCATAAAATCACGTCGATCCGTTTGAAGTTTTGAAGAGAAGAGTTTGAAAAAAACATCCACAAACTAACAAAGCAACAAACAAACACACTTTTGTATTTAAGTAGGTACATATACAAATACTCGTTTAAATATTCATTCAATCTAATGATAAGTAACTTAGCAACTATAGATACAATTTTCGACAATAATAACAACTTATTGCTAAGCAGCGAACGATAAGACATAGAAGCATTCCGTACGCTCCATTATGGCGTAACGAAAACTCTACTGTGGTGGATGGGTGCATCAATACACTACCGCACGTGTCTACAATTCGATTGTAAAATAACTCCGTAACTGCCACTTTGAATCGGCCAATCACGGCAACGGCCATTGTCGCACGACACACAAGAACCTATTATATCGAGCCTTTTGCGATTACAGTGCCACAAACTTATCAGATCAGGTGACAGCGTCGCAAGCGGAGAATTTGGCTTTGCCATTTTTAAGAAAAAATAGAATAATAATTCTTTCAATATAGCGAGGATTCAATATACTTAGCAATAGGCCTGCAACGTCGTCCGCGTGGATTTTGAATTAATGGTGGCTGACGCGGTTCTAGTCAGATACCTTGGTGGTACTGTAACGTATAACAGACGTGAGTTTATGGTCTTTATTTTCAAATGAAAATATTAGAAAGGCGTCTTCTATGTTTTATCCTTCACTGTTGCTAATATTTTAATTGTATTTTAGCAAACTGACCCTACCGACCGACCTTAAACTTGTTGCCCATGTTGATTTACTAGGTCCATGATTGACCTATCTACATTCCTGCCTAATTAATTCTGGAAGCTTGTCTGTCATCTTGTACTAGCTCTTAATTGGTGGGCCAATTTTTAATTGAGGAAGTACAGTAATTTTGTGCTATTGATGGCGTTGTAGAAACAAACAGACTATTTGATAATTAACTATTGTACTGATAGCCAAATTTTCCATTGGTACAATATACCCACATCAAAGTTCAATAGTCAATTCAATAGTTCGTACGTTACGTTACGAATACGTTCTTTAGAGTTCCCGGAGCCTCTCAATAACGCGCTGAGGAGGGCCACCAAGAGCGTTATAATGCGTAGAAATCCCACATAACCCCATTGGGTATCTTCTGAAGATTTCCCCCAAGAAGAAAAAAAGAAAAGAAGATTTCAATAGTAAGGACGTCGGTACCGTCAGTTCAAAGTCAAGCATAGACTTAATTATTGAACTTCGGTTCCCAACTCCTCAATCCTGATGCTGCAAGGTACTGAACTCCTAAGCTGTGGGGATTCGGGAATATCTAATGGTGAATATTACACTCTAAGTCCGAACTCCTCAAACCTGATGATGCAGGACTCCTAAGGACGTAGGTACCGTCAGTTCAAAGTCAAATCATTTATTCAAAACTAGCTGACCCGGCGAACTAACAGTCGATTCTTTTTTTTTCTCTCATAGATTGTCCGATAGAGTGTGAGCTAGAGCTTTTGCAATTGCTGTCTATCTTCTTCTTCTTCTTATTTTGCTTTGTGGCTGTTGCTGTCTCTCTGTAGCCGCTGCGCGCTGTTACGTGTGACGTTTGACAGCAATGACCAGGTGAGATTGCAGTCAAGGGCTAACTTGTATCTGAATAAAAAATAAAAAAAATAAAAAAAATAAAAATGATCGCGAAATACGCCTACGTCTGTCGTAAGCCTGTCGCGAGCAAAGAAATTTTATGTACTACTTCGTAGTCGCGAGATTCATAACTAGGTACCCCGCGGACTGCCATCTCGACCTGTCGCGGACTATACGTAGGTAACTAATGACTCTGGAAAGACTCTAGGTATCAACTTGTTTTCAATTGCTAGGCCCCGGCCAATATTAAAATGAGCCTCAATAGCTCAACGGGTACAAGAGTGCACTGAAAACCGAAAGGTCGTCGGTTCAAACCCCGCCCGTTGCACTATTGTCGTACCTACTCCTAGCACAAGCTTTACGCTTAGTTGGAGAGGGAAGGGGAATATTAGTCATAGCTAATATTCTTTTTAATAAAAAAAAAAAAAAAAAAAAAAAAAAAAAAACAATTTTGGCAATCACAACGTTGATCGATGATGATGTAAAATTGTTGCTTGACAATTTGATAACACTATTATCAGTAAAATACGACTGTAGTACGGAACCCTCGGTGCGCGAGCCTGACTCGGCCGGATTTTTAATCGGATACAAGTTAGCCCTTGACTGCAATGCAGTCTAAGATGAAACCGCAGCCCGCTTAACCTGGAAAGGGTTTTTATTATGTATTATGACTAGTATGGACTATGGATTACTTCGTGGTAGCCGTGCGAAGCCGGGGCGGATGGCATGGCTAGTGTGGTATAATACTAACCGTTCAAGTGCGAGTCGGACTCGCACACGATGGGTTCCGTACATGTTCCGTAGTAAGTACCATCGTACAATACATAAAACTTTTATGTAGAACACTGCAAGTTAATGACGGACTACGCCATTTCTATATGTGACTAGCTTATGCTCGCGACTTCGTCCGCGTGGACTACACAAATTTCAAACCCCTATTTCACCCCCTTAGGGGTTGAATTTTCAAAAATCCTTTCTTAGCGGATGCCTACGTCATAATAGCTATCTGCATGCCAAATTTCAGCCCGATCCGTCCAGTAGTTTGAGCTGTGCGTTGATAGATCAGTCAGTCAGTCAGTCAGTCAGTCAGTCACCTTTTCCTTTTATATATTTAGATTAAAGTAAATTAATTCTTTCGTAAACACCATTTAATTTTTTTTGTGATGTAATAACCACAAATTCACGGTTATCGAATTTTTTCTTTTACTTTTGCTATAAGACCTACCTACCCTCTATACATTTCATGATTCTAGGTCAACGGGAAGTACCCTACAGGTTTTCTTGAGAGATACAACGGACAGACAGAGAGCAAAGTGGTCCTATAAGGGTTCCTTTTTTCCTTTTGAGGTACGGAACCCTAATAATAATAGCGAAGGTCAAGTGGCACTCCGCGCTATCACTTATCAGCTGTGTGAGATTTGGCGTTGACGGTTATCACTTCAGTCCTTCGAGGAAACACTACTATTCCTGAAAATTAGTGCGTAGTGCGTAGTACGCACGTTACGTACCTAGCCTAGCTGAATAATGTAGCTACCTACCTATCTATAGAATCTTCACTATCCACCCAAAAAAACTTCACTGGCTTAATGAAAGGTTAAAACTATGTAATATGTTGAGCTGTTTGTTTTCCTAAATAAAAAATAAACCACACAACCACCACCGGTTTTGGGCACAATGCCCATAAATGACCATTTGGGCGGCGTATATTTATTGTAAATATAAATTTTTTAGTGATAAGTTTTTCTGTATGTATATTCTATATATAGTTTTTTTTTTTGTATTGACCTGTAAATTAATAGTATAAGAGTATCTATAAATGGAAAAAAAAAAAAAAAATCTTTTACCTAAATATATAAAAGAAAAAGCTGACTGACTGATCTATCAACCCACAGCTCAAATTATTGGATGGATTGGGCTGAAATCTGGTATGCAGCTAGCTATTAATATGACCTAGACATCCGCTTAGTAAGGATTTTTGAAAATTCAACCCCTAAGGGGGTAAAAAGGGGTTTGAGATTTGAGTAGTCCACGTGAACGAACTCGCAGGCAGTGCCTGAGTACTAAAATTATAAATTATGCGAAATACATAATAATATATCTGTCTGTTACCTCAAAAGTCAAAATTTTTTACAAAAAAAATAAAAACCGACTTCGTTACACAAACACTAAAAATTGAAAAATAATTTAATTTATTACCGAATATATTATATATACAAGAGTTAATATAGTTCCATAATAATACTTTTTGGTGCCGGTGCCAATTAGCTTTAGCTGCGCAAATCGTCTAGACTTCATATTTTTATGGGACTCCACATTGGCACCGACCCCAAAAAATATTATTATGGACCTATATTAACTCTTGTATATATAATATATTCGGTAATAAATTAAATTATTTTTCAATTTTTAGTGTTTGTGTAACGAAGTCGGTTTTTTTTTTTTTTTGTAAAAATTTTTTATTTCACAATTCTTAGTGGCCCCATGGAATTATGCTATGACTGGTTAAAAATCTACTGTTTACTAAGCTATTACACTGATCGCGAGCAATTTACTCTTATCCGTTGAGGAGTTCCAGTATATATCTTCGAAGATGTTCATCAGATCTTCACCAAATTAAAATGGGACCAACTTTGAAGAATACCCTTTCAAACAAAAAAGAATTTTCAAAATCGGTCCAGGCGTTTTCGAGTAATCAAGGAACATACATTAAAAAAAACTCCTTTTTTTGAAGTCGGTTAAAAACTCAAAACGGCGTATAGTTTAAAACCAAGGACCCATTAATCCGCTTAAAAGGTTAACCGGGTAGACGTACCTATAACCCCTTTGTTTAATTAACCGTTACACGGATTAATCCGTATTACTATAAAGGTTAATCTTTAAGACCGTCTATTGCAGATTAGTTTTACTTTTAAGTTTTTAACTTTTAACTTTAAAACTAATCTGCACTACAACTAGACGGTCTTCAAATACCTAAGTAGTTTGAAGTTATACAAATAATTATTATAATCATCAACCGATAGACGTCTACTGCTGAACATAGGTACGTCTCTTGTAGGGACTTCCAAGCAGTGGCGTAGCTAGGTAACCAAGGGCCCTGGGGCAAATTAAAAATGGGGCCCCACTGCTATCTAAACTGGTTAGGTTTTATCAAGTAAAAATAATACATTCACAGAAAGAATTTACGGGAATTCCCAAGTAACTTTCGAATTATAATATTTATTTTAGCGTTTAAACTACCGTGAGTGATTTCCATTATAAATACTATCTGTCCCGGCTTACTCACGTGTGTAGTCGACGTTAGCCCGACTAGTTTCGAACCCATCCGGGGTCCTCACCCCACCCCACCCTCACAACGGGCTCTACGGGCAGCGGCACGTGCGTCCCGCAGTCAAAACCGCGGCGCGTGCGCGGACGGACTCCCTTGAAAAAGGACCCCGGATGGGTTCGAAACTAGTCGGGCTAACGTCGACTACACACGTGAGTAAGCCGGGACAGATAGTATTTATAATATAATATTTATTTTGAAAATGGGAGAAATTTTCAAAAATTTAGTTCGATCGAGGATTTCTGGTAAGGATTCGAGGGCCCCCTGAGCTATAGGGCCCCGGGGCACTGTCCCGCCTAGCCCCTAGGTAGCTACGCCACTGCTTCCAAGTTCCACACGCCACGATCTTGCAGTTGTTGTTGCAGCCCAAAGACATTTTCTGGCATTTTGTAAAATTATTACACTATTATTAGGTAGGATAATAGTCAACCAATCTGCACTTGACCTGCGTGGTCGACTATGTCCTAAACCCTTCACATTATTTATTATTATTATTATTATTCTGAGAAGAGACCCGTCCTCAGTAGTGAGCCGGTGATGGGTAGATCATGATGTAGTGATAATATTTGATATAATTTCAAAACAACGATACACCTGACCTCACCTCTAAAGGTCACGCAAACAGCATGAGTCGAACGTTGCCTCGTTTGAGTCCATTGCAACTCATTAACACGAGTCCAATGCAATGTTGACCCGCATTATAACTGCAGTTTGTGTTGCAGCCCAACCACATTTTCAGGCATTTTGTGAAATTACTACACTATTATATTAGTAGGTAGGATATTAGCATAGTCAACCAATCCGTATTTGGCCAGCGTAGCAGGCTATGGCCTAAACCCTTCTCATTCTGAGAGGAGACCCGCGCCCAGTAGTCGACCGGCGATAGGTTGTTCATAATGATGATAATTCATCATCATCATCATGATCAACCCATCGCCGGCTCACTACAGAGCACGGGTCTCCTATCAGAGTGAGAAGGGCTTTGGCCATAGTCTACCACGCTGGCCATGTGCGGATTGGCAAACTTCACACACCTTTGAGAACATTATGGAGAACTCTCAGGCATGCAGGTTTCCTCACGATGTTTGCCTTCACCGTTAAAGCAAGTGATATTTTGATTACTTAAAAACCGGCCAAGTGCGAGTCAGGCTCGCGCAATGAGGGTTCCGTACTACAGTCGTATTTTTTCGACATTTTGCACGATAATTCAAAAACAATGATGCATAAAAATAAATAAAAATCTGTTTTAGAATGTATAGGTGAAGACCTTTTATATGATGATACCCCACTTAATATAGTCACTCACTTCGAAAGTAGAAAATACTAATTATTAGTTCATGACCACAATTTAATTTGTTTTGTGTGATCTAACCCTAAATTCACAGTTTTCAGATTTTTCCCCAAATGTCAGCTATAAGACCCACCTTCCTGCCAAATTTCATGATTCTAGGTCAACGGGAAGTACCCTACAGGTTTTCTTGAGAGATACAACGGACAGACAGACAGCAAAGTGGTCCTATAAGGGTTCCTTTTTTCCTTTTGAGGTACGGAAACCTAAAAACGCACATAACTCCGAAAAGTTAGAGGTGATGATAATTAGGTATAATCAATTTTTCCTTGACTGACTTAAAAGGTAAACAATTAGTAGTTTCTCGCTGAAATGCGTAAGAGGAGCACTATATAATATGCTCACCGGCTTGATACCGCGAACTGACAATGAAAGTGTTATTGATGGACAACATACAGGGTGTAACCAGAACGCTAGCAAAAACTTAGCGCTATTGTTATACTACCTAAACACAATCCAATACCAATAACCATTTGCCCCAGTTTTTAGTTTTAGTGATTTAGTATTTTTCAAACCCGCAATGTATAGCGTGTAAAACTCTGGCTAATGACCCGCCTACGACGCGGCATTGACTCCGAGTGGCCTACTTACGCAACGTTCGTTGACCTCTAGCGTCAGTCTGATGTTTTATTTGCAATATATCGTAAACTTGTACAAAATTATAGAATTTTTTTAATTTTACTTTTTCGCGTTTTTTTTTTGTGGTATCATATCAGTAATCATCAGTACTGTCACCGGTCTTCGTTTTTGCCAGCGTTATGATTACACCCTGTATGTAATACGTATCGTTTTCGTAATGTAGAATTCCAGGACTTTTGCTTTATCACTGGTTTTGATAAATAACTGCCACACTTAATAATATTACACCTTACACCTCTATAATAAAATGGAACTGCTCAATCAAGCTCAATTTAATCAAGAAACTGCAACATCCTATTTAAACCCATCGCCGGCCCACTACTGAGAACGGGTATCTAAGAACTACGGAACCATAAAAAGGTGTACTTGGCCAACTAGCTTAGGTTTCACATCTCCGAAAGTGTAATATAATATGTAATAGGTAACTAATAACAAGATACAAGGACAAAAACCGTTCAAGTGCAAGTCGGACTCGCACACGAAAGGTTCTGTACTATCGTACAAGGAATAACACTTTTTGTGATGTAACCACAAATTCACGGTTTACGGATTTTCCCCTTTACTTGTACTATAAGACAATGGGACCGATTCTCTTGCACACAATCTCCAAACTAAACTAAAATAACTGTAGGGCGATTGTCTAAAACCTGCATCAATCATTATTACAATCTCAATTGTTCTGATTGGCTGAATTTGTGTGATTCTTGTTGCAACAATGCATTGTAGCCAATAGTGAGCGAGCGTCAACCAATCAGAGATGATTGCGATCGTGACATTGTAGCTGTCAAGTCAAACAACCGCGGTAGGGCCACAGGTCCTAAATCAAGTGCTATCCTTTTGCGCAAGCAACATTATGAAAGGGATAGCAATAGATTTAGACGTGGCATTTTAGGTTAGTTTTGAGATTGTGTACAACGGAATTAGCCACAATGCCTTTGATGACTCTAGAGTCAGCGGGAAGTTCCCTATAAGTTTTGATTACCTTGACAGGTCTTGACAGGCTTGTCACATGACATACAGGCAGAAAGACAACAAAGTGATCCTATAACAGCGATCACAAGGCGATCACACACTGATCCGATCCGATCCGTCAAACTACGGATATAAAAAATATCTACAATATACACGACATAATATGTCATAATCTGTCACATTGTATGGTTCAGAATGTTGGGCGGTAAAAGGGACGGATGAAAGGAGAGTACATGCGACTGAAATGCGAATGTTGAGATGGATGTGTGGTGTGACAAGGATGGATAAGATAAGGAATGAATATATAAGGGGTAGTTTGAAAGTAGCGCCAGTGGTAGAAAAGATGAGGGGTAATAGGCTGGCATGGTATGGACATATTATAATGCGGAGAGAAGAAAGCCATGTCACTAGAAGAATGTTAAGTATGCATGTGGAAGGAAAAAAGAGGAGAGGACGACCAAAGAAAAGGTGGATGGATTGCGTGAAAGAGGATATGCGTGAAAAAGAGGTGGATAATACGTTGACGAATGACAGGAATGAGTGGAAGAAGAAGACATGTTGTGCCGACCCCACGTAGCGTGGGATAAGGTAAGGAAGAAGAAGAAGACACGACATAATATGTCATAAGCTACCATACAAAACAAAAAGGAACGTATTTTCTCGGACTCGGATCGGATGAGTGCGTAACCGCACTAAGGGTTCCTTTTTAGGGTTCCGTACCTCAAAAGGAAAAACGGAACCCTTATAGGATCACTTTGTTGTCTGTCTGTCTGTCTGTCTGTCTGTCCGTCTGTCTGTCAAGAAACCTACAGGGTACTTCCCGTTGACCTAGAATCATGAAATTTGGCAGGAAGGTGGGTCTTATATCTGACATTTGGGGAAAAATCTGAAAACCGTGAATTTAGGGTTAGATCACACAAAAAAAAATTAAATTGTGGTCATGAACTAATAATTAGTATTTTAAACTTTCGAAGTGAGTGACTATATCAAGTGGGGTATCATATGAAAGGTCTTTTATTTATTTTTATGCATCATAGTTTTTGAATTATCGTGCAAAATGTCGAAAAAAAATCGACTGTAGTACGGAACCCTCATTGCGCGAGCCTGACTCGCACTTGGCCGGTTTTCTCTGGAAATACGGAACCCTTAAACCAATGCAATAATCTCACATAATCACCTATATCATTCCATTCCAAGATAGTTCTGTATGGCTAACCGATAGTACTTAGGTATGTATGCAAATGTAATACTTATGTACTAATAGTGCTAATATCTTCGAACAGGTAGTTCTAGTCTAGACTAGGTACAACAGTACAGGTAATAATTATGACCCTACGGGCAGTAGATATAATCACTACCCATATTATAAATGCGAAAGTGTGTTTGTTTGTTGGTTTGTCCTTCAACCAAATGCAGCCAGTATTCTTGGCACCATTTCACGTGGGCATGTTTTGTATAAGTAAATAGTGAGATAAGGCTAGCTTTAAATTTAATTGTAATACTAGCTTATGCTCGCGACTTCATCCGCGTGGACTACACAAATTACAAACCCCTATTTCACCCCCTTAGGGGTTGAATTTTCAAAAATCCTTTCTTAGCGGATACCTACGTCATAATAGCTATCTGCATGCCAAATTTCAGCTCGATCCGTCCAGTAGTTTGAGCTGTGCGTTGATAGATCAGTGGCCCTACCGCGGTTGTTTGACAGCTACAATGTCACGATCGCAATCATCTCTGATTGGTTAATGCTCGCTCACTATTGGCCACAATGCATTGTTGCAACAAGAATCGCACAAATTCAGCCAATCAGAACAATTGAGATTGTAATATACCTATACCTATCTAATATTTATCAAAACTTTAAAACGAGGCCCTGGTATCGACGCCTTATTGAAAACTAAAGCTGCGTGGGTTTCAAACGAGGCCCTGGTATCGACGCCTTATTGAAAACTAAAGCTGCGTGGGTTTCAAACGAGGCCCTGGTGTCGACGCCTTATTGAAAACTAAAGCTGCGTGGGTTTCAAACGAGGCCCTGGTATCGACGCCTTATTGAAAACTCGATATTTTTGTTGCAGGATGTCTTAGCTAGCAAGAAACCATGGAGAAGCCAACCATGCACATGCTGTCCGTCCAGGAAAAGGGCGGACAGACCAAACGGACCAACCAGTACATAGCTGCCGTTGCAGGTGTGTATGGAAACGTTTTTCTCACATCCATGTTATACCTGCGCAGTGGGGGATTTCTTCTTCTTCGCTCTGGGCTGGTTTCCGCACTTAAACGTTTCCGTCTGTTGTGCGTGCATCGCCCCTCCCCGCCGAAGTCTTCACTCCAGCCAACCAAGCTCGCTCCAGAAGCCGACTAGACCGCCCAGGTTGCCGAGGGCTTCGTAGAGTGAGGTCAGGGAACTCAAATGGCGTTCGCGTTGTTCTGCTACGCCCGTGCACTCTAGGAGCTCGTGCGTCGGCGTTTCATCGATCTCCATACAGACGCAGTGGGGGATTTATTTATCGATCTAATTTGGTCATTGGTGGTCTAAAGTGTGCGTCGATAGAGAGCACATATTATATTTAATGCCAGCCAGCTATCTTTTTTCTCTAAAGTCGGTCACCCATCCAGTTCAATCGATTGATATGCGTGGTCACATCTAGGTCAAAGGTCTTTGTCTGGTGGGAGGCATCGGCCGTGGCTAGTTACCACCCTACCGGCAAAACCGTGCCGCCAAGCGATTTAGTGTTCCAGTACGATGCCGTGTAGAAACCAAAGGGGTATGGGTTTAATAAAAACTGCCATACTCCTTCCAGGTTAGCCCGCTTCCATCATCACTTACTACCAGGTGAGATTGCAGTCAAGGGATAAATTGTATCTGAATAAATAAAAAAAGGTCTGATAGACGGACCGACAACAGACGATAATTTCGAAGACTTCACTTTGCTCAGTCAAATAATGGCGAGTGCGTTTGACATCTAGGTAAGTACCTAACTACCTAGTGCCTACAGTATTACAGTCATGTTTCCGACAAAACATATCGATCGCTTGGACGAGGATGTGTTATTTATAGCCAGCCACCATGCCAAATGCTTACGAGTTTATGTTCAGGCTATTTTCAGCATTTCATTCAGCGAAAATTACGAAACATTGAAGCAGTCAATAGGGATACACTCTCTGATTGGTTGAATTACTCGTACTCTTACACTATTTTCTAAAACCAGTTGCAGCAAGACTGCTATATTGATTCAGCCAATAGTAAAACTGAAAAGTGATAGGTAGCTAGTATTGCAATGATGGCAATGCGACGGTCATGAGATTCGTAATACAGATGTAATGAGTTGATTAATATAATAAATTACAGGTCGATAGAAAAGAGATTTATAATGTAGAATAGATTAGTTTCATCAACACCAAATTTCGATCATGACATTATCAAGTCATGGGCAATTCGGGTTTTCCCTTTAAATGTATTATTTTAATATGACAGTAAGATAAAACTCAATAAAAAACAGGAACAGGGGAGGGGGGGGGGGGGGGGGGGGAGTTTGAACTTCCAAACCCCAAAGAAGAGAAACTTTTGAGGTACCTATTGCTTTTTATGTAAAAAGTTTAAACGAACATCGACGTCAAACACACCTAAAATCGCGATTCACTCTTGACTTGAAGTTTGAAGTAAAGAGTGAATAGGTATCTTCTAGGCAAGCGCGTTCCAGCTTAGGCTGCATTTTCAGTCACTTGCCACCACACCTCTAGTCTATTAAAAAAAAAAAAAAACTACGTGAATTACTCGTATAAATATGAGCGTAATAGTCTTCTTAGCTGAGGCTAAAATTGTCAAACAATCATTATCGTTTCCAGCTGCGATCGGTGCAGTGGCAGCAGGCACCATCCTGGCGTGGTCCTCGCCGGCCTTACCCCAGATCCAGCCGCCAGAGAAGAAGAATGCTAACGCCACCGAAGAACCCCGGCCATACGACCCCTTCGAGGTTTACAACAACGCCACAAACGCGACCAATATCACGGCCGTGCTGTACAACCAGCTGGGGCAGCCTGCTGACTTCCTGCTAAGTACCCAGGAAAGTAAGTATCTACCCTTTATCATTTCTAGCTGCAATCGACGCGGTGGTAGCAGGGGTGGGGTTAAAATGAATCACACTCAATCTGTCATACTATGACTCGTTGGGAAGTGGGAACTCATTGAAATTTTTTTCCCATCGAGTCACAAGTTGCAACCTTTTTTTTCATCAAAATTCCCACCGAGTCACACTATTACACGATTGGATTTGACTCATTGGGAAGCCACCGTAGCAAGTGGTAGCAGGTACCATCCTCGCGTGGTCCTTGCCGGCCTTACCCCAGATCCAGCCGCCGGAGAAGAAGAATGGTAACGCCACCGAAGAACCCCTGCCATACGAGCCCTTCGAGGTTTACAACAACGCCACAAACGCGACCAATATCACGGCCGTGCTGTAGAATAGAATAGAATAGAATAGAAGTACATTTATTGGTTGATCCGACACATGATAAACACAAACACAAATATTTACAAAAAAAAAACATTCCTTAAAATCTAATAGGTACCTATTATCTAAAATGTGTCGTGCCAACGAAAAGGCCCGAACTCAGCTGAATGTTGTGGTTACACGATGTAACCACAACGCTGGTTTTCTGTTCGAGCCCAAACGAGGGAAGTCCTCGTTAGTAGCATCATTATTTATTTGTACTTAAAATAAAATAATAAAAATAGGTCAAAATTGTGTTCTTTATTTTTATGTTACTGCTATTATAGATTAATCTAGGGGTTAATTTAGGGGTGATGTTGTTGTTTGGACTGCCACAAACTAGCTTACCGACTTTACAACCAGCTGGGCCAGCCTGCTGACTTCCTGCTAAGTACCCAGGAAAGTAAGTACCTACCCTTTATCATTTCTAGCTGCAAACGGCGCGCTGGAAGCAGGGGTGGGTTCCCAACGAGTTACACTCAATCGTGTCACACTGTGACTTGTTGGGAACTCATTGAAAATTTTTCCTCATCGAGTCACACTGGTACTATTTGCAACCTTTTTATTCATTAGAATTCCCAAAGAGTCACACGATTGGGGGTGACCAATGGCGCATTGGCCAATATCCCTAATGACTAAACCATCACTATTCACTACCCATATTATAAATGCAAAAGTGTGTTTGTTTGTTGGTTTGTCGGTTTGTTGGCTTGTTCTCCAACGGATCGACGTGATGTTTTGCATGGGTATAGTTTTTCCAGCAAACCCCCTCATATTTCAGGGTCCTTAAGTGGTAAATTTACATGGGTATATGTTAAAGACCTGGAGAGTGACATAGGTTACTTTTTAGGGTTCCGTACCTCAAAAGGAAAAACGGAACCCTTATAGGATCACTTTGTTGTCTGTCTGTCTGTCTGTCTGTTAAGAAACCTACAGGGTACTTCCCGTTGACCTAGAGTCATGAAATTTGGTAGGTAAGTGGGTCTAGTGGGGGAAAAATCTGAAAACCGTGAATTTGTGGTTACATCACACCAAAAAAAATTAAATTGTGGTCATAAACTGAAATTAGTATTTTCCATTTTCGAAGTAAGATATAACTATATCAAGTGGGGTATCATATGAAAGGAATTCACCTGTACATTCTAAAACAGATTTTTATTTATTTTGATGCATCATAGTTTTTGAATAATCGTGCAAAATGTCGAAAAAATACGACTGTAGTACGGAACCCTCGTTGCGCGAGCCTGACTCGCACTTGGCCGGTTTTTATCTGGGAAAATCAAAGGTTTTTTAAAACCTAAATCCACGTTGTGGAAGCCGCGGGCATCAGCTAGTTCGATAAAGTATCATGACAGTATTTGCCTTATCAATTACTACTTTTTGCTATCACCCTTTTGTGTTGTTGCAACTTGTGTAGATAAGGCTTCCTGTGATTTTCACTCTTATCATTAAAAATATTAAATATCTGACATGTGGATAGTTATCACGATAATATTCAACAACTTTTTCGTAATGGGTATCGATGGGTAAGTACCTATCTCTGATTGATTCGACATGGGTAGGGCACTCAATTCTAAAAACCGGCCAAGTGCGAGTCAGGCTCGCGCAATGAGGGTTCCGTACTACAGTCGTATTTTTTCGACATTTTGCACGATAATTCAAAAACTATGATGCTTAAAAATAAATAAAAATCTGTTTTAGAATGTACAGGTGAAGACCTTTCATATGATACCCCACTTGATATAGTCACTCACTTCGAAAGCAGAAAATACTAATTATTAGTTCATGACCCCCAATTTAATTTTTTTTGTGTGATCTAACCCTAAATTCACGGTTTTTAGATTTTTCCCCAAATGTCAGATATAAGACCCACCTTCATGCCAAATTTCATAATTCTAGGTCAACGGGAAGTACCCTGTAGGTTTCTTGACAGACAGACGGACAGACAGACAGACAGACAGACAGACAGACAGACAACAAAGTGATCCTATAAGGGGTTTCCGATTTTCCTTTTGAGGTACGGAACCCTAAAAACCGATAGACGTTGGGGTCATAAAGCCTCCCAAGGGTCCCGTTGGCGGGTACGGAACCCTAAGAAACTATAACCCGGATAACCCATTACCATTAGGTACTTACCCACCTGTCAAAAAACTAAACTCAGCAAATCGCCAAGAAAATAGAAAATCAATCAGTACGATTGTTAGAGCAACTCCCACGCAAATAGTTCTAGCTTTCAGCTTAAGAGCATTAGCGCATAGCTATATGATATACTAGCAGTTGCCCGCGACTTCGTCCGCGTAAAATTTTTGGTGTCTCATGAGATCAGAAATTTTCCCGCTGCAAAAGGCCTCACTTACCTACTCACTCAGTCTCATCTTACAACCCCCTTAGGGGGGTAATTTCGTTAGATCCTTTCATATCTGATACCTTCCCCATAGAAAGAACCTACGTTTCAAATTTCAAGTTTAAAATAATAATATTTAAAACATTTCTATAAAAACTTTTCCCTCCTATTTTACCACCCTTAAGGGGGTAATTTCCCAAACTGACTTATACAGATTTTTATTATTTTAACGTATTAACCTAAATGGCGATTTTCACATCTCTAACTTCAAAAACATAGGACTTTCATATAACTTTCCACCCCCCATTTCACCGGGATGTTCTCAAAACCGTTTCTTAGCTGACACCTACGTCCTAGAAGGAACCTACCTTCTAAATTCCAAGTTTGTAGGCTTTATAGTTCCTGAGATTTCGTGATTAGTCAGCGAGTGAGTGGTATTTCGCTTTTATATATTTAGAGAAGAAGATACCACACTCTCCTTACTCTGTAGCATGTCTTGGCAATAGACACTTAATGTAGGCTTGCCAGGTTATCAAGTGTTTGTGGACAGTCCTAAAATTTTCTGTGATAGCCTAGTGGTTAAGACGTTGACCTCGTATTCGGGGGATCCAACGTTTGATTCCGGGCACGCACCATCTTGCTTAGTTAACTCGGAATTATGTGCTTTTTAAGCAAATAAATATTACCAACGTTTGATACATACCTACATTTAAATTGGTATACCTACTAAGTTCGTTATTAGTATTTAGTTATTGATATAGGTACAGCACGCGATAGGTCGAGATGGCAATCGGGGTATGAGGCAGGGGGACGCCCCGTCCGTCTGCACGTCACACACGCTATCCCGCACCGGTTTAGCGCGGTGGGTATGCGGGTGTGCGGGGCGTACCCACCAGGATTGCCATCTGGTGATTATTTCTTGGTGAGATTCAATGGACCGTCGCGCGCTGCCACCGTTATACCAACTTAAATAAATGGTTTTTGATGTTATTGAAAATAGAAAAAAGAGAGGCCTCAGGTGTATTCTACTCTGCGGTTATGACGGTTGGGACAACTAGGCACGTGGCACTTCTATAAATCTAAAATAGAAGACACACCCACAAACGTGCCTCCAAATTCCGCTACTTCAACTCGAAACACGTAATCGAAGGTCAACCACATCATTATTCAATATCACATGATATTTCGTATTTCTTTCTGTTCATATTCCACTTGAAATGCTAAAAATTATCATGAAATACTCATAAATTGTAATCACATGATTTTCTAGTTGAGATATTTTTTTGCGATACTTTAAAATAATTATTTTCTTTAGAGATGTGCCAAAAGTAATGATATACCCATCTACTCATGCATCAAGGTGAAGGCCAAAGCACAGACGATACTTTTAGCATCGGCAATCGGCGATTTACTCGCTTTTAAGAAGCTAATTCTTTTTTGCTCAAAGAAAAATATAACAAAAACGGCAGAACTCCAGATAGGCAAAGCTTATAGATTCGTTAAAAAAATCGTATGCGTAAATGCGGTAAATAGAAGCTTAATAATAACACTTTAGAAAATATAAAATATAAATTAAATTATAACATCTCCATGATCAACCCAAGGGTTCATATAGTGAGTGAGGTGGGTCTCCTCTCACAATGAGAAGGGTTTGGCCAAGTCAATCACACTAGTCAAATGTGGACTGGCAGACTTTTGAAAACATTATGGACAACTTTCAGGCATGTAAGTTTTCTCACGACGTTTTTCTTCACCTGTAATGCAAGTGATATTAAAATTGCTTGGAACGCATATATAACTCCGAAAAGCTAGAAGTGCGTGCATGGTATCGAAACCCCGACCTCACGAATAGTTGACGTAATAGCTGACGTTTTAACCAGTAATCTATTACCGCTTTCACCGCCTAAGCTTTATTATAAATTTACATTTGTCTTCTATTTTCCCCAGGTTCTCTTGTATCATCAATCCTGGCGATCGGTGCAGCGATCAGCGCCCTCCCAGTGGGGGTGATTGCGGACAAGGTTGGGAGACGACCGACTATTTTGATGCTGTCAGTACCGTTTATGCTCAACTGGTTGATCACAATCTTTGCAAACGGAGCTGGGATGCTCATCGCTGCCAGGTTCTTCGCGGGATTGAGTACTGGTACGTGTTCTTCTTCTTCTTTGTCCTAGGCTCAAGCCTGTTTGCGTCCACTGCAGGAGGAAGCGCGCCATTACACACGATCCTTCAGTTTGCACATCCTCTCACGTCCCACTTCCTTGTCAAGGTTGAGGCCGTCAGTCTAGTGGGTTGCAAGTCGTCCCACACTGGGCTTGATTATATCAATGCGGTATTAGACTATGTCAAAAATAAATTATTTCTCAGTGATTATTAAATAGAGGGTCTTCTAAAATACTTAAAATCCACATCCTTTGTTAGTTTTAAGTGTAGTAGTAATAACCATTTTAAGTTATCGATTAAACTAAAAAGCACGTCAAATTATTGTGACGTCACATGCCGGTATTTCATAGAAGCTCGCACACTGAGTGCGTGTTTACTGATTTGAGTAGTTGTCAAATAACAGATTATTGTTGAATTTGTAAGATAATGATAATTACATAAACTTAAAACTAAAGCTACGATTTTTTTTCAAGCATTTTATCAAGTGCACTCTTTGAAATTCCAGGTGGCATATGCGTAGCAGCCCCAATGTACATTGGCGAAATAGCGGAGACCTCAATCCGAGGGTCTCTGGGAGCCTTTTTCCAGCTGTTCCTGACCGTGGGCATCCTCTTCACCTTCGTGGTTGGAGCTTGGACGCATTGGAGGACACTGTCCATCGTATCTGCTATCTTCCCTGTCCTACTGGTTGCCGTGTTTTGGTAAGACCATATTTACTTAATGTCAATTCTTAAACGAAGGTTCTTTTTTAAGGCTTGCTGAGGTTACTGACTGTGGGCATCATTTTTACTTTTGTGATTGGTTATCTGATCTGAGCACTAAGTTACTTAGATCTCAATCGAGGGTCGCTGAGGTCTTCTTTCCGCTGTTTCTAGCCATGGACACCCTCTTTGCCTTCGTTGTTGTAACTTAGAAGATGTTGTAACTCCTCGTCACCTTTGTTTTGATGAGAAAAGTTATAAATGTAGCAATATGTATTCAACACATAATATATCTTTTAAAATTGTGATATGAATGTAATTGCAGGTGGATGCCAGAAACCCCACAATACCTGCTGGCTAAGAACAAGCGCCGTGACGCTGAGAAAGCGCTACGATGGCTCCGCGGCCCTGATGCAGACCTCAGTGGCGAATTGGAAGACATGCAGAAAGATGTGAGTTTTTTGCTATTATATAGCACCACACAAAAACTATAAAATTCTCAAATACTCTTAGAAATAGAAAGCATGTGAAACAGAGAGATAAAAATATCAACATGACATAATATGCTCCACTTGATCTAGTAACCAAACAATTTCAACACTCCCTCCCCCCTCCCCTATTTAAACAGCTGTGATGGACGGATAAACAAACTGAGTCACTCTATTGCGTTATTTTTTACCATTTTGGTATCAAACCGTAAAAAAGGGAGCTCTTCAGAACTAGCAATAATTTAAACTTTTATTTATTTTTTCAGGTGGACAATTCATCCCGTCAACAAGGTGGCATAGTCAGGATGCTGACCCACCGAGCGCCCCTCATGGCTCTCATCTGTTCCCTTGGCCTCATGTTCTTCCAGCAGTTCAGTGGCATCAACGCCGTCATCTTCTACACGGTCGACATCTTCAAATCCGCAGGCTCCAACATTGAACCTGCCATCGCGACTATCATTGTAGGAGTCGTCCAAACTCTAGCCACATACGCTTCCTCCCTGCTAATAGAAAAAGCAGGCAGACGAATTCTTCTACTCCAGAGTTGTATCATTATGGGCATCTGTTTGATCGTACTCGGTACATACTTCAAGCTTAAGGAAAGTGGTTCAAACGTTACCGCAGTTGGTTGGCTTCCTTTACTTTGTTTAGTCCTTTTCATTATTTCCTTCTCAATGGGTTTCGGTCCAATACCTTGGATGATGATGTCTGAATTGTTTGCTGCTGAATTCCGTGGCACCGCATCAGGGATCACGGTTGTTACCAACTGGTGTTTAGTATTTATTGTCACTTTATGCTTCCCAATAATGAAGGTGTCAATCGGTATTTACAGTTGCTTCTGGTTCTTCAGTGGATTCATGATTGCTTGTGTTTTCTTCGTCTTCTTCTTAATACCTGAAACTAAGGGCAAGACTTTGTCACAGATTCAAACAATACTCGGCGGCAAGTAGTAAGGCTTGCTTTTGTACAAATTTTTGAATACTCAGTGTATATTTTAAAGCATATCATGATGTATACTTTTGTTTTGGGAACGCTTAAATAGATCATAAGTAAGTCAAAACATTTGTGGTCTTCCAGTAAGGACTTGTGTCATTGATGTGTGTAACCAGTTTAAAGTTATCGATTGCTTTACAAAAGTTGTGTTCATTGTTTTTTGTATAATCAGCGTCAGATATAATATAACCAAAATATTTAGGTATTTTACAACCAAAGATTAAAATATACCAAATACAGATTAAATAAAAAAATTATAGCATAAGTCCAAAAATAAACCTAATAATAATAGTGTTTTGGCTGAATTCATATTTAGTAGATTAATGGTACAATATTGAAACGTTTTTTTATCAATATTTGTTTGATTTTTGACATAATGTCATCCATACAAAAAAAAAATCAAAACTGTGCGCGTGTGATTTGAAATTTTCAGTATTCAACCGATAAATGCTATTTTTTTTAACAAAAATTCATTTACCAACTCATAAATACTAATTTTATATTATGGACAGATCTTTGTATGGACACTTGAGTGAGAAAAGAAAGCACTCTTATGTAAGTGAAAAAGTATTTATAATAAGTAAGTACTACTTGTAATATTTATCTGACGCTGACTGTACAAAATAAACTGCTTTTAAATTAAATGACTTCTTATTTTTATGGATGAAATATTGATAGTTATTAAGACAATATTAGGTTTTTGAGATTTTGTACTTGTTGGTTTTATTTATTTTGTGATTAACTAAGAACATAATATTAGATATTAAAATAAATATTTTAGCTTTAGGTAAGTAGGTAGGTACTTATTTTATTATTGTAAGAGAGGAAAAATGTGCCAAAAATCAAATACGTAACTATAATAATTTAAAAGTTGTGCAATAAATACTTAGGTGTTTAACTTATATAAAATAGCCAAACTAGGCTAGTTTATGTTTTAAGCTCGATTAGTTAAGTATTGATTTTACTTAACAATAGGTAAATTTAAGGGCGATTCTTAAATATATTTTGGAATTTAAAGTCCTAATAATTGTTAATAGAACACATACGTACACATACATCCTATGTTGTTGGCGTATGCCCGACTATTTTTAAACCCATCCGGTTGATCTTCCGCTAGAAAATCGAATCGCAACGTATTGTTGTTGAGTGAGTTCATCACTATAGATAAGCAGTTCTTAAAACTTCGACCCTTATTGGAGATGTTACTTTGAAACTAGTCGGACGTACACCAACAAAGAAGAAAAAATGTCATTTTTTATATAGGTACTTAGTTCATTTAAAATAAATTTAAATCACATCGATCCAATGAAATCACTATATTTTTAATACTTTACCTTAACTTATCACCTAAGTAACGTTTGTGGAGCTCGAGCTTTAGAACAATAATATTAAATAGTTTAGTAATTCAAGTAATATTAAAATGTCATAAATAAATATTTTTTAATAAATTAAGACTGTAATTCAATCAAAATCAGTCCATAGGGACTGATTTTCATTGAATTACATTCCTTAATAGTAAGGAAACCATGGTCACTCTAGTTCTTTTTGCATCTCTTTCGAAACTCAGAAATAGAACGAGACGCAAATAGTTGTCGCCATTTTGAACAGTTTAGTGGCGCGAGTTTGTAAAATAAGAATAATTTGAATGTTGAGATTCGAAATTCAAATAATTGAAACATATTAATTAATTTTCAGATAAATTATTTCTATTATTGGTTTTATAATGTCGATAATTATTATTTTATCATTAACTAGAAGTTAAAAATGTGAATATATATATATATGAATGTATTCACTGTGCGCTTTAAGATACAATTTTGTAACCCACTTTTTAATAGCCTGTAAGTTCCATGTAAGTGGAAATTTCTTTATGGAACAATAAATGTCTTAAACCAGAATACAATAAAAGTTAATGTTTATAGAAAAGTTTCGTTTCTTTTCAATTATTTAATTTCAGCATCGTTTCAGGGGTGGCTCACACATCGTTGGTTTCACCTCAACCGTGACCCTATTTCTAGTTTGAGCATCATCATCATCCTTATGTCCTTATTAAGTCATCATCCTTTCCAGGCGGTGTCACAGATAACCTTATTTAAAAAAAATTGGCAGTCAGTGGTAACTGCTGACATGCGACGGTGAAAAATACAGGGTGTAACCAGAACGGTGGCAAAAACGAAGACAGGTGATAGTATTGATGATTACTGATATGGCACCACAGAAAAAAAAACGCAAACAAGGTCACTCGGAGTCTTTGCCACGGTAGGGCGTTGACCCGAGTTTTGCACGCCATTCATTGCGGGTTTAAATAATACTAAGTAAATCACTAAAAACTACAAAATGAGGCAAATGGGTATTGGTATTGGATTGTGTTTATATAACAATAACGCTTTTGTTTAATTAAGTTTTTGCTAGCGTTCTGGTTACATCCTGCATACTTTTTTTTTGGGTCCAAAGTTGCAATATTGCGGTTTGCGCAGGTCATGACTAAAGATTAAACAGTAAAAACTAAAAAAAACAAGGCCGGCTGTTTTGTACAACGCGTAGTCATACGCCATACGATACGATTGTACAACTTATTTAGCGCGCAATATATCAGGGTTAATAAAACAGGCATTTTCAGTAAAATTGTGTGTTTATTTGATATTGGAGAACACAGAGGACGAAAGTGAGGGGCACTCCTTGATTATGGTCCTCTTCTCGATGTCGTCGACGCGGGCCGACAGCTCTGCGATCTGCCTCTCGACCGCCTTCACGTCACTCCTGAATCCTGATATCTACACAGAAATAGAAAGATTCTTTATTATTATTATTATAAAACCCTATTTCACCCCCTAATTGGTTGAATTTTCAAAAATCCTTTTGTAGTGGATGCCTACGTCATAATAGCTACCTGCATGCAAAATTTCAGCCCGATCCGTTCAGTAGTTTGAGCTGTGCGTTGATAGATTAGCCAGTCAGTCACCTTTTCCTTTTATATATTTAGATTCAAAAGCACAATCTGAGCTTTCTTATGAGGTACACCTCATAAGAAAGCTCAGATATACCTGTGTGTCATTACTTAATTAGTGTTATCTTTAATTACTTATCTATGTAGCACTAGTTGGCAGCAGTTAGTCGTAGATAGGTGGATCTACTTGAAAAAAGATAATGACAGGCGCCCGCGCCATTTACATGGAAAATACATTTGTTGGCAATACCATAGCCTTTACGTAATTTGATAAGTTCTGAGAGTTCAATCATCAATGCTTGGTTTTGACCAATGTGTCCTAAAACAAATAACCAAGTTTCATTCCACAAACAAATTCTGGCAAAATTATTAATCATTTTATCATCGTTATAAAACTTTTGGTTCTGTACAAATAATTCACTCGAGAAAACAAATTACTATTAGACAAATAGTCATTTCATAAAATACCATTTCACAAACAGCTGTTCATTTCTTAATCGTGTTAATTAGTAAAATAGGAAATAGCATAATTATTATTTTTAATAAAATGCTCTGTCCGCATAAATTAAGTTTATGATATTATAGGATAGGAAAAACAGGCACTCGACTCGGATGGGTTAGGTTAGAAGAGGATCTAACAGTCTAACAGACCCCGCCATCCTCTTCGTAGTTATTTCTTTTTAAACCATCCAGAAAAAGGAGCCTTTTGGGGGATTCTCTTCCCTACCCCTCCACTCACTCCCCCATAAATGAAGTTTATGATAAATGAAAATACAGTCACAGAGAACTTATGATGCAAGAGCGAGCAAAGCGAGCCGGACTCGGGTCACCCTGACTCGGATGGGTTAGGTTAGAAGGGTTCGTGGTTATTTCTTTTTAAACCACCCAGAAAAAGTTTCTTCCCTCCCCCCACTTCATGTTCGCGATTTTATAAAATCGCAAATTTGGAAAACGAAAAATATATGATACTTATTTTAAATATTCAGCACTTTTGGAAAGTAAAACGTTTGTCAAATGTTTTTTTTTTTTGTAAAATGATAAGTTTGCGGAATACGACGTTTGTGATTTGATTGGTTTTTGAAACCTTTTTGGTGAAATGATCATCTAAATCTAAATACCTATATAAAAGGAAAAGGTGACTGACTGACTGACTGATCTATCAACGTACAGCTCAAACTACTGGACGGATCGGGCTGAAATTTGGCATGCAGATAGCTATTATGACGTAGGCATCCGCTAAGAAAGGATTTTTGAAAATTCATCCCCTAAATGGGTGAAATAGCGGTTTGAAATTTGTGTAGTCCACGCGAACGAAGTCGCGAGTATAAGCTAGTTTATTATATAAGTATGATGAATTGATTAAACTGATTTTTCACATTACGTAGATAGATAATACAGGCAAGAGTAAGTAATAATTACTTATTATTTTATAGATATCAATTGTTATTTCTTTATTTGCCGCTGGCCGGTACGGTGCAGTGTTCCAAATTACCATGTGAGTGTTTTTTTTTATTTTTTATTTCTACTTGCTGTCTTTATAGTACCTGCCTACTGAGATGAACTTTACGATTTATAAAATTTAGTCTTATCGAAAGCTTTTTTTTACAGTCAGTGTATATTTTGGTATTGGTAATTTTAATGAATAGGTAAGTATATTAATTTTAATCACAATCTTTTTAGGAGTGTTTTAGGGGTATATTTTGTATATAATTTTTACTAAGTAGTTAGGTACCTATATTATATTTTAATAACGTTTTATTAACATATTTTTTTAAGTAGGTAGGTGCCTACTAAGTACTAACCTATGCAATAAAATGGTTCCGAAAAATAAATTAATTTTGCTATAATGCTATAGGTACCATTACCTGTTAAAAATAATTCTTTGTAAGTATACCTATCCATCGATTCCTAACTGTAGACTTATATCGGTGAATCACATTCCAAGAATCCTATATCGAAAAATAGAGCAAATTACGTTATTTTATCAGTTGGCATTGTATTTAGTTGTCGGTCCGTCCGTCTAGGTCAATCATGTCTTATCGTTCGATTCGCATTCACGCCCGTCAAAGCGTGTATTTGTAAAAAAAGTTAGTAGTTTTTTATATTTACTTAATTTTTTTATTTAAGTAAGTAATTAATTAAAAAAAAATTCCTCCTAGTCTTTTCTTCGCTGACACCTAACCTCAAGAAAAAACCTATTTTCTAAATTTCAAGTTAATAATATCAATACTTAAAACTTTCCCATACAATCTTTCATCCCCTATTTTACCACCCTTATGGGCAAATTTTCCAAAAACCCTGAAACACTTATTTCTTCATTTGTAACCGAAAACCCAAATACCAATTTTCATGCAAAGAACTTGAAAAATGAGCGACTTTCATACAAACTTCCGTCCCCCATTTAACCCACTTAGGGATGGAATTTCGAAAAATGCTTTCTTACTGGATAGCTACTCTTTACAAAGAATAGACCCTTCAAATTTCATGTCTTTAGGACCAGCGGTTTAGGCTGTGCGTTGATTTCACATACAAACTTACATCCCCTATTTTACTACCCTTATGGGCAAATTTTCCAAAAATCCTGAAACACGTATTTCTTCATTTGTGACCGCAAACCCAAATACCAATTTTCATGCAAATAACTTGAAAAACCACCGACTTTCATAAAAACTTTCATCCCCCATTTAACCAACTTTTCTTAGTGGACACCTACTCTTCACAAAGAATAGACCCTCCAAATTTCATGTCTTTAGGACCAGCGGTTTAGGCTGTGCG
The DNA here is from genome assembly GCF_902806685.2 of Maniola hyperantus. Taxonomy (NCBI): domain Eukaryota; kingdom Metazoa; phylum Arthropoda; class Insecta; order Lepidoptera; family Nymphalidae; genus Maniola; species Maniola hyperantus. The sequence continues at coordinate 1,943,591 of NC_048559.1, read as the reverse complement.
TTGATTTCACATACAAACTTACATCCCCTATTTTACCACCCTTATGGGCAAATTTTCCAAAAATCCTGAAACACGTATTTCTTCATTTGTGACCGAAAACCCAAATACCAATTTTCATGCAAATAACTTGAAAAATGACCGACTTTCATACAATCTTTCATCCCCCATTTAACCAACTTAGGGGTGGAATTTCGAAAAATCCTTTCTTAGTGGATACCTACTCTTCACAAAGAATAGACCCTCCAAATTTCATGTCTTTAGGACCAGCGGTTTAGGCTGTGCGTTGATATCTATGTCAGTCAGTCAGTCAGGACTTTGAATTTTATATATTAAGATTAAAACTGTCCCATACAAACTTTCATCCCCTATTTTACCACCCTTATGGGCGAATTTTCCAAAAATCCTGAAACACGTATTTCTTCATTTGTAACCGAAAACCCAAATACCAGTTTTCATGCAAATAACTTGAAAATTGACGGACTTTCATACAAATTTCCATCCTCCATTTAACGCACTTAGGGGTGGAATTTCGAAAAATCCTTTCTTAGTGGATACCTACTCTTTACGAAGAATAGACCCTCCAAATTTCATGTCTTTAGGACCAGCGGTTTAGGCTGTGCGTTGATATATATGTCAGTCAGTCAGTCAGTCAGTCAGTCAGTCAGTCAGTCAGTCAGTCAGTTAGTCAGTCAGCCAGTCAGTCAGTCATGACTTTGAATTTTATATATATAGATTTGTTATTGAAGTCATTATTATAGATAAAATATTATATCTGTAACAATGCGAAAACATATTATTAAAAGTATTACAAACCACATTTTATATTTTAATTATGTAAGTACCTAGTATATTGATTTTGGAAAATGATTATAAAAAATATACGTAGATGCCTGTGATTGCGTATTTTATTATACCTACCTAGGTATATTAGGTATTTTTATCTTTTCGCATGCAATAAGCTAAATTATAGTGAAGCATATTATAATCAAAATATCTTTGATTATGAAAATAAATTTCTGGCATAATGAAGGTGAGAAGCAAGAATATGCCAAAAAATTGACTTTGGTGGTGACTTCATATATTTACTGGCATATTCTTCCTTCCCTTCCCAGAAAATAATGTACATCGACCTTTACAAAGAGATAGCGGTTTCGTAGAGCATTGTTTCTGTGTTTGAGACCAACAAAACATCACATAGGTATGAGTGACAGAGACAACGCCGAACTCTACAAAGCCGAAATCTCATTCTAAAAGTCGATGTACCTACAATATTTCTTGCCAGATTTCACTCTTTACTTAGCTTTGCTTGCAAGAATAGTTATGAAAATTATATATAAATTATGCGAAATACATAATAATATATCTGTTTGCTACCTCAAAGTCAAAACGGCGTATAGTTTAAAACCAAGGACCCATTAATCCGCTTAAAAGGTTAACCGGTTAGACGTACCTATAACGCCTTTGTTTGATTAACCGTTACACGGATTAACCCGTATTACTATAAAGATTTATCTTTAAGACCGTCTATTGCAGATTAGTTTTACTTTTAAGTTTTTAACTTTTAACTTTAAAACTAATCTGCACTACAACTAGACGGTCTTCAAATACCCATCTTTTGCGATCTTTCAAAGGCCTTCGATTGCGTAAACCACGAAATTCTAATCCGAAAGCTGAGGTTCTATGGAGTTACTGATGAGGCCCTAAAACTTATTTCATCATACTTAACTAACCGAGAAATGAGAGTATATGTCAATAAGGGAACATCTGTGGGAACAAAAGTGAAATTAGGAGTGCCGCAAGGATCAATTCTCGGTCCATTTTTGTTTCTAGCCTATATTAACGATCTTCCTAATATAGTAAAAGAACTAGCAGATATCGTATTATTTGCAGATGACACTTCTCTCTTGTTTAAAGTTAATAGGAAAGACTGCGATTTGAGCAACCTTAATAAAGCACTCACCAAGCTTTCGCAGTGGTTTTCGGTCAATAACTTAGCATTAAATAGTAAAAAAAACGAAATGTGTATATTTTGCTTCATCCAATTTTCGTGGTGAAAGAAATGTTGAGATATTTCTCAACAATGAAAAATTAGACATTGTGGACAAGGTTCTATTCCTTGGACTAACTATTGATTCTACATTACAATGGGGACCGCACATTAATAATCTGGCAAGTAAACTAAGTTCAGCGGTATTTGCAATTCGTAAAATAAGGCAACTAACAGATGTTAAAACTGCTAAAATAGTATACTTTGCATATTGTCAAAGCTTGATGTCTTATGGAATTTTGTTGTGGGGTTCTGCTGCTGACTGGAAAACAATTTTTATACTCCAAAAAAGAGCTATTCGCGCCATTTATAAGATGAAGCCCAGGGATTCTCTAAGACATTTTTTTCAAGATATCGGCATTCTGACTATGCCTTCACTTTATATATTTGAGAATATTATGTACGTTAGAAAACATCTACCATCATAATTGGACGTCCAATTTTATTCAAATTTTACAGGAAAACACTAAGTGACTTATAAATAGATAGTGGATAATTTTATTATATATGTAGTTCGATGGATTAGTTATATAGATAGGTAAAAAGATAAATAGATAGTTAAGTAGTTAGATAGAAAGACATATTAGATATAAATGTAAAATATTCAATAGAATAGATTAAATAGATAGAGATCTGATTCGTTAAAGCCTAGATATATGTACTGGGTTGGAATTGCTTTACCTACTACCAAAAGAGCACCAGCAAGTAACTCGGCATGTGTCAATATAAAATAGGCACGGGATGTTCGCTCCCGATCGGCCCGTGATATCACTGGGGGCCATGCCCGAAAATCAGCGCTGCAGTCGACCGACTGTAGCAATAAGCTGAGGCAGCGCCCCGTTCGGCCAAGATAGACACTAAGCTAGTTTTAAGAAGTGGGTGCCTGGGTCTTGGGGAACCAGGGAGCATGGACACTGGTCAGCTCCTTGGTTCCCCAGGGACTACGGCACCCTACCTGTTTGTACCTATTTGTAAATTTGGCTGAATAAAAGGTTTTTATTTATTTATTTATAAGAAAAACTCGGATCCTCATCACTTTAATACACGAAACAAACATAAGTTAACTGGGCAGGCATTCAGGTTGTCTAAAACGAGTAAATCATTTATGGGCAGTTCGATACGCTTTTACAACGGGATTCCAAAGGATATAACTGACCTTTCTGATAGGCAATTTAAAAATAAAATAAAATAAATTTTAATTAAAAAAAGTTATTACAAAATTTATGATTATATTGATGATAAAAACGCATGGAAAATATAGCACTGCACACGCTATTCAACGAGCTAGGATAATAAATATGTACTTGTGTACTTGTAATATAACATTTGATTACATTTTATGTTTAATATATAGGTCTTTCAGTATTTAAATTTACAGGTCAATACAACAAAAAAAAACATACAGAAAAACTTATCACTAAAAAATTTATATTTACAAAAAATATGCGCCGTCCAAATGGTCATTTATGGGCATTGTGCCCAAAACACTTGCGCTATTACCTCGCTGAACGGCAAGGCTCAACCGTTGAGCGAAATAAGCACCAGCTCTTGGGTCACGAGACGCGTGAATCAGCTTTTGGGACACGACGTTTATAAAAGCTTTCGTGTCCGATGACCATGGGCCCAGAGTCTCAAACGCAAGCGCCGCAAATACATAGTCCTTACTAATGACTGAGTATTTACGGCGCTAAGCTCTTGAGCTGACTCGGCTGCTGCAGCCGCTTTTTGGCACGTGCCCGATAAATGGGACGCTGCCAACGTGTCGACGCAGGTCGCATCCCACACCAGCGCACGCCCCATCGACCATGGTACTATAGTATGGTACTGAACAAGCCGGAAGGTTCTAGCTGAGCTGGGATGGAGGCAGTGGCCAGAGCGCGACGTACTATATCATTAATAGCACCATGTCGATATAAGCGGCCTGCACTCCGAATACAACTGAGTCCATGGTGATCAAACCGATCCACGTGGCTGCCGCAAGGGCAATAATGAGGCTCACATACCTTGATTCGCAAACAGTCACACGAAGCGCTGACTGGTCGAGAATCGTCCCCAAGCTATGAGATGGCAGAGCGTGTAGCCAGTGACCCGACTCCTTTTCGGATACCGCCAAAATTCGGGCTTTATCCGTAGCCGAGGTACACTGCGCTACTAGGTCCGCGTGTGACAAGATAACACGCGGTTTGTCCCAAAGGCCCTGACATTCCACAGCAATAGGATAATCTTTACCAGGACAAGACGCACTCCAAGCCAACTTGACCTCCGCAAGACTCTCCACCACAACATCAGTCGGACTGGTCAGATTAAGGATCTGACTGATGAGAGTGATAGAGCCAGAAGCAGAAGATAAGAAAGCCGGAAGCGCAATACTTGAAATGGACCGTATGCCTAGGCCCCCGTATTTCACAGGTAGGCTCGCTTGGGTCCAGGTGCGGTCATGGAATTGTAAATTTAGAATTTTGCCAAGAGTGTCATTAAGTGACACGTCTAGGACCGAAATCAAAGAAGGGTATTTCCAAAAGGGACTGCACCGCAATAAATACATGAATTTAGGAGCAAATAAACATAAACGTAAAATATACAAGGCCATGTGTGGGTTTATATCTAAAAGACGATGCGAAAATTTATTAAAATTATCTAATTTAGAATTTAAGAGAGGAGAAAATGCGTCGTCAAATATAGGGGCACCAAGAAGCGTTAAATCCTTTTTTGAAATGGTAGAGATGTTAGGTATTAAAGAATTTAAGCTGTTTATTAAAATGGTCTTTTCATTACATTTTATTATTATGTTGACATGAAGATTATGTACTTGCTTGAGTACCTATCTTTTTCCTTTTTTATAGTGCATTTATGACATTTTATTACAAAATACGACAAGGTGCTTGAGTAACTTAATAATTTTTATGCCATCTTTAACTAGTATTATCTAGATTATAATATGCCATATTTTGTACAATCATTTTATTATTGTATTGTTCTATGCCGATCTGACTTTCGTAAGCGCTTGTAATGAGTCTAAATCGAAATAAATACAAAATACAATACAATACAAAGACGTCTACTGCTGGACATAGGTACGTCTCTTGTAGGGACTTCCAAGCAGTGGCGTAGCTAGGGTAACCAAGGGCCCTGGGGCAAATTAAAAATGGGGCCCCACTGCTATCTAAACTGGTTAGGTTTTATCAAGTAAAAATAATACATTCACAGAAAGAATTTACGGGAATTCCCAAGTAACTTTCGAATTATAATATTTATTTTGAAAATGGGCGTAATTTTCAAAAATTTAGGATTAAAGGATTCGAGGGCCCCCTGAGCTTTAGGGCCCCGGGGCACTGTCCCGCCTAGCCCCTAGGTAGCTACGCCACTGCTTCCAAGTTCCACACGCCACAATCTTGCAGTTGTTGTTTGCAGTTTTTGTTGCAGCCCAACCACATTTTCTGGCATTTTGTAAAATCATTACACTATTATTAGGTAGGTTAGTATAGTCAACCAATCCGCACTTGACCTGCGTGGTCGACTATGTCCTAAACCCTTCACATGCTGAGAAGAGACCCGTCCTCAGCAGTGAGCCGGTGATGGGTAGATCATGATGTAGTTATAATATCTATATATATAAAAGGAAAAGGTGACTGACTGACTGACTGACTGACTGAATGACTGACTGACTGACTGACTGATCTATCAACGCACAGCTCAAACTACTGGACGGATCGGGCTGAAATTTGGCATGCAGATAGCTATTATGACGTAGGCATCCGCTAAGAAAGGATTTTTGAAAATTCAACTCCTAAGGGGGTGAAATAGGGTTTTGAAATTTTGTAGTCCACGCGGACGAAGTCGCGAGCATAAGCTAGTATGATATAATTTCAAAACAACGATACACCTGACCTCACCTCTAAAGGTCACGCAAACAGCATGAGTCGAACGTTGCCTCGTTTGAGTCCATTGCAACTCATTAACACGAGTCCAATGCAATGTTGACCCGCATTATAACTGCAGTTTGTGTTGCAGCCCAACCATATTTTCAGGCATACTGTGAAATTACTACACTATTATATTAGTAGGTAGGATATTAATATAGTCAACCATTACGTATTTGGCCCGCGCCCAGTAGTGGACCGGCGATAGGTTGTTTATAATGATGATGATTAGGTATAATCAATTTTTCCTTGACTGACTTAAAAGGTAAACAATTGGTAGTTTCTCGCTGAAATGCGTAAGAGGAACACTGTATGCGGCTCACCGGCTTGTTACCGCGAACTGACAATGAAATCATGATATTGTTATTGATGGACAACATACAGGGTGTAACCAGAACGCTAGCAAAAACTTAGCGCTATTGTTATATTACCTAAACACAATCCCAATAACCATTTGCCCCATTTTTTAGTTTTAGTGATTTAGTATTTTTCAAACCAGCAATGTATAGCGTGCAAAACTCTGGTCAATGCCCCGCCTAAGACGCGGTATTGACTCCGAGTGGCCTACTTACGCAACATTCGTTGACCTCTAGTGTCAGTCTGATGTTTTATTTGCAATATATCGTAAACTTGTACAAAATTATAGAATTTATTGAATTCTTCTCGCGTTTTTTTTTGTAGTATCATATCAGTAATCATCAGTACTATCACCTGTCTTCGTTTATGCCAGCGTTATGGTTACACCCTGTATGTAATACGTATCGTTTTCGTAATGTAGAATTCCAGGACTTTTGCTTTATCACTGGTTTTGATAAATAACTGCCACACTTAATAAAATTACACCTTACACCTCTTTAATAAAATGGAACTGCTCAATCAAGCTCAATATAATCAAGAAACTGCAACATCCTATTTAAACCCATCGCCGGCCCACTACTGAGAACGAGTATCTAAGAACTACGGAAATATAAAAAGGTGTACTTGGCCAACTAGCTTAGGTTTCATAACTCCGAAAGCGTAACATAATAAGTAATAGGTAACTAATAACAAGATACATGGACAAAAACCGTTCAAGTGCGAGTCGGACTCGCACACGAAAGGTTCCGTACTATCGCACAAGAAATAACACTTTTTGTGATGTAACCACAAATTCACGGTTTTCGGATTTTCCCCTTTACTTGTACTATAAGACAGTGCCTTTGATGACTCTAGAGTCAGCGGGAAGTTTCCTATAAGCTCAGAATAAATACCTGTAGAAGTAGCCCTATTGTGACTCTTACTGTTAGAGCGAGATAGCTAAATGCATTTAAGCTCTTATTAGAACGTGACAAAATGATTGTTTTTTGTCCTTATCACCATGGCCACTTTTTTTTTGCCTAAATGTATTTGTACGTGAGTATTTGGCAACAACGTGAAATGAGATTATGTTGACTCAAGTATTTTAAAGAAATAATTGTTATTTTTTGTTATTGAAGTTATTGTGCAATGGTGGGTTGCAGTATACTAGGCTACAATAGCCGAAGCGAACGTAAAATAGAAGGAACATCATTTTACAAGTAAGTAAATCTACTTGAGCGAGAGGGACTGAGGGGGCCACGCTAGTTGCCCCTGTGTGTATCTGTGTCTATAAGTTTTGAATTTTGATAACCTTGACAGATTCTGACAGGCACGTCACACGGCAGACAGACAGAAAGGCAACAAATTGATCCTATAAAGCTATAAAGGTTTCTTTTTCTCGGCAGGAAATACGGAACCCTAAAACCAATATGCAATAATCCCACATAATCCCCTATATCATTCCATTCCAAGATAATTCTGTATGGCTAACGGATAGTATGTATGCAAATGTTATACTTAGTTGTGCTAATAGTGCTAATATCTTCGAACAGGTACCTAGTTCTAGTCTAGACTAGGTACAGTAACAATTATGACGCTATGGCAATAGATATAATCACTACCCATATTATCTTAATATTTTAAAAAAAGATTCCGACGAATTGAGAACCTCCTCCTTTTTTGAAGTCGGTTGAAAAGGAAAAGGTGACTAACTGACTGACTGACTAATCTATCAAAGCACAGCTCAAACTACTGGACGGATCGGGCTGAAATTTGGCATGCAGGCAGCTATTATGACGTAGGCGTCCGCTAAGAAAGGATTTTTGAAATAGGGGTTTGAAATTTGTATAGTCCACGCAGACGAAGTCGCGAGTATAAACCAGTCACTTCCCCTATTATCACTACCCCTCTACCCCTATTATAAATGCGAAAATGTGTTTGTTTATTGGTTTGTCAGTTTGTCCTTCAAACACGTCACAACAGCAACAGATCGACCTGATTTTTCGCATGGGTATAGTTTAAGAGGTCTTAAACTATACCCATGCGAAAAATCTGGTCGATCCGTTGCTCCAGCTGGTGGAGAATGACGTAAGTTACTTTTATCCCGGAAAATCAAAGAGTTCCCACGGGATTTTTATAAACGCGTACGAATTCGTGGGCATCAGCTAGTTAATTTATATACCTAGGTCCGTAATAGGATAGGTCGTATCACGAAATTCACAGACCAGGACGTATAGAATCGGCGTTATAATTTTAAGTAGGTATAGAATCCTGGACGTAAAAGAGCGGTGTTATGATAGCCTAGTGGTTAGTACCTACTTCGACCTCCTGAAAAATCTTAATTTAATTTTTTACATAAAATCACAATCACAAGTAATCTGGCAAAAAGTGATTTTGAAATCACAATAGGGTCTTGTACTGTAGTAATAAAATGACGTTTGTATAGCGGTATAGTTTATGAGGCTAGAATTCATTATTAAAGATAATAATTTAAGAAAATCATTATTTTTATTCATTCAGGGTTTGAAACGAGGCTCTGGTATCGACGCCTTATTGAAAACTCGATATTTTTGTTGCAGGATGTCATAGCTAAGAAGAAACCATGGAGAAGCCAACCATGCACATGCTGTCCGTCCAGGAAAAGGGCGGACAGACCAAACGGACCAACCAGTACATAGCTGCCGTTGCAGGTGACAGGTTTCTTTGACATAAATGTTGTACCTGCGCAGTGGGGTATTTATTGATCTTATTAGGTCATTGGTGGCCTAAAGTATGCATCGATATAGAGCAGATACAGGTTGTACCAGAACGCTGGCAAAAACGAAGACAGGTGATAGTACTGATGATTACTGATATGATAGGTACAATAAAAGAACCGGCCAAGTGCGAAACTAGGTTCGCCTACCTACCTGCCAAATTTCATGATTCTAGGTCAACGGGAAGTACCCTGTAGGTTTCTTGACAGACCGACAGACAGACAGAACCCTAAAAACAATATTAAAAATCCTATAATTTTGTAAAAGTTTACGTTGTGTTGCAAATAAAACATCTGACGCTGCAGGCCAACGAACGTTGCGTAAGTAGGTCACTCGGAGTCAATGCCGTGTCGTAGGCAGGGCATTGACCTGAGTTTGAACTCCCAAAACCCCAAAGAAGAGAAACTTTTGAGGTACCTATTGCTTTTTATGTTTTAAAGTTAAAACGAACATCGACGTCAAACACACCTAAAATCGCGATTCACTCTTAACTTGATAGGTATCTTCTAGGCAAGCGCACTCCACTTAGGCTGCATTTTCAGTCACTTGCCACCACACCGCTAGTCTATTAGAAAAAAAAAAAAACTACGTGAATTACTCGTATGAATGTGAGCGTAATAGTCTTCTTAGCTGAAGCTAAAATTGTTAAACAATCATTATCGTTTCCAGCTGCAATCGGTGCAGTGGCAGCAGGCACCATCCTGGCGTTGTCCTCTCCCGCCTTACCCCAGATCGAGCCGCCAGAGAAGAAGAATGCTAACGCCACCGAAGAACCCCGGCCATACGACCCCTTCGAGGTTTACAACAACGCCACAAACGCGACCAATATCACGGCCGTGCTGTACAACCAGCTGGGGCAGCCTGCTGACTTCCTGCTAAGTACCCAGGAAAGTAAGTACCTACCCTTTATCATTTCTAGCTGCAATCGGCGCAGGTAGCAAGGGTGGGTTCAAAATGAATCGCACTCAATCGTGTCATACTATGACTCGTTGGGAAGTGGGACCTCATTAAAAAAATCCCATCGAGTCACACTTTTAATACTAGTTGCAACCTTTTTATTCATTAGAATTCCCAAAGAGTCACACGATTGGGGGTGGCCAATGGCGCATTCGCCAATATCCCTTAATGACTAAACCACCACTATTCACTACCCATATTATAAATGCAAAAGTGTGGTTGTTTGTTGGTTTGTCGGTTTGTTGGCTTGTTCACCAACGGATTGACGTGATGTTTTGCATGGGTATAGTTTTTCCAGCAAACCCCCTCATATTTCAGGGTCCTTAAGTGGCGGTTGCATGGGTATAGTTAAAGACCTGGAGAGTGACATAGGTTACTTTTTATCTGGGAAAATCAAAGATTTTTGAAAACCTAAATCCGCGTGGACGAAGTCGCGGGCTTCAGCTAGTTCGATAAAGTATCAAGACAGTATTGCCTTATCAATTACTACTTTTTAGTTTTTACTATCACTCTTTTGTGTTGTTGCAACTTGTATAGATAAGGCTTCCTGTGATTTTCACTCTTATCATTAAAAATATTAAATATCTGACATGTGGATAGTTATCATGATAATATTCAACAACTTTTTCGTAATGGGTACCGATGGGTAAGTACCTATCTCTGATTGATTCGACATGGATAGGGCACATAATTCTAAAAACCGATAGACGTTGGGGTCCTAAAGCCTTCCCCCTAGAAAGAACCTACGTTTCAAATTCCAAGTTAAAATAATAATATTTAAAACTTTTCTACAAAAACTTTTCCCTCCTATTTTACCACCCTTTCCCAAACTGAATTATACAGATTTTTATTATTTTAACGTATTAACCTAAATGTCGATTTTCACATCTCTAACTTCAAAAACATGGGATTTTCATATAACCTTCCACCCTCCATTTCACCGGGATGTTCTCAAAACCATTTCTTAGCTGACACCTACGTCCTAGAAGGAACCTACCTTCCAAATTCCAAGTTTATAGGCTTTATAGTTCCTGAGATTTTGTGATTAATCAGTGAGTGAGTGGTATTTCGCTTTTATATATTTAGAGAAGAAGATACCACACTCTCCTTACTCTGTAGCATGTCTTGGCAATAGACACTTAATGTAGGCTTGCCATGTTATCAAGTGTTTGTGGACAGTCCTAAAATTTTCTGTGATAGCCTAGTGGTTAAGACGTTGACCTCGTATTCGGGGGATCCAACGTTTGATTCCGGGCACGCACCTCTTGCTTAGTTAACTCGGAATTATGTGCGTTTTAAGCAATTAAACATTACTTGCTTTAATTCGTACTTACGTTTTATACATACTTACATTTAAATTGGTATACCTACTAAGTTCGTTATTAGTATTTAATTTTAGTTGGTTTTAGTTGAGTGGTGGTTTAGTTATTGGTATGGTAGATGGCAATCGGGGTATGAGGCGGGGGACGTCCCGCCCACCTGCACGTCACGCGCTATCCCGCACCGGGTTAGCGTGGTTGCTATGCGGGTGTAGCCACCACGATTGCCATCTCGATTTGTCGCGTACTATACCTACCTATACATGAATAATTGGTAATTATTCATTGGTGAGATTAAAAAGACCGTCGCGCGCGGCCACCGTTAGGTACACCAACTTAAATATTGTTTTTATTATTGAAAATAGAGAAAAGAGAGGCCTCAGCTGTAGGTTGGGACGACTAGGCACTTGGCACTCCTAACTAAAATCTAATCTAAAATAGAAGACACACCCACAAACGTGCCTCCAAATTCCGCTTCGTCAACTCGAGAGACGTCATCGAAGGTCAACCACATAATTATTCAATATCACATGATATTTCGTATTTCTTTCTGTTCATATTCCACTTGAAATGCCAAAAATTATGATGAAATACTCATAAGTTGTAATCACATGATTTTCTAGTTGAGATATTTTTTCGCGATGCTTTCAAATAATTATTTTCTTTAGAGATGTGCCAAAAGTAATGATATACCCATCTACTCATATATCAAGGTGAGGGCCAAAGCACAGACGATACTTTTAGCATCGGCAATCGGCGCTTTAATAACTTTTAGAAGCTAACACTTTTTTGCTCTAAGTAAAATATAACAAAAACTCCCGAACTCCAGATAGGCAAAGCTTATAGATTCGTTAAAAAAATCGTATGCGTAAATGCAGTAAATAGAAGCTTAATAATAACTCTTTAGAACCCAATAAAAATTAAATTATAACATCTCCATGATCAACCCAAGGGTTCACTATCAGTATAATGAGTGAGGTGGGTCTCCTCTCAGAATGAGAAGGGTTTGGCCAAGTCAATCACACTAGCCAAATGTGGACTGGCAGACTTTTGAAAACATTATGGACAACTTTCGGCATGTAAGTTTTCTCACGATGTTTTTCTTCACCGTTAATGCAAATGATATTAAAATTTCTTGGAACGCATGCCGAAAAGCTAGAAGTGCGTGCATGGTATCGAAACCCCGATCTCACGAATAGGAGGCTGATGTTTTAACCAGTAATCTATTACCGCTTTCACCGCCCAGGCTTTATTATAAATTAACATTTGTCTTCTATTTTCCCCAGGTTCTCTTGTATCATCAATCATGGCGATCGGTGCAGCGATCAGCGCCCTCCCGGTGGGGGTGATTGCGGACAAGGTTGGGAGACGACCGACCATCCTGATGCTGTCAGTACCGTTTATGCTCAACTGGTTGATCACAATCTTTGCAAATGGAGCCGGGATGCTCATCGCTGCCAGGTTCTTCGCTGGATTGAGTACTGGTACGTGTTCTTCTTCTTCTTTGTCCTAGGCTCAAGCCTGTTTGCGTCCACTGCAGGAGGAAGCGCGCCATTACACACGATCCTTCAGTTTGCACATCCTCTCACGTCCCACTTCCTTGTCAAGGTTGAGGCCGTCAGTCTAGTGGGTTGCAAGTCGTCCCACACTGGGCTTGATTATATCAATGCGGTATTAGACTATGTCAAAAATAAATTATTTCTCAGTGATTATTAAATAGAGGGTCTTCTAAAATACTTAAAATCCACGTCCGTTGTTAGTTTTAAGTGTAGTAGTAATAACCATTTTAAGTTATCTATTAAACTAAAAAGCACGTCAAATTATTGTGACGTCACATGCCGGTATTTCATAGAAGCTCGCATACTGAGTGTGTGAGATTTAGATAAAGAGAGAAGTTAAGACAGTGGGCTTTAATAGTGATGATAAATTAAATCCAATGATTACTAATGAAAGTTATCATTTATCAATTATTGAAATGTAGGTAGTTGTACTTTTGTCAGGTAAGGCCACATACTAAGTAATTAAAATTAAAGCAAAGCATCTGCTGTATTATTTCAAAGTAAGAATCCTAATCATCTAAACAGGCTTCTATAATAATTAGAAGCTAACAACCTAGTGTTTACTTTTATCACAATGTATAAAATAAATAGCACAAGAGGGTAGGTGATAAATACAGAAGTAAAACCAACCAAGTCCAATAATAATTGAATTGTATTGTTCAGCATTGATCTATTTATATTAAAATGAATCTACCACCCATTTCGCTAAGGTGTTTAGTCATGGAGAAGAAAGGGCAAAGAAACTCCATAACACACATCTTTTAAAACATTAGAACGTTGAGTAAAGTAGTAGGTACATATTTGGTACACAGTTACAACAGGTAACCTATAAAAGGCAAATGATTACATTACATTATAATACAATATAAGAATACTTAACTTCAGTAAGGTCCGCTGTGTTTGCTCTGAGCTGTCGATACAAGACTGTCCCCTCTCTGTCGAGGTAGGGTACTTTTATAACACTGCCATCGCAAACAAGGCGGATATCGACTATCACATGATCTTAATATTAATCATTATTTATTTTAGGTTTGTTGACAAAAGGTATGTTGACACACCCAATTTACAATAATAAAATCAGTGACATTGATGGTCTACGTATTAATAATTTACAATAATAATAAGCGACTTAAATTGTCAGTTTACACAACATTATTATTTCACATAATAGCTATTGCCAACTGTATGTTGACAATAGCTTAATATAATGTCACTCTTAGTATATTGACAATATTTAATTTACAATGAATAATTAGTGACATGTATTGATAATTTATATAATATTATTTTTCATATTTTCATATTCCTAGATACCAAATTAAACAAGAATAAACAATAATAGTTTTACACTATTGTATTGTATGATGACAGTAAGAAACTAGGAACATTGACATTGTATCCGGAAACGGAATAACGATTCTGTTTTAAACATCACAACAAACATTTACTTCAGACTCCCAAGTTTATGATTAGATGAATTTTAGCATAATAATTATGTATCCAATTTTATCGTAATATAACACGGCCATACTGACAAGTACTTCGCTCCCGAAGTACATAGGGAAATACGGAGAGAAAGGAAAAAAAATCCTTATGTTTTGTTTTTTTTTTTTTTTTTTTAATACCATTCGGCAATAATAACATTTGTCCCTTTTAGGATTAAAAACTCTTGTCCCGTTTGGGAATCTCAACGTTTGTCTCATTCGGGAATCTCAAAATATTTATTTTTATTATTTATTACCGTTATAAATTTACTATAATATGTATTTATTATTACATTTACCATATTTATTTATTTTATTTTTAATTTATTTACTTTTATTATTATCAATATTTGTTCCATTCGGAAATCTCAAGCTCGTCCCATTCGGGAATCTCGATATTTAGTTCCATTCGGAAATCTCAAGCTCGTCCCATTCGGGAATCTCGATATTTAGTTCCATTCGGAAATCTCAAGCTCGTCCCATTCGGGAATCTCGATATTTAGTTCCATTCGGAAATCTCAAGCTCGTCCCATTCGGGAATCTCGATATTTAGTTCCATTCGGAAATCTCAAGCTCGTCCCATTCGGGAATCTCGATATGTGTTCCTTTCGGAAATCTCTCAGTTCGTTCCTTTCGGAAATCTCTCAAGTTTTGTTTTTTTTTTTTGTTTTTTTTTTTTGTCCCATTGGGAGTCTTAACATTTTGTCCCATTGGGAGTCTTAACATTTTGTCACATAGTGAGTCTTAACATTTTGTCACATAGTGAGTCTTAACATTTTGTCCCATTGGGAGTCTTAACATTTTGTCACAATATAGTGAGTCGTAACATTTTGTCCCATTGAACTTTTTGTCACATGGTGAGTCTTAACATTTTGTCCCATTGGGAGTCTTAACATTTTGCCACATAGTAAGTCTTAACATTTTGTAAATTTTTTTTTTTTTTTTTTTTTCTTTTTCTTTTTTTTTTCTTTTCCCTTTCCTTCCTCTCCGTTCTCCTTCTGTCATTTAGCATAAATTATTAGTATGTTTTATTATAATTCGGCCATCTTGATAAGTACTTCGTTCCCGAAGTACATAGGAAAATAGAAAACTGCAGCCCGTGAAATTAAATCAACTACGGCAACAAAAGCACCGACACAAAAAAAAATAAGATTGTGCCATTCGCAAAACAAAATTCAATGATTCAATGTCAATGTTACTGTCATAAAAACTAGGATAGACGTCAGACCGAAATTAGAGTAGAAGAGAATATGTTTTCTTTGTTGATTATGTCTTATAAACAAGTGTAGTGTATGCAAACCAACTCAAAACAAGAATAAATTGATAACACGTAACGTAGGTATTTATAAAATTAAAATGTTCTGATAGCATTACTGAACAGAAAAAACTTGAGCAGGTAATCTGCCTTACGTTGCTAAAAAAAGTAATTTAGTTAAATAATAAAAGTTACTTGAATGGACCATCTCTTTTGTGTTGTTTTAAGAGAAGATAAATGGTAGAGTTATTTTAAGAAGCAAAATAAATAAATAAATATAGTTTATGTTTAAGTTACATAAATCAGAATAAGGTAATTTCTTCAAGTTTCGAGTTGTAAGTACGATGCAATTTCTCAAAATTGCAAACCTACTGATTTGATTATTATTATTGTTTCGGTATATCATAACTTTCTAAATGATTTCACATTGTTATATACTTTATCAAAAACCGTTCGGCCAATCTGACCTCTAACTAGACTTATTCTTATCCAAATAAATTATACCACAAACACGTGGTTTAAACTTAAAAGTTGCACCAAGTTCACTTCGAAGCAGCACATAAATACACTTCACTTAACTTTCAAAATTGAAGCGACGTTCCAACAAAAGGTGCCACACGAGCACCAAGTGCCGATGACAAAAGCGCTGCAGGGTGCTTTGGGATCATCGGACACGAACACCACGTGCCGCCGACGACAGGTGGCAGCCTGTCGCTTCGAGGAGAGGCCACATCCACGATTACTGAAAGCATTTGAAAAGTATTAGTATTGCGACAAGAAAAGAATTATCGTATCCCACTTCTGATGTGAGATTTTTATAAAGAGAAGAGTTAAGACAGTGGGCTTTAATAGTGATGATAAATTAAATCCAATGATTACTAATGAAAGTTATCATTTATCAATTATTGAAATGTAGGTAGTTGTACTTTTGTCAGGTAAGGCCACATACTAAGTAATTAAAATTAAAGCAAAGCATCTGCTGTATTATTTCAAAGTAAGAATCCTAATCATCTAAACAGGCTTCTATAATAATTAGAAGCTAACAACCTAGTGTTTACTTTTATCACAATGTATAAAATAAATAGCACAAGAGGGTAGGTGATAAATACAGAAGTAAAACCAACCAAGTCCAATAATAATTGAATTGTATTGTTCAGCATTGATCTATTTATATTAAAATGAATCTACCACCCATTTCGCTAAGGTGTTTAGTCATGGAGAAGAAAGGGCAAAGAAACTCCATAACACACATCTTTTAAAACATTAGAACGTTGAGTAAAGTAGTAGGTACATATTTGGTACACAGTTACAACAGGTAACCTATAAAAGGCAAATGATTACATTACATTATAATACAATATAAGAATACTTAACTTCAGTAAGGTCCGCTGTGTTTGCTCTGAGCTGTCGATACAAGACTGTCCCCTCTCTGTCGAGGTAGGGTACTTTTATAACACTGCCATCGCAAACAAGGCGGATATCGACTATCACATGATCTTAATATTAATCATTATTTATTTTAGGTTTGTTGACAAAAGGTATGTTGACACACCCAATTTACAATAATAAAATCAGTGACATTGATGGTCTACGTATTAATAATTTACAATAATAATAAGCGACTTAAATTGTCAGTTTACACAACATTATTATTTCACATAATAGCTATTGCCAACTGTATGTTGACAATAGCTTAATATAATGTCACTCTTAGTATATTGACAATATTTAATTTACAATGAATAATTAGTGACATGTATTGATAATTTATATAATATTATTTTTCATATTTTCATATTCCTAGATACCAAATTAAACAAGAATAAACAATAATAGTTTTACACTATTGTATTGTATGATGACAGTAAGAAACTAGGAACATTGACATTGTATCCGGAAACGGAATAACGATTCTGTTTTAAACATCACAACAAACATTTACTTCAGACTCCCAAGTTTATGATTAGATGAATTTTAGCATAATAATTATGTATCCAATTTTATCGTAATATAACAAGTGCGTGTTTACTGATTTGACTAGTTGTCAAATAACAGATTATTGTTGTAAGATAATGATAATTACATAAACTTAAAACTAAAGCTAAGAATTTTTTTCAAGCATTTTATCAAGTGCACTCTTTGAAATTCCAGGTGGCATATGCGTAGCAGCCCCAATGTACATCGGCGAAATAGTGGAGACCTCAATTCGAGGGTCTCTGGGAGCCTTCTTTCAGCTATTCCTGACCGTGGGCATCCTCTTCACCTTCGTGGTTGGAGCTTGGACGCATTGGAGGACACTGTCCATCGTATCTGCTATCTTCCCTGTCCTACTGGTTGCCGTGTTTTGGTAAGACCATATTTACTTAATGTCAATTCTTAAACGAAGGTTCTTTTTTAAGGCTTGCTGAGGTTACTGACTGTGGGCATCATTTTTACTTTTGTGATTGGTTATCTGATCTGAGCACTAAGTTACTTAGATCTCAATCGAGGGTCGCTGAGGTCTTTTTTCCGCTGTTTCTAGCCATGGATACCCTCTTTGCCTTCGTTGTTGTAACTTGAATGATGTTGTAACTCCTCGTCACCTTTGTTTTGATGAGAAAAGTTATAAATGAAGCAATATGTATTCAACACATAATATATCTTTTAAAATTGTAATATTAATGTAATTGCAGGTGGATGCCAGAAACCCCACAATACCTGCTGGCCAAGAACAAGCGCCGTGACGCTGAGAAGGCGCTGCGATGGCTCCGCGGCCCTGATGCAGACCTCAGTGGCGAATTGGAAGACATGCAAAAAGATGTGAGTGTTTTGCTAAGCACCATACGAAACTATAAAATTCTCAAATATTCTTAGAAAAAGAAAGCATGTGAAACGAGAGACAGACTATCAACATGACATATTTATTTTAGAATGTGCAAATAAAACCCGTTTATACTAATGATGCTCCACTTGATCTCGTAACCAAACAATTTCAACACTCCCTCCCCCCTCCCCAATTTGAACAGCTGTGATGGACGGATAAACAAACTGAGTCACTCTATTGCGTTGTTTTTTACCATTTTGGTACCAAACCGTAAAAAGGGGAGCTCTTCAGAACTAACAGTAATTTAAACTTTCTTTTTCAGGTGGACAATTCATCCCGTCAACAAGGTGGCATTGTCAGGATGCTGACCCACCGAGCGCCCCTCATGGCTCTCATCTGTTCCCTGGGCCTCATGTTCTTCCAGCAGTTCAGTGGCATCGACGCCGTCATCTTCTACACAGTCGACATCTTCAAATCCGCAGGCTCCAACATTGAACCTGCCATCGCGACTATCATTGTAGGAGTCGTCCAAACTCTAGCCACATATGCTTCTTCCCTGCTAATAGAAAAAGCAGGCAGACGAATTCTTCTACTCCAGAGTTGTATTATTATGGGCATCTGTTTGATCGTACTCGGTACGTACTTCAAGCTTAAGGAAAGTGGTTCAAACGTTACCGCAGTTGGTTGGCTGCCTTTACTTTGTTTAGTCCTTTACATTATTTCCTTCTCAATGGGTTTTGGTCCAATACCTTGGATAATGATGTCTGAATTGTTTGCTGCTGAATTCCGTGGAACCGCATCAGGGATCACGGTTGTTACCATCTGGTGTTTAGTATTTATTGTCACTTTATGCTTCCCAATAATGAAGGTGTCGATCGGAATTTACAGTTGCTTCTGGTTCTTCGGCGGATTCATGATTGCTTGTGTTTTCTTCGTCTTCTTCTTAATACCTGAAACTAAGGGCAAGACTTTGTCACAGATTCAAACAATACTCGGCGGCAAGTAGTAAGGCTTGCTTTTGTACAAATTTTTGAGTACTCAGTGTAATATTTTAAAGCATATCGTGATGTATACTTTTCTTTTGGGAACGCCTAAATAGATCATAAGTCAAAACATTTGTGGTCTTCCAGTAAGGACTTGTCTTTGATGTGTGTAACCAGTTTAAATTTATCGACTGCTTTACAAAAGTTGTGTTCATTGTTTTCGTGCATAACCAAAATATTTAGGTATTTTACAACCAAAGATTAAAATATACCAAATACAGATTAAATAAAAAAATTATAGCATAAGTCCAAAAATAAACTTAATAATAATAGTTTTTTGGCTGAATTTATATTTAGTAGATTAATGGTACAATATTGAAACGTCTTCTTTATCAATATTTGTTTGATTTTTGACATATCATCCATACAAAAAATATCAAAACTGTGCGCGTGTGATTTGAAATTTTCAGTATTCAAACGATAAATGCTATTTTTTTATCAAAAATCCATTTACCAACGCATAAATACTAATTTTCTATTATGGACAGGTCTTTGTATGGACACTTGAGTGAGAAAAGAAAGCACTCTTATGTAAGTAAAAAAGTATTTATAATAAGTAAGTACTACTTGTAATATTTATCTGACGCTGACTGTACAAAATAAACTGCTTTTAAATTAAATGACTTCTTATTTTTATGGATGAAATATTGATAGTTATTAAGACAATATTAGGTTTTTTGAGATTTTGTACTTGTTGATTTTATTTATTTTGTGATTAACTAAGAACACAATATTAGATATTTAAATAAATATTTTAGCTTTAGGTAAGTAGGTACTTATTTTATTATTGTAAGAGAGGATGTGTGATATGTGCCAAAAATCAAATACGTAACTATAATAATTTAAAAGTTGTGCAATAAATACTTAGGTGTTTAACTTATATAAAATAGCCAAACTAGGCTAGTTTATGTTTTAAGCTCGATTAGTTAAGTATTGATTTTACTTAACAATAGGTAAATTTAAGGGCGATAAAATATATTTTGTAATTTAAAGTCCTAATAATTGTCATTAGAACACATACATACTCACATCCTATGTTGTTGGCGTATGCCCGACTATTTTCAAACCCATCCGGTTGATCTTCCGCTAGAAGTTCGAATCGGAACGTATTGTTCCAATGAGTTCATCACTGTAGATAAACAGTTCTTAAAACTTCGACCCTTTCTGGAGATGTTACTTTGAAACTAGTCGGACGTACAGCAACAAACAAAAAAATTTACATATATTTGTATATACCTATTACCTACTTAGTTCATTTACAATAATTGTAAATCATATCGATCAAATAAAATCATCACACAAATATTTTTAATACTTTAACTTAACTTATCACCTAAGTAACGTTTATGGAGCTCGAGCTTTAGAACAATAATAATAAATAGTTTATTAATTTAAGTAATAGCTTTTAAAATGTAATAAATAAATATTTTTTCATAAATTAATTCAATGAAAATCAGTCCCCATTAAGGAAACTTATGGTCACTCTAGTTCTTTTTGCATCTCTTTCGAAACACAGAAATAGAACGAGACGCAAATAGTTGTCGCCATTTTGAATAGTTTATTTCTCCCCTGTGGTTTAATGGCGCGAGTTTGTAAAATAAGAATTATTTGAATGTTGAGATTCGAAATTCAAATAATTGAAACATTTAAATTAATTTTCAGATAAATTATTTTATTGTTGGTTATATTATAATGTCGATAATTGTTATTTTATCATTAGCTGGAAGTTAAAAATGTGAATACAATAAAAATTAATGTTTATAGAAAAGTTTCGTTTCTTTTCAATTATTTATTATCTTTACACTTTCACCTATTTCACCATCATTTCAGGGGTAGCTCAGCCATCAGTGGTTTCACCTCAACCATGACCCTATTTCTAGCTCTTTTGAGCATCCTCATCACCCTTTACGGGCGGTGTCACAGATAACCTTATTAAAAAAAACCGGCCAAGTGCGAGTCAGACTCGCGCACTGAGGGTTCCGTACTACTACAGTCCTATTTTTCGACATTTTGTACGATAAATCAAAAACGGTTATGCATAAAATAAAAATAAAATCTGAATGTTATAATTATGATATTCATATGATACACCGCTTCGTAGTTACTAATATTATCTTACTTTGAAATTTTAAAATATGTACTAACTGGAGAATGACCGCGACTTCGTCCGCGTGGATTTAGTTTTTAAAAATCCCGTGGGAACTCTTTGTTTTCTCGGGATAAAAAGTAGCCTATGTCCTTCCCCGGGATGCAAGCTATCTCTGTACCAAATTTCGTCAAAATCGGTTGAACGGTTGAGCCGTGAAAAGCTAGCAGACAGACAGACAAACAGACAGACACACTTTCGCATTTATAATATTAAGTATGGATTATTTGTTTACATTTTTTTTTGTGTTGTAATCACAATTTCACGGTTTTCGGATTTTTCCCCTTAAGTGTGCTCTAAGACCTACCTCCCTAGCAAATTTCACGATTCTAGGTCAACGGGAAGTACCCTATAGGTTTCTTGACAGACACGACAGATAGACAGACAAACAACAACGTGATCCTATAAGGGTTCCTTTTTTTCCTTTTGAGGTACGGATTTAGTAACATTTCGCTTATTACCTACCGACCTACATTTTACCTACCAATATTATTAAGATCGCATCGATTTCATCAGTTTTGATTTGTAATTATCTAGTTTAGTTTAGTTTTATAAGAGGAATGTGCAACATCCATACAAACTCAACAGAGTTTTAGGATGTCAAGCGTAAAATTGTATAATTATTATTTGGCTGAATATAGAATATAAAATAAATATAAAATAAAAAAACAAGCCCGTCTGTTTTTGTACAACGCGCAGTCATACGCCTCGTGTTCAGATTGGACGACTGTATCTAGTATACCTAATATACCTACCCACTTAAACGTATATCAGGGTTAATAAAACAGGCTTTTTCAGTAAAATAGTGTGTTTATTTGATGTTGGAGAACACAGAGGACGAGAGTGAGGGGCACTCCTTGATTATGGTCCTCTTCTCGATGTCGTCGACGCGGGCCGACAGCTCTGCGATCTGCCTCTCGACTGCCTTGACGTCACTCCTGAATCCTGATACCTACAAAGAAATAGAAAGATTTTTTATTCAAATACAGTAGAAACTCGATTTCCGGCCCTCAGTTATACGGATTCGCGATTATTCGGATTACCAACCGAAAATTGTTCGGCCAAGTGCGACTCAGACTCGCGCACCGAGGGTTCCATACTCGGGTATTTTTTCCGCCATTAATCCGCCATAAATCAAAAACTATTAGGCATAAAAATTAATAAAAATCTGTTTTAGAATGTACAGGCAAAGCCCTTTCATATGATATCCCCCTTAGGGGTTGAATTTTCAAAAATCCTTTCGTAGCGGATGCCTGCGTCATAATAGCTATCTGTATACAAAATTTCAGCCCGATCCGTTCAGTAGTTTGAGCTGTGCGTTGATAGATCAGTCAGTCAGTCACCTTTTCCTTTTATATATTTAGATTCAAAAGCACTATGTACCGCATAAGAAAGCCCAGAGTCACTCAGCGGACGATGGAGAAAGGTATGCACTATGCATGGAGTTTCTCTACGTGATCCAATCAGAAATGAGGAGATCCGTAGGAGAACCAGAGTAACCGACATAGCTCAACGGATTACGAAGTTGAAGTGGCAATGGACAGGGCACATAGTTCGAAAAACAGATAAACGTTGGGATCCCAAGATGCTAGAATGGCGACCTCCCACCGAAAAGCGCAGCATTGGAAGACCCCTAGGTAGACAGATGATATCAAACGAGTCGCAAGGAGCCGCTGGATTTAGATGGCACAAGACCGCGGCCGGTACCGTATGGAAATCCCTACTAGAGACCTATATCCAGCAGTGGACGTCTATCGGTTGGTAATGATGATGATGAAGCAAAGGGCTCATAGGCTGACTATAAGGTTTTATAGGTACTTACAGTCCTGGGCCGAAAATAATATACATCGGTCTTTAAAATGACATTTCGGCTTTGTAGAGCGTTGTCTCTGTAGGCCGTTTTGTCGGTCTTAACGACAGGGACAATGCGATACAAACCCGCTATCTCCTTCTTAAGGTCAATGTACATTACTTTCTACCGCGTACCGTTGCGTCCAACTCCCCCAAGTACTGTATCTTATTGCACAACTCATCATACTTCTGAGATATGTACTCCCTCGTGTTCTTCGAATCCCCAACCTCTTTATCAATTTTACTCAAAATCTCGTACTTTAACTCGTCGAATTTAGCTTCTAAAGATGGACCAAGTAAATGAGCCCCTCGGATCGCTAGCTCCTCTTCCGGCCTTAACTTTAAAGGGAATAATTTATTTACGGCCATCTTAACAACTCAATTATTAGTTCTTTTGTAAATTAATGAACACACGGAAAAGATTTAGATCGCCGTATCTAGTGTGCATCGTTAATTTTAATTCACTGATAATTTACAGGATTTGTGAAATATAAAAAGTTTAATCCGAAATCAAAACCGATTGCCGGATTAGTATCAAATTAATGTTTTGATTAGAAGTCAAATTAATGTCACTGTGATTTTTTTCAATCAATTTAAGGAATATCAATTTTGAAAGGAAGTTTTATTTGCATTATTACTAGATGATGCCCGCGACTTCGTACGCGTGGATTTAGGTATTTAAAAATCCCGTGGGAACTCTTTGATTTCCCGGGATAAAAAGTAGCCTATGTCCTTCACCCCTATCTTTGTACTCAAAATCGTTTGAACGGATGGGCCATGAAAGGCTAGCAGACAGACAGACAGACACACTGTCGCATTTATAATATCAGTATGGATAAAGTCGCCGTTGTGGCCGAAAGGTCGATAGGATTTTTTTAGGGTTCCGTCCATTCTATATCTATTTATGGTTCCGTCAGAGTGAACTAGAAAACTGTCGGTTTTGATCTTAAATTGACATCAACGCACAGCTCAAACTACTGGACGGATCGGGCTGAAATTTGGCATGCAGATAGCTATTATGACGTAGACATCCGCTAAGAAATGATTTTTGCAAATTCAATCCCCAAAGGAGTAAAACCAGATGTTTGAAATTCGTGTAGTCCACGAGGACGAAGTCGCGGGCATAAGCTAGTTTAAAAAAAATGTTATTTCTTATACGATGGCACGGAACCCTTTGTGTGCGAGTCTATTGCACTTGGCCAATTTTTTTTCATTTCATTATCAGCACAGTAAGAAATCTACAGAATGACGACACTTAATATCAGCGTGATTACCCACCGTATTATTACAGTTAGTCAGTCAGTACCTGAGTGGTTATGTAAAGTGCATATTTAAAAGATAACCACATAGAATAGCACTTGTAGGCAATCTAAGTGATAACATCGAGAGGATGTAGAAGATGTTAAAGTAATTTTCCAATACCAAGGAAATACCAATTACCCAACAGCGGTAATAGCCTAGTGGTTAAGACGTCAGCCTCTTATTCGGGGGGGGGGGGGGGGGTTTGAATCCGGCGGTGGGGTTGCTGTCAAACGTCCGGCTAGAGAGAGACAGAAAAGTTGCAGCAGCGACAGCAGTAGCAATCCGACAGTTCATTTGCTGTCTCTCTTCCTCTTCTTCTTATTTTTCTTTGTGGCTATTGCTGTCTCTCTCTAGCCGGACGTTTGACAGCAATGATCGCGAGATTTACGTCTGTCGCAAGCCTGTCGCGAGATATAACGTACCTAATAACCCCGCGCGAAAAGCGGAGTCTTAGGCCGAGATCTATAGAGCGCACTCTGACTTAGCTTAGACTTAAGACAGAGTTAAAACGAGACAGACCTATTTCTCTCACATAAATCTGTCTCGTTTTAACTCAATCTTAACTCTGAGCAAAGTCAAAGTGCACTCTATAGATCTCAGCCTATGTAATAGGGTCCCGTTTTACCCTTTGGGTACGGAATCTTAGAAACTAAATTCTCGCGGCCGAAGTCGTGGGCATCATCTAAGTAAGTACTACAGTACGCGGCAGAAAGTAATGTACAGCGGCCTTTAGAATGTCATTTTGGCTTTTTAGAGCCGAATCGAACCAAATAAAAGTAAATAAGTACACTATAGTGATTTTACGATATTATTATATACCTGTGTGTCATTACTTAATTAGTATTATCTTAAATTACTTATCTATGTAGCACTAGTTGGCAGCAGTTAGTCGTAGATAGGTAGATCTACTTGAAAAAAGATAATAACGGGCGCCCGCGCCATTTACATGGAAAATACATTTGTTGGCAATACCATAGCCTTTACGTAATTTGATAAGTTCTGAGAGTTCAATCATCAATGCTTGGGTGACTCGGATGGGTTAGGTTAGAAGAGGATGGCATCCTCTTCGTGGTTATTTCTTTTTAAACCACCCAGAAAAACGAGCCTTTTGGGGGATTCTCTTCCCTACCCCTCCACTCACTCCCCCATAAATGAAGTTTATGATAAATGAAAATACAGTCATAGAGAACTTATGATGCAAGAGCGAACAAAGCTGGACTCGGGTCACCCTGACTCGGATGGGTTAGGTTAGAAGGGTTCGTGGTTACTTCTTTTTAAACCACCCAGAAAAAGTGTCTTCCCTCCCCCCACTTCAAGTTCCAAGTAACTCCAAATTTGCGATTTTGTAAAATCGCAAATTTGGAAAACGAAAAATATAAATGATATTTTAATATTCAGCACTTTTGCAAAGTAAAACATATTTTGTTAATAGAATGTTTATCAAATGTTTTTTTTGTAAAATGATAAGTTTGCGGAATACGACGTTTGTGATTTGATTAGTTTTTGAAACCTTTTTGGTGAAATGATCATCTAAA
Source organism: Maniola hyperantus (assembly GCF_902806685.2). Classification (NCBI taxonomy): domain Eukaryota; kingdom Metazoa; phylum Arthropoda; class Insecta; order Lepidoptera; family Nymphalidae; genus Maniola; species Maniola hyperantus. Next base: position 1,917,278 of record NC_048559.1, on the reverse strand, counting down.
TACCTATATAAAAGGAAAAGGTGACTGACTGACTGACTGACTGATCTATCAACGCAAAGCTCAAACTATTGGACGGATCGGGCTGAAATTTGGCACGCAGATAGCTATTATGACGTAGGCCTCCGCTAAGAAAGGATTTTTGAAAATTCATTGCCTAAAGGGGTGAAATAGGGGTTTGAAATTTGTGTAGTCCACGCGAACGAAGTCGCGAGCATAAGCTAGTTTATTATATAAGTATGAATTGATTAAACTGATTTTTCACGTTACGTAGGTAGATAATACAGGCAAGAGCAAGTAATAATTACTTATTATTTTATAGATATCAATTGTTATTTCTTTATTTGCCGCTGGCCGGTACGGTGCAGTGTTCCAAATCACCATGTGAGTGTTTATTTTTTATTTTATTTCTACTTATTACTGTCTTTAGTACTGAGATGAACTTCACGATTTATTAAATTTAGTCTTACCCAAAGCTTTTTTTTACAGTCAGTGTATATTTTGGGTTTTGGTAATTTTAATGAACAGGTAAGTAAATTAATTAATCCCATTGTAAACGCAACGATTTTTTTAGGAGTGTTTTAGGGGTGTATTTTGTATATAATTTTTACTAAGTATATGTTTTTAGTAACATTTTATTAACATAATTTTTTAGTAGGTAGGTACCTATGTAATAAAACTAGGTATCAATTTAAAATAAATTAATTTTGCTATAATTCTAAATGAAATGAAATGAAAATCTTTTTTATTCGTATAAACTTTTACAAGTGCTTACGAATAGTCGGATGCATCTACCACTGGTTCGAAATGCCTTTCCTGGCGAGAAGAACCAGCAAGAAACTCGGCGGTTGCTCTTTTCAAATATTTGATATAGGTACAAAATTATGCCATAAAGGTAGGTACCTGCTAGAAATGATTCTTGTATACCTATCCATCGATTCCTAACTGTACACTTATATCAGTGAATCACATTCCAAGAGTCCTATATCGAAAAATAGAGCAAATTATACGTTATTTTATCAGTTGGCATTGTATTTAGTTGTCGGTCCGTCCGTCTAGGTCAATCATACCTTATCGTTCGATTCGCATTCACGCCCGTCAAAGCGTGTATTTGTAAAAAAAGTTTGTAGTTTTTTATATTACTTAATTTTTTTATTAAAGTAAGTAATTAATTAAAAAAGAAGTATTTAAGAGTTGAGTTAATCATTTTTCTGCTCCTGTGGAAAAAGTAAGTTATGTTTTTTAACTCACGGCTCTACTTAATTATCTTAATTTTTTTCTATTTGTAAATTTTATATTATTTTAATATCAGTAATTTACATAAAACATTATAACAGGCCAAGTGCGAGTCAGACTCGCGCACCGAGGGTTCCGTACTACAGTCGTATTTTATCCTCATTTTGCACAATAAATCAAATACTATTATGCATACAAATAAATAAAACTCTGTTTTAGAATACAATAAGTTCCTTATACGCATGGCTAGGGTCTGGAATACCTACTCTTCCGAGATCAGTGTTTTCTGCCAATTATAATCCGGGTATCTTTAAAACAAGAGTGAATAGGTACCTTCTAGGCAAACGCGTCCCATCTTAGGCCACATCATCACTTCCCATCAGGTGTGATCATGGTCAAGCGTGCGCCTATAATGAATAAAAAAAAAGTAAAGCCCTTTCATATGATACCCCACTTGGTATAGTAATCTTACTTAACAAGTTGAAAACACTCTGTGTGTCTACTAATGTCTGCTATAAGACCTACCTACGTGCCAAATTTCATGATTCTAGGTCAACGGGAAGTACCCTGTAGGTTTCTTGACAGACAGACAGACAACAAAGTGATCCTATAAGGGTTCCGTTTTACCTTTCGAGGTACGGAACCCTAAAAATATTATTACGTAAAATATTACATACAAAATAGTTACATGGTACCTACCTACTCTTTATAATATACCTAAGTAGTTATGCAATATAAGCAAATACCTACGCACCTACCTAATAATATTCATGACTAGCTTCTACTCGCGGCTTCGCCCGCGTGGCCTACAGGAAACAAATGGCATTTTGTTTTCTTAGCTGACACCTCAAGAAAAAACCTACTTTCCAAATTTCAAGTTAATAATATCAATAATTCAAACTGTCCCATACAAACTTTCATCCCCTATTTTACCACCCTTATGGGCGAATTTTCCAAAAATCCTGAAACACGTATTTCTTCATTTGTAACCGAAAACCCAAATACCAATTTTCATGCAAATAACTTGAAAAATGACGGACTTTCATACAAATTTCCATCCCCCATTTAACCCACTTAGGGGTGGAATTTCGAAAAATCCTTTCTTAGTGGATACCTACTCTTTACAAAGAATAGACCCTCCAAATTTCATGTCTTTAGGACCAGCGGTTTAGGCTGTGCGTTGATATATATGTCGGTCAGTCAGTCAGTCAGTCAGTCAGGACTTTGAATTTTATATATATAGATTTGTTATTGAAGTCATTATTATATCTGTAACAATGCGAAAACATATTATTAAATGTATTACAAACCATATTTTATCTTTTAATTAGGTAAGTATATTGATTTTGGAAAATGATTATAAAAATATACGTAGATGCCTGTGATTGCGTATTTTATTATACCTACCTAGGTATATTAGGTATTTTTATTTTTTCGCATGCAATAAGCTAAATTATAGTGAAGCATATTATAATCAAAATATCTTTGATTATGAAAATAATTTTTTGGCATAATGAAGGTAAGAAGCAAGAATATGCCAAAAAATTGACTTTGGTGGTGACTTCATTATATCTACTGGCATATTCTTCCTTCCCTTCCCAGAAAATAATGTACATCGACCTTTACAAAGAGATAGCAGTTTCGTAGAGCATTGTTTCTGTGTTTGAGACCAACAAAACCATCACATAGGTATGAGTGACAGAGACAACGCTCTACAAAGCCGAAATCTCATTCTAAAAGTCGATGTACCTACAATATTTCTTGCCAGATTTCACTCTTTACTTAGCTTTGCTTGCAAGAATAGTTATGAAGAATAATAGTATCTAATTTCAATAGTGATTGTGATTATATATTTTAATGTAGATAACGGGTACATAACATGATTAATTTGGCGATTTTTATTTGTCGATATTTCAACCCAATTGCACGGGTCGTGGTCACGACGGGACTGCGGTGCTGTGAGTTCGAACTGTCAAGGGCAATAGCGAACTACCCTCTTTCTTGTTTTTTTTCGCTTGAACTTCACGAGCTGTCCATCTACATCTCCATCGTCATGTGTTATCTATATCTATATATATAAAAGGAAAAGGTGACTGACTGACTGACTGACTGACTGACTGACTGACTGACTGACTGACTGACTGATCTATCAACGCACAGCTCAAACTACTGGACGGATCGGGCTGAAATTTGGCATGCAGATAGCTATTATGACGTAGGCATCCGCTAAGAAAGGATTTTTGAAAATTCAACTCCTAAGGGGCTGAAATAGGGGTTTGAAAATCTTGTAGTCCACGCGGACGAAGTCGCGAGCATAAGCTAGTAATATATAAAATTCAAAGTCCTGACTGACTGACTGAGATATCAACGCACAGCCTAAACCGCTGGTCCTAGAGACATAAAATTTTGAGGGTGTGTTCTTTGCAAAGAGTAGGTGTCCACTTGAAATTCTACCCCTAAGTGGGTTAAATCGGGGACGGAAGTTTGTATGAAAGTCCGTAATTTTTCCAGTTATTTGCATGAAAATTGGTATTTGGGCTTTCAGTAACAAATGAAGAAATATGCATTTTAGGATTGTTGAAAATTCAACCCTCACCTCGATTTTCTAAATTCCACCCGTGCGAAGCCGGGGCGGGTTAGCTAGTCTACATTAAAATATGTCATTAAACCACGGAATAAGCTTAAAATCATTAGTGATTGTGATTACGATTGTGTTGTGCAATAGGTAGCAGGTACACCCCAGGTAGCAATTGAAGTTGTTTTCAAGAAGCCTTATCAATCAGATATTCATATAGGAATCTTTCGCTACTATAGGATTAGATAGGCTTGCGTGTGATAAGTATCTATTAAGTTGAAGAGTTTTATTTTGATTTTATTACCTGACTAGCTTATTTATGCTCGCGATTTCGTCCGCGTGGACTACACAAATTTCAAACCCCAATTTCACCCTCTTAGGGGTTGAGTTTTGGAAAATCCTTTCTTAGTGGATGCCTACGTCATAATAGCTATGTGCATGCCAAATTTAATTTCGATCCGTCCAGTAGTTTGACCTGTGCATTGATAGCAGTCTGTCAGTCAGTCACCTTTTCCTTTTATATATTTAGATTAAGTTCTGAAAAGTTTTGATTTTAGCATTCTGTCTTTTTAGGGTTCCGTACCTCAAAAGGAAAAACGGAACCCTTATAGGATCACTTTGTTGTCTGTCTGTCTGTCTGTCTGTCTGTCTGTCGGTCTGTCAAGAAACCTACAGAGTACATCCCGTTGACCTAGAATCATGAAATTTGGCAGGTAGGTAGGTCTTATAGCAGACATTAGGGGAAAAATTTGAAAACCGTGAATTTGTGGTTAAATCAAACAAAAAAATTAAATTGTGGTCATGAACTAATAATTAGTATTTTCAATTTTCAAAGTAAGATAACTATATCATGTGGGGTATCATATGAAAGGGCTTCACCTGTGCATTCTAAAACAAATTTTTATTTATTTTTATGCATCATAGTTTTTGATTATCCGTGCGAAATGTCGAAAAAAAACTGAAGTACGGAACCCTCGGTGGGCGAACCTGACTCGCACTTTTTACTCGGTTTTTTACCACGGAACCCTAAAAACTAAGTAGTTATTATTGCAGCTAAGTATATTGTTTCAACATTTGCTTATCTGTGCTCGAGTCTTCTATGTCGAGTGTACCTATATTGGTTTAAGGATATGTTTTGCATTAGTTATACAAATATGTTATATTATACCATTTAAATTTACATACAAAGTAAAATAATTTTAAATAGGTACCTATCAGGAGTTCTCCATAATGTTCTCAAAGGTGTGTGAAGTCTACCAATCCGTACATGGCCAGCTTGGTAGACTATGGACTAAGTCATGGTTCCAGCGCAATAGCAATTTGTGGGACTTGTAGGTTAAAGCATTATTTAATTTAGGTACGCGCAACTCGCAAGTCTAAAACTTGAAGCTTTTAAAACGATGTATGCACAAACTTGCTGGAAGGCGTGTGCTGTATACTTACATACCATTATTTTGCCCAACCATTCAAGAATGACGCACGGACATAAATCAGGAGTACTTTCTTCAATTGACTCTACTCGACCCAACCCAATGGCGCCACGCCTAGGTAGCGGTACTTGCAATTGCTCGTGCAGTAATGTTTGCTCGTATAAAATAGAAGGCATATAAATATCCTATATAATATATTTAATATATTATATAAAATATAAAAATATATAATATATAAATGAAGGCATATATATATATATATATATATATATATAATAGGCATGTAATAATATGTTGTTGCTGTTGGACATTGCTATGATTCTATGCCAATGATTCTAGGTCAACGGGAAGTAGGTACCTTTAGGTTTTGATTCCCTTGACGGGCTTCGACAGACACGAATCACGATAGACTGACAGCTGACAACTAAGTGATCCTATAAGGGTTCCTTTTTGCTCTTTAGGTACGGAGCCCTAATAACAAATAGGTAATAATCTATAATATAAAGATGAATCGCTAAATGTGTTGCTCATCGCAAATCTCGACAACAGCTGAACCGATTTCGCTAATTATTTTTTTATAGTATTCCTTGAAGTACGGGGATGGTTCTTACGGAGGGAAAAATTTAAAAAATTTGAATCGACTGTTAGGCGGAACGAAGTTCGCAAGGGCAGTTAGTATCGAATAATTTATAAAAAAATAGTAAATACTTACGACTGAAATTAAGATCTGTACTAGGTACCGAACCTAACCTAACCTAACTTATGATATCGGCGTAGCCTTGGGGTCATGCTTATACTTTTCTAAGGGCCGATTCACACTGGAGCGGCAGAAGCCGGCAACGATGACGGCCTCTCGTCTGACGCCTAGCTAGGCGTGTGGTGTCCTCTTGACCAGTTTAGTTTATACATTCGACAAGGAAATTCGTGTATTAAAATGATGGAATTGGTTAATATAGCACTTATTTCAAAACAAAGGAAAAAAAGAAAAAGGGATATTATGTCGGCCAATGACATATTGAAGCAATGGACGATTGTCCGGAGAGTTTCAATTCAAACATTTTGTACAGGGAATTGCGATTTTTCAAGCGATACTGGTACTGATTCTGAACACAACTTAATTTTAGAGAGTATACGCATCCTGTTCTTATGTAATAATATGAAAAGGACAGACACAGTTAGACAGCTTTAAGTTTAATTTAGAGACGTCAAACCTTGTGACTTTACCTGCCAGTCGCGAGCCTACTGTTTAAATTCTTTAAAAGTAAAATTAGTGTTCTGTCCTTTTTTAGCAATATTAAAAAGAAAACGATGCAGATACTGTAAATTTAGTTTAGAGAAAGACAACGGAATCGGCGCCAATGGTCTCTTAATTATGTAGATAAAGTTTAAAATGAGTTCACACTGAAAGTGCTCGCCGCGCCGCTGCCGGCCGCTGCTATCCCGGTGTGAATCGGCCCTAATAGGTAGTAGGTAATAAGGTAGGTAATCTCGCCATGATAGAATCATGCAATTACGCAAGCTTATACCCATTGCGATAATTCCTATATATTGATAACCGCTGATAAATTAATTACTTAGTAATACCTATGTTGACAAAATCAAGATGAATATACAAGAATGCAAAGTTAAAAAATAATAATTTTTAAAAATCCAATAATTAAATCTTAATAACCACTTTCTATTTATCACCATCACCACTTTTTTGGTGTAAGAGTCTTCTACAAAAAACCGGGCAAGTGCGAGTCAGACTCGCGCACCGAGGGTTCCGTACTTGGATATTTTTAACATTTTGCACGATAAATCAAAAACTATTACGCATAAAAATAAAAATAAATTGTTTAAGAATGTACAGGTCCCTTTCATATTATGATACCCCACTTGGATCTTACTTTGAAAATCGAAAATAAGTACTAATTATTTGTTCTTAATTTTTTTGTGATGGAACCAAAAATTCACGGTTTTCGGATTTATTCCTTAATATAATAAAAATATTCTTATTGGTTTCAGTTCATACTTAGTAAATAAAAATTAATAACGTAACAAATCTTAAGTAAAAAGATGCGAAAAAACAACTTGCGAAATAATTATAATACTTATTATGTCGAGCTACCTAAGTACTTACTGGTTTAATTACACCTACCTACGTAATGTAGGGAAAAACTCCATTTGTATGCACATGGGAAAACTTAATGCACTTCAAGACTGCAACAGCATGCATTTTCTGCAATAACTTTGCCTCTCTATATAGTATATACTTACCTATTCGTTAGTTACTTAACCGATTAACATATAAAATGCACTATCTTTTATTCATGGAATTTTCTTGATTGCAACTTATGTGTGACATTTAAACCATCTATTAAGTAATAAATAAAAGATAAATTAATAAAACTGATGATTTATAAGTAAGAAATAATTGAAATAACATAATTATATTGAACATAACTAATTAACTGTGAGAAAAAAGTCCATACTAATCTTAAATATATTAAAAGGAAAAAAATTTTTTACTGACTGACTGATCTATCAACGCACAGCTCAAACTAATGGATGGATCGGGCTGAAATTTGGCATGCGGGTAGCTATTATGACGTAGGCATCCGCTACGAAAGAATTTCCAACCCCTAAGGGGGTGAAATAATAGTTAAAAATTTGTGTAATCCACGCGGACGAAGTCGCGAGCATGCTAGCGTACTTATAAATGCATTTGTATGTTATATCTGTTATCTCGTTTCACGGCCATTTTGACGGGTACTTACAAAACAATTTGCATCCCGGAGACGTTATAGACTGCTTTTTATTCCGGAAATCAAAAGACCACACCGCACACGAGATTATTAAAAAACATAGATCAACGCGCACATGGTCGCGGGCATCAACTATAGTATTATACTGTAGTCTCAATATTTTTGAAACGATTTTGTTTTGCTTGCTTTAAAAATACGTTTTGCACCGTCCGTCCGCCCGCCCGCCCTATAAGTACCTACATTACATATTCGTTTGTCGTTTCCCAACAATTTCACCTTACTTTCACTTTTACCCGAGCAAAAAATCAAAACTAAGTAGATTAGATAACAAAAACTACCTGATTAATAATTTTCTACTACTGTAAACGAAAAGTTAGAGTTATTTCTATTAAATATATCTACGTTTTGATACCTAATGAATGAATGATGATATAAAATGAATTATCATTTTATATCTTTGAACCGTGACTAAACCTACTGAATTTTTTTATTACACATTTTTTACATAAGGTGGCTTAGAGAAAATGTAAAAAATTGGTGCTTGATATTTGGAAAGCCCATAAGGGATAAAAAACGTTTCATTATCCGAATATTGAACTTTTAAGGGTTTATTACATTTTCGTGAGATATTAAGAGTAAGAGACTTTACTTTTAAATTTCCTAAGCTCGTGCAAAAGCACACATAAAAACTAAAACTAAAATTTGTCTAATTCCGTCCACCTGTTACAGATTTGGAGGCGCCGCACGTGCCAACCACGACGTGACGTTGACGTGACGTGACGAATGGCCGAGAGAAGCTACGCCTACGAGATGGTGGCAACGGGAACCGGCGCAGTCGACGATCAGCCTTACAGGCAGGAGTCGGGGCAACTGTGGCGACAGTACTTGATCGGGGCCGTCGGTACGTTTTTTTGACTAATATTATAGTTTTCCCACTAAACGTCTATTTTTCTTTCTAACGTCTCATTGAAAGCAAAAAGTTGCGACATTCTTGTTGCAATTTTTTGCTAATTTTACTAATTTATGTAAGTATGTCAAATAAAAAAAATTGTGCGGGATTTTTACTAAAAATTTTGTTCCTTGTTTGTCACATTATAAACTTGGTAGTAAGGTTGGTATATTTTTCATGTGCCATCAAAAAGACTTTTCTGTAAAAAAAACTATTAAATAGGCCTCAAAATTGTCATAATACGGTAAAATTAGAAATTTAAGTGCGATTTTGCCTATTTCTTCGTTCGTTAAACGTACAGTTTCATCGGCCTTTCTATATCCATATTGGCACGTGCGTACGTTTTTAGACTAAAATCATGGAATTTTTAAACAAAATTTAGTCTTTTTTCTAACGCCACGGTAACAGCTGCAAAATGATGACAAGAAGCTTAATTATTGAATTGTGTGCGTCATAATATAATATAGTAGGATAAAAAAACAATAAAACTTATTAAAAGTTGCCACAAAAAATCAATAAAATAAAAGAAAAATGTGGCAATACTTATTTGGCAACACATTGAAATAAGTATAAATCGGAAACCTGTGCTAGCTATTTTTCTACAATTTTCTTCCTGTTGCACGGGAGAACAGCTTCGCCTGTCGTCGGCCTAAATGTATTCATATTCGTTTATTTGGCACACTAGATTCTGTATCGATGAGCACGCACGTGCGTTATAAAATGACGTAGCACGTGACGTAGCGGCTGATAGACGTAGAGGCTGCGGTCGCGAGTCGTAGCCCGCGCAGTCGGTGATTAGCTTTACAGGATGGAGGCGGGGCAACTGTGGAGACAGTACTTGATCGGGGCCGTCGGTATGTCCAATTAGTTTTCTAACTAAAATTCGGAGCTTTTTTCACTAAAATCACAGAGAAAGTAAATAAGTGTTAGCAACAAGAAGCCATGTTACGGAATTTATTAAATTGTGCGCGAAAATTCAAAGAAAGTGATTTGTTTACTTTTCAGTTTAATTTTGGTTGACTATATAATATTATATGAAATAAGTATACTTAGGTGTGCGCCAAAACATGTGAAAGTATTTCGGAATAAGTACGTGATATTTCTGTTTCTGAATATCGATATAAAATATTAGTTAACAAGTACTTTACATGTAAGTACCTAATTCTTATTTGAAAAATTGTGCGTATGGGTAATTTATTTTCTTAAGGTAGATCGTCTGCGTTTTAAATTTTTAAATTAATTGGAAATCAAATCATTAATTTAAGAAAGAATGATGAACCAAAACGGCGGGACATTGAACTTTTAGTATACTTGAGTATTTTTCGTTCTTTGTGCATAATTATTATGATGATGAACTAGGGCTCCTAAAACTGTTTCGAATGATCGTAAAGTAAAATACATACTAGTAAAGCAAAATTAGAAAATTCTTTAATTGTTTTTCGCATTATTTAAAAACAGATTAGAAATCGTGACAGAAATCCTAACTTTAATAACCAAAACGTGAACCAAATCTTAATTAACGAATTATAGAGTGCATCTTAGTTTCTAACTCTAACTGAAAAGTTCTTCATTATCTCAACCAATCTGCGCCAACCCACTACCGAGTACAGCCTACTGATTCAGTTAACTCAGTGTCCTACGATGAATGATAGCCACCGAGCTCGTTTGACATTGATTGGTTCTACAAACAACAATGTTGCTTCACTGAGTGACATTAAATTGATTTTTCGTAGAAAACCTTCAATGGATTAAAAATAAATCTATGTCACTCTCCAGGTCTTTATTTATACACATGCAAAAAATCACGTCAATCCGTTGCACCGTTACGACGTGATTGAAGAACAAACCAACAAACAAACAAACACACTTTTGAATTTATAGTAAGGGTACCTAATGATAATGGAGAACTCCCAGGTATGCAGGCACACGAGAAGATGCAGGTCGTCTAGCGATGTTTTGTTTCACTGAAAATTAATCAAAAGTAAATGGATGTCTATTTGGTGATATTCGTGCTCTACCAAACTCTACAAATTGTCACCAAAATCGCTTTAAATACTTACGAAGTAGATGAAATAAGGAAAAATTAATTCAATATTATGCCAAATCATTAAAGATTACTGCATGAAACAAAACATACTTACAATTGTAATCAAAAATAACTAAGTAAAGTACCTACCTCATCATCATGATCAACTACTCACTACAGAGCACGGGTTGTGTGAGAAGGGTTTGGCCATAATCTACCACGCTGGTCATGTGCGCATTGGTAGACTTCACACACATTTGAGAACATTATAGAGAACTTTCAGGCATGCAGGTTTCCTCACGATGTTTTCCTTCACCGTTAAAGCAAGTGATATTTTAATTACTTAAAAACGCACATAACTCCGAAAAGTTCGAAGTGCGTGCCCGGGATCGAACCTCCGACTTCCGATTGAATTCGGATGTCCTAACCACTAGGCTACCACAGCTAAGTACCTACCTACGACAAACATAATGTGTTGTTTTGTAAAAGATACATGTGGCCATTAACATCTGGTAAAGTTATTGTGTTACAAGATTATAATAATTAAGTACATTGAATATTATTACCTACCTACTGGCGCCGATTCTGTTGTCTTTCTCTAAACTTAATTTAGAGTATCTGCATCTTTTTCTTTTTAATATTCCTAAAAAAGTATGGAACATGAATTTCACATTTAAAGACTCTAAATTTTAGTGCACGCTACAAATTTAAACAATAGACTCGCGACTGGCAGCTAAACCTAAAGTCACGAGGTTAAACAGCTCTACATTAAATTTAAAACTGTCAAACTGTGTCTGCCCTTTTCATATTATATTAGTAAGAATAGGATGCAAATACTCTAAAATTTAGTTGTGCTCAGAATCAGTACCACTGCAGTATGCCTACTACGACATTGGCACTGATTCTGAGCACAACCTAATTTCAGAGTATTCGCATGCTCTTCTTACTAATGTAATATGAAAAGGACAGACACAGTTTGACAGTTCTAAATTTAATTTTTAGATGGTAAAACCCGTGATTTTAGCGCGCAGTCGCGAACCTACTGTTGAAATTTCAATTGTGCACTAAAATTTAGAGTCTTTAAATGTGAAAGTCATGTTCCGATCCTTTTTTAGCATTCGTAAAAAGAAAAGGATGCAGATACTCTAAATTTAGTTTAGAGAGAGACTAGAGAATCGGGGCCAATTTTTATGCCAAACTATTTTTGTCACTATTATGCCATGTGTGTTCGCACAAAATAGATTAAATGAGTACTAGACAGTAAGTAATAACTTCTAAAGTAAATTAAATAAAAAAGATTTAAGTATTTATGTAATCTCAGAACACGGCTTATCATTATTACATCCGTCCAAATTTTTTTATCTTTGGATAGCTGTGATTAGTATTACTGAATCTGCACAAATATCTCTAGCTGGTAAATACGATGAATTTCAGAATAATTGTATTAAGTAAATAAATAATATACCTACTACGTAAACTCACTACTAAGTACCTACATACACTAAAACTAAATATTATTATGATACTTGTATACTTGTCTAAAACTCTAAAACTAAGTTTAGTATGTAGGTATGTTGTATTCACTAAAAGTAAAATTAGCTTTTCACGAAAAATAAATTAAATAGTACTTTACTGAGAATTACAAACGTCTCTTTCAAAATCTATATCACATTTTAAAAATTTAAACTTTGAATATTATTATTATTGACAAATAGTGCACCTATTTGTCAATAATAATAATAGGTAAACAGTTGACAACAAATAATTACTTGCCGAGTTTCTTGCTGGTTCTTCTCGGTAGGAACGGCATTCCGAACCAGTGGTAAATTAAACTAGTTAACGATTCAAAAGCACTTGTAATAAGTCTACTTGAATAAAAATATATTCTATTATATTCTTTATCTAGGCATAATATGATCGTACCTAGCATTAAGTAATAGGTAAGTAGGTACATGAATTATAACATTTATGCATTATATTATAATAAATGGCCTTATGTATCGTGGATAATATATTAATTATTATTGTTTTTACAAGATAGGAGAGCAATAATTTTATTGAAGCGGGGTTACGATTCTTGTAGATTCACTTGGTAGAGTAGGGTGACCATGCTATTGAATCTAAAAGTAGGAAGAATTAATTAATATTCATATTATTTAAATAATATTATTGTATGCTCAGTAAATTCTGGATTTGGAATGGATTTTTAATCGTACCTAATTTAATTATTACTTTTGTGATATTGTAAGGCACTGGAGTAACAAGAAATCAATATATGGAATACTTATACCTATACTAGTCTAGATATTATTTGAGATGAATTAACATTTTATAATCTAAAATTTGCAATATTTACAGTAAAGTTTTCTATTTGAATATCAAGTCCATTTTAAGAACTAATTATAGCATAGAACAGTTTTTCAGTTTTTTTGGTTTTACTAGTTTTTGATCGAATAAATTTTGAAAATTTGAAGTAAATATTTTGTGTGTAGTAGAGAAATACACAGGCACCTATTCCGTATTAAGTAGTTAAACAAATAATATTATAATGATTTTAAGCTTATTTCGTGGTTTAACGACATATTTTATTGTATAAAACGGGTACATACCACGATTTATTGGGCGATTTCTAACTGCCGATATTTCGACTCAGTTGCATGAGTCGTAGTCATAACGGGACTGCAAGAGGTGAAGTTCGATTTGTAGTTTTTCTCGATGTTTGATTTAAGACCTTATAAATATATCATTAGTGTTAACTCTACTTTCAATAATTATTATTGTATTCCAAAGATAAATACGTTATAACAGTCGTAATATTCGACCTACAATAACATAACATAAAATTATCGTGATAAATTTTGTGACAAAAATAACAGATGCTATGATTTGTCCTTGATAACTTTATACCTACATTTTATATTACAGTTAGCTAAACCTACGTGTCCGTTACAAAAATATTTATATGCTACAGAGTAAGAATAATTTTTAGGGTTCCGTACTTCAAAATGAAAAAAGATCACTTTGTTGTCTGTCTGTTTGGGTGTCAGTCTGTCTGACAAGAAAACCTATACGGTAGTACCTAAAGGTGACCTATAGTCATAAAATTTGACAGGTAGGTAGGTCTTATAGTACAAGTAGGTAAAGGAAAAGTCTGAAAACCGTGAATTTACGGAGTTCGGTACGGAACCCTTCGTGTGCTAATCCGATTTGTACTTGACTGTTTTTTTCCTCGATTTACGCTATAAAGTATTGATATTAGATGCCTTTATATTTATTTATTTTTGCCTACTCAAAGATATACCTACTGATTTAGTTATCGAATTGCGTTAGGTAGGTACTTGCCAAAAAGCGAATTGCATTATAAAGAAAATATATTTATTTTCATTTATATAGCTTGACATGTAATCTTATTTTCATTAAATGTATAATGTAATTCGAATTGTAATTTATTTATCTTTTCGCAAAACTGAACCGGGTCACATGTAATAATGTGTGAAATTCGCGTGTTTAATGCAAACAAAAATGAAATAAATATGAATAATGAAAATAGTAAACTCTAAATCATTTATGAAATTCGGTTGAAGTTATTTATATCTCGGATCCTAGTGCGGATTTGTTAAAATTGAAGCCGTTTAAATAGTCTAAACTACAGTAATTTGCGTAACATTGCGAACTTTTTACTTAAAAATAAAAATAATGATGTTTATGCATCACAAATACTAATTAAACAATAAACATAAGTAACTTATACACACAATTTTATCTTCTAATCTCCTAATCTTAATCAGTTCTGTAGTTTTTACTTGATGTGCTCACGAACAATGTTTGTAAGTATTACAATTTTATAATATAGAGATTTAACTAACTGAGCACACCCAGGTTACTGAGTTTCCAAATTATAAGACTACCAGGACCAGCGTCATTATCTAGGTACAATCAAGCAAGAAGTCAAGCGGAAAATCATCGATATCAAGATTTCTTTTTTTAATGAAAATATTACAATAAAACTTAAAGCTAGCCTTATCTAATTACTATACAAACTATACCCGAGTGAAATGGTTCCAATAATACGGGCTGCATTTCCGCACTGGACAGCCAGGCTGATCCGTTGCGCAAAAAATGAGCCAAACCTTCAGTCACTAGATGAGGCTATTAATCGCGGTGAAATTTCGTCAAAAAAAATTTTTAACACTAAGACTTCATGGCCCCAGGGAGAAAATTATATAATTTATTATCTTTTATCTTATTATTATTATCTCGGTCAATTACCTACTTTAATACCAATCGATATTATGACGTTTTATCCAACACGTAATCATTGCCAAAGTTTTGGCTTATCGGCAGTATCAGCTGTGTTAGTATGAGATAAATTTTATTACTATTTATGCAGAAAAGAGGGCTAAAGCCTAAAGGGAAAATGTTAGAAAAACCTGTGTGAATAGTATTTAAATCAGTGCCATTGGACTGCTAGCTTTACACCACTGGTCTGGGCAGCATTGGTCGAGTTTGCATAAAAATTACTTAGCTAGTGTCGAGCCAGCTTAATTTCACAAATAATTATTTAATAAAAGAATCATTCTGCCACTGGCGAAGATAATAGGTTTCTTAACGGAAACCGATAATTTTTAATGAAAGTTCCTAGTATGCTAGTTATCGCTTAGTAAAAAATCCGGGTATCTTTAAAACAAGAGTGAATAGGCACCTTCTAGGCAAACGCGTCCCATCTTAGGCCATATCATCACTTTCCATCAGGTGTGATCGTGGTCAAGCGTGCGCCTATAACGAATAAAAAAAAAAAAAAAAAAAAAAAGTGATAAGTATCCTAAATTAAGAAAAATAATGATATTCTACCGCAAGTTTAACACAGACTAATTTAAATGAGCTATGCTAGAATACTCGCACCGTTGTCCAACATCCCTTCATTCAGCTTACCTTCTCGACCTTCATTTCGTTACGGAATTAACTAGCTCATTTCTAACTCGCCTCTATAAATTTTTGAATTTAAAAAGTAATCTATGTTACTTTTCAGGCCTAACTATAATAATATGCATTCAAAAAATAATTAAGTTGATCCATTGCTCGGTTGTGACATGATTGAAGGACAATCTAAAAAACAAACTCACTTTCGAACGTTTATAATATGGGAAGTGATTTTACCGTTTTGACATTTGTATCATAATCTCACGTTGTTAGAATATAAGACAGTCTTATATCTATCTAATCTACATAAACAGATATATTACTATTATCTAACTCTATGCACGCACGTTTTCATACGTGATAAAATCGATTTACTTACCTAAATATAAAAACTAGATGATGCCCGCGACTTTGTCCGCGTGGATTTAGGTTTTTTAAATCCTGTGGGAACTCTTCAATTTTCCGGGAATAAAAGTAGCCTATATCCTTCCCCGGGATGTAAGCTATATCTGTACTAAATTTCGTCAAAATCGGTTGAACGGTTGAGCCGTGAAAAGCTAGCAGACAGACAGACAGACACACTTTCGCATTTATAATATTAAGTATGGATAATTACATACCTAGTTGATAAGCAATAGATTTAATATAACTTATCTAGTTATAAATCAATTAATAGTAAAAAAAAGTTTGAAAAGCTTTGCTTTATACTAAATTCCGCTGATCCATCCAGTTACCAATATTAGTCAACGTTGATTATCCAAATTAAGACTTGTAATTAAAAAAAACATATTTATAAATAGGTACGATATTTAACTTGTTTATTAAATATCGTATGTTAATTATATTAAAACACAATAGATACCAAACTTGTGTGAACACAATACATATATCTACACATTTCCTGCGTAGGTACACTGACATAGCATCACATAATATATAGTTATATTGATGCTTGATAATTGAATTTGCATAGTAATATTATGTACCTACCTAATCACAAAATGCAAGATAAATATCATTTATAATAGCATAGTTGCAATTTGAAGTAAACAAAGACATACAGATAGCTAGATTATATTATTGAGTTTTAGTTACATTTTAGAGGAAACAAAATTATGTACTAAAACCTGACTTCAATTTCAGGTACTTACTCGAGAATTTTTTTAAATCACGCACGACCTTCGGTCCAAAAGTATTATGCATAAATCAGTGTACTTACATATTTATCTACTTAGAAAAAATAAATAAATAGGTAAGTAGTTGTCAAATTTATAAAGTCGATTAAATAAATCCGCTAACTCTTCCCTTAAATATTGCCGTGTGACAAAATTCGATACAAATTCTGTGGGCCAACCGCCACATGGCGATACTATCGCGGCGATAGTTTGTAACGAATTTTGTCACACAGCGACACTATCGCCGCGATTTTCTCGTCCGTGGATATGGCCGCCTAACAAAGTAAATAATGAGCTATTCGATATAGAAAAGTTCTAACCAGGTTTGAAAAAAAATTAAATCCATGTAAACGAAGTCCGGGAAAAGTGAGTAAAAATAATACTTCCAAGCACTTAGTCTACAATCACGATAATATTATGAACAGGAAAAATGTTTTTTTTTACATCCTGTAATTATATAGATGAGTGCGTCAAATATTAGATATGGTAGCGTTACTTGAAGAGCATTAGACTGAACAATAGAGTAATAAATATATAATTATTGGTATTGTCATCGCTATTTGTTTTGTTTGAAGTCATTTTATGACATCAAATAGCTTAAAGTATAGTTTACTACTCGTATGTTAGTTGTTACCTACTTATGTCATAAAACTAAGTTTTTAACATACAATCTTAGTACCTAGGTAATTTTAGGAGTACCTGAGTAAGTACTTTACTTTCTAGAGTCTAAATAAACTGATGATTAGATATTTTTTGCCCAAAAAAAGTTTATTTGAAAAAAAACTTAATATCCCATTTTATTTATGATTCAAGGACACCCTACCCAAGAAACGATTTATTTATTCCTCAAATGATTATAGGTACCTAATAGGGACTTTAATTTTCCAAAATATTGTTTTATTTGTCCCACTTTATTTATCTGATTATTGGACACCCAATTTAATGAGCGACAAAAATATTGGGCTTCCTTTAGATGTAAAGGTGAATGTACAAACATGTTTCCAAAAGGCGCATAAAATGTAGATTATGCACTGAAAATACGAATGACGTAGGTATGCATAAAGAGACAGCCGCATCGGGCGTGTCAGCAAATCAACCCCTGGCGCCATCTAAATTTTATCGGTATCTAGTCTACTTGTAGGTGTTACAAGATTTAATATGCATTACCTGGTAAAACGTATAAGTCAGTAATTTAAAAAAAAATCATAAAACCCTTCCAAAAACCATCTTTTTCAGCCTGCAAATATTAGACAATTTTATGTACCCCGTGACTTGCGCCTTCAAGACGAATCTACCGACGTATCATTTATCGAATTCGGCTAGCCGTTACGACTTTACAAGGACGACATAGGAACGGACATACATAGATACAGGTCAAACACATAACTCTCCCTTGGGATTCACCGCAGTCCGCAATCGGCTAAAAAACTCGATTTCGTTCACGAATAAGTAACTAAACAACCATTAAGAACTTATGTAGGTACTGAAAATGCGTTGCTAAACTCATCTCGTGGGTCAGTCACCTTTAGTTATACATAATCAATGAATATGTATACCTACTTAAAGTCTATTCACTAACATAGTGTCACTAGCCAACTTGTGTTTAGTATTTAAGTATATTGGTATTTTATTATATTGGTATAAAATTCGGAACGAGGAAATTCGCAGAAGAACAAAAGTGACCGACATAGCTCAAAGGATTAGCAAGCTGAAGTGGCAATGGGCAGGTCATGTCTGCCGCAGAACCGACGGCCGATGGGCCAGACGTGTTCTGGAGTGGAGACCGCGTACCGGTAAGCCCAGTGTGGGACAACCTCCAGCCCGCTGGACCGATGACCTGAAGAAGGTGGTGGGGAGCGGGTGGATGAGGAAGGCGGAGGACCGTGTTTGGTGGCGTGCTCTTGGAAAGGCCTATGTCCAGCTGTGGACGCAAACAGGCTGATGGATTGGATTGGATTGGTATTTTATTATAATAACTCTTTAGAATAATATAGGTAAGTAAGTAGTATTCTATTTCATTCTTAGAATAGAAAACATCACAGTGAAAAATAATATAATGAAAGCAAAATAATAAGTGCGACTACGGGTGTAGCGACACTATGTTAGTGAACAGACTTTACATAGGTTCTTAATAATAATTATTAATAAAATTAACACGTCTATAAACAATAATAGGAATTGCGTCATAAGCATTTGCGTTGCGTAAACACGTGTGAACTGACAGTAGTCAAATAAAATAACAGCGTAACGGATGGGCAAGGTTTCTTCTCTTATTAGTGATGGATTTTTCGTCAATGACAAGATATACTATAGTTAGATATACTATACCATAGTATAGCCAAGTTGTGATAGCCTAGTGGTTAGGACGCCCGCCTTGTAATCGGAGGTCGGGGGTTCGATTCCGCACCTCTAACTTTTCTGAACTCGTTTTAAGAAATTGAGTATCACGCTTTAACGGTGAAGGAAAACATCGTGAGGAAACCTGCATGCCTGAGAGTGCTCCATAATGTTCTCAAAGGTGTGTGAAGTCTGCCAATCCGCCAAGTGGCCAGCGCGCGTGATGGCCATAGGCCAAACCCTTCTCAAGTTCTCATACTGACAGACCTGTGCTCTGTAGTGAGCCGGATATGGGTTGATCATGATGATGCGTTTGGACTAAGAAATCTTGTAGTCGTAAACATGGAGTGGTACAAAAATAGTCTACACTCTACAGTGGTAAAGTAGTGTCTATTTTAGTACAGAGCAGGATACGCCTTGATGACAGAGCAACTTGAACACAATGGGCTAATAGGTAATAAGTACGACCATTTAGAAATTGCTCAGTGAGATGCCTGTGATCATTATATCCATCTGTACCTTAAGTAATTAACTAGCTGATGCCTGCGACTTCGTCCGCGTGGAATTAAGTTTTTAAAAATCCCGTGGGAACTCTTTGATTTTCGGGAATAAAAGTAGCCTATGTCACTCTCCAGGTCTTTATCTATACGCATACAAAAAATCACGTCAATCCGTTGCACCGTTGCGACGTGATTGAAGGACAAACCAACAAACAAACACACTTTCGCATTTATAGTAAGGGTACTTACTGATGACGTTACTATTAGACACATTGCGAGGTCGCCATTCCAGCACCTTGGGACCCCAACGTCTTTCGGTTTTTCGAACTATGTGCCCTGCCCATTGCCACTTGAGCTTCGCAACCCGTTGACTGCAGTGGCGTGCAGGTCATAGAGGCATAAATGCACTGCTTACCCCAGTTGTAATAGCTCAATGCATATTTTTCACATGCACATAATGACCTGCCAGTAAACAGGTTCCTACCTAACTAATGCCTACCCTGGTTTCAAACCCTGTGCACGCCACTGCCGTTGAGCTATGTTGGTTAATCTAGTTTTCCTACGGATCAACATTTCTGATTTGATCACGTAGAGAAACTCGCCAATAAACTCTCTCCATCGCCCGCTGAGTGACTCTGACCTTTCTTATTAGGAGGTATGAGGGTAGTTATGTACCTACCTTTAATTTTGTTTTTTTCTACAGCGAACATCGCGATCCTCTGTACTGGGTACAGTATGGGATGGACGGCTCCAGTCAACATCAAGCTGACCTCCAACGACACGTCGCAGTCACCCCTCGACCAGAAGGCCACCAGCGATGAGATCGCGTGGATGGGTTCCGTGCTCAACATTGGTGCTATTATTGGTAAGAAATTTCATCTTGGCACCATTTCTTTCATCTTTTTCGGTCTAGGCTACGTACCTATTTCAATGTTCATCAATAAACTATAGCAGTCCACTACTGGACTAAAACCAACGGGAGGGTTTGCACATAATCACCACGCTGGGCAGACGGGCTGGTGATTGCAGTAGATGGTAGTACAGCGGGGTGATTCGCTAACTCTGGGCCTAACGAAAGCCACCGAGGTCATTTGACATTGATTGGTTCATTGCTGCTTCACCGAGTGACATTAAAATAATTTTTGCCAAAACCCTTCTCACTCTGAGAGGGAACCCGTGCTCTGTAGTGAGTCGGCGATGGGTGATGATGATGATGATAGTTTTGAATATTGTTTTCAGGTCCTTTCATTGGCGGATTCGCCGCGTCGAGCATCGGTAGAAAATGGGGTCTTATGTCTTCGGCGATACCCTTGTTCGTCGGCTGGATCCTAGTGGCCGCTGCGACCAACATGGCGTTTCTGTACGCCGGCAGAATATTCTGGGGTATCGCCGTGGGCATGCTCTTCACTATATCCCCCATGTACTGCGCGGAGATCGCTACGGTTGGTACAACAAAAAATTAAAAGTATTCAAAGCTTTTTTTTAAATCTGACTCAACATCACAGTTCAAGAATTTATAATACTTAATAACAAATTCTAGGATACTTGTTTTTTATGCCTGGCATAAGTGGCATATACGACTCGCTCCCTACCTGTTTATTGTACCTACAGTTAAAAACCTTCACATTAACAGCTGTAATTTCAACTCAATCAGATGAATAATCGCGAACGCATAGAAAAGAAAGTACTTAGGCGATAAACACAGACTTAAAAACATTATTTTTATTAAATAAGACTTGTTTTTAAAGTGGATCAACACTCAATCGTCATTGCATTCAAAATACGGGCCGCCGCGCCGCGCCCGGGCGCCCGAGACACGGATAGGTTATCTCGACCTATTTCGACAAAAGGTCACACGACGTGTTTTTAAACAGGATACATGATATTATACACTACAATAGATCGGCCAATCCTAACGTGGTCAATGTCAACGAACTCTCATGGCCGCTTCATATCATTTCATTCGTTGGGTTCAGTACCAAAGTTTAAAAGTATTCTACAGTTTTGAACTGAAATAAATAGTTGGTGTTGGTTACACACCATTATAACGCTCTCCTTGGCGCAATGATGAGTGCTGTGGTTTTATAAGTGGGAGGTCCCGGGTTCGATTTCCGGCAAGGACAATTTGGGAATTTATAATTTCTAAATTGTCTCTGGTCTAGTCGCCAGACGTACTTAGCTTCAGGGACGCCATGGTTGCGGTCGTAGCTATAGGGATTTAGCTTTCCAGTAGGAGTTACCACAGTTGACAGTTAGGGTATTTCTAACAAAACGTCAAAGCTTCGACGTCACTGGCAAGCGTCAAATGTCATTTGACATTTGACGCAGGTAGCCCAATGTAGCCATGTAGCGTCAGAATAATGTAGCCTTCAATGAATTTTCATGTACCTACTACTTCGGATGTAATAAGGATTATTACCTCCTATGTCGATGGTAGCCCTATTTTTCTATGATTTCATATCATTACAGCCTAATATTTGACATATCGTCGATATGTGGCCCTACCGCGGATGTTTGACAGCTACAATGTCACGATCGCAATCATCTCTGATTGGCTCGCTCACTATTGGCCACAATGCATTGTTGCAACAAGAATCGCACATATTCAGCCAATCAGATCAATTATGTTTGAAACAGATATTATTGAAGTAATAATGATTGATGCACGATGCCGTGTGTAGGAACTGAAAAGAGGTAAAACTGCTATGCCCCTTCCAAGTTAGCCTGCTTCCATCTAGTCTTCAAACTAAGATCTTTATATGTATACACGCGTGACGCGGGTTCGATTCCTACCGGTTCGCAATTTTTGATGTGTATTTAAAATTATATAAAACTTATACTCGCAACTACACAAATTTCAAATCCCTATTTCACCCCCTTAGGGGTTGAATTTTCAAAAATCCTTTCTTAGCGGATGCCTACCTACGTCATAATAGCTATCTGCAATCTGCATGCCAAATTTCAGCCCGCCGTCAGTAGTTTGAGCTGTGCGTTGATAGATCAGTCAGTCAGTCACTTTTTCCTTTTATACTTATATTTAGATTATTAATATTTTTATCGTATTCTTTTGTACACAGGTTGAGTCCCGAGGCGCGCTGGGCTCGTTCCTGCAGTCGTTCATCACGGTGGGCTTCCTGCTGGTGTACGGCGCAGGCCCGTTCATATCGTACCACGCGGTGGCCTACCTCGGCGTGGCGGTGGTGGCGCTGTTCGCGGTCTCCTTCTTCTTCATGCCGGAATCACCAACATACTATCTACTAAAAGGTAAGTCCTCTTTTTTAGTTTGAAAATCACTACCGCTATTATAAGCGCGAAAGTGTGTTTGTTTGTTGGTTTGTCCTTCAATCACGTCGCAACAGAGCAACGGATCGACGTGAATTTTTGCATGGGTAAAGTTTAAGGAGAGTGACATAGGCTACTTTTTATGCCGGAAAATCAAACAGTTCCCAAGGGATTTTTAAAAACCTAAAATCCACGCGTACGAAGTCGCGAGCATCAGCTAGTATTACAATAAAGCTTAACTTATTACTGTTCCCGTTAAATCATACTCGCGTGATGTGGTGCCAAGAATAGGTACTGATTGCATTTCCGAGCTGAACAGCCAGGCTGATCCTTTGCGTAACAAACAGTTCTCTTTGGTCTGAGGCTGATGATATAATTTTGATGATAAATTGAAAAGTATTTGGATTGATTTTATGACAATGGCACACGAGGCGCAGTGGTTCGATCTTCGGTGCGATCAGGTACGGTAAAGCACCACGACCGACCTAAAACACCCTAGCATAAGAAACACCGGAACAAATTGTGTTATGTGTGGCACAACTTGAAAAAAGATCCCATCTCGGCATTATGCTGTATGCCTTTACAAAAACAAGATTGTACAGGAGAAATTGCTGGATTTCAACATGAGGTTATTCAAGTGGCGGATCAACAAATTCCTGGAAACGCATTGGCGGTTCCTCTGGTGCTGCAAATGTTCTTTTGCTGGCTATTTATATATTTGGAAAAAATTGCGTCATACTGAGCCGTTTTGAATACACCGTTGATCTTGTTCCACATAACCCGTATCCTGACAACGGCGTTATAACTGTAGGCCGACAAGGTTGTTTAGCCAACTTTCTCCTCTTCTGATCGTTCCAATCGATAGTATATAGCTATTTTATTGGATGCCATTCGCAAAGGTTCACATTAAAACGGTAGATTGTCTCAAAAATTACGCTCACATTTTTATTTGCCGTAGGCGTAATATCCGCTTTACTTTTTACAGACAGAAACGAAGACGCAGCGCAATGCCTGATGACACTCCGCGGCAGATCCCGACAGGGAGTGGCAGCCGAACTCGCTCTGCTAAAGGTTGACGTCACAGCCTCCATGCAGAAAACTGCTACGGTGAGCACTGGACACCATCATCAACCGATAGACTTCCACTGCTGGACATAGGTCTCTCATCAACCGATAGACTTCTACTGCTGGACATAGGTCTATTGTAGGGACTTCCATATGCCATGGTCTTGCGACGCCTGAATCATGGCTCCATGCGATTGATTTGATGTCCGATTTCCACAAGTGTGGGGGTCTTCAAACGCTGGGCTTACTGGTGCTAGTTAGCCATTCCAGCAGTCTTGGGACCCTAATCCCAAGACTCCCATCAGTTTTTGTGCCCTGCCTATTACTTCAGCTTCGCAACCCACTGAGCTATGTCGGTTACCCTGGTTCCAATCACACGAACCGGCGCAGATAAAAAAAAACCTGAAAAGCCGGCAGTGCCTTAAGATTTTCTCTGGGGAAAATGATAACCGAGGGATTAATGTATAGGTACCACTTTCAGTACATTTTATATTGCATTTCATGTTGGTACATGTACATTTAAAACCTGTAATCTGTAACCAGAACCCATAAAAAGGATGAAGGAGAACACCATACTAAAACATATCTCTTTCTCTCTCTCCATATTCAGATAAAAGACGTGTTCCACGGCAGCAACTTCAAGGCGTTCTACATCTCCTGCGCGCTGGTGTTCTTCCAGCAGTTCAGTGGAATCAACGCTGTTCTGTTCTACATGACAGATATCTTCAAAGCTTCAGGCACTGACCTGGATCCATCTATCGCTACAATCATCATTGGTGCTGTACAGGTAAGACACATTTCTACTTGATTTTCAGGTGGAGAGATTGGGATCTTAGAGACTCCTACTAACTAAATTAACTGCAGCGTTTCAAGAATGCAACTGTATTACAAAAGGCTAAGCAAAGATCTTGAAATCCTAAATACCGTCAAAATGCAGGAGTTGGAGTGCTTTGGCCATATCTATTATGAGAAACAGCAAATAAAATCAGCTTATAATTCAGGGGAAATTAGCCGGCAGAAGACCGCATGTGACCTGGCCGAAGAAGTAGCTCAAGAATTTACACCAATGGTACGGGAATAGTACCTGATCTTTATTACTCCGCAAAGCGGCGTCTAAGGCGCAGATGGTCGCGCCCTAATGGTTGCCAACTTCCGATAGGAGACTAAATTCTCTGTTATGGCCATTCTTAGTGCGTACTGGCCAAGTTCTGGAATATCCTAAGAACGCAGTATTGCCTTCCTTACGTTACATCTGTTATGCTCATGCCTGGCGAAATAGCCTTTCCAGTCCAAACAGACTTGAGCTCGAAGATTTCAAAAGGCTGGTCAAAGGTCAAGGCAACCCTATAAAGTTTGTGCCATCGAGTTGCTTTCATAAGAAGTTTAAGACATATTTTATTCGTTAACAGCTGGTCGCGTCTTTCATCACCCCGTTCGTAGTGGACCGACTGGGCAGACGCATCCTGCTTCTTGTATCTTCATGCGGCACTGCCATTGGAAGTGTGAGTATATTGATAACATCTAGTATATACTCCTCGTAGCTTGTTATTTAACTGATGATTATACCACTGTATCCATCGTTACAAATTGTCAACATTTTTAAAAGGTCTTCTTGACATAAAATTGGAGGGATAAAATAACTTTATCAGTTCCTCCATTTTTTTTTGTTCTAAAACTATGAATCATGATGTTATTATTATTTTATGGTATCAGGAAGACAAGTTTTTTAAGTTGATTTTATACCTACTAGATACAAGTACCTTGCCGAATCGGCCGTACGCTTCTGGTGTCCGAATGAGCGCACCAGAAACTTTTCTGGCAGTTTAATTCTAAAATCCGATCGGCCTGATATATTATATCATGACAAAATTTATGTATTTCTCCCAGACTCTTCTCGGCATGTTCTTCCTGCTGTCTTACACTGGCAATCCAGTAGCGGAGAAGATCAGCTTCCTGCCCATTCTGGCCCTGGTGCTCTTCATCGTCACATACTGCTGGGGGCTGGGTCCACTGCCGTGGGCGGTGATGGGCGAGCTGTTCCCCATCGAGGTGAAGGCGGCCGCTGCACCCATAGCCACCGCCTTCTGCTGGATCCTGTCCTTCCTCGTCACCAAGTGAGTTACTAAGTCCTCTTCTAGGAACACTTCATTGCCCGTTATATCAAAACCTATAGGGTACTTCCCGTTGATCTAGGATCATGAAATTTAGCAGGTAGCAGTCTTAGAGCACAAAAGAGAAAATACAAAAACCGTAAAGTGGTTACATAAAAAAAAAATATTTCTTGTACGGTGTTACTGGACCCTTCGTGTGGTAGTACGACTCGCACTTGACCAGTTTTTGAAATCTTTATCCTTTGAGGCCTAGCATAAGTAGGTACTTACCCATAGTTCGATCGTGTTTCCAGGTTCTTCCCGTCCATCTCGGAGTCGATCGGCATGCACGTGGGCTTCTTCATCTTCGGCGCGTGCTGCGTGGCCGCCTTCTTCTTCACGCTCTTCGTAGTTCCCGAGACAAAGGGCAAGAGCTTCCAGGAGATTCAGGCGATGCTGGGCGCAGAGTGAGTATACCAAACAATCTATAGAACCTATCATCACCTACAAATAAGGCTTACTTATCTGTAAGTGTATATAAAATTCAAAGTCCTGACTGACTGACTGACATATATATCAACGCACAGCCTAAGCTGCTGGTCCTAGAGACATGAAATTTGGAGGGTGTGTTCTTTGTAAAGAGCAGGTATCCACTAAGAAAGGATTTTTTCCACCCCTAAGTGGGTTAAATGGGGGATGGAAGTTTATATGAAAGTCCGTCATTTTTGAAGTTACATCGCTGAAAATTGGTATTTATGCTTTCGGTTAAAAATAAAAAATACATATTTCACGATTTTTGGAAATTCTACTACCAAGGGGGTTGAATAGGGGATGAAAGTTTGTATGAAAGTCCGTCATTTTTCAAGTTATTTGCATGAAAATTGGTATTTGGGTTTTCGGCAACAAATGAAGAAATATATATTTCAGGGTTAAGAATATTAGCCATGTTAAATGACTTATATTCCCCTTTCCTCTCAAACTATTGAGTTGAGAGTTGAAACGGTTGAGCTATTGAGGCTAATGTTCAACCCCCACCTCGATTTTTTAAATTCCACCCGAGCGAAGCCGGGGCGGGTCAGCTAGTCTAAATATATAATGGAAAAGCTGACTGATCTATCAACGCAACGCTGAAAGGCATGCAGATAACTACTATAACGTAGATATCCACAAGCTACGATTATCTCTGTATCAAATTTCGTTAAAATCGGTTGTACAGATGGGCCGTGAAAAACTAGCAGACAAACAGACCGACACACTTTCGTATTTCTAAGTAATATTATTATATGGATATAGTATGGATTAACTTATTAATTTTCTTTTTCCAGGAACCCAGAGCCCGAAAAGGCGTGAGATCTTATCCAGTGCAGAGAATACAACGAATTCAAATAATTATAAGTTAAAAACATCCGTAAAATGTTAAGTTACATTTTAATTAGTACTTGTTAAGATTAGTTTACTACTAATTAAAACATACTTATTTTAACGAATGATCAAAAATGGGACCAAAATAATGAAATTGTTTTGAACAAAGTGACATGATGCTGTAATATGGATGGCTCCATTATCGGCAAAGGGCAAATGATTCGAGTTCGGATGAATAGTGTGCCCAGTGTTTTGGCAAACCACTGGCCACACTATTCGACATATATCGCGAATCATTTGCGAATTTGATTTTGGAAACGCGATTAGAAACGTACTATGTATCTTTTCTATTTTTATACGTACGTAGGTAAATTTACTTATTTTATGGAAAATGAGGGTAGCAACATTTTTTTAATGTTTAAGTTTTTAACTAAAAATACGTAACAAATTAGTTGATAGACAAAATGTCGGTTACTTTGGAGTAATGTGTTCTAGTCTCATAATACAAGTTATTTTACCAAGTGTAGTACCTAAGAATTCGGTAATTTTTAGCGATCCTATTATAATAACCAACCAAATTAAAGGTACCCACAGTAGCCGGCAAGAAATATTGTACATCTACCTTTAGAATGAGATTTCGGCTTTATAGAGCGTTGTCTTTGTCACTCGGCGTACCTAGGTATGTGACGCTTTCTCGGCCTCAATGACAGTGACAACGCTCTACGAAACCACTATCTCTTTCTAAAGGTCGATGTAAAATATTACCTGCCGGGCACTGTAATTATAACTTTATCTTATTTAATGAAAGACATAAGTAATAAACATTCCTAATAATTTATCATGGTTATTATAAGATGTTTTCATGGGCTGGTTCCACATAGTTACAATTTTACCCCATTTCCTATAATATAGGGGTAAATAGATAATAGTTATTAGAAAAGTGCTACTTATTAGTCTATTTAGGGTCGACATTTTTTAATACTTGCCTATCCAAATACGAATGAGGTTTTTAGGGTTTGATAGTTAAATATATTGGATATGTGTCAAAAATCAGACCTTGGCCTTATAGATACGTACAGACTACAGTACATTATGTGGCAGAAAGTAATGTACATACATAGACCTTTAGAATGAGATTTCGGCTTTATAGAGCGTTGTCTCTGTCACTCATACCTATGTGACGTTTTGGTGGTGAGACAGAGACAATGCTCTACAAAACCGCTATCCCTTTCTAAAGATCGATGTACATTATTTTCTGCCGCGTAGTATAATTAGTGGCGTGTACAGGATTCGAACTTCGAAGCTGAGCATGTCATAATAAAGAATGAGCTTCGAACTATTTCCACTAGAGTAAGCAGTGCTTTTATGCCTCTATGACTTGCGCGCCACCGTATATCTGTCTATAGTAATTTGTATAGTACATACCAAAGTACAAAACTTAGGCATCGCTAGGTATTTACTACAGGAGCCGTCGCGAAAGTTGAAAGACTGTTTATTTCGACCCGTTTATGTGAAAATCAATTTTTCCTTAATCCCATAATTTGAAAACTATAAATACAAATGGTTATAATATTGCGCTTTTTGTACTGATGAAAATTCGTCGTGAAATAGAAAATAATAGAATAGAATAAAGAACAAAGAAAAATAGAACAAAGAGCCTCGATAGCTCAATGGTTAGAGCGGGCTGAAAACCGAAAGGTCGCCGCGCCGCGTTCAAATCCCACCCAAGTGGATGGAATATACACATTTCCAACATTCGTGACGCGACTTGAACCTTGTTGTGATAGTTATTTAATGATTTTATAATATTACTAGATGATGCCCGGGACTTCGTCCGCCTGGATTTGGCTTTTTAAAAATCCTGTGGGACCTCTTCAATGTTCCGGGATAAAATGTAGCCTATGTCCTTCCCCGGGATGTAAGCTATCTCTGTACCAAATTTCGTCAAAATCGGTTGTACGGTTAAGCCGTGAAAAGCTGACAGACGGACAGACAGACAGACACACTTTCGCATTTATAATATTAGTATGGAAGTATGGATATTACATCATACACTTTCGTAAATACAATATAACATAACATTATTTTAAACATATTTTTGTTATAGACTTTGGAATAAATAAATGATATTTTAAAAGTAGTTTTATTTATACATAGGTCCAGTTGCATGACACGTAGTTAAAGTTACATTACAATTATTCTTAAACTTTAACCGTCAATAAAACCATACAAATGGGTTGCACCAAGGTCAAGGTTATTAACGTGACCCCATTTTTTTAAAATATGCATACTGATTTGTGTACACTTTGTTTTTTTTATTTGTGGTTAAAGTTTAACGATAACCGTAACTTTAACGGCCTGTCATAAACTTAACCGAAGTATGAAGATATCAAATTACAACGATTTCACCATAGAGGTACAGTACTCGTCCAAAAGTGATGAACATCGGCCTTTAGAATGACATTTTGGCTTTGTAGAAATGTCATTCTAAAGGCGTTGTCTCTGTCACTCATACCTATATGACGTTTTGTCGATCTCAACGACAGAGACAGTGCTCTACAAATTTGCTATCTCTTTCTAAAGGTCGATGTACACTATTTTTGGTTGCGTACTGTACATAGTATTCATCTGTGGATTTCTTTCATTTCCGAATTAAATGACAGGTTTGCGCACAATTATTTACATTAACTAAAAGTTATTGTCTACGGATATGGTAAACAAAAAAAAAAACAATTTATACTTAGAATAAATATTTACTTTATTACTTTTTGTATACAACATTTAAATTATTTAAAAATACTTCTATCTACCTATATAATACATAAGAATTCCATTTTGAGAAAATGGTTTAGTTTATTCAGTGAGATTGCAAAAAGGCTATGTTCAATGACAATGATAAAAGAGAGTGGACTGCGAAGAGCCACAGAATTCAGATCAGGGATCGAAACGTAGTAAAAGAGTACCCAAAAGATCATTGAAAAGTGATTAAAAAAAGATGAATGTCAAAAAAAATTAAGCTGGTGTTAAGTCTATGGTGTTAATTATTGTATTGTATTGTATGTTTATTGTATCTATGTAGATTATAACATGGGGTTATTCAAGGGGCGGACCAACAAATTCCTAAAAGGCTGGCAACGCATCGGCGCGGCGGCTCCTCTGGTGCTGCAAATGTTCATGGGCGGCGGTAATCACTTAACATCAGGTGACCCGCCTGCTCGTTTGCTCGCTATATCTATTTAAAAAAAAAAACTTTGATTTTCGGTAGTAAAAAGTAGCCTATGTTATGTCACTCTCCAAGTCTTTATCTATACACGCCAATCCGTTGCACCGTGATTGAAGGACAAACAAACACACTTTCGCATTTATAACAAGGGTACTGATAGAAATCACAGATATCAGATATCACAGATATAACACAAACATGTTAAAAAAAACCATTCGGAATTCAATAATTCGAAAACATAGTTCCGTTTGTGATTTGGATTTGGTTGGTGACTCAAAATGGTTAACGCCCACTGAGATTTTCGTCTCTGTCATTTGTATGGCCTTACGTAACAGAGAGATCTAACTAACTTTTTCCCCTGGATTGAGAATAGGTTTTGAATTTTGATTGTTTTTTTTTACTATAACATTTTAAATAACTTTTGCTTATTCAAAATCCTTACTAATCCCATCCATGGCCACCAAAACATCACAGATACTAGACGCGTACAGACGGACATCCTCATTTTTTCTTATCTTCAAACTGGCGCAGTATAGTTTCTTATACATATCCGTTATTTTCTCATAGTCTTTGTTAGATTTCGATCTGCAATACTGTATTATGTTTCTTAGGATATAATGCAGGCGGTTTTCGTATAGAGATAAAAGACTGTGTTCGTTTTTCAAAGTTTTTTCGTCTCCCTCTTCAGGTTTGGGCGTCTCTTTCTGTTCGTCTGGGTCTCTGTCCTTCAGCACCTTCATGATGGACTGACACTGACGCAAAAGTTCGATCGCGTTTTGGAGGGACTTTAGTTTCACGTTCGGTGATACTGTAACAAAATTGGTTTAGATTAGCGTGACTTTTAACCGCTTTAAAAACCGGCCAAGTGCGAATCAGCCTCGCGCACTGAGGGTTCCGTAGTACAATCGTATTTTATCGACATTTTGCACGATAAATCAAAAACTACTTACCAATTTTCGGTGGAAGTTTGCATGTTAATGTAAATCGTATATTTTTTTTAGTTTTATCATTCTCTTATTTTAGAAGTTACAGGGTGGGGGGTGGGGGGGGGGGGGGGGGGGGGGTTGGACACATTTTACCACTTTGGAAGTGTCTCTCGCGCAAACTATTAAGTTTAGAAAAAATTGATATTTAAATAGAAATGGTTAATTTATTTTTATTTAATTTTATGATATAGATTTTTGAAGACCTATCCGTAGATACCCCTGGGGAGACAGCTGCAGATCGTCTCCCGACAGTTCTTGCTTGCCAATGCGCGGCGCGCAGTCTCAACCGCGACGCGTGCGCGAACTGACTCCTTTGAAAAAGGACCCCGGACGGGTTCGAAACTAGTCGGGCTAACGTCGGCTAAACACGTGAGTATAGCCGGGTGTGAGATATGTATAGTATGTGTGAGGAATATTGCGGCACTCACCGGCAGCGTGCGCCTCCAACGCAGCAACGTGTTCTAGCCGCACTGTGAGGAACATGGCGGCGTCCTCCAACGCAGCGAACTGTAGTGCCGCCTTCTCGTACTGACTGCACGTCGCGTTGAGCATGCTGCGGCGTCGCGGGCCCTCCTCCGTCGTCATCCTACGCAATATCAAAGATATTACAGAAAATGAGCCCATGAGGTGCAGACCTTAGTCTAAATATATAAAAGGATTAAATGACTGACTGATCTATCAACGCACAGCTCAAACTACTGGACGGATCGAGCTGAAAGGAGATTGCCCATTTTCTTAGGAGCTCTGGGCCACCCCTAATATAATAGCTATGTCACCATGGTTTTAATTTTATTTTGTAGACAAATAATTACATTTTTATATTCTGCAAACGATTTCCATTTATTCACCCTGGTTATAAAGAAATTTTATTTTTTATGTTGCTCATATTGAGCTTATATTTAATTAATACTTCTTCAAAATAAATGGATATTTACGATTCTAACTGTAATTGTGGATATTCTCAATAATAGAGTGAAAGAAAAGTAATAAATCATATAATCGTACAAAAATAATACATTTTTTTAAAATCTAATTTAAGTTTTGACACGACACGCCACAAAAGAGGGCCCGTTCACGGGCGATCTCTTTTGGCATGCAGATAGCTATTATGACGTAGGCATCCGTTAAGAAAGGATTTTTAAAAATTCAAATCTCTACATCGCCCGCTGAGTGACTCTGAGCTTTCTTATGAGGCCCATAGTTAGCGACCATGTCTCGGATCCATATGTCATGACTGGGAACACGCACTGTTCGAAGACTTGGGTCTTCAAGCACTGAGGAATTTTGGACAAGAAGACATCTCGAACGATACGAGGAACGGCAGTTCGAACCAGTGGTAAATTAAAACTACCTGACTATTCATAAGCACTTTTACATGAATAAAAAAACATTCTATTCTATTCGATAGTCCCGTCGACCGTCGTTCCGTATACCTGTATTGCGCGTGGTAGAGCGAGCCGAGGCGATGGTAGATCATAGCAGCTCGGAACTGGTAGAGATACTGTCGCGGGCCCGGACTCAGCAGGCAGTGCTTGAGCGCGTGCTTGAACGCTTCTGCCACCTCTGCGACTTCCTAGGACAACGGGAACTACCCTATAGGTTGGTTCGAGTCTTGATAGACACGACAGACAGACAGTCAGTCTTTAACTAGTATTATCTATTTTAGCGTTTAAACTACCGTGAGTGATTTCCATTATAAATACTATCTGTCCCGGCTTACTCACGTGTGTAGTCGACGTTAGCCCGACTAGTTTCGAACCCATCCGGGGTCCTTTTTCAAGGGAGTCCGTCCGCGCACGCGCCGCGGTTTTGACTGCGGGACGCACGTGCCGCTGCCCGTAGAGCCCGTTGTGAGGGTGGCTGGGACTCCCTTGAAAAAGGACCCCGGATGGGTTCGAAACTAGTCGGACTAACGTCGACTACACACGTGAGTAAGCCGGGACGGATAGTATTTATAATAGTATTATGTAGATTATAATATGACATATTTTGTACAATCCTTTTATTATTGTATTGTTCTATGCCGATCTGACTTTCGTAAGCGCTTGTAATGAGTCTAAATCGAAATAAATACAAAAAATACAAATACAGACAGAAAACGAAGTGATCCTATAAGGGTTCCTTTTTTTTCTCTGGAGATAAAGAACCCTAAAAATCGGATAAAATAAGTTAAAAGTATTTTTTTTTATTAAAAAATTTTTAAATGTTAGTATTTAAAAAATTACCATTGTAACTTTTGAAGTCTTTTTTGTGTTTCATTTAGAAATCTTTATATGTATGTAAAGTATGATTTTATTTGACAAATTTAACTTTTCGGAGTTACGCGTATAAAGCAATTAAATATTACTTTATCAGTACCCAGTAGAGAAAAACATCGTGAGGAAATCTGCATGCCTATATATTGTCTGTGGCGCAACGGTGTCTTGTTTACTCCGTAAAATAATGCAAATAATAATTAAATAACAGCAAATTTTTCGTGTCTATTTACAAACATTAAGCAGTTTAACTTGTGATTAGTGCGTGTAAATGTTATTTAAGCGAAGTGCTACGTGAAACTGCAATTAATCACCATTTCATTGTTGCTCCCATGGTGACAATTTTTCCAAATTACACGATTGACTGCAAACAAAATCGATTAAATACGTGCTTAAATTGTCTATTCAAAATGATTAAGTTGTGATATTTATGTTAAACACTAAAGACTTTGAATATAGACTTGGTTTTTGGCCTAAAATAGTTACTTGCCATAACCTACAAGTTCAACAAAAAGTGACGGTGTGCAAATGAGCTATACAATCGCAGCCCGGGTGGCACGGCGTTAAAGTGCTTATCCAAAACACACTATTATAATTATAATAACTGTTCGACCAAGAGACGTAATTATAAATTAGAGCATAATACGGCAGAGCAAAATGTCTGACCAGAGTACTTGGGGTTGTTGTGATAACAATACTGATTGCAACGATGAGGACTGTGTTAAATGTTATGCTTGTAGCACACTTTATCATGTACTCTGCCTGCAGCCTACTAATTCTAGGGAAGCCGCCTTATTAAGAACCAACAGTAACAATTGGAAATGTCCATTGTGTTCTGGAGTTAAAACGGGAAGAAATGATGACACTCCTGTTCGTTCGGATACAAGTAAAAATCTCACTAGTCGATCCAAGAAACGCATGGCTGTATCTTCTCCTCCTCAGCCTGTAGAATCAGGGATTACGGGTGATGAAATACGAGATATAATACGGGAGGAATTAAAATCTATGATGGAAGAAGGTTTGTCGCGTATGAATAAAACTATGCACAATATAATAAACAGTGAGCTGAAAGATATTAAGAGCGAAATGCAATGCCTGAAGGATTCGATAGAATTTTTAAGTGGCCAATATGAGGATGTCACTAAAGAATTTAAGTTGGCTACAGAGACTATTGCGGAACTGAAGCAGCAAAATGAAAAATCTCAATCAACTATAAAAGAAATTTCACAAAAAATAAATATTCTTGAACAAAATGCGAGAGCTAGCAACATTGAAATACAATGTTTGCCAGAGAACAGAAGTGAAAATCTCTTAGAAGTGGTCCAAAAATTAATTAAGGTAGTTGGTATTGATGTTAAGGAAGAACATGTATTGCACTGCACTCGAATTGCAAAAAAAAATCGGGAAAACCCAAGACCTAGATCTGCTATTGTGCAATTCAATTCCCCGTTGACACGTGATAAAGTTTTAGCTGCTGTGACAAAATTTAATAAGTCTAAGAAACCGTCTGAAAAACTTAACTCCTCTCATGTCGGTTATTCTGGCGAGCAAAAGCCCATATATATAATGGAACATTTATCAGCCTTTAATAAAGAACTACACGCAGCTGCTCGCATAAAGGCTAAAGAGAAGGGTTATACATTTACGTGGATCCGAAATGGGAGAATATTTGTTAGAAAAAATGCCAATTCAGAGTACCGACTAATACGGGATTTCGATTCTCTTAATAATATTGTTTAGTTATTTTAAGATTTTTTAGCATGTATTGGTCATAAAATCATTAACATACGATTCATTAGGTATTTATTATCAAAATGTCCGAGGATTACGTACCAAAACGCTGGATTTTTATAAGGCCTTATGTTGTTCAAGTTTTGATATAATTGTACTTTCTGAAACTTGGCTTAAGGACTACATTTTAAGTACGGAGCTTTTTGATGATAGATATTCAGTTTATAGACGAGATAGAAGTGATACAGGAAGTCTTAAAAAAGATGGAGGTGGTGTGCTTGTAGCGGTTAAAAAATCTATTAAGTCTAAGCGGCTCAAGCAATTTGAAAGTGATAAGGAAGATCTTTGGGTATCTTTAGAATTCAGGAATAAAAAATCTGTAATCCATATTAATTTATGTGCAATTTATCTACCTCCACCTTTTGATAAGAAATGTTTGGAGGCTTTTATGGACAGGTATAACAATTTTAAAGATAGGTTAGACGGATACACTTGCATTGTCGGTGATTTTAATATGAACTTTCTTGATTGGGATTCTCAGAACAAATTGGTAAGAAACAGTAATTCTTTGCCTGCGCAAGCATTTAGTGACTTTCTATGTGTAAATCACCTCCGACAGTGCAATATCATCCCTAATCACAAAGGAAAGTTTCTTGACCTTGTCCTATCTGATATACCGGAATGTTTAGTATTAGAATCAGATACTCCATTATGCAATATTGACAATTATCACCCTCCCCTAGAAATCTCTATTGTTATTAGCGATCTTAAAACGTTACCATATAATCCTAATTTAAAGAAATATGACTTTCGAAGAGCGAATTACCAAATAATTAATGATTTCTTTAACAATGTCGACTGGGGAGAGGCTTTTATCAGGTGCGAAGATGTAAATGATATGGTAAAGGAATTTAATGATATACTTAAAAATGCTTTACAAAAATTTGTTCCACTATACAAACCTAAAAATAGGCGTTTTCCGTTTTGGTATAGTCGTAGTCTTATAAAAATGCTTAAGGAAAAAAATAAAATTAGAATTAAATTTAAGAAGTATAAAAACCCCAGAGATGAAATAGAATTACTTATTTTAAAGGAACGTAGTATAATTTTGACTAAAACATGTTACCAATTGTATCTAACTAATATGGAGGATCTAATCGCGAAGAATTCGTCTCACTTCTTTTCCTATATAAAGCGAAAAAGAGGCGTAGGTAGTTCATATCCTGCTACAATGTCTAACGGAGCCGTTACAACATCGGACGGGATAGAGATATGTAATATGTTTGCCAATTATTTCTTCTCTGTGTATAAAGATGAAGTTAACTATGATTCCTCAAGTCAATGTGCTATAAGTAAAGACTATTTTAACTCAATTAGCATAAATGGTGACTCCTTTTCGACTTTAAGCGTCGGGGAAAAAGATGTCCTAAAGATGCTACAAAATATAAATCCCTCAAAGGGCACTGGACCTGATATTGTTTCCCCGTTGTTCATATTTAAGTGTGCTCGTAGTTTAGCAAAGCCTCTAACAGTAATATATAATAGATCACTTGACACTGGTGTCTTTCCTACTTCATGGAAAGTTGCTAAGGTGGTTCCGATTTTCAAAAATGAAAGCGACACAATGATCTCCAACTACAGACCTATATCATTGCTTTCGACTTTCGCAAAAGTGTTTGAAGCATTATTGTGTCCCTACCTTCAGAGCTATTTTTGGAAATACCTTAGTGATTGCCAACACGGCTTTGCTAAATTCAGATCAACAACCACTAATTTAGTTACATTTGTAGAAAAACTATCAGAGGCAATTGACAAAAATAAACAGGTTGATGCTGTTTATACTGATTTCAGTAAGGCATTTGATTCAGTTTCTCACAGTATATTGTTACATAAATTAGCAATGTATGGCATATGTGGTTCATTACTGCGGTGGTTTCAATCTTACTTAGTCAACCGTTCTTTTTTTGTGGTTGTGGGTGGGTATAAATCTGGTCATAAATCAATAAAATCAGGGGTTCCTCAGGGCTCCCATTTAGGCCCCATTCTTTTTAACATATTTATTAATGATATCACTAATTGTTTTTTGAACTCCACACCTTTTTTGTATGCGGATGACTTAAAGATTATCAGAATAGTAAATAGCCCCGATGATACGAAGCTTTTGCAAAGTGATGTTAATAGACTGGTGCAGTGGTGCACGGACAATAACTTAGAGATGAATATTAAAAAATGTATGCATATAAAGTTTACACGGAAATTTAATGTCATACCGTCCACATATTCGTTTGGTAATAATTTTCTTTGTGAAGTTAATCTTGTTAGGGATCTGGGAGTAACTATAGATCGTAATTTAACTTTTATACCTCATATAGATATAACAATTAAACGGGCATCTAAAATGTTGGGATTCATTATACGAAATGGGAAAGAATTTACTAAGATTAGCACAAAAATATTACTATATAAGGCGTTAGTACTTAGCACTTTAGAATATTGCAGTGTTGTTTGGCGGCCTCACTATGCTACACATATGCTTAGGATTGAGCGAGTGCAAAAGCGCTTTCTTTGGCATCTTACGTTTGCGGCTGGAAAAGTAAAAAACCTAAGAAGTTATAATAGCAGACTAAATTTCTTTAATATGGAATCCTTAGAAACTCGTAGAACAAAACTCGATCTCATATTTTTATTTAAGATTTTCAACAACAAAATAGATTGTTCTTCTCTTTCAAATAGCTTTAAATTAAGGGTTCCTTCGAAATATCCTAGAAAACCTTTAAATTCTTCTTTATCTTTTCCTCGACGCTCAACAGTTATGGGTGCTAACTCGCCAATCCCTAGAATAAGTCAACTTTATAATAAGCTCAATGTGCTAGACATACACGCGGACTCACTGGTTAAATTCCGGAATTCAGTTCATATGGCATTAAGTGAATTGCCATAGTAATTTACTTGATGCCATGTGAACTGCTTACCTACATTTGTTTATTGGTTTATTATTTATTTATATTATTTTTTAATTAAGTAACTTTTTTTTTTAGTAGTAAAATTACCTGACACATTCGCATGCGGTGATTACTTTTAATTAGCTCGTCATATTATCTTAAAACTTTTGTATTGTTAAATTTGTATTTGATGTATATGATTAGCTGTTAGTGATCCAAATAAATGAAGAAAAAAAAAAAAAAAAAAATGCCTGCGTGATCTATGATGTTCTCAAAGGTGTGTGAAGTCTGCCGATCCGCACTTGGCCGCATACACCCTTCTGATTCAGAGAAGAGGTCCATACTCAGTAGTGAGCCGGCGATGGCTTGAGATGATAATAATAATAATATATCTTTATTTGCAAAAAAGATTTGACACATAAGACTTTGACCACTGGCTCCCAAAGAAGTAGAAACTGTGTCATAGGAGCCAGTGCCTTCCCTGTTACATAAGCTTTTTTAATTTACAAAACAATTATTGAGTATCTAACTATTACTTAATAATAAAATCTAAATAAAACAATAAAATAAGATAAATAAGTAAAATAAAATAGAATAAAATAAAAATTAAAAATTCACATGGCATGTGTATATGCGTATGTGTGTGGGTGTATGGTTGTGTGGGTTTGTGTGTGTGTGTGTGTGTGTGTGTGTGTGTGTGTGTGTGTGTGTGTGTGTGTGTGTGTGTGTGTATAAGTAAGTGTGTATATTATTTTTACGTAGAAATGTGGTGTGCGCTTAAAAGTTCTTCAATACTCACATAACTAACATAACTGATGATGATGATGATGATGACTTACATTGGCATACACCCCTGGACAATCCTGCATCAGCACGGCCCTGGTGTACAAGTGGCAGGAGAGCTCCCAGGATACCAGGTCCCATACTGATGCCGCCCCGCAGGACTCCCTGGGCCCTAGCAGCTTAAGTGCTGATGTGTAGAGGTCTTCGGCTTGACTGTAAAGGCTTCTTTTTTCAGAGCTGTGGAAAAAAAATTACATGTGAGAAAATGGAGTTTTATTATCTATCTATCTGTCCCGGCTTACTCACGTGTGTAGTCGACGTTAGCCCGACTAGTTTCGAACCCATCCGGGGTCCTTTTTCAAGGGAGTCCGTCCGTTATTTATTTATTTATTTTTATTTTTCATGTACCAAAATTGTAGTTACAAAGTAATAATAAATATTCAGTTACATTGGACTATTCTCTTCTTCAAAATATATAAAAGGAAAAGGTGACTAATTGAATGACTGACTGACTGATCTATCAACGCACAACTCAAACTACTGGACGGATCGGGCTGAAATTTGGCATGCAGATAGCTATTATGACGTAGGCATCCGCTAAGGATTTTTGTAAATTCCTAAGGGGATATTATTCCTAAATAGGGGTTTGAATTTCGTGTAGTCCACGCGGACGAAGTCGCGAGTATAAGCTAGTTTGAATTATATAATAACTTAGCACCTAGGATTTGAATAATGTATTTTTTTTTTAATTATTTTATTGGTGGTTCAATAAAAAAATAAAAAGCCTTATAGTCTTGTCATCGGTAAAATAAGAGCTACTTTACGAGTGAATGTATTGTAAATAGTATTGTACAGGTAATGTATTGTAAACTCGCTCGTTTACTCGCTATTTTTAGGATTCCGTACCTCAAAAGGAAAAACGGAACCCTTATAGGATCACTTTGTTGTCTGTCTGTCTGTCGGTCTGTCAAGAAACCTACAGGGTACTTCCCGTTGACCTAGAATCATGAAGTTTGGCTTGTAGGTAGGTCTTATAGCAGACATTTGGGGAAAAATCTGAAAACCGTGAATTTGTGGTTACATCACACACAAAAAAAATTGATTATGGTCATAAACTAATAATTAGGATTTTCAATTTTCAAAGTAAGATAAATATATGGAATGGGGTAACATAGGAAAGGTCTTCACCTGTGCATTCTAAAACAGATTTTTATTTATTTTTATGCATCATAGTTTTTGAATTATCGTGCAAAATGTCGAAAAAAATACGACTGTAGTACGGAACTCTCGTTGCGCGAGCCTGACTCGCACTTGGCCGTTTTTTTTTAACTCACTTGAAGCCTCCCTGTATGCAGTGCGCCCTGAACCTCATATAGCGCGCCTTGTTGCAGTACAGAAGCGCCAGGTTTGGCACGTCGTTAACCTGCGGCAAATTAAAGGGTTAGTGTTCCCTCACATTATATTCTATATATATATAAAAGGAAAAGGTGACTGACTGACTGACTGACTGACTGATCTATCACCGCACAGCTCAAACTACTGGACGGATCGCGCTTAAATTCGGCATGCAGATAGCTATTATAACGTAGGCGTCCGCTAAGAAAGGATTTTTCAAAATTCAACCCCTAAAGGGGTAAAATAGGGGTTTGAAATCTGTGTAGTCCACGCGGACGAAGTCGCGAGCATAAGCTAGTTATGACATATAACTATAGTTTGATTTTAATTTAGTTTGTAAAGAGCTTCCGAGACGGTCAAGCAGTTTGATGTCGAGCTAGGTCTAACTCATAGGTCTCATAGGTCATAGCCCATAGGCGAAGACTCTCCGTTACTGGCGAAACTTCAAAGTCTTGATCACCGCCGCAAGGTTGCCGGCTTATCGGTGTTTTATAAGATATAGCTGATCCCCGCTGCTTCGCCCGCGTATATTTAGGTTTTTAAAGATCCCGTATAGCCTATGGCACTCAGGAATAATGTAGCTTTCTACTGGTGAAAGAATTTTTAAAATCGGTTCAGTAGTTCCAAAGATTACCCTCTACAAACAAACTTAACGACATTACCTATTTATATAATTGGTTGTGCAATGAGAAACCTGGAAATTATTACGCAGAATATTATTTAATACACTTATTACAAGAAAGAATCAATGTACCGTTTTCTTTAGCTAATTCATTCATAGCTCCCTAGATGACGCTATATAGGTGTTGCATCGCGGCAAATCGCGCGCACACACGCTCCCGTCATTGGAGCACCTGTCAACTTCGCCATATGTAAAAACGCAGTCTGAAAAACGACACGCTAACATCCGCTCGCGCGCAGGCCACCTATGGCCTTGCATTGGTACCAGCACGAAAATCTAGAAACGCTCTCACGCATCCCTAAGGCTGATTCAAGGAGTCCTGGAGAATTGCATAAGAACAGGTCAGTGATTTCTTCCTTGTATATATCTGTTTTAGGCATTATTTTGTTGTTTTTTCTAGGTTTTTTGTTGCAAATACCATCGCCGCTAATTCCATACTATTGCAGTATAATTATTATAATTAATTTCGCACACGCACCCAGGGTCAGTGACTATTTACAAGTCGCCGATCCAATAATAGTATAGATACTATCTGATGCCCGCGACTTCGCACACACACACACACACACGTTCGCAAAAATTACCTGCGTGAAGATGGTCGTGGCCTCGTCCAAACACTCAGCGGAGCGGCGCGACAGAGAGCTGAACTGCTTGTATACAAGTTTGGCGTTGCCGTCCTTTTGCTCGGCCTCTTCCACGTATTTCACGTACATCTCTGTACGAGAGAGAAACACCAATTATTTGAAGTGAAAGTTAAAAGTAAAATATTTTTTATTGTCCCTCACTACCCATAATATTATAAATGCGAAAGTGTTTGTTTGTTGGTTTGTCCTTCAATCATGTCGAAAA
This sequence comes from Maniola hyperantus, assembly GCF_902806685.2. NCBI lineage: Eukaryota > Metazoa > Arthropoda > Insecta > Lepidoptera > Nymphalidae > Maniola > Maniola hyperantus. The sequence continues at coordinate 1,874,741 of NC_048559.1, read as the reverse complement.
GGAGCAACGGATCGACGTGATTTTTTACATGGGTATAGTTTATAGGAGAGTGACATATGCTACTTTTTATCCCGGAAAATCAAAGAGTTCCCACGGGATTTATAAAGAACCTAAATCCACGCGTATGAGGTCGCGGGCATTAGCTAGTATGTTTATAAATGGTATGGAAAAATTTATTTTTTAAATCCACGAAAAAAGACAGTTTCCCGCGGGACGCGTACGAAGTCGCAAGCAAACAGCTAGTAGAAAATAAATAAGAAATTATAATAAGATAGTACAATAGGCGGCATTTTTAGCTTGATGTCGCGGGTCATTTTTTTTGTTTTTAGGTAAATCATAAATTACGCTCTCATTCATATATCAACACATACTCACGTTTTTTAGCGTTTAAACTATCGTGAGTGATTTCCATATTATACATATCTTACACCCGGCTGTACTCACGTGTTTAGTCGACGTTAGCCCGACTAGTTTCGAACCCATCCGGGGTCCAGTTCGCGTACACGTCGCGGTTGAACTGCACGCCGCTGCTCGAACAGCCCGTTGTGAGGGCGGCTGAGTTGACATACTCACGTTGCGCATCGTTCATGTATCGGACAGCGAGTTCGTTGCACACGGAGGCCCTCCGACGTAACAACTCGTCCCGTTTGTGCGTCTCGTCGTCCGACACCAGTCCCGCCTTGCGGTAGAACTCGCACGACGACAGCATCGCTTCCGTCTCGCTCTTTGGCAGGGCTATTTCTGAACATTAAGCTCCATTTGAGCATCATAATCCATTTAGAGCAATGCCAAAAACAAAAAATGCCAAAATGAAAATGTTTGGAAATACCAACACCAAAATTTCGAAGTTTTAGCGTGGGGGCTGTGCGGGTGTGCGGGGCGTTCCGCCCCCAATGCCCGTCAAAACGCGCGTTTAGTATGCGAGATTGTATGAAATACTGGAATGTGACGTCACATCATAATGACGTACTTTTTAATCGATAATTTAAAATGGATATTACGCTTAAAACTAACAAAGGATGTCGATTTTACGTATTTTGGAAGATATATACTATTTAATAATAATCACTGAGAAATAATTTATTTTTGATGTAGTCAAATACTCAATTGCTATCTCGACCTGTCGCGTACTATACCCATCTTTTAAATTTTAGAGACTCTAGTTCCTATATTTTAGTTTTTTTTAATAGCGATTTTGCATTTCTTGGCGGCTTTAGCGCATTCTTTACCACCGCTTCCACTTCACCACCTAATATGGTCCAATGTAAGAAAAGGACGAAAACTTACCCAATTCGAATGCATCACCAATTTCGCCATCCAATTCCTCAGCCATATCATTTTCTATTTCAAGTTTTATTTGACCGTCAATTTCGTGGTCCGTCTCAAACTGTTTCCTGAATTGCTCTAAACTGTTCCAATGTTTGCTCAATTGAAAAAAATTGTCACCAACACGGCCAATAAGGCAACTGGCATCTACAACCCTACTCTTTATGATCATATTGCTCAACAACCTTTGGCATTTATTGGCCATATCTATATACTTGAGAGAAAACCCGTACTGTTCATGAGAGTAACTATATTCAGCCAAAGTTGCGTATGCAAGGCATATTTTTTCATACAATAAAGTTTTCAAATGTAATTTCCAAGCAAAATTGTCATCTCTATTAGGTTCGTGTAGATTTGGGATGGTATTTTTTTCTTTTCGGACTAGAATCGCGTTTTTATCGATCGCGGATTTAGTTTCGATTAAAAAGTTGCCGGATTTATCGGTTTTTTTCTCGCGCTTGCGTCGTCTGCTCCTAGAGACGTGTTCTTTTTGGTCTTTGTTGTCTTTGGTGCGTTTGAGCGGTTCGTAGTTCATTTTTATTGGTTCGTACGGGTTCGCCATTTTCGGATGCTGCTCTTCTATTATGATCTGTTGTTTGAGACGTTCCCGTTCTTCCTATTAATATTATATAATATTCTATCAATAGATATTTTAATTAAGTTTGTTTTGTTTGTATATTTATTAGTCACCACATCTTACACCTCACATTTAATAACTAGAGCCGCCGAGTTTTGCTGGTTCTTCTCGAAAGTATAGGAAAGGCATTCTGAACCCGTGGTAGGTTTTTTTGACGATACAAAAGCACTTGTAAAAGTTTTATATGCATAAAATATCTTTCTAGTTCTCTATACCTATATAGATAAGGCCTGCGACTGCATCCGCGTGGATTTCGGATTAAAAATCCCGAGCAAACTCTTCGATTTTCCGGGACAAAAAGTAACTTTTGCGGCGTGAACGAAAGACGAATATACAAACAAACACTTTTTCGCATTTATAATATGGATATTGGATAGTGATACAGATTGCACATCAGACAAATATTAAACAATTCAAAAAGTGGATAAATGTACACTAATCACTAGTTACTACATCACGTAACGAATATTAGCATTACCATCCGCGGATATTCGCATATTTTGCATATTCGCATTCGCATTCCGCGAAATTACTGCGAATGTTTCGCGGTGCATTTCGCATGCTGCATGTTATAGCAAATTAAGCTTTTAGTTCATTATATATCTGGAAAGTGTAAAAAAAAAGTTTGAACATGAAAAAATAACTTTTAATTTAGTATCTAATTGTGAAAACCTTTTATTTGCTTGTAGTTACTTAAGTTTAAGATTATAATAGATTAATGTAAGCTGTACCCGTAGTACAAGATTTTACGTCTCACCAAACGAAACCAAATTCGAGAGTCGAAATACTTCCGCGTTACAGTAAAATGGACCTAAACAGCCTTGAATTGAAGTCAAATATTCAATGCCACTGATTTTAATTTCGCAATGTTTCCGCTTGGAGCGCTGGCTGTAGAAGTGTAGACAAACTTGAGCTTTAAAACAAGGCATTTAAGATCCAGTTTACTGTAACGCGGAAGTATTTCGACTCTCGAATTTGGTTTGGTTTGGTGAGACGTAAAATCTTGTACTACGGGTACTGTTGGTTCTAATAAAAAAATAAAAAAGTATTGAATGTACCTTTGATTTATTGATAGTAAGATGGTGCAAAGCCTTTAGTCCTTTCAGAGCATGTCGCAAGGCGCGTCCGCAGCGGGTTGCGGGTTCAATCCCGAGACCTTTACCCGGATCTGTCTTGGCTTTCTCGTCCTGTAATTAATTTTGTGTATTTCAACTTTCAAAGTATCTTGTGTAGGTAATAGTTATATGCAATATCTGTCACCTCGAAGCACCGCAGCTCGAAGTCTCAACCACGACGCGTGCGCGAACTGACTCCCTTGAAAAAGGACCCCGGATGGGTTCGAAACTAGTCGGGCTAACGTCGACTAAACACGTGAGTACAGCCGGTGACAGATATTGTATATGTGAGAGCTACTCTATATAAATAACACATGAGAGTGTTACGGATACAACTATCCTTACCTATCTAGTATTACTAGTATTATTAGTAGTAGTAGTAGTATTACTAATCTACTCCATTTCTATATTACTGTAATAAATATCTAAATCCGGAGGTGGGCGCTAATAGCTGTAACACAGTTTTTTTTTTAACTAACACAGCTATTACCGTTTCCCTAGTGTTTATGTTCATATGTAAATTTGAAGAATAAATAATTTTTATTTTTTTTATTTTTTTTTATCTATATAAAACCCAGGCATCGCCGGGGGAGCTAACATGTCGTCTAGCAGTCCAGCTACGTGTAGAAATTTGCCATCTCATCACGTTCCGGCACATGGAATCATCAAGGTCTGCAGCCACCAATGTACGTGATCTCTGGTGCTAACCGACCACAGAACGGTAGAGGGGAAATCGATATAAAATCGATAGAGTTAGTTTTAAGGCGGCATTAATCTAGCATAAGTAGTATTGTAATTTAGATAAAGTAAGGGCCTTCGTGTCCCAACGTCGACACGAATGGCCAAATAAAATCATATTTGACGACCTCCCTGGCGCAGTGGTAAGCGCTGTGGTTTTAATAGTGGGAGGTCCCGGGTTCGATTCCTGGCAGGGGTTTGGAATTTTATAATTTCTAAATTTCTGGTCTGGTCTGGTGGGAGGCTTCGGCCGTGGCTAGTTACCACCCTACCGGCAAAGCCGTGCCGCCAAGCGATTTAGCGTTCCGGTACGATGCCGCGTAGAAACCAAAGGGGTATGGGTTTAATAAAAACTGCCATACCCCTTCCAGGTTAGCCCGCTATCATCTTAGACTGCATCATCACTTACCACCAGGTGAAATTGCAGTCAAGGGCTAACTTGTATCTGAATAAAAAAAAAAAAAAAAAAAAAAATCACAACCAAAAGGGAGTCTATTTCCAACCCCGCTCCAGGTAAGCCGCCCTTACGTAACTTGCGCGAGAGCTTATTTTGCTCTAAACTTTTTCACTTTATTGGCAGCGCGGTTCAAGTGGACCTACCTACTATTCAGTATTCACGTTACGTCTAGTTACTATTGTTTCTCACACTTTCGAGTTGTCGATTTTTTTTTTAATTATTGGCTTGGGCAGAATTATCGTTGAAAATGAACTGGACAGGTAAGAAATTCTAAAAAGAACAATGACTTATACACAATGTTTTAACTGATATCCAAAACGATACCGTCTATGCGACGATTCGTTTGTGCAACACTGCAGGTCTCGTACGCGTAGCGTCGTAACGATACGCTTACGATACGACTACGCTTACGACCCGTGTGCGATTTGCGAAGGAGCTTAGGTGTTAACTTACGGTATGGTGTGAAGAATTTCTATGGCCAATGTCTCTGAGAGCGAGTCCACGCACTTGTAAGGCAAGCTCCGTACTTTCACTGCTGCTCTCTCGCTCGCACACACCTGGCTCACTGTGGTCATCTCCCTCGCACTTCTCGTCCTGGAGCAAAATGTATTGTGTTTATGTATTTACATATCCAAATGCTACAGGTATAACATACCTGACATCGCTACACAAAAAAAGTTTGCCGAACCTAAAGTTAATTCAAAGTTATTTCGTCTGTCCACCTAGTGGGGGGGGGTCTTCCAATGCTGCGTCTTCCGGTGCGAGGTGGCCATTCCAGCACCTTGGGACCCCAACGTCTATCGATTGTACGAACTATGTGCCCTGCCCATTGCCACTTCAGCTTCGCAACCCGTTGAGCTATATCGGTTACTCTAGTTCTCCTACGGATCTCCTCATTTCTGATTTGATCATGTAGAGAAACTACGAGCATAGCTCTCTCCATCGCCCGCTGAGTGACTCTTAGTTTTCTTATGAGGCCCATAGTTAGCGACCATGTCTCGGATCCATATGCCATAAAATAAGTGAATGATGAATAAATGTGTGTGATTTTATTTTCTTAGATCTACCCGTAACATCTCTCTTCTGCCTTTACCTTCGATTCCGGTTCCGGTTTCGATATAACCAATTTAACAAGTCCGTTTCCTATATAACCACTTCCGTAACATCCCTGGTCCATACTAATCCATACTGATATTTCATGAATAAGTCTGACATTGATATGTTCTTTTTAGTTGAAATGTGTAATTACCTTGTCTGTGGTGTCGCTCATAATCTCGACTTTATCGCTCGCTTCGTCCTTGTCCGTTATGTTGCTGTCTCTTTCGCACCCACTGTCAACATCAGAAGGGGGATGCCCAGGAAACTCCGCATAGTTCCCGAAATCTGACTCCTCTTCCGAATCCGAGCTTTCGTCTGCAAATAGAATATATAATTTCATACAATATGATCAGTTCCCCAAAAAATAAATATAGTGTGTCTTTTAAATCTTCTCTTCCGTCGAAGTAAATGCGCGCGCCATTACTTTTTTCAAAATAAGTCGCCAAAAGTTTTTTGTTATCATGTCATTTAGTTGGTAAGAAATAGCTTGGTACAACCTCGGTACAAGATGGCGGCTTTAAGATAGCCATTCTGTTTGGCTATTTTCGAAAAAAATCTGTGTTATTTTCACGCAATCTCCCAAGTCAAATAGAAAAGTGGACATACAGATGAAGAAACAACAAAGTCATTGTTAAAAAGCCTTTTCAAGATATCAAAAAATTTTGTGTTCTTACCATTGACTTAGGTATATATTACTTCGTATGGTCAGGGCCATTGAACAAACAAAATGGCACCGACTCATTGGTGCTTTAGCACCAATGCAACCTCAGTGACGTCTGGATTTCAAACGGGTCGTTCATTAGTATCCAAGCGGTGGCGCTGATTTTTTGATTGCAAAACCGTGAAAAGTTTTGTTCGCGTGGGCATATCTTGTCTTCTTGATGGTTATGGTTATGGTTATGATGGTTCTTACCTTTGAAGTTCGGACAAGCTGGGTTTGTGGTAGCAGGAACATATAGATCCGACAACATATAGTGGGAAGACGCCACAATCTGGGGGTACCTCTCAACCTTCAATAACTCCACAACATGTTCCAACAATTGCCGGACATGTCTGGACCTGTTCATCAATTGCATATTCCTTGCCACTCTATACAATAACATTGCAACTGGTATTGTAAACGCATTGCCCATAGTCTTTGGAAATTTTTGGACATTAAATAGTTAAGTGGAGAGACAGACGGACGGACAACAAAAGTGACCTTTGAAAATCACTTTAAGTACATCAAAAAAATCTGTGCTTACCTTTGAAGTTCGGGCAAGCTGGATTTGTCGTAGCGGGAACATACAAATCTGATAACATATAGTGGGAAGACGCCACGATCTGGGGGTACCTCTCAACCTTCAATAACTCCACAACATGTTCCAACAATTGCCGGACATGTTTGGACCTGTTCATCAATCGCATATTCCTTGCCACTCTATATAATAACATTGCTACGGGCGTTGTAAACGGATTGTCCATAGTATCCGGACATAGAGACGTCAAATCGTAGAGCTTCACCACATCATCATGCGGACCTTTGAACAACCAATACGTATGGCCCGCTTTCGTCGCGTTAGATTTCAAAAAGGATAGGATATTTTGAGCAACATTCCTTATGACTTTCGGTGAGAATCTACTGTTCTCCATATTGGGTAAGTCCTCAGTTTTCATCGGCTCGTACTTTTGGACTATTCCATCTAAATGGTAGCACATTAATACTTCTGGGACATTGCACATTAAGTTGTCCAACCAATAGTCGATGCCTGTTAGTACGTTGATGGCTTCTCTGGCGTCTCGCAAACGTAAGCTGACGCAAGGTCGGTCCTTGTCGCCGAAGATAGGAAGGTTGCTGCCTATTAACATATGGATGTCTTCGAAAGTCCAGAGGACATTGCGGTTGAAGTTTTGCTCTTTCGCTGGTTCGGCTTCTGGACGGGTTTCGGGTTCTGGGAGAAATGGTCCTAGAAACAGAAATTTCAAAATAACTGACTATGTTTTTTTAAATAATCTAAATTACTCAATCATTCATCAATCAATCATCAGGAGATAGTTTAAGCGAAACTAGATTAAAAATTATTACACCAAAACTGGTACATCACTACCACTTTTATAATTCATCATCATCATCATCAGCCTGTGGACGTCCACTGCTGGACAAAGGTCTTATAGAAAAGAAAAGAGCGCCACTACACCCCAATCCTCAGCCTTTCTCATCCAGCCACTTTCCGCCAGCCTCTTTATATCGTCGGTCCATCGTACTGGAGGGCGTCCCACACTACGCTTGCTTAAACGCGGTCTCCACTCAAGGACTTCCCGGCTCCAACGGCCATCGCCTCTACGACAGGCATGAGGCATGCCACTGCCACTTTTATAAGTCGCATCAGCAAAATTATGAAATGAACTGATAAAATAGTCCAATTGTGTCTATTTATCTTAGACAGATGTAAGGGGAGGAAATGGAAGCTATTGCTTGTTTGGTTGTAGGTAAAGTGTATATTCACCGGGTAAGCACATGGGCGGGTGCGGAGTCTCGGCAGGTAACGGCTGCGGGCGCTCCGCCACACTGTGCGATAGGAACTTATGAGTCAGCTGTAACGCTGAACTGGGGCTAGGCGCCAGCGTCAGCGACATGCGCTCCTGTATAAAACAGTCATATACCATTTGAGGAGCTGGCAAACAGAACAGGACTTATGGATGACTTCCCTGGCACAGTGGTGACCGCTGTGTTCTTATAAGTTGAGGTTCCGGGTTCAATTGGGTATAACACATAAAACTAACAAACGACGTGGATTTTAGGTATTTAATAAATTATTCTCTGTAATTATTAAATCACCAGCTGCCCCGGCGAACTTCGTACCGCCTAACAGTCGATTCTTTAATTTTTTTAATACCATAACTTTTTCTCTCCGTATGAACCATCCTCGTACTTCAAGGAATATTACAAAAAAAGAATTAGCGAAATCGGTTTAGCTGTTCTCGAGATTTGCGATCAATAACACATTCAGCGATTCATTTTTATATATAGAAGAAGATTAGATCATCATTTCATAATCAATTTTAATTCAATAATTCACCTCCACTGTTTTAAAGAGAAAGTTTATTTTATATTTTTGCTGTTGCTTGTAAAACAACGATTAAATTCAACAAATCTATTCTATCGTCCTTACCTTTTCGGACATAGTTTTCAATATGTTCTCATAGAAGAAGTCCTTCAGCCAGGACCATTCTGACTTCATGAGATACTCGTACACGTCAAAATCATCCAACAGCAGTGTATTCTCCACTCTGTGTACCATCATGCTTACCTAGAAATAAGGTGCTATTTTATTAACTTCAACAGTTAGAGTACGCGGCCGAAAGTAATGTACATTGACCTTTAGAAGGAGATAGCAGATTTGTGGAGCACCGTCTCCCTCGTTTTTTTTTTTTAAAAAAAAAAAGGAAAATTAGGTACTCAATTGTATTACGATCTAGCCTAACTCATGACTTATAAATAATTTTATTTTAACCTAAACTTATAAATTATCTTATATACTAAGATATCTCTCTCGTTGAGACCGACAAAATGTCATATAGGTATGAGTGACAGAGATAATGCTCTACAAAGTCGAAATGTCATTCTAAGGGCCGATGTACATTACTTTCGGCACTGTAGTTTTGGATTAAATATTTTGAATTCCTCTGTGATCCCTCAAATCTGTAAAAAAAAACAACCTACCTACACATTTTTGCATTTCAAAAAAAAAAAAAAATTTAATACAAAACAGAACATTTTAAAAAGTTTTTGTGACCATTTCAATTGTATTATTAGGTAATACTTACAGTACCATTAGGCTGGTAAGGCAGTTTGAGAAGTTTTTTAATACACTCTGCATCTGATATCACATCTACCTCACCAACACAGTCTGGGAACATGTGCGCCATTCTAAAGCTATAATGATATAAGATAACTAATTAATTCATTAATTTAATTTTAAATACATATCAAAATATAACTATTAATTTAAAAGAATACAAATCACGTCGCAATGGTTGCGCAAATTGCGACGCGCATTTTTTGCATAGGTATAGTTGAGGACCTAGAGTGACATAGGCTTCTTATTATCCTGGGCAATCAAAGAGTTCCCACAGGATTTTTAAAAAACCTAAATCTATGCGTAAGAAGTTGCGGGCATCAGCTAGTCATCTAAATATATAAAAGAAAAATGTACTGACTGACCTATCAACGCACAGTTCAAACTACTGGACCAATTGGGTTGAAATTTGGCATGCAGACATCCAATAAAAAAGGATTTTTGAAAATTCAACCCCTAAGGGGGTGAAATTTGTGTAGTCCATGCGAACGAAGTCTCGGGCATGAGCTAGTATACCTGGATAGGCCGCTATCTCTCGTCAGTATCTGCTTCAGGCCATATGAGTCTATCCCACCCCAGTTGGAGGGTGGTAGGTTGAGATCTGTGTTACATTGCAGGCGCGCATATCCCACAGGGCTCTGAAATGCTGTGTACTTCACCACAGCTGTTGACTTCACACCAGGAGACGGACTGCGATCCTGTAAAAATAAATAATGTGGTTAATTTTGTTTTTATTAATGTAAGCTGATTAGTTGGTACTCCAATGGAGTTGCGAGCCGAATAGTCCTTGAGTGGAGACCACGTTTAAGCAAGCATAGTGTGGGAAGCCCTCCAGCACGATGGACCGACGATATAAAGAGGCTGGCAGGAAGTGGCTGGATGAGGAAGGCTGAGGACCAGGTGTGGTGGCGCTTTTAGGGAAAGCCTATGTCCAGCAGTGGACGTCCACAGGCTGATGAGGATGAAGCTGATTAGAACACTGGTCAAATCCTTCAACAGGAAGGTACCCTCTGAGTCACTGTGGTCTATACAGGCACATGTACAACCTTAAGCTCCAGGGCTCGGACATCTGCAGACTGTGCCACGAGTCTGGTTTGTTGGTTTGCCCTTCAATTACGTCGCAACAGATCAACGTGATTTTTTGAATGGGTATAGTTTAAGACCTGGAGAATAACATAGGCTACTTTTTATCCTGGAAAATCAAATATTACTCACAGGATTTTTAAAAATCTAAATCCACGCGTACGAAGTCGAGGGCACTAGATAGTACTCAATAGTTATTTAAAAGTTCTTGCACCCACATGAACAAGATAAAAAGACCCCGGCTCAGCATTTATGCTGCAGGTTTTAAAAAATAAAACCTGAGCGCTCGTATTCTGCCGAATATATTATATATTTAAACCGTTACTTTTATAGAAATCAAAATGTACAGCCAAACTGTTCCTCTTAAATAAATCTAAAAAACTTATCACTAGTACGTAATTTATTTAGGCGGATGAATAATAAAAATAATAAACTTACAGGCCTCATCTTAAAAATAAAATTGCAGAGTAATGTTACCAATGGCTTTGGCATATATTTGCAATGTCAGGTGAATCATATGGACCTCTGAAGGTATTCCAGAAAATATAAAATATCAAGGTAAGAGTGGATAAGGTCAACGGTAAGTTTATAAACAAATTTTGAGGTTACCTTATTGCGATTGCAATCACTTTCGCTCTCGCAATCATCCATGGTTGAATTTCCTATTCAAGAATCCTTGTAAATTAATTAGGTACAACTTGTAACTTACTAATTATCCGTACGAGGAAATAATTGAATGCAAAAAAAGAAATTTAAAATTGTTTTTATCAAAAATGTCTTTCTCTTTCTGTCACTTTAACACTCGTCTTCTTCTTCTTTTTTGACACTGACAATGACGCACGGTGAACATTCCTATTAATTGTGCATTTCCTTCTTTAGCATTTAGTTTAAGAAACTATAGGTTTATGTAACTTTTTCAAAGCGATTGTTACATAAAATAAATTAAATTTTATATTTCTAAGTTTATAAATATACTTTAATACATAATTTGTTAAAGATTTATACCGATTTTACAATCTACTTTCAATAAAAATAAATAACATTTTTTTTACAATCAATGTGCCATATGCGAAAAATTGAAATGTAAAATTCTTATGGGGATTCGAATTCGAAGATCAGCCAAATAATTAAATTATCGATATTAGTCAGAAAATTATCAAGCAACTATATTATTTATGTACTCATTAGATTTTACAAAGTTTACATACCTATAGAATAGAAACCCGAATGATCCCTCAAGGATTTCGTCAGAAGAACTTTTGCAGTTGTAAATCAAGTTTACTTGTAAATATCAAATGTATAGCAAAAGTATTCTTGGCACCATTCCACGCGGTCATGATTTATATAGTAATTAGATAAGGCTAGCTTTAAGTTTTATTGTATTAAAAAAAAAAAAAAAAAAAAAAAAAAATACATAAAATAGTTTACTTGACCGTTGATAGATACATCGATATCGACTTTTTTGACAAGCTAAATTATTCAAACTCTAGGCCGGTATTTTTCCGATCTTAAAATTTCTCTTTTTCTATTAGGTCAAGTTATTTTTGTGCTAAAAATAGATAATTCATGAGGAATCTATAAATAAAACATACTGAGGAGTGCCAAAAGTGTCCACATTAAATGAAATACACACATAATTTGGAACATATTTTATAACCTCTACTCTAAGTACTTTTGGTTGGAGTAGAATAAATGAAAATGCGTTTGTCCGTGCGATTGCTTTCGTCTGTTGTGCAAAAAAGGCCGTTCTACATCACAACACCGATATTTTACGTGAATGCTGGTAAACCAATTATGATATTTTATGAATAAACCAATCTACCTATTGCAAGTACTGAATAGTTAGTGCAGGCCTCGTAGACTTTCACATTATTGTATATTTAACATTTCCAGCTCCTCACTTAGGTCACTTATACTCGGCAGTGGTAGCAGATGCCATACAGAGATTTGAGAAGCTGGTAAATCCAGACTGCAATGTTATATTTAGCACAGGTATGTGATTATTGTTTCCTTTGTGATTGGTTGGTTAGCTAATGCTATATATAACCCCTATTTTATCCTCTTAGGGGTTGAATTTTTAAAATTATATATCATTAGCTATCTGCATGTCAAATTTCTAATCCTGCCAGTAGTTTGAGCTGGGCGTTGATAGATCAGTCAGTCACTTAGCTTTTCCTTTTATATGTATAGAAGAAGATTATGTAGCAGAGAGAGCCTTATACTAACTTTGCTCTGTAGATAGAGTATACTGTATAATCACACAAGTCATTAATTGTCAAAAAACCGGTGGTAGATGCATCTGAATATTCAAAAATACTTGTTGAAAGTTTAATTGAATAATTTTGTTTAAAGTCGTACAGGTATTGTGCCGTATGCCAGATGAGTTATGGGCAAAATCTGCTTCTTTTTGGACGCCCCAGAATCATCAACGCCAGAGTGGTCGGCCGAGGCGACGTTGGCGTGATGAATTAGATAACTTTACAGTTACGTGGCCTGAAGAGGCACGAAATAGGAAATGGTGGAAGGATCGGAGGGAGGCCTTTGCCCAGACGTGGGACAGCACAGGCTGATTTAGATTAGATTTAGATTAGAAGTCGTACAAGGCGTTTGTTTTTACAGGCACCGACGAACATGGTACAAAGGTACAACAAGCGGCAGCCAAAGCCAACCTGCCTCTACAGGAGTACTGTAACAACATATCACAGGAGTACAGAGATCTGTTCAGGGAGTTTGAGGTGGACCACACCGACTATGTCAGAACTACTGAGGAAACACATAAAAAAGCTGTGCGACATTTCTGGGTATGAACACAAAACTATCTCTTTTTCGGATGTCCATTAAAAACATTATTACTATCCATCCATACTCGCTAATATTATAAATGCGAAAATGTGTCTGTCTGTCTGTCTGCTAGCTTTTCACTGCCCAACCGTTTAACCGATTTTGATGAAATTTGATACAGAGTTAGCTTACACCCCAGGGAAGGACATAGGACTTTTTGTCCCGGAAAATCAAAGAGTTCCCACGGTTCACATTTTTAAAACCTAACTCCACGCGGACAAAGTCACGGGCATCATCTAATACTTAATATTATAAACTAGCTGATGCCTAGGATTTATTTATTATATATATATATTGGTTAGGACATGCAGTATTCAATCTGGCCACCGCATGCACCTTTAACTTTCAGAGTTATGTGCGTTTTAAACTATGAAATATCATTTTATTAACAGTGAAGAAATACATCGTGAGGAAACCGGCATGCCTGAGAGTTCTCTATTATGTTGTCAATGGTATGTGAAGTTTGCCAACCTGCACTTAGCCAGCACAGAGGGCTATGGGCAAACCCTTTTCATTCTGCGAAGAGACCCATGCAGAGTTGATGTTGATGATTGTCATATTCTATTATTCCAGAGAAAGCTAGTGAAAAACGACTATATCTACAAGGCAAAATACTCAGGATGGTACAGTGTTAATGATGAAGCATTTGTACCAGAAACACATACTAGAGATGAAATTACAGAAGACGGGAAGGTAACTAATCATTATCATCATCATCATCACCAACCGATAGACGTCCACTGCTGGACATAGATGAGAGAGAGACCTATGTCCAGCAGTGGACGTCTACTGTTGATAATGATGATGATTGTAATGTTCTATTATTTTTAGGTTAAAGTATCGATAGAATCTGGTCATCGCGTTGAATGGACAGAAGAAACTAACTATATGTTCAGACTGAGCGCCTTCAAAACACATCTGCAAGAGTGGCTTAAAACAGGTAAATATTTGACTATAAAATAAGAAGACAAATATTTGACAAAACTGATTGAAAAGACGAAAATCCGATGACAATGTCTGATGAAGCAAAGTGAATGAGTCGCCAGAAATATCTGATGGAATAGTGACTGACCGACGACACTATAACTTATCAGATGATAAATGACAAAAAATTGCTAAATACTTTAAAGGTAAATTGATAAAGAACAGTACAGTTACTGTCGAATAAGTGACTGACTGATGTGATGATTAACTACAGTAGTTTACAATGAATCAAAGCGCGAACCATGAAGCGGATTATAGCACATTAAGCTTTTGGTTCATTGTATATCCAGGATTTCCGCAAAATAACATCTGCTTGAATACAATAAATACAGTAGTTTAGTAATAAATAAACAATTTAAAGGTGTCTGACAAAATATAATAGAAAGTTAAATAACAAGTGGGACAGTTAATATCATCATCATTTTATGATCAGGTTGAAAAAGTGATGAAAAAATTTTGACGTCGACGTTATATTTGCTACAGATGGTGTGATCCAACCAAACAAGTTTCAGAAGCAGCTACAAGAATTCTTATCGAGTAGCGCTTACTTCCCTGATATTTCCGTTAGCAGGCCTTCCTCGAGAGTGCATTGGGCTATAAGAGTAAGAATCTTTTAGTTTAACTTCGAAAAGTTTGCTTTAATAGCCTCCTTGGTGCCTGGTGAGCGCTTAGATCTTATATTATGTGTGAGATCTTTCGATTCCCGGGCAGATGCAATTTTGGGAATCTATAATTTCTATATTGGTATTAGCCCATCAGCTTGACATCATTTAACCAAGAGATATAATTATCTCTAAGTATTTAATAATGAAGTTGTCTACATAAATGCGAAAGTGTGTCAGTCTGTCTGTTTGCTAGCTTTTCACGACCCATTTATTTAATTGATTTCGATGTTTGGTACAGAAATGTTCGCATCACGGAGACACGGCTACTTTTTATCTCGAAAAATTAAAGAGACACGACAAAATCTAAATCCACGCAGATGATGTCGCGGACATCATGTCAATTTATTGCCAAATGTCACAAGATACCAATGTGGGGTAGAAAATCTTAAAATGCCTTTTCATTTTTTCACCAGGTGCCTCTATTTTTATTTCATCTTCTCACCAGGTGCCTGATGACGAAGAGCAGAGTGTGTACGTGTGGCTGGACGCTCTGGTCAACTATCTGACGGTAACTGGCTACCCTGATGATGACCTGATGAAGACGAGACGTGCTTGGCCGCCTGATGTCCATGTTGTTGGCAAAGATATACTCAAGTACGTTTGTTATATTCCCATTCACTTTCAATATAAGTACCTCCAAATTAAGAGTGAATAGACATCTTCTAGGCAACCGCGCTCCATCTTATACTGTATCATCACTAGCCAGCAGGTTTGATTGCAGCCAAGCGCTGGTATATAAACTTTAAAAAATAATTGTTTGTCAAAAATGTTGACAGTGTAAACTTTTTATCTCAATCCATCGCTGGCCTACTAAACACGGGTCTTCTTTTAGAATGAGAAAGGTATAGGCTTTAGACCACCATCCTAGCCAAGTGTGGATTGGCAGACTTCACACACCTTTATCGAAAACTTGGGCATATGAGTTTCCTTTACCGTGAAAGCTAAAGAAGTGAATTTAAATTGCACACAACTCTAAAAAGTTAGAGAATCGAATCATTGATCTATTCCCATTAAAAATTATTATTCTAGATTCCACGGCATCTACTGGCCAGCTTTCCTGATGGCCGCCAAATGGCACCCGCCGCGAAGAATCGTGTGCCACTCTCACTGGACGGTGGACGGCACCAAGATGTCCAAGTCTCTGGGCAACGTGGTGTCGCCGGGCGCCGTGTCCGCTGCCTCCGCCCTGCGGTACATGCTGCTGAGGGAGGCTACTATGGCTGATGACGCTAGTGAGTATGTTTGATGGTTCGCCCTCCACGGGTTTTTGGGTATCTGGGCGTTTTAGAAGATTTTATTAACATACTACCCGGTACAGACGAGGTCTTATTCGGCCTTAATGCATTCTGCAGTCAGCCGTTAATTGCCCAGAAGATGATATTATGTAATAAAGTCAGTTGCAAAAAAAACTGAGCGTAAATACTTCGTCAGCGTGATTGAGTTTCGCGCAGCGCCATCCAGTTTACAACGCAGAAGTTAATAGGTTGTAGTGCAGCGTTAGTTTGGTACTACTTACCACAACTTACTTACTTAGACAAGTTTAGACAAAGATGCCACGGCGTCCATTGGCTAGTTTTACTAATCGCCGCCAAATGGCAACCGCCTCGAAGAATCGTGTGTCACACTCTCACTGGACAGTGGATGGCACCAAGATGTCCAAGTCCCTGGGCAACGTGGTTTCTGGCTGTTTTAGAAGATTTTAGCGATACACTTCCAAAAAAAGGCGAATGCAGTTTTGCTCTTAATGGATCCTGCAGCCAGTCATTTACTTCTCAAAGGACAAAGTCCCAACAAGAGCGGAGCTAAATACCTCGTTAGCGTGATTTAGCTCCGCGCAGTGCCATCTAGTATACATTGTGGCTAATTCCGTTGTACACAATCTCTAAACTAAACTAAAATGATTATGTCTAAATCTATTGCTATCCCTTTCATAATGTTGCTTGCAGAAAAGGATAGCACTAGATTTAAACCTATTAATTTAGTTTAGGTTTAGAAATTGTGTACAGGAGAATTGGCCCCAATGTAGAAGTTACTGAACTAACTAAGTCTAACTGCAATTGGAATGCAATTGACATAACTGCATCGTCTAGTCTAGGTCTCTTATAGGAACTTCCACGGTACACGGCACACGGATAGTAATACGTATATTATGTATTTATTTATAGATTACAGTGAAACAAAGCTGATCAACATAGCAAACTCCGAGCTAGCAGACACACTGGGCAACCTCGCGTCGCGCGCCACCGGCGCCGCGCTCAACCCGCGCGGGGAGTTCCCGGCGCTGCACACGCACGAGCTGACCAAGTGCATGAGCAAACACGTCACGGCTGACTTGGTGGACCGGCTCGACAGACTGCCTGGTGAGTTGACACATAGCGGCTGCCTGGTGAAATGACACATGGTGACCGCCTGGTGAATTAACACATAGTGGTTACCTGGTGAGTTAACACATAATGACTACCTGGTGAGTTAACGCATAGTGACTGCCTGGTGAATTGACGCAAAGTCACCACTTGGTGAGTTGACATATTGACTGCCTGGTGTGTTGACACATAGTGGTTACCTGGTGAGTTAACATATAGGGACTACCTGGTGAGTTAACACATAGTGACTGCCTCGTGAGTTGACACATAGTGGCTACCTGGTGAGTTGACACAGTCACTGCCTGGCGAATTGAAACAGTGACTGCCGAGTGAGTTGGCAACTTAGTGACTAGACCAGACCTGCTAATTCTGGTCTAATCTAGTTCAGTGAAAATGACTTGAACCGAAAAAAACGTAGAAGCTTTTGTCGGACATCCCCTGGACCCCAATGCCCAAAGTATATCGTTATTTAATTAAAGTGTTTTGTTTTAATTCAAGTATTTCGTTATTTTCCAGACATTTGCCACCAACACTACACTAACTACCAATTCTACAAAGTGGTAGACTCAGTCATACACGTGCTACACCTAACCAACCTGTTCTTCGAAACCATGAAACCATGGGATCTTAAGAAGAAGTCAGAGTGCCAGAAAGAGTTAGACATTATCCTCCACATCACCTTAGAAACTCTAAGAATTTGCTCAATCATCCTACAGCCGATAATACCCAGTATGACGAATAGGTTGCTAGACAAATTACAGATACCGAAAGATTCGAGATACTGGCAACACTGTGAGAAGCCATCTTGGAGAGTCGAAGGCGCCATTTTCGAAACGAAAAACATTCAAAGTGGGAAATTCGTACTTTTCCAAAGGATATACGCGGACAAAAAGAAAATGCAAAAGAAAACCGCTAGTGGATAGAAAAAAATTCAATGTGGACTACAGACAGAATCATCATCATGATGATAATCCAGCACCGGCTCACTACAGAGCACGGGTCTTGGTCATAGTCTACCATGCTAGCCAAGTGCGGATTGGCGGACAGAAAGATCTTAAAGTCTAGAGTGAATCGGCATCTTCTAAGCAAGCGCGCTTCATCTTAGGCTGCATCATTACTTGCTACCAGGTCTGATTGCAGCCAAGCGCTGGTCAATAAATTAAAAAAAACCGGTTCGCGCAACGAGGATTCCGTACTACAGTCTTATTTTTTCAACATTTTGCACGATAAATTCAAAACTATGATGCATAAAAATAAATAAAAATCTGTTTTAGAATGTACAAGTAAAGCCCTTTCATATGATACCCCACTTGATATAGTTATCTTGCTTCGAAAATTGAAAATACAAATTTTTAGTTCATGACCACAATTAAATTTTTTTATGTGATATAACCACAAATTCACGGTTTCAGATTTTTCCCCTAATGTCTGCTATAGACCTACCTACCTGCCAAATTTCATGAGTCTAGGTCAACGGGAAGTTGACAGACAGTCCGACAGAGACAACAAAGTGATCCTATAAGGGTTCCGTTTTCCTTTTGAGGTAGGGAACCCTAAAAAAAGTGAAACTTAAAACTATAAAAAAATTACTTAGAAGTTGTAAAAAAATGTAAATAAACTTACGACTTTTTAGAAAATTGTGTTAAACACTTCGATACTCGGAAATATAATATGATAGAGATCTCTTATAGAGATAAGTGCTTCCCTGTCCACTTTTACTTTAATTTTTGGTACAAATAAATTTAAAAAAGACGGTACTTTACATATTACTTACATGTTACTTTGGTCAGACTTAAGATTGAGTTAACTTGAGACGATTTATGTGAGAGATATAGCGCTGTCTAAGTCTAAGCTAAGTCAGAGTGCGCTCTATAGATCGCACCCTTATTATTGTGTTAACAACAATTCTGTTAAAAAGTTGTAACTTGTAAATGAATCTTAAATGCAACTTTAAAAGGTGCATTTCTCAGTAAGTAGTTAGTTTTTCAGACTGATTTCCTTTACATAATTACATAATATGAATATTGTTGAATAAATGCGTTTAATTTTATATTATCTTTTTATTTACCTACTGACCCTTTTGCCTCATTTGATTTACGTTTTTTAGGACTCCTTACCCAAATGGTGCCAAAGGGAACCCTATTACTAAGCCTCAGTCTGCCCGTGAGTCTGTCTGTAAATAATAAAAAATTCAAATTTGCCGCCATGAAAATTAGAATTTATTGTACGATGGTACGAAACCGTTCGACGAGTCCAACTCACACTTGACCAATTTTTTGTTTTAAGTCGACTGAAGGGTTAGTATGGGTTTGAACATCTTGACAACCAACGTTGATTTCGAGAATCGAAACACTAGACGTCAAAGTAAAATGAACCTAAACGACCTTGTTATCGCCCATTCATCTAAAGGGGAGTCCTAAGAGCAATTCATAAGTGAAAATAGCTAGTACTGATATTATGTTTAGGTCGAGGTATTTTACTTTGACGTTTTGGTGTTTCAATTTTTTAAAGAAAATCCCTTTTTGTTGAACTCTGGAGTTTTATGAATGATTTCCCAATGTTTTTGTTTTTGTAAAAACCGTAGGATTGGGTAAGTATAGGACAAAAATCAAACAAGGCATACTATATCGGAGTCAATTTATTTATGAATACGCTTATTAAATAATAATTAATATTTGCATCAAAATACTGCAATAACGACTAACAGTACCAAGAAAGCTAAGTTTATACTAACACTATCCTACAGCCTGCGGTGTTGGTGTTTATTCATACAAGTCACATACAAAAATTTACTTTTGTACTTATTATTTTGCTTAATGGTTTTTAGTAGTAATTATCTTTGTAATAGATAGCTTTAGGATTTCATTTTATAATCTAGTAAGATTCCGACGGTTTTTTAATTTTTTATACGTCTTTTTCACTGCTTGACTGAGATGGCTCATGAAGTAGGGTACTGCAGGAGAGGGACAGCGATATTGAATTTCTTGATTTTTAAGACAACTGTCACCCTTCCGCAACCCACACCTTACCTCATGAGAGACTCAACGAAACGGTATACCTATATAAGCATATTTAAAAATGTTTGTATTTAAAATAAACCCTGTGTAAAAATCCTGAAAAAAAATTATATTAATTATGAATAAACACCACACGTTTTTCCAAATCTTTACCTTGAGAAGTCCTTACCAAGTACAGTATATAAATATAAAATACAAAATAATATCTCGATACAATAATTTATCATTACAAATTACAATACAAGTAAGCCCGAAGCTCTAATGTAATTTTTCAAAAGTGTGGCTAATTTTGTTGTACCTATACCATCTCTAAACTATATGCCTAACTGTCTAAATATAATGACATCCCCGTATCCCTTTCGTGCGTAAAATAATAGCATTAGATTTAGAACTGTTAATCGAGTTTCATTGAATCTGTTATTTAGTATGGACCGGGAAACGTAATTTGACAGCTCTATACTTTGGCAGAATGCAGATTTACTTAGCTATCACGTTTTAACTTGAAAAGTTATACTAGAGCCTCAGGGCTTTAGTCGAAATGCATCCGTGAGTATGATTCAGGTTATGATTCAAGAATAAAGTGTAATTTGATTTGTGGAACTTTATACAATATACTTTTAACTACTCTGCTTGAAAAAAAAAAGTATTTTAGATTTTTTAAGCTTCCTAAGCTGTCAGGTCTGTTTTACCACAAAAAATTTAGACTGTTTAAACAGTTGTTACACTCGGTTACCCTAAACAACGCATGTGTTTAACGACAATTTAAACCACATAAATTTTTTGTGCTAAGTCCGTGAGTGTTAAAAAGTTTAATTAATGTTTTTTTTTTCGATTTTTAAATCTTTCGGATGTGTAAAAACAACATATTTCTATTATTGGTTATTTATAAAACATTAGAATTACCCGAATAGGTAATAAAGATTGGTTGAAAAATAATACTCTTTAATTATTTTTACATAATAATATTATTATTTAACCAATAGTATTTCAGCCTACAGCGTTGCCTGTGGCACGGACCATTTCCAGGCTTTTAGAATCCACTTACATCAAATTCACCTTTAAATTAATATTATACAATACATCTATACAAAAAACGCTCTCAATTTCCGACTCTTAAAATAATGTAGGTATATATCAGTAGAACTACTATGAGTTTCAAAATTTTTACTCTCAAAATATATTTTAATATCTTTATAACCGTGCTAATTTGGATGTACCTTAACATACTCTAAACTAAATTTATAGATTCAAAATAACGCTATACTTATCACAATATACTGTGCGGAAAAGGATAGGATACTTTTGAATCTGTCAAGTTAGTTCCCCGCGTAAACAAACACTGGAGGCGTTGAACAGTTTGTCACGTACTTACTAATACTTTAGACGCCATCGAGTAACGATTTTAAAACTCATACTAATCCTTCAAATGCTCGATATTAAAAAAACAGTTCTCGATATGAATTGACTTTGTTTAACACTAAAATTGCAATTGTTTGTGCGAAAAGTTGACGAGTTTTAAGACAGAGATAGCAATGCTCAAATTGTTGTCTCCGTCTAAAATTGTTAAGGTTTCATGTTTAGGGCGCTTTTAGTGTCACGCGGATTTGCTCACGCACGCGGGATTGGACCGCATGCGTAGCATCCGCAAAGAACAATTTCATATAGGTATCTATTGTAAAGCGTGATAAACGCACGCGGGACGCGGGGCGCTGTGCGGGGCGTCACCCCGGTGCGGGGTATCCGCATGCGTAAGCGCTGCCTACAACTTCAGTGCCCATTTTAGAGTCGAGCGGGGCGCACGCGCCGTATTGTACTACCGAAATGAAAATCGATACAGAACGAGTAATCATTGAAGTTCATCTGCGGCCCGTTTTGTGGGATAAACGCAATGAATTATACAAAAACAGGGACGCGAGGGAGGCTGCATGGAGAGATATTTTGAAGGAATTGGCACCTAACTACGAAAATTTGAGCGAAGAGGAAAGAAAAGAGGCGGGTATGTGTTTGGTTCATTATTTTATTTATACAAGCATCATTACTTTATTAATATAAGCATAATTATTTAATTCACAAATAACATCAAAAACCTTCTAAAACCTTTTGAGTTTAGTTAATTAATTATATATCGGTGTTGCCAGGAGACTTTTCCTTCATTGATAAAGTAATCTGCAAATATATCTCTGATATTACTTGCCGACGTATTACTACTTTCAGTCTGCTGCCTGGGTAGTGGTCCCGTAAAACCATTTGTGACAAATGTATGGCTGACCTTGTAGCCATCCCGTTTCCTTATGAAATTGTGAAGTACACATGCCGTCTTGACTATTAATTGTGCTAGATCTAACTTGACATTCATGGATCTGTGAAATATTCTAAATTTATTTGACATAATTCCAAAAGTGCATTCTATGTACCTTCTAGCTCTGGACAGACGGTAATTAAATATTTTCTTTTTGTAAGGTAAATTATCACGAGCATAAGGCCGCATCACATGTGATGATAAACCAAATGCCTCGTCTCCCACTATCACGAACGGCAACTTTGCTCTTACACTAGATGGATAAGCTACTTCGGGGCAAATAATAGGCAACTCTTGCGGGTCAGGGATACCCAACGTGTTACTTTCCAGTTTCGTATACAATTGACTCCTTCTAAAGATGGTTGAATCGGCGTTGCTTCCACTGGTACCGACATTAATATATGTAAAATTATAATCAGCATCACACATTGCGAGGAGCACTACAGAATAATATTTCTTATAATTAAAATATAGTGATCCACTGTGCGGCGGCCGAATCACTCTTATATGTTTTCCATCAATTGCACCCAAGCAATTAGGAAAATTTGTATATGTGAGAAATCCCTCTGCGATTTCTTTCCATTTGATCCCATTAAGCTGTGGAATACATTCAGACTTTAGTTCAATCCATATTATGTAACAAACTTGTCTTACTATTTCGCTAATTGTTGCAATTCCAATCACATAGGAATAGTGTAGATCAGTGAATGTATTACCAGTTGCCAAATATCTGAAAACAAAAACAATATATTAATAATATGATAACATAATATATTAATAATGCTGACATCAGACATAAGACAGCATGCACCGCTCGAATTTTACTTCAGAAGAAAAATAAATACCCTTAAGGTGAAAGGGCACGGAAGTAGCTAGCGCTAGAAGTTTTTAATTCGTTTTAACTACAGTACTATAGCTACGTTAGATTTCTATGATTTGCCGAAAATTTTATCATAGGGGGGTATTTATGCAGTTATGATTTCATATGAAAAGTTCGAAGTATAGTTATGTATCTCATATCTGCTAAAAGTGGCCACTTTTAGCAGATTTGAGACACATAACTATGCTGTAAATATTTTATAAGAAATCTTCTCTGTATAAATTAACCCCTATGGTAAAATTTCCGGCAAATGAAAGGAATCTAATAAATATATATAATATAATATAATGAAATATCGTTTATTTCAGGCAATATTTACATTACAAGATGTCCTCCTTCATGAAGGTTGACAGATGCAAATAAAGCAAATTTTTGTTAAAACAAATTAAAAACTTACAGCGCTAGTGACTTCCGGAAGTTTTCACCTTAATTTTGATGATGGCAAATTTTACTGTAACTAATTATTTTTGTAAAAAATGAATTATTTCGTCGATGTCTGCGCCGCGCCGCCCCGGCCGCGCCGTCTGCGTCTAGTATAAGATTCACTTTGCGCTATCGTTCGCGGCGAAATTGACCGGCCTGCGCCGGCCCGCCGTTTGCGTTGCGCCTAAGGGTACTTTTCCTTCAACTGCGGCCTTATTTTTCCACTCTGTATAGGTATATATATATATATTGCTTGATTTATCTAATGCTTCATGAGACAGTGTAAAGTTGACAACATGTGTGAATTAAGGAGGGCCTTTAATCGAATGCAGTTAAATTTCCAACTAATATCAGATTTGTACACACGGCCACAGATCAAGCTTCCCAAAACCAGTATAAACAGGACTCATGCGTTGTTTATTATCGTAGACGACTCGGCGCCCGGCGAGGCCCTAGCAAGTTCCGTTTATTGGTACTGGTTTTGGGTAACTTGATCTGAAACTGTGTGTACTTTTGCCACTTACTTATTATATTTTGTCATTTCAGACAAGAAAATACAACAACGCTGGCGAACAGCAAGGGACACTTACCAGAAAGACAAGATATCTGAAAAAAATCAGCCATCCGGCTCTGAGAGTAAGAAGAAGAAGAAGAAATATTCTTACTATGACATTTTGACTTTCTTAGACAGTACAACGGAAACTGCTGGAGAAGAGTCACTCTGTGAAGAAATGTCTGAACAAAGTAATTTAGAAACACCTAATGAGTCCACGCAACCAGATACTTCACGTCAAGAAAGTTCTCACCCAACATCAAAACAAAAACAAGTAAAATCTAAAAAGCAAGCACCATCTGAATTTGAGGCACAGTTATTAGAATGCTTAAAGTCTAATCAACAGGAGCTAGAAAGTGAGGATTTGGCTTTCTTTCAGTCTCTGCAGCCTTCATTAAAAAGATTCACTAGATATCAAAAACTAATGTTCAGAACAAAAGTGTTAAATATAGTTATGGAAATGGAAAGTCAAACACAACCTGCATACTACAGTCCCATACCTACAACAAGTTCTAGTGCTTTTACTGAGCTTGACAGTTTGTCACCGATAAATCAAGATTACCAAACCAATAGTATAATCCAGGATACTTCGAGTCTTAACGACAATGCTATTAGTTCTGCTGCAGTGAATGACAATGAAACTCTTATTTCGACTGAAAGCGGCCTGTTTAATATCACGTCTTATGACGTAATTTATACCCCAGCAACAACATCATCTACAGGCGAAAGTAATGTCAACGCTCAGGATACAAATTTACAAAGAAATGAATGATGTAAAATTTGATTTTTTAATTTATGAATAAAACTCTTTTTATTAAAATGAGTACGATTAACTTTTTTTCTCCAGTTTCTCTCTAATTGTTTGTTTAGTCATATGAGTGCGGTTGTACACACGGCACAGATCAAGTTACTCAAATCCAGTATAAGCGGGACTCCGACGGGTTACCTAAGTATGATAATACGCAAGGCGCGAGTTCCATTTATGCTGGTTTTGGGTAACTTGATCTGTGGCCATGTGTACTTTATCAGATAAAAAAAAGGATTGTGTATGTAGGTTGAACGTACCAATCCCAAACCAATTAAGGACTTTTTTTGACTTTAAATTACTGTCATGTACAAACCTATAACTTTTATCTATATTATAATAAGTAGCGTGTGATGAAAGGTAGGAATGATTCCACTTTAATGGCGACATTTTATGAGTGAAATAATCTTATTTAATGAAATTTCAACATGAAATTGAATGAAATTATGAACAATGAAATTTCAGAGTACATGACAAATTTTTTTTTGCACATGTAAATTTACACATGACAGTAATTTGAAGTCAAAAAACGTTTATCCTACCTGTTCAAATCCCTTTCCACTAAATCATAGCAGGAAATTAAATATTTAAAATTTAAAACTTACCTTAATGTAATAGCGAGCCTCTCAATCGGTTGTATTGTAATCCTTCGTAAACTGCTTTTTTGTAGCTTATTCTCAATTTTACACAACAGTTCATCAAAAGAACGAATGGACATTCGAAAGTAATTTTTAAATTTACGTTCATTATTTTGTAGTTTTCCAAAGCGTGTAACAAACGCCCCAGCAAGAAGCCTATTTTCAAGAAAGGGATCAACATGTACTCTTGTCTTCTTGTTTCGTCGTTTGTAAAGTATGTAAGCGACACATATTCTTCTGACATTGATCATTTTTGAACACGTCTATACCGTTACGCAGCCCGTAGAAAACTGAAACTCATGCTGCGTATGATCCGCAGCGTGAAATTTTACGCATGCGGTCCAATCCCGCGTGCGTGAGCAAATCCGCGTGACACTAAAAGCGCCCTTACAGGCCATTTAACAAAAATAGTATTGCATTGAAATTGTACAGACGCAGATATAATGCGTATAAAATGAGATCTCACTCTCCATTTTAACTTCATGTGTCAACTGTCACGTCAAAAGTACGATTTTAGTCCTTGTTTCTTGCTTAGTGACTTTTGGTTGTGCCATCACGGCACAATTTACTTCGCCAATGTCGCGTAGCTTGAGGAAAACACGAAGGAGGTGAGCAACCTCCGTTTCAGGATCCTACCATTAAATTTTTTTTCCAAATTTTAGTCCTTATTTTAATTCAATTCAATTTTGCTTTATGGCGTGCGGCTGCACCAGACGGGCGCAATTTACTTCGCCAATGACGTGTGGAATTGGACAGACACGTTTAAAGCTTAAAGCAAGGCTTAGACTGGCAAGAACTTCTTGCAAGTTATTCCGCAAGTAGGTACTTGCAGAATTGTTTACACTACGAGCAATTTTGTACATGTACATACATTTGTGACTTGCGGTAGTCAACTTCTGCAAGTTTTGTTGCTAATCTAAACCTCGCTTAAGAATGGTTGGGTGAATTGTACTTTTGACATGACAGTTATCACATAGAGTTAAAAATGGCGAGTGAGATCTCATTTTGTACGGCAAATACTCTCTGTAAACATGAGGCCATAACGACTAATACTATAACAAAGATTGAGCGCTCGGAACATTACCTAGGAACTCAAAATCACTGCGACATCCTTCCGTCTACGGCGCTATCTATTTACACAGTTTCGCAATCATACAGTAGGACTAAAATGATAGGCTGTCAAAACCGAATCTATCGATACACATTTGCATACAGTCTACTGATTCGCTAACTCAGTGTCTAACACTGAATGATAGCCACCAAGCTCATTTGACATTTTTTTTTTTTTTTTTTTGTTTATTTGAAAGTAATCAACAGCGTAAATACATAATTATTATTTAAATTTAAATCTAGGTATAACAGAAGGCCAAAAGAGATTACTTTAAATTATAATTAAACTATTTTAACAGAATAGAGTTAGAATAAATGTAGGTATATACAATAATAAAATAAAATTACAACAGTGTGTGTATGATTGTATGTGTGTGTGTATGCGTGTGTGAGTGTGTGCTTATGAGTATGTGTGAGCGTGTGTGCATGTGTGTGTGTGTGTAAATGGGAGTGTATGATTGCATGCATATTTAGATGTTAGTTACTTTTTTTTTTTTTGTTTTACGATGATAGTTTCTTAATTCCTTTTTAAATTTATTGTTTGATAGGTAAAATAAGTCAAACTCAGCGAACTGATTGTTATAAGTACGTACCAAGCGTGGAATTATAGAATTAAAATTT
This sequence comes from Maniola hyperantus, assembly GCF_902806685.2. Lineage (NCBI taxonomy): Eukaryota > Metazoa > Arthropoda > Insecta > Lepidoptera > Nymphalidae > Maniola > Maniola hyperantus. Next base: position 1,847,249 of record NC_048559.1, on the reverse strand, counting down.
TAATCCATAATCCTATGAAAAAATAATTTAAGTCCCTCAATGAAGCAGCAAAGTAGACCCAACCAATGTCAAAGGAGCTCGGTGGTTATCATTCAGTGTTAGACACTGAGTTAGCGAGCTCTTTCCTCGACAGGAGTGAGCGAACATACATAGCGAAGAAAATATATGTCAACAATCAATAGGATTGCGGCATTGTTCATTGGTAGTTATGCTTTATTGTTTGAACCATTTTATACCACATGTAAGGAATACTATCAAAATGAAGCTATGCGGTGTGCAGCGCTACACATAGCGTAATAAAGCTTCAAAATATTGTATAAATTATTTCGTATGGTGCATGTCGCACTAGAACAGCGCTGCACGTCGCGGCATACAGACCGTTCACTATAACTTGTCCCCTGCTGTCATGTTGGCACCATTGCTTTGTTTGCTTTATTTCTTAGAACTTAGGGTTTATTAATGTGTGATTTGCGATGGTGCCAATATTACGTCAGAACACAAGTTATAATAATTGCCTACAAGAAAATATTTTGACGTGAAGACACACCGCGCAGCGCCGCTGTAATGCGGTCCGGCCTTAATGGAAAGGTAATCTGATTTCCACATACATTCTATAGCGAAGCAGATGGATAACAGATGGGTATATTTAATTCGCAGCGGCACTAGCCTAGATTCAAGGTTACCCTACTGTATGATAGCTAAACTGTGACGTTAACATTTTTTATTCGAAACATTAAATTAAAAAGTTTAAAGAACCCCCAAAAAATGGCATCCCAAGATGAACCGATTTTGTTTTTTTTTGTGTAAAACAATGTATATTTTTACGTCAAAATAATAATTGTAGTCACACATACACAGACTCACACGTGTTATGCTCAAGGCATATTGCGGGAGAGACGAAGCGATAGGACGCGTATATCATGTTTGCACTCACTTCCAAAGAGTCAGGAACCGCTCGCAATCCCCTCGTGAACACACGTCCACAATGTGGCTGATTCCGTTGTACGCAATCTCTTAACTAAACTAAAATGACACGTCTAAATCTATTGCTATCTCTTTCAAAATCTTGCTCACGGAAAAGGATAGCACTAGATTTAGACCTGTTAATTTAGTTTAGTATAGAGATTGTGTACAAGAGAATCTGCCCCATTATGTCCTTATAAATTATAATGCGCGTACGCAGATGTGGATCGGAATTTATAGAAATGACGCGTCACTCCGCCTCTACCACAATGTGCCTTGAGCAATAGAACGGAGCTTTCGAACAAGGAAGATTGCATTAAAATCGATCCATCCGTTTATGAGGATTCCACAAATAAACGAACGCGTCAAACACACAACCCCCGTGTTATCGTGTCAGAGGTAAAATAGTACAATATAAAAGTACATACACATCAAAATGCATTTAATACTTACACCCTAATACAATATTGGAAGTATTTTCTTACTGGCAATGTACATTATGGCGTAATAGTCAAAAATATCTCCGAATTTGTGCATTTTTTTTACATTATTCATTTATTAAATTTATTAATGAGATATAAATCATTTTGCAACTTCTGGAGAGTTTCAAAGGACTCCTGCTTTTTTAGGTCAACGTGTTAGATAAATCCATAGAAAATTAGCGCTGCATCCTAATGATTTTAAGTTTATTTCGTGGTTTAACGACATATTTTAATGTAAATAACGGGTAGATACCACGATTAATTTGATGTTTTTATTAGTCGATATTTCAACCCAATTGCACGGGTCTCACGACCAGACTGCATACTGTATGAAGCAACGGAACTGCGGTGCTACGAGAGATGAAGTTCGAGCTGTCAAGGGCTGTAGCAAACTACCCTCTTTCTTGTTATAAAATCATCAAATTAAACGTGGTCTGTACCCGTTGTCTAACAGTACAATATAGCGCTGTATGCTTTCGCAGGGCATACGTCTACAGCATCACGCTGAGTTGGGACCTTTTGTTCGGGTTGTGCCACACATGACGTAGTTTATTCCGGCGCTTTCTTCTGCTTGAGGCATTTGCCTTTAAATGCATCAGAGACGCCGGGATAACCAAACAACGTTTTCTTTTTCTTTCTTTCAAGACGAAGTACTAGTAGAGTAGAATTATTATTTCCTACATCCATGCCATGGATCATATAACATGAGAAATGAGGTAGGTATGTGGTACCAAATCACAAAGTTACAGTGCGACAAGGCTCTTTTGGCACTTGAATGACATTGACAGGGGGGCGCTGTTTTAGAACAAAGGCTTAAATTATTCAAACAAGAACAAAGGGGACACTTGACGGTAACGTTAGTTCCGATTTTCGCCACGCCCCAAGATAGCCTTGTCGCACCGTAGGGTCATAGATTTTTTCGTTGTTTCTGATACTAGACAAACGTTCAAACATTCCTTCAAGTTCGCAGAATATTATATTTTCAGGGTTCCATACCCGAAAGGTGCCAACGGGACCGTATTACTAAGCCTCCGCTGTCCGTCTGTCAGCTGTATCTCACTAACCGTAATTGGTAGAAATTAGAAATTTCCACAGAATGTTCCACAGAATGGTCTCAACGACAGAGGCAACGCTCTACAAATCTGCTATCTCCTTCTAAAGGTCGATGTACATAACTTTCTGCCGCGTACTGTATTTCTATTGCCGCTATAACATCAAATAATAAAAATTTCAAAATGGCTGCCATTTAAATAAATAAAAAATTAAAGTGTTATTATCTTGTACGATACGGAACCCTTCGTATGCGAGTCCGACACGCACTTGACCGATTTTTTTACTTAAGTTGCAAAACGATCATGGACTTATCCGAGAACACCATGATAACATTTTTTTAATTAATAGACTAGTATTTAACTACCCAAGTGATGTTAATTTAAAAAAATATAAACAAATAAATTCGAAACCAACCAACAAATTAAAATAAATTGTTCCAATACATTTTTTTGAGACGCATGTTCCTCTCATATTTTTGCCTACACTACAAAAGCATCTGTTATCAAGTACTCCTAGCACTAGATAATTATAACATAGACAGTAAAGCTACATTTACGCCAGAGCAACACTTTGCGACATTGCGGCGTGCCACAGGGCTGCATCATCATCATAATTAAACCCATCGCCGGTTCACTACTGAGAAAAATTCCTCTCAAAATGTGAAAAGTAAACATCACGATGGCTAAGTGTGGATCGGCAAACTTCACACACCTTCGAGAACCTACATGCCTTTTCAGGCATGCAGGTTTCCTCGCGATGTTTTCCTTTACCATTAAAGCAAAGTTAAGACAAAAATTAGTGGTGCGTGCCCGGAATCGAACCCCAGGTAAGGAGGCCGACGTCTAACCACTAGGCTATCACCACTCTTTTGCTGCCGCATGCCGCATTTAAAATGTAGCAAGAATCGTGTGCAGACTGCACGCGTCGCATGCTGGTTAAGGCCGAAAGATCAATGTTTTTATTTATAGCATGCCAAATTGTTTAATTTAGTTGCCCCGGTGTAAAACAGCCTTAAGACTCAAACTTATGGCAGCTCAGAAGTTAGTAACAAGTCGCATCGCAAGACATAATATTTTGTATCACAGATATATTTTCAGCGAAATCTGAAAATATCTTCGTACTGTACGGACGGATCCGCTCTTGCTCACTTCTCAGTCGCCAAAAAGATTGAATCGAACTATATACCCATAAGGATGCCTGTCCACTAAAGCGGGGCGGAGCGGATGAGGATGTGTTCAGCAAACCAATCACATTTTGATACATGAGACAGCGTCATACTATTTACGTCATATATTAATAATTTGATTGGTATGCTGAATACATAATATCCGCTCCGCTCCGCCAAACAGATTTTCTTCAAAATAGAACTGTCATTATATCAAATATTAAAAATGCACATTATCACACATACGTCCGTGTACTCTGCCATCTCTATCTCTCATACGTATAACCATATATTATCTCTCTCTCATACAAATACGTATATTTAAAAACACGAATAAGCTATTATCAAATATTCAGCTCTTAAAAATGTACAGTTTTTTTTTAATTTATAATAAATAATAGTAATAATATCAACGCAAGACACGTACAATGTGGCTAATTCCGTTGTACACAATCTCTAAACTAAACTAAAATGGCACGTCTAAATCTATTGCTATACCTTTCATAATGTTGCTTGCGGAAAAGGATAGCACTAGACCTGTTAATTTAGTTTAATTTAGGGATTGTGTTCAAGAGAATCGGCCCCAGTACCTACCATTTTTATAAGTCGCATCCACGAAACTTAGAAAAGCGCAACCTAACGCCGACTAAAACCGAAGGTACCCCAATGAAATACATAGATACCTTACTTATTGCTTGACGTTAAGATTTTACACACAAGAACAACAGACTCGTGCTATCTCGCTCATAATTCGCGCGTACAAAACATAGCGCGTAGGCGGCGTAGGCAACAACCAATAGCGGACGGACACTCGCAGAGATATTTTCGGGCCATTTAAAAATAAGATTTCTGCGCAGGTACATCGGCGTAACTTATAAAAGTGGTAGTACTGTACCAAATTAAATGGTAGCCCCCCGACGGATAGCTAGCGTAACTAAAAAGTTGGTGCTTTTTAAGTTTTTAACACAATTTCTAAACTTTTATTGGACGAGTCTAAAAATTGGCTATCGTTTTCACAATCTTTGCTGTGGAAAAGGGCATATGTATATATGGAAAAGGATAACTTTTAGATCTGAAAATTTAGTAATGATTTTAAGCTTGTTTCGTGGTTTATTTCGATATATTTTAATGTGGATAACGGTTACATGCCACAATTAATTTGATGTTTTTATTTGTCGATATTTCAACCCAATTACACGGGTCGTGGTCACGACCTTTAAACTGAGAAAAAGAAATCCTGTCCTAACTACATAATTAATATATTTAGATTTAATATTATATTTTTCTTTATTACAAAATTCATTGAAAATATATTAAATAAAAATATATTTCTAGCTATGACGTCGCAACATGGCAGAAACGATTTTCCTTTGTTAGTTCCGACGCGTGTTTAACATAAAGTTTAAAAAAATATTTTGTCTAATATTATTCACCAAAACTCGCTAAAGCCGACATAGACATAAAAAAGTATTTTTAGTCCAAAACTCAATAATTAGTATTTTTTAATTTAAAAAATGGCAATGCTTGGCGCACATTAACCCATGATCATTATATATTTTAAATACCGCATAAAAGATAAAATAAAAAATCAAACGTCAAAAACGCTACCGTCGTCGGGGAGTAGTGATTTGAACAATTAATTATAATTAATTGCAATACAAAACATGATATTTTTGTTATTCAATACTTGAGATAAATAATATTAAGAAAAACATCAGTCGAAAGAACAAAAAATACAAAAGAATCAATGAAATGTAGACTTTAAGACCAAATCGATAAAGTCTATTTTTCATTGAAAGGATTTCAAATTGCAAGATATTTATAATACGTATATAAAAGGTTGTTCTTAAGCTAAATTTGTTCATGATTTGTTTTTGAAACGCTCTTTTCAGAGCCACTATTTTAATATCTAGCAACTAAATTAGATATCTGTTAACAATTTCTCATTATAAGCCCCGCATTTTGACGTCATTTGACGTATATTTAAGTAAAAATATACCATCAACTCGAAACTTCAGTCTAGTGCTGACGTCACTAAAATGGCGGCCACACGCATTAGCAATTTGCGGGACTTAGAACACGTTTACGAAAAAAAAAACGATTTTAATGTAAATCACAACAAGTATTAACTCTTGATTTGGTAGATTCAAAAAAATATACTAAAAAGTCAACTTTAAAAATACATAAAAGGCTGAACACATTTTTATTACATTTCATTTTCAAACAATTAACAGTGAAGTAAAGGTTATTGCACATCTGTTATTTTTCCGATAATACACAATTTTACTCTTTACAAACAACAATCTGTGTTATATATTATATCTGTCCCGGCTTTACTCACGTGTTTAGTCGACGTTAGCCCGACTAAACACGTGAGTAAAGCCGGGACAGATATTATATAATATAATGGAAATTATATATCTATTTGTGTGCAAAATATTTCAAAATAAAAAATATTAAAAATGTGTAATTGTATTTTACATATATTTTTTTTCGGTTTTTACTTATGGTAATTCGCAATGCGTGCTAGTCGTTACATGTATCTAATTTAGTCACACTAAAGACATACACAGGCCGCCCTCCGGCAGGTACCGTTAAAATGCATTGTATTTCCTACGTATACAGTTAATTTGTTGTCTACCCTCATAATATACAACAATTCGGAGTAAAAAAATAAATACTAATTTATCGGTAGGGTTAGTACGAGTTTGCACGTTGTCGAGTATTGAAACACTATAAGGTCAAATCAAAATGGACCTAAATTCAATTGTTTTAAAGTCCAAGCGGAAATATTGTAAAACAAAAATCGAAAGTACTGAAAAATCGACTTTAAAACGATCCATTTACGTCCATTTTATTCTGATATAGTGGTTCGTGTTCTATAAAAGTTAGCGCGTGGTTCAAAGTCGTACTAACCCTACAGGTACTAAGCAAGCCAAAATTTATTTCTATAACATAATAGTTCAGGAGTCCACAGTAACATTTCTGTAGGTGCTTGATTCACTGGATAGTTTGAAAATATAACACTTGAAAATTGAATGCGGAAAACTTTAGGAGCCCCACCGCATTATTAAACAAACAATTACCATTATTGATTAATATACTCCCCCCAATTGTGTAAAAATAACCATTTCATGGCTATCGCAATCGTCAAGAAATTCTGCCCTTTGATTGGTTGATTGGCTGTTTACATTTTTTCACAGCCAATCAAAGGGCAGAATTTCTTGACGATTGCGATAGCCATGAAATGGTTATTCTTACACAATTGGGCGGCTGGTTACGGCCCGAAGCAATGAATATTACGTCGCACAGAACACTTATATTCAAAATATACTATGCACTTTAACAAGCTCATTTGAATCTATATAAGATTAGTAATTAATCTACTACTGATTTATATAAATGCAATTGTCGAGTAGAAATAATAAATGCACTGATAAAAATTTAATACTGCTGTAAAAAAAGTTTGAACTCTCTTTTCATCAAATTTTTTCTAGGTAAAATCAACATTCCGGTGTTAGACTAATTACTAATTGATAGACAGACATTAAAGAATTCAGATCTTGTAAAATCTACACTTATGAATTGGTATGATATTTTGATAAAAAAACAATATGTTCGTTATGAATATTTTTTATTATTATTGACTTTTCAATTCGGTGCTTTTGTGTTTAAACGCTGTTTAAGTGCTGGATCAGTGAATAGTTAAACCAAACTTCAACCATTTATCAAGCACTTGTAGAAATGTTACCGTGAGCTCCTAGACTAGAAAGTCCTATCCACCGTACATAATAAAACATACAAAATTCATTATGATAATGTAAAGAAAGGTGCACATTAGCGCTCAATAGCTATTAATAAGTCAATTGATTAAATTGCTTCCTCTTTGACACTTGCGCGGGTAAGTGGAAATAAATACAGATGAGGAGGTATGTTTTGGGAGATTCTGGTCATATTTTGAAATCAATTCTATGAATTAACGTTTAAAACATGGCGATATGAAAATGAGAAGTCTTTCTACTTTCCGTTTGTTTTAACCGGATGAATCCGGTTTGGGAAAAACAGACATCTATGAATCCCGTTAAGTTGTGACAAGCAAACTTACTTGTGTATGTAATATGTATATAGTCGACGCATTTTAAACTGATTCGTCAAGTTATGTCTGTTTCGCTCGCACTTGCAGGTCGTAGGTAAGTGCGAGCGAAACAGACAAATAACTCGACGACTATAATATTAATTATCAATTTTTTCTTTATTTTGGGGAAAATAAATGTATAGTGGGTAAATGGCGAAAACGAGGGGGAGGAATGTTTTATACAAATGAATTGGAAAAAAATGTACGAGCGGAGCGAGCGCGAAATTTTTAACATTTAAACATTTTAGCAGACTATAATAGTAGAATTATGTCAAAAAAATGATCCAAATCTCACAAAACCACCCTATAGTGCACTCGCCATATCTATATCCCTATCCATCTCTCTAAGTGTTAACTGTCATGTGAAAAGTACGAATTTAGTCCAATTTAAGGGTACACTTTACTTACGACATGACAGTTGACAATAAGAGCAAATATGGCATTAAATTTTAGTGTAGAAAACAGGTACATACTATGATTAATTGTGTTTTTTTTTAGTACCGTCGTGACTACGACTCATACAAATGAATCGAAATATCGGCAGATAAAAAGCACCAAATTAATCGCGGTAAAGTACGTACAAAATGACTCCTTACTCGCCATTTTAACTCTATGGATCAACTGTCATGTCAAATGTAAGGTGTACGCTTAAATTAAGGACTAAATTCGTACTTTTGACATGACAGTTGGCACTTAAAATAAGGCCTAAAATGTACTTATGACGCGAAATTTCAGAAAAAGTTAAAATGGCGCGTGCGGAGTTAAATTTTACGCGTAATATGTACCCGTTTTCTACAATACAATATGGCGAGTGTGTTCTCAAATGTGTGCATCATACCAACGTTTTCAACATTCCACGTTACCCATCGTGGTTAGTAGTGTGCGCGTTGTCGCCGTCGTGGATACAGCCGAGGATACCGTGCTGTGCGCGTTGTCGGCGGGCGAGCTTGGTCAGCTGGCGGGCGCGGCGGCGGGCGGCGCGCAGGGCGGGGCGGGGAGCGAGGGCGGCGCGGCGGGCGAGGGCGGCGCGGGGGAAGACGGCCGGAGTAAGTGGTCCGGCACATGTACTGGCCGGAGCCGCGCGGGGATTTTCTTCTGGGGGCAGAGCACCTGCGGAAACGACAACAATAAAAAAACCGGCCAAGTGCGAGTCAGACTCGCGCACCGAGGGTTCTGTACTCATATACTTCATGTTTACGGCTAACCTACCCTGCGATTATCTAAAGTTATTCATCTGATCGTTATCGTATTCGATGACATTAGCGTCAAAATAAAATAAACCATACAAGCATTGCATAAGAGCTCAATTTCGTATACACATTCTTATACGTTTCCGTATCTACGATACGCTCCTTAAGGGGGCTCAGTTCAGTGCTTTCTTCATACAAACGTAGGAGGGAAATTACAACAATATTCGATATTGTACGCACAAAACTAAGAATTATATCGATTTATCTCGTCATTATCTAGGTTTATTGATATATACAATATTGAAAAAAATATTGATTTAAAAGTTACGAGGCTCAAACGATTCCTATTTTATCACTAAATTAATGACAACTTTGGGCGTAAATAAATAAGATTAGGGATATGAAAATTCTAAAACAATTTATCATTAGACGTAATTTATTTATTCATTAGTTGAAATAACTTTACTTTGCAAACATAAATTCAGCAGTTTTTCCTCAAAAATACTTTTCCTAAACCCTTTTCGCGCGCTTGAGTTCAGTGAAAATCATCGTGCCTCTCAACTTTCTCATACAATGTCAAGTGAAAAGCAAACATGTTACCCACGTGCGCTGCCAATTTCGGTCGAGCGTCCTGCGTCACCTTAATGTTCCATATTAAAATTCGTTATACTGAATTTGTGACTTTATATCAATACATACTAGCAACCCGCCCCGGCTTTGCACGGGTAGCTTATTACAATTTTCGTAGGGATCTCTATTTTTTTGTAAATAAAATATAGCCTATGGCACTCGGGTACAATGTAGCTTTCTACTGGTGAAAGAATTTTCAAAACCGGTTTAATAGTTCCAGAGATTACCCCAAGCAAACTAACTTACAAACTTTACCTCTTCATAATATGAGTATAGATTACCAAGGATTATTTTACTTTGACGCTGTCACGACGAATGTCATCGAATACTATAACGATCAATGGAATAACTTTTAGACAATTAGGGGGATGGTTTAGTTGAGTTGTATGCATCTCTATAAATCTCCAAACTTTACCTCTTCATAATATGAGTATAGATTACCAAGGATTATTTTACTTTGACGCTGTCACGACGAATGTCATCGAATACTATAACGATCAATGGAATAACTTTTAGACAATTAGGGGGATGGTTTAGTTGAGTTGTATGCATCTCTATAAATCTCCAAACTTTACCTCTTCATAATATGAGTATAGATTACCAAGGATTATTTTACTTTGACGCTGTCACGACGAATGTCATCGAATACTATAACGATCAATGGAATAACTTTTAGACAATTAGGGGGATGGTTTAGTTGAGTTGTATGCATCTCTATAAATCTCCAAACTTTACCTCTTCATAATATGAGTATAGATTACCAAGGATTATTTTACTTTGACGCTGTCACGACGAATGTCATCGAATACTATAACGATCAATGGAATAACTTTTAGACAATTAGGGGGATGGTTTAGTTGAGTTGTATGCATCTCTATAAATCTCCAAACTTTACCTCTTCATAATATGAGTATAGATTACCAAGGATTATTTTACTTTGACGCTGTCACGACGAATGTCATCGAATACTATAACGATCAATGGAATAACTTTTAGACAATTAGGGGGAAGGTTTAGTTGAGCTGTATGCATCTCTATAAATCTCCAAACTTTACCTCTTCATAATATGAGTATAGATTACCAAGGATTATTTTACTTTGACGCTGTCACGACGAATGTCATCGAATACTATAACGATCAATGGAATAACTTTTAGACAATTAGGGGGAAGGTTTAGTTGAGCTGTATGCATCTCTATAAATCTCCAAACTTTACCTCTTCATAATATGAGTATAGATTACCAAGGATTATTTTACTTTGACGCTGTCACGACGAATGTCATCGAATACTATAACGATCAATGGAATAACTTTTAGACAATTAGGGGGAAGGTTTAGTTGAGTTGTATGCATCTCTATAAATCTCCAAATAAATCCCTCACCCGTCTCGCGAACATACAGCAGCCCGTCTCCTCCTCTTGCACCTCACTGGTGGGCACCAGCTGCAGGTCTGCTGTCATACTCTCTTTGCCTTCCTCATCTGAAGACAACAAAAATATTACTTTTAACACACTTGCTCATAAAGTGGCTCTAATTTCACCGCAATTAGGCACATAATGACACCTATAATCAAACTGTGACTTTTTCACTGCTATTATTCACAAGTGAGTTATAGTTTTTTATTTTATTTTATTGGTTGAGTTAAGTTGGCTATCTTAAGACCCTTACCTAACGGCTGGAGTCTCAATGGCGCCTCAGCGGTAATCACCAACGTTACACACTTATACCATAATATACTGTTTTCATACATTTGTTTATAATTTATACCACTTTCAAAACTAATATAAATACTTTAAAATATTTTTTTCTAACTGAAAATGTTACCAAGAGTGGTACCATCCAAAAGTGAACGATTGAGTAGAATAGAATAGAATGTTTTTTTATTCATGTAAACTTTTTAAAAGTGCTTATGAATAGTCAGGTAGTTTTAATTAACCACTGGTTCGGAATGCCGTTCCTACCGAGAAGAACCAGCAAGAAACTCGGCGGTTGCTCTTTTTAATTTTTCAATTTACAATGTTATTATACCGTACTATACAAGCCATTGCAGCCCCGTGCATTGCTGGAGCGAGTCAAATCCAAGCTTTTTATCGTTTACATAGTCTGCGACTGTATAATATGCTTTTTTTAGGAGCATACTTTTAACACATTTTTTAAACTTGTGTAAAGGCAAGTCAAAAATTGCTTGTGGAATTTTATTATAAAATATTACACTCATTCCCACAAATGACTTTCCCACCTTCCAGAGGCGGAGCGCAGGAGTAGCTAGCTTATTTTTGTTTCTAGTTTGCCTATCATGGAGATCACTGATTAGTCTTAAGAAGAAGCTCACCTATGACGAAGAGGTTCAGCTCAGTGTAGCAGCCAGTCTCGATCATCTCCCGCTGCCAGGGGATGCTGACGGAGCCGGTGCTGAATTTCCCGTAGAAGGTGTCATCTCCCGCGTCCAGGTTGACGCCCTTGACGGTTGAGAACTGTTCGATGTCTAGTACGTCTTTCGCGTACACTGCGTGCGGCTGGAAGTAACACAATATGGGTAGCTATTAACTTGCTATGCTTGGAGTTTCTTTACGTGATCAAATCAGAAATGAGGAGATCCGTAGGAGAACTAGAGTAACCGACATAGCTCAACGGGTTGCGAAGCTGAAGTGGCAATGGGCAGGGCACATAGTTCGTACAACCGATAGACGTTGGGGTCCCAAGGTGCTAGAATGGCGACCTCGCACCGGAAGACGCAGCGTTGGAAAACCCCCCACTAGGTAGACTGACGACATCGGACGAGTCGCAGGCGGCGCAAGACCGTGGCGTGTGGAAGTCCCTACAAGAGACCTATGTCCAGCAGTGGACGTCTATTGGTTGATGATGATGATTAACTTATTTCGTTGCTTTTTATATAAATTTAGTCATTGATATGGTAAAATAAGCACTTAAAACCTCTGTCATTTGTTTTTTTCCAAATTTAGTTTTTTTCAAATTTTCGGAAACATGGCGTTAATATTTTCGAATTTTTTTGACTTTTTGTTTGAGTATTAGTTAAGTACGAAGTATCAGGTCTAGATGCTGAATATTATTGTTTTTCTTTGCAATGTTATAGAATGTTTCGGCAAAGAAATTCAGAAATACAATTTTTTTTTAAATTAAATTATTTATTATGTAAGTTGAATTGTATAAAAATACCAAACTTATTCTAGAACATAAAAATTACAAATCGAAAATATCATCTAAACCACCGCAACGAGGCAGGGTGCTGGGAACGCTGGCAGCGTTACCTCGTTGAATGGCCAGACTAATATGCTGACCGAGGTAACTGCCAGCCCTCCGGTCCCCCGTGGATTCCGCGAGACGGGATGACAGGTCCTTAAAAAAGGATCTAGCATCCTCGCCCCACGAACCCATGGTATCCACCCCAAAAGGCACAAATATGAAACTATTTTCTATATTCTCATATTTGCGCCTCTTGGCCCTTTCTGCCTTAGTAGCCGCCGCTCCGGCCGCCACGGAGATTTTTTTTTAGTTCACTAACATTTTATTCAGTTTCATTTTGTTTGTTTTTTTACGACGTAGTTTAAGAAAGTCAGAAAAACATTTTTATAGATTTTTTGAGTTTCTTTTTTAGTTTTTTTTTTGGGACCTAATGTTGTAAAAGTCACTCACGTCAGGCACAAAGGGCGCGGCGACCATGCCGGCTTCGAGCCTCGCCCAGTTGAGTCGCGCGAAGAAGCGATGCGCCTTAACATGGCCCGCCCCTCTCCGCCCCGCGCCGCCCGCCCCTAGCCTAGCCGCTGATGACTTCGCCAGTAACGCCGAGCATAATGCTCGCGCGCACTCGCTGAACTTGCTCGAGTATTTCTCTTGCTCGTGCTGTGAAAAGCAAAAATTACATAATATGCATGCTAACTAAACATCTAATATTATGGTCCTTCGAACCGGATCAAGGGCTTTTTGATTCGCTATAAAACTCAAATCGTAACCTCATCTTAAAAATTCAAATCTTAATCTTAAACCAAAGGAGATACAGAAGAACAGCCTTAAAAGAACTTTACTATTTTTTATGACAAACAACATAGACAAAACTTAATTTTTGGTCCAGCGTGTGTTTCCCATAAAAATTGATAATACAGTTAATTTGTTTATCATGTTTTTCTTACTGCAAGTAAGCTTAGGAGATACCGACTGTCCAAACAAAACAAACAAAAGTTGTAACAGAATGCGACAAACTGTGTCGTACGTACAAATAAAAATTAAAATACACTGTATACCCTCTAAACTAAACTTACGACTTACGCTAACTTTCTAGTAGCTTTCATGCTCTTATCTAGTGTTCATTCAGACCTAACTAGAAGTTTGGTACATCGGACCGGACTTTTACCTTGACCCTTTTTTACCGCTGGTAAGGTAAAAATGTTATTAGACATCCCGCACAAGGGCGGGTATGTGGGACTCACTGGCAATTTTTAACCGCAATTTTTAACGGCACCGCTGGGGTTTTTAGTTTTAGTTTGAAAACCCCAGTGGTGCCGTCCGCGTCAAGTATAAGGCGTCTCAGGATCCCGGATATCGGATGCGACTGAGGCGTCCTGACGTTGAACCGGCGCAGGTTTACACCCAATACCTAGAGCGGGAGGTGAGCATGATGTCTCCTTCTTGCCAGTCTGCGGAGCGGGTGGGCATCAGCATCCAGCTCTCTTTCCCGCTCAGCGGCCTCCTTCAGTGATATGACAGTTTCACAGAAGGAGGCCATATCTTACCTTGACCCTGCGATCCACCTCTTCCCGCTTGACCTTCTCTTTCCTCGCTCGGAAGGGCGCTCGCCCCTCGATCATCTCATACACGAGGCAGCCGAACGAGAACCAATCTGGACTGTAGGTGTATCGCTCGTTGTCTATGACCTGCATACATTAATAAATTTAACAATCTCAAAAAAAAAATCAGAGCCTCAATAACTCAATCGGTATAGGAGTGGACTGAAAACCGAAAGGTCGACGGTTCAAACCCCGCCCGTTGCACTATTGTCGTACCTACCCCTAGCACGAGCCCGACGCTTAGTTGGAGAGGAAAGGCGAATATTAGTCATTTAACCTGGCTAATATTCTTTAAAAAAAAAAATCACATCCATAGTCTATACTAATATTATAAAGAGGTAAAGTTTGTACTTTGCACTCGCCACCAGCAGGGTAAATCGCTAACTCAGTGTCTAACACTGAATGATAGCCACCTTTCTCATTTGACATGTTTTAAATCCATTGAAGATTTTCTACGAAAAATTATTTTAATGTCACTCAGTGAAGCATTAATGTACAGCCAACGAATGTCAAATGTGGTCTGTGGCTATCAGTCATCGTTAGACACTGAGTTAGCGAATCACCGCGCAGGTCTGATAGCAGCCTAACGCTAGTCTATAAATTAAAAAAAATAACCTCAGGCGCCATATAGCCGACAGTGCCAACTCTCCCGCGTACACTTCCCCCTTCCGGCACGTCCACGGCGAGCCCCAGATCCGATATCCGGACATGACCCGCGTCGTCTAGAAGGATGTTTTCTGGCTTGCAATCCCTGGAAACATACAGTAACACTTCATAGCTCTGATAACAGCATCCTCCGAGTGGTGGGCCTGGACCTACGTAGTCCAATGGTAGCACATTGGATCTTGACACATCGAAATGCGAATAGAAAATAGCTCAGCACACCTTTAGTGTGCAATTTTGACTGAAATAATATTATTTTATTTTACTTTATATACCTAATTAATTTGCAAAAAATTACTTTTGGCTATTTATTTTATTTTAATTTAATTTTATCTAAACGTTATTTTATTATATTGTATTACTCTGGATTTTTATCTGAAAATAAAGATTTATTATTATTATGGATATACATCTACTCTCACGCCCGCGTACAAAATAGATACATATAAAAGCCAAAAGAGTTATAATATACTTACATACATAAAAATAAATAAACCTACATAAACATTACATACATACATATTTGTACCGGGCGGAGGATTACACCCCGGCAGGGGAGACCAAACGGCCGGGGGTCAGGGCGACAGGTGAAGAAATCGGCGGACTATCCTAGCCGAGTCCAGCAAGACCGCTTTTTGCATCCTGGCTGCGAGCGAACTGCCACGGAAACCCAGTCGCCTCAGATGTTGAGTGAGGCTGACTGGGATCAACCCATTCGCATACCGAGCCCGGTCTGCCAGGTTTTGTTCCGTGACAGTTAAGTTCGGCTCGAGCAGCAGGAACTCGCGGTACATTGCCGCTCGGTAGCCAGTCCGTCCGGTTTCCCCTCCTGTCGCCCTGTAGTACGCACGCATGACATTCTCGTTCATGAGAGACGTCCATCTCATGCGGCGTACACCACCAGCGGCGGGCGCCGAAAATTGGGCCCTAGTGGACCCTGTCGGAGCCAAGCCCTCTGGTGGGGATGATGGGTTTGTCGGCCGGCTAGGTAGTGGAGGAGTAGTCCCCGAGGAGGCTGTTTCTGTGGCCAGCGTGCCAGATTTAGGGGAACTTAAATGATGCTAATCAGTTCCCCGTTATTATTATTACTGACATGACATAAAGAGGTATAGCTAAAAGGTGACATAAAAAGGTTAGTCGACATCACAGGAGAGCATAGAGCTGGCAGCTACCTCGGACAAAGAATTAACCTAGCTTTTCAAAGGGGGACCGCTGCCAGTATCTTCGGAACTTTGCCTAAAGGGAAGTGCCTACACACCTATAAACGATGCCCATTTTGTGCAGATGTTCCAGCCCGCAGGCGACCTGTGCCGCGTAGAACCGCGAACGTTCTAGACCCAGGCCCGTGTCCGCGCCGCACATGTTGTAGATGTGAAACTTGAGATCACCACCTGGAAACACCAATGACAAAATAATTACTATACTGTACTTTTTTTTACCTTCATACTAACTTTTATCCCCTATAAAATAAACTTCTCTTGAGTGTGGAGCCTCGAAAAATAGTATCTAAGGGACTAATTATATTCTTGGATTATAGGCGGTAGTCGCCTATAAAAAGCGAAGCGCGTCCAAGTATGGTCTCATTCTGACGCAGAAATTCATTGTGCATAGACGTGGTTTGTGACTCCGAGTTGGTTCGATATTTTTCTTTTTATAATTGTTTGTGCTAATTTTGTTCCAATCATTAAATATTTTGGACTTGTAAAAGTATTTGGTTCTGTTTTAATAAATTGTGATTTTTTTAAATTGAATTTCACTTCTGTACCTAAAAATATAGTATCGAGATGGCAATCGAGGCATAAGGCGGGGGGACGCCTCGCACACCCGCACGTCATCTACGTTTGCCCGCACCGGGTTAGCGCGTGGGCTGTGCGGTGAGCGTCGCGTATAGCGCTGTTGTGTGGAGTGGAGGAGGTACACACAGTGGCGTGCACAGGAGTTCAAGCCAGGGTATGCATTTAGGTATGAATTTATTTTACGGCAGGTTAAAATGAAAAATAAGCATTGATTTAATACAATGAGGGTAAGCAGTGCGTTTATGCCTCTATGAGCTGCACGCCACTGGGTACACACCATTCATAATAGTGAGCACGAGACACAAGGCGTCCTTGGTCTCGTAGGCGTAGGCCAGGTTGACGACGAAGCGCGAGTTGATCCGCTGCAGGATCTGCTTCTCGATCAGCACCATCGCTTCACCTTTGCGCTTCTTTATCCTCTTCTTCTCTAACTTCTTGCACGCGTACATTTTGCCCGTTGCGCGAACCTGGGAACATTATAAAAAATTCTTAAGCAACCCTTTAATGCCAAGTTTGTGTCTTAAATGGAAAATTAGAGAACACTGGGGCCGATTCTCTTCTCTTGTACACAATCTCTAAACTAAACTAAATTAACAGGTCTAAATCTAGTGCTATCCTTTTCCGCAAGCAACATAATGAAAATGATAGCAATAGATTTAGACGTGCCATTTTAGATTAGTTTAGAGATTGTGTACAACGGAATTAGCCACATTGAAGTTCTAAATTGGAGGACAGTATAGCAAGTCAAAGAAATTCGCAGAAGAACAAAAGCGACCGACATAGCTCAAAGCTAAAGTGGCAATGGGCAGGTCATGTCTGTCGCGGAACCGACGGCCGATGGGGCGGACGTGTTCTCGAGTGGAGACCGTATATCGGTAAGTGCAGTGGGACGGCCTTTAGCCCGCTGGACCGATGACCTGAAGAAGGTGGTGCGGAGCGGATGGATGAGGAAGGCTCTCTCGGAAAGGCCTATGTCCAGCAGTGGACGCAAACAGACTGACGGATTAGATTGGATTGATAGCAAGTCTGTATGCTAAGCTCTAAGTATGCCTTAGACTTAGAGCTTAGCTGGGGATTTAGCTTCAAATCTGCATCTCCATTGGTCAATGTCTGCCGGGCCCAGCCTTAAAGCGCGGACCTTGATTAGACTAGGTCACTAAAATTTCTTACCTTTGGAAGGAGCACTTACCTGACACGCGCAAACTTCTCCAAACCCGCCCTTGCCCAGCACTCGATACATGCGGAAGGTGTGCTGCGTCACCGGCTGCGCCTCCAGCCATTTCCACTGCAGGTACCGGTGGAAATACATCGACCGCTCGAACTCCGCGAACGGAATCCCCGCCAGAAAGCTCTTCACGCATCGTATGCACTCGCTGAATATGTCCTTGGAGCCGGCTGGAATCAAATACGATAAGAGTAAGTGAGTGAGTGAAGAGTTACTTCGGTCACATCGCAAGAAAAGACTCTCAACTCATGATCACTGGGAAGATCGAAGGAAAGAGACCACGCGGACGTAGCCCGAGACGTTGGTCAGACCAAATAAAAGAGGCGGAGGAAAATGGAAAAACATCGTAGCAAAGATTATATCAAAGGGGAGCCACGATCCTCAAAATTGAGGGAGCGACGCAGGAAGAAGTGAGTGAAAGTGTGATTTTCTGGAATAGAGATATTGGACAGGTAATTTTCTTCTGTTGTTGGCGGCTGTGCAGGGCTGTCCAGGCCCGCGCCGGTATCACGTTGAACATTGCCGATCTATTGTGATCGCCACCATTTCACAGTTCTTGTCCAATACTGATTGCCGCCAGGAAAAGCAGCTTCTTGGGCGAGATGATTTTCGCCTCCTCTTTCTTCACTCACTTCATCGCTTTTTGCAAGAGCATCCTACCTTCGAGCAGCTTGCCAGCGCGGCCACCACGTTTGAGGACATTGGTGACGAATTCCGTGTTCCGTGACCAGCCTTCAGGTACTGTCGGAACACCTCCCTCGCAAACCATTTTAGGATATATGGGCTCTCAGGAGTTTTTCCCCCCCCCCCCCCCCCCTCTTTTACCACCGAACCGCAAAAGTTACCATCCTTATGTCGTCGACATTCCATCTTCACCCACGAAGCGTTTTCCGTCATCATTCCTCATACGCATGGCTAAGGTTTGGAATACCTACTCTTATTTTAATTAAATGGTTTACTAATAAATACATAGATTTTTCTATCATGCACAACTATGTTAAACCATTTAAAACATTTCAGTAAACACTGCAGATCTGCGATCTGTTTCCTACAAATTATAATTCGGAGTCTCGTTCACTTCATCCCTCTCTGCTATGACCTACCTTCGAGCAGCCCGAGCGCAGTGCTGGCTCATCCCAGTTCGTCCTTCTCCGCTATAGAGTGACCTACCTTCGAGCAGCTTGCTAGCGTCGTCCACCACATCGGAGGAGACGAAATCAGTGACCGCCTCCGAGTCCTCTGTCTTCAGGTATTGCCCGAACACCTCGGTCGCGAGCGCGGTGCGCGTCTCCTCCACCTCGACCTCGTACCGTTCCACCTGGAATCCATCCAAGAACTACGTTTATTATGCAGAGTCTAGTACATTCGCACTACTTCAAAATCCCAAGCTTCATCCTTAGTCACAGAGGAAAGAAAATTATCATCATCATGATGATCAACACATCGCCGGCTCACTACAGAGCACGGGTCTCCTCTCAGTATGAGAATGGTTTGGATATAGTCCACCACGCTGGCCGAGGGCGGATTGGTAGACTTCACATACCTTTGAGAACATTATGGAGAACTCTCAGGTATGCAGGTTTCCTCGCGTTGTTTTCCTTTGACGCACAGAACTGCGAAAAGTGAGAGATGCGTGCCCGGGATCGAAACCCCGACCCCCCGAATAGGAGGCGGATGTCTAACCCATAGGTTATCATAAACAAGAAAGAAGAATATCCATACTAATATTGTAAATGCGAAAATGTGTCTGATTGTCTATCAATCTGCCTGTCTCCTGTCACTTCTTGTTGCCACAAAGAATGCTTGCATTGCATTCGGAAGTAGGCGTAGACTACTTAGTTATTTAATGCAGGAAAACAGATTTAGATCCTTAGACACGAATTCGCTGGACTGACTGGCATGCCAAAGTAGGTCAAACGGTCTGGATCCATAACCAGAGTGCCCGTATAGTACGCGACAGGTCGAGATAGCAATCGGGGAGGTAACGCCCCGCACTAACCCGGTGCGGGCGAGCGCGGCAGACGTGCGGGGGCGTGCAGAACGTCCTCCCGCTTCTTGCCCCTATTGTCATCTCAACCTGTCACGTACGTACCTACTATAGATGCTCTGTGTCGCAGAACCGCACTAAGAAAGGATTTTGAGTATTTTTAAGTGATTCCAGCAAGATCTTTAAAACCCAAGCTAAATCAATAATCTAAATATATAGGTATAAAACGAAAAGGTGACTGGCTGACTGACTGACTGATCTATCATACGCACAGCTCAAACTATACTGGACGGATCCGGCTGAAATTTGGCACGCAGAGAGCTATTATGGCGTAGGCATCCGCTAAGAAAGGATTTTTGAAAATTCAACCCCTATTGGGGTGAAATAGGGGTTTGAAATTTGTGTAGTCCACGCGTACGAAGTCGCAAGCATAAGCTAGCCATGTCTATGATAAGTCACTTTTCTGCTGTAACACTTTCACATTAGGATATATCAAGGGCATTATTATCCCAATAAGTATCATGTAACAAAAGCCACTCTGAGAAGCGTTGTGTTTAAATAATCATTACATAGATTAATGGAAGTCGGCACGGTTCATTAGCTCACATCATTGGATCGGGGTACCCCTTCTGCGCCGAGAGCTGGTGGACTGTTTTTTATTTTATTTTAAAAGAATGTTAGCCCCAATTCTCTAGTCTCTCTCTAAATTTAGAGTATCTGCATCCTTTTCTTTTTACTAATGCTAAAAAAGGAACGGAACATGACTTTCACATTTAAAGACTCTAAATTTTAGTGCACAATACAAATTTAAACAGTAGGTTCGCGACTGCGTGCTAAAATCACGGGTTTTACCATCTAAAAATTAAATTTAGAAATGTCAAACTACTTCTGTCCCTTTCATATTACAATAGTAAGAAGAGGGTGCGAATACTCTAAAATTAGGTTGTGCTTAGAATCGGTGCCATTAGCCATGTTAAATGACTTATATTCCCCTTTCCTCTCCAACTAAGCGTTAAGCTTGTGCTAGGAGTAGGTGCGACAATAGTGCAGCGGGCGGGATTTGAACCGTCGACCTTGCGGTTTTTAGTCCACTCCTTTACCGGTTGAGCTATTAAGGCTCTATTGGTTTAGAGGTTAAATTATTATTATCCCAGTCCTAATACTATAGCTAATACTAGCTTAGGCCCACGACTTCGTCCGCGTGGACTACACATATTTCGAACCCCTATTTCATCCTCTCAGGGGTTGTATTTTCAAAAATCATTTCATAGTGGATGTCTACGTCATAATAGCTATCTGCCAAATTTCAGCCCGATCAGTCCAGTAGTTTGAGCTGTGCGTTGATAGATCAGTCAGTCAGTCACCTTTTCATTTTATATACATATTTAGCCTTATTTTATATAATATGTACCCTTATTATAAATGCGAAAGTGTGTTTGTTTGTTGGTTTGTTGATTGGTCCTTCGATTTTATATTTATAATATCATTTAATCATGTAGATACTAGTTTAGTATCATACTACTGTAGTATTTATAACTTTATAAAGCATTGGACAAATCGTCCACTGTCTTTCAGACTATTCCTTTCCATTTCCCCCCACAGCCCTGCATCGATTCAAGGGGTCAACCTACACGTTTGACATTGAGGCGTTTCATGTTTATCACCTAAGGCGTTGCGCACAAAGGAGCTGAGGCGCGGCGGCTTTTGTTTCTTAGATTTTTTTCTTTGACATAACGACGCGGCCTTTGAGTCTCTTCCGTGTTATGTTTTCAATACTGTACGCGAGCGATGTGCAGGCTCGACCGTACCAAAGGGAGATCTCCCACCGAGCGGTTGGTTGCGCTCGGTAGCGCCAGCTGGGCCGACGGTTGTGTCTTGAAACTTCTATATATAGTCCAGATTGCAGAAAACTCCGTTAGTGCGAGTACTGGGACAACCCTCCACCTCCCATGGCCCCACCAACCTCTCGGTTATATGGGCCGAATTGCGGGAGGGCGCCCGTTCGGTACTTGCTCTTGGCATTTTCCCGGGGCGCCTTCTTGACTCCCTACAAATTATTTTGTCTCTTCCTTGGCCCTTATGCTCACTCTCCCCCCTTGGGGGCTAGACTTCACTAACACAGCTGTGATCTCCGCTGCTGCTCCTCCGTGGTGCCGGCCTGGCACCTGTACGCTCCGAGCTGCTTCGCCTCTTATGCCAATGGTGCGCGAATTCCCGTAGCCGGTTGTAGTTCCCCGCCGATGAGACGAGGTCCGTGTAGAAGACCGGCCCCGCTTCCCCGCGTATGATCCCATCCAACATCGTCACTCGCAAGTCCTCATATAGGGGACACTCCCACAGCACATGGTGCCTATCCTCGTCGCCAAAGCCGCACTCGCATGCCGGACTCTCGCACAACGTCATCCTATGCAGGCGCGCCCGGAAAGTGCGAGTACTGTCGACGCGACGGTACATTTTTTCGGGACTACGTCATGAAATGTTATCGATGAACAGCGCCATCTAGTTGCATCTGTGGCAATCGCCACAATACTAATACAGTATTTGACAACTAGTCAAATCAGTAACTATTTATCAAACGTCAAAACGTGCACTTAGTACGCGATATTCTATGAAATACTGGAATGTGACGTCACATCATAATGACGTACTTTTTGGTTTAATCGATAATTTAAAATGGTTGTTACACTTAAAACTAACAAAGGACGTGGATTTTGCGTATTTTGGAAGACCCTCTATTTAATAATCACTGAGAAATAATTTATTTGAGATGTAGTCAAATACCCAATTCCACCTATATGACCACCAAAGTACACAATACAAGCTAAGTTTAAGTTGTCAATAAAAAGACGCTACCACTCTGTCTGTATGCGGTGGCCCTAACAGTATTTGTTGTTATGTGCACTTTGATAATTAAATTTAAAATTCATTACTTTGTTTCAAATGGCATAAATTAAGTTTAAATGTCATTTGAAAGGGCGATTTGATTGGCAGACTTCACTACCAATCCACAATTGGCCAGCGTGGTAGACTATGGTCAAACCCTGCTCACTCTGACAGGAGACCCGTGCTCTGTAGTGAGCCGGCGATGGGTTGCTCATGATGATGTGATGTTTCGGATTGACTATGCTGCGTAGGCCTTACTGGCCGCTACAGCGTCACCGGGAAGCTCCGCCTGGGGGTGAGCCCTAGGGCTTGAAGAATTAATTTGAGAGGTCGGGGGGGGCAACGTCCTCCTAAGGGCGCCTCCTGTGAGGCTCGGACCACGGCTTAGGATGACGTTGGGTCATGATGATGATGAACGGAAGGACTTTATTTTAGCGCCGCTCGCCCTTTTCTCGCAGATTGCTCGGTAGGTGCCTAATAAAATGTTGGAAATCGTGTTTGACCCGCTTTCCCTTATCGAATTCTGCCGAAACCCGCGCCGCGTTTGTTGCTCCCAAAACGATGCAATATATTCTCAAGATGCCATTATCTTCTTTTTGTTAATTTATTCGAAGCAAAAAGTAACAGTAAAAAGAAAAGATAAGAAGTGTGCAGGACAGACATATGTATAAGAGAAATTTCCTTGAAGTGTTGGTAAAACACTATAAAAGTTATAAAATACTAGCTGATGCCCGCGACTACATCCGCGTGGATTTTCATTTTTCAAAATCCCGCGGGAACTCTTTGATTTTCCGGGATAAAAAGTAGCCTATATGTTAATCGAGGGTATAATGTATCTCCATTCCAAATTTCATCCAAATCCGTTCAACCGTTTTTGCGTGATTGAGTAACGGATCCGAACGTCCAAACATCCACACTTTCACATTTATCATATTATTACGATATTACGATCTCTATAAGAGGTTTTTACCAGTAGGTAACTCTTAGCGGTGGGAAAATTTTTAATGGAAGAAGAATAGATAAACCGGCTTTACTCACGTATTTAGTCGACGTTAGCCCGACTAGTTTCGAACCTATCTGGGGTCCTTTTTCACATGGACTCAGATCGCAACCGCGACGCGTTCGAGTACTAGTTTTCAACTCCTCACGCGCCATTTTACGTCAAAAGTACGATTTTTGTCCTTATTTAAAAGGTGACTTTTGACATGACAGTTGACCCATAGAGTTAAAATGGCGCGTAAGGAGTCATTTTGTACGGGCCATATGTCGACTCGAGTCTCGTGTAACTTTTTGCGAGATTAACTTCGGAGTTAACGAGCAGTCAGTGTTTTTTTGCGGGTCTTTTAAAAATCCGGTTCACTATACAAATTAACAGAAATTACAGTAACAAGTTAGTTCCAGAAAAACTTACACTAAAAATATCTTGTAATAAATCAAAGGAATCCCTTTTGAATTATTAGGAACGATTTGGGTGAATTATGTAAATATATGACAAATAGAGGAATGATTGTGATAGATGTGAGAATTTCAGAAAATACCCTAACGCCGATTCAATGGTGCGATAATTTTGATTTATTATCATCAAAAACTGATAATGATAAGTTGTCGCTGAGGCTTAAGGCCGGACCGCATTACAGTGTGGTGTTGAGTAGATATGGAACGACCTTTTGCCTGATAATTTAGAAGAAAGAAGATAGAAGCACGTTAATCTCGACGGGATAGGGCTCCTAGTCGGGTTCTATGCAGTATTAGTTCGGACAGCCATTGACTTAAATTATAAGATTTGGCGGGCCAAATATAATCAATGAGTTTCTGATGTTTGTTCGAAATAAGATGTGCTATAGGTAAATTGAGCGTTGTGTTTTTAAGCCGCTTAGTAGTACTTATTACTTTGCCTTTCTTACTAGGCCCAATCAATCAATCAATCAATCAGCCTATTTGCGTCCACTGCTAGACATAGGCCTTCCCGAGAGCACGCCACCACACACGATTCTCCGCCTTCCTCATCCACCCACTTCCCGCTATCTTCTTAAGGTCGTCAGTCCAGCGGGTTGGAGGTCGTCCCACACTGCGCTTGCTGATATGCGGTCTCCACTCCAGAACACGTCTGCCCCAGCGGCCATCGGTTCTGCGGCAGACGTGGCCTGCCCACTGCCACTTCAGCTGGCTAATTCGTAGGGCTATGTCGGTCACTCTGGTTCTTCTACGGATTTCCTCGTTACGGATTTTGTCCCTCAGAGAGATACCCAACATAGCCCGCTCCATAGCCCGCTGAGCGACTTTGAACTTGTGGACAAGGCCAACTGTCAGTGTCCACGTCTCAGCGCCATACGTCATCACAGGTAGGACACACTCATTAAAGACTTTCGTCTTTAGGCTTTGGGGTATCGACGAATTGAAGACTTGACGCAATTTACCAAATGCTGCCCAGCTCAGCTGTATTCTTCTGTCAGCTTCCTTGTCGAAGTTGTTCCTACCAAGTTGTATTACTTGTCCTAGGTAGTTGTATTCTTGAACAACTTCGATGCTGACATTTTCGACAGAGATGGATCTCGGGATAACGTACCCATTAAACATGACTTTCGTTTTGTCCACGTTCATCCCGAGACCCACTCGTCTGGCAGTAAAGTTTTGTCCACGTTCATCCCGAGACCCACTCGTCTGGCAGTAAAGTTTTGTCCACGTTCATCCCGAGACCCACTCGTCAGTAAAGTTTAATGACCGCAACATAAATCTTCCACTAAACAAAACTTATCCAATTTAGAAATTATTGATTCCCAAATTGATCACGCTCGGAATCAAGTCTAGCGGGGTGATTTGCTAACTCAGTGACCAACACTGATAGTCAGTGGCGTGCACAGTGTTTGAAGCCAGGGTAGGCATTAGTTAGGTAGGAACCTGTTTACTGGCAGGTCATAATGAAAAATATGCAATGAGCTATTACAACTGGGGTAAGCAGTGCATTTATGACTCTGCACGCTACTGCTGATAGTCACCAAACTCATTTGACATTTACTTTTCATTTATTGAATGTTTTCTACGAAAAATTATTTGAATATCCCTCAAGCAGCAATGTAGAACCAAACGATGTCAAATGAGTTTGATGGCTATTATTTAGTGTTTATCACTGAGTTAGCGAATCACCCCGCAAGTATGTCGAATGTTCAATGCCTCGTCCAAAATTTTTCAATGCCTCAAGACCAAAGTCTTCGATCAGTAATGAAATGCGGGTCCGAGGCATGGTCGCTAACAAGGTCTTATAAGAAAGCTTAGAGTCAATCAGACGTCGATAGAATAACCGACAGCTCAACTGGTGGCGAAGCTGAAATAACATGCTTCTGAGAACTGGAATTCGCTACGAGAGACCTATGTCCAGCTGTGGAAGTATATATCGGAAATTCTCTTACCGCATCTAAGAAGCTATTGTACTTGTGGTACTGAGGGCGGTTCCGCTCGCAGAACTGACGGAAGAGCAGCTTTCCGATCGGCTGTTGGTCCACCACATAATCGTAGTTTACTTCTGGAAACAAGGTAAAAAAGTTTTAGTTGTGCTGCAAGACGCCAGCGAGGGAGTGTAGGCTGTAGGATAGGGGGTGGGGGTATAGGTGTCACCGACAGTCCTCTGTGCAGAGCCTGCATGGAGGTCGATGAAACACCGACGCACGAGCTCCTAGAGTGCACGGGCGTAGCAGAACAACGCGAACGCCATTTGGGTTCCCCAACCTCACTTCATGAAGCCCTCGGCAACCTGGGCGGTCTAGTTGGCTTCTGGAGCGAGCTTGGTGGGCTGGAGTGAAGACTTCGGCGAGTAGGAGCGATGCACGCACAACAGACGGAAACGTTTAAGTGCGGAAACCAGCCCAGAGTGAAGAAAGAAAGAAAGAAGAAGGGGTGTAAATGGCCCCTCATACTATAATGGAAATCCATGACGACCTACCTGCACTGTGATCTTATTAGTGAGAGGTCCCGCCAAGCGATTTAGGGTTCCTGTATGATGCCGCGTAGAAACCAAAGGGGTATGGGTTTAATAAAAACTGCCATACCCCTTCCAGGTTAGCCCGCTTGCGCTTCCATCTTAGACTGCACCATCACTTACCACCAGGTGAGATTACAGTGAAGGGCTAACTTGTATCTGAATTTTAAAACATCAATCACGATAGCTTAAACGCCAACCAATACCAATCAGTACCCTTATTATAAATGCGAAAGTGTGTTTGTTTGTTGGTTTATTGATTTGTAGGTTTGTCGCTTTGTTGGTTTGTCCTTCAATCACGTCGCAACGGTGCAACGGATTGACGTGATTTTTTCATGAGTATAGATAAAGACCTGGAGAGTAACAGGCTACTTTTTATCCCAGAAAATAAAAGGATTTTTAAAAAACCTAATTCCACGCGGGAGAAGTCGCGGGCATCAGCTAGTCGTATCATAATGAACAGGTGTCAGTGTCTAGCTTATCGTAGGTATTTTTTTTTTTTTTTTTTTTTCATTTATTTGGATCACTAACAGCTAATCATATACATCAAATACAAATTTAACAATACAAAAGTTTTAAGATAATATGACGAGCTAATTAAAAGTAATCACCGCATGCGAATGTGTCAGGTAATTTTACTACTAAAAAAAAGTTACCTAATTAAAAAATAATAATAATATAAATAATATAAATAAATAAACTCTAAACTAATAAACAAATGTAGGTAAGCAGTTCACATGGCATCAAGTAAATTACTATGGCAATTAATTCACTTAATGCCATATGAACTGAATTCCGGAATTTAACCAGTGAGTCCGCGTGTATGTCTAGCACATTGAGCTTGTACGGGAGCGGTGTGCAGGCTCGACCGTACCAAAGGGGAGATCTCCCACCGAGCGGTTGGTTGTGCTCGGTAGCGCCAGCTGGGCCGACGGTTATGTCTTGAAACTTCTATATATAGTCCAGATTGCAGAAAACTCTGTTATTGCGAGTACTGTCGGCGGTACATTTGTTCGGGACTATGTCATCGATTGAACAGCGCCATCTAGTTTCTATTGTGGCAACCGCCACATCACTCCCCTCCGAGACGAACGCGTAGTGTGAAGCATTGAAGAGAGGTGGCGTTGTAGCGTGAAGGCGTGTGAAGGAAGGGCAATGGCTGCTAACCAACCAGAGAAGCGGTAGACCAGGACGCTTGTAGCTGGTGATGGAGTGCAGGGCCATTGTGCCCCGAAGCTGTGGCTACATCCGTCTTACAGGCCTCGATGTGCTTGCTGTTGCTGCTTGTAGACTTGGAGTTTGGAGGAGACGTCGGGCTTGCGGTGTGTGATCCAAAGGTGTTGCGATGTATGCGATCACCCTTGATCACGTATGCGCCAGTGCGGAGTGCGGCGGTGTGCGGTTTATCTTCGATGACGTCGGCTGTTGTAGTGTGCGACCATTCTTGATTTCGTCGGTTGTTGAGGTGTGCGACCATTCTTGATCACGTCGGGGTCACCAATGTACGGGAGCGGTGTGCAGGCTCGACCGTACCAAAGGGGAGATCTCCCACCGAGCGGTTGGTTGTGCTCGGTAGCGCCAGCTGGGCCGACGGTTATGTCTTGAAACTTCTATATATAGTCCAGATTGCAGAAAACTCTGTTATTGCGAGTACTGTCGGCGGTACATTTGTTCGGGACTATGTCATCGATTGAACAGCGCCATCTAGTTTCTATTGTGGCAACCGCCACAAGCTTATTATAAAGTTGACTTATTCTAGGGATTGGCGAGTTAGCACCCATAACTGTGTGCCGAGTGGGAGTTCCACAAAATTATTCGAATGACTTCACTACTGCGTTAATCGAGCTAACCTCAAACGCATCGAGAATCGCGAGCAAGCGAGTGTGAGTTACCACCGAAGCTAACCAGCCCATACGCGTGTACTCACCGTGAATGGCGTTTATTATTTTTGTAATGTTGGCGTCGTGATATAAACCAACCAAATTCAGAATGAAATTTCTATGAAGTGATTGTATGGAAGCAGCTGTCTATCAAAATTAAGGTGGTAATATCGTTTGTTTATGTTTACGCGGTCGGCGGTTGTGCGATTAAATTAGGTGTTGTTTTAAAATTATAAAAATAATAAATACCAGAAAAATGAAGACGAGTCCTTCGCAATTTGATTTGATGGTAACATTCATGGAGCAGTAAGTGGAATTAAAGTTATTTCTGTTTTTATTTTATAAGTGGGTGAACTTTGAAACGAGTTTATTGCTTTTTAGGCATGGAGACCTCAGCAAGCCGTCCTCCAATGCAAGAGGCAGAATCTCTACTCTTAGTAAGTGGGAGGAACTGGCTGTGCTACTGAATAGTGATGGCAGTGGTGACACTAAAACTCCTGAGAAATGGAAAAAAGTTAGTAAAATGTATATTTTATGTTCACCTATTTTGAGGTTGTGGTCACTAATTTATAAAATGTTTGCTTCTTTATGCTTGATTAAGGTGTGGAGTGATTTCAAAAATAATACCAAGAAAAAAGCTGCTCGTCTGCATAGATCAGCTACTGGTACTGGTGGTGGTGCTGCTACTTACTGCAAACTAACAGATTTAGAACAAAGAGTTCTAAATCTGATCGGTGTGCAAGTAGCGACGGGCTTGGCAGTGGAAGAGGCTGGGTTGTCACAGGTTTAAATTTCTTTACTTATACTAATCGCTGGTATATTATTAGGGTTCCGTACTACAAAAGTAAAAAGCACCTTTATAGGATCACTTTGTTGTCCGCCTGTCCATCTGTCTGCCTTGTCTGTCAAGAAACCTATAGGGTACTTCCCGTTTACCTAGAATCATGAAATTTAGCAGGTAGGTATGTTCTATAGCAAAATTAAAGGAAAAAATCTAAAAAAAATTGTGTTTACATCATTAAAAAAGCGTTCTTGAACAATAATTAGTATTTTCAACTTTCAAAACAAGATTACTATACCAAATTGTATATAAATATGTACGATTCTTAAACAGATTTTTATTTGTTTTGACGCTTTAATGTCTCAAATTGTATTTTCTTACAGGGGATTCATAATGAGCCAGACTCTATGATGGTTGAGCAAGGCACTCCATCTTTGCTCTCACAATTCGTAGAAAGTAAGTTGTGGTTGTGGAATTTCAGCATATCAGTAATAAACAGTATCGTCATATTGTGTTTATTTTATTTTATTTTGCAGTTCCACTTACACCAGAGGTATTAATTACTAATATTGCCTCACCAGAGCTACCATCACAGAGAAGAGCTATGTGTTCTCCGCCTCTGGGCTTTATAGAGGAAGAAGTTCATGGTGAGACATCCATACTTATATTATAAATGCGAAAGTGTGTGTCCGTATGTCTGTCTATCTTACAGTTCATCCGTTAAACCAATTTTAATAAAATTTGGTACAGAGATAGCTTGCATCACGTGGCCTTTGCCGGACTAAGGCTTATTTGTTATCCCAGAAAATCAAAGAGTGCCCACAGGATTTTTTAAAAATTTAAATCAACGTGGACGTAGTTGCGGGTATCGTCTAGTATTTTTCTATATAAATAATAGAAATCACTACCATAAATTAAAAATAAGTCATTATCACAAATTACATGTTATAATATATTGTTTGTTATTATATTATACCACCATTTGTAACTGTACTCAAGCAAAGAAAGGATATGATTATGATTATACATTTTAGGATCTCAACCTTGGAATGAGACTGCAGGGCCATCAACATCCTACACTGCCCCAGCTGCAGCGGTACCACCTCAGACAAGGCCTGCAACTCCGCTTTTTACATTTGCGGAGTCACAAGTGGAAGGTGAAATAGATTGGATCTTTAAAGATACGTGAATATATAAATTTTTTAATAATTTCATTACTATAATGACTTTTATAACATATTTTTGCAGATCCGGGCATGCGCACTCCAACTAGGCCCTCAACTGCTCGGCGACTCGAGCCTGCTCTATCCGGGCAAACTACACCTCGCCGAGGAAGACCAACACAAGCTCGAGGATCGCAACGAAAAAGAGTGAGGCCAGCACACACACAGCAGGCAGCCGAACATTTCCTCCAAGCAGAAGAATTTTGGAGAAAATTTAAAATAGAACAGCATAGGGACTACATGGACTTGAGAAGAGAGCAAAATAGGATCAGGGAGATGGAAGTGCAGGTTCAGACGCAGTGGCAAGCAGTAGGATTAAGAGCTCTAGACATATTAGATAAGATAGCAACTAAGTATTGTAAAGATTAGTTTAGATTAGTTATTTAATTTATAAGATTAATTAGTTTGTTAGATTAGATTAGCATGGGTAATGTGGTATTTAACAGTGTCATAGAAAATTATATACGTTTCACATGATTTATTTACATGTTTGTATACTCTTTGGCTTTATATAGCATGCATTCATAGACAGAATATGTAATTTTGCTATTAAATCAGCCAAAAAATGCCATGCTAGCAATGCTATGTGAAAAAGACTATATTTTCAATTAGTTAAATAGGCAGTTAAAGCACCTGGTTTGTAATACAATTTAAGAATTATTATTTAATAAAAGAACGGTTTTATCTAATTTAAATCAATTTTATTTATTAACATATTAAAATACTTAACAATAAAATTATTTACATTTATACAATAAAATAAATCAGTACATAAGTGGAAGGTAGGTATAAGGTAGCTAATGGTAATCTATACAATACTATACATAAAAAGACTTGTCTGGCTGACTATCTATCAACGCACATTCTAGGCACCGCCGTCAAGTCTATGTTTCCAATATGTGAAGATCTTTATGTCAGAAATAAAAATTTATTCACTATTGCAACCTTCTAACTAATTGGTCTCTCAATATTCTACCTCTAATTAAGTCAGAAGTAGCTTCTCTTTCCAAGTAACTAATTGGGCCAGATACATCTTCCATGTTTTGAAGTTCCTGACCTAGAAATAATTCATAAATTTATTAAATTTGTTCCTTAATGAAAATTGCAAATTGATAAGATTCAATCTAATAATAGGTACTATAAAGAGGAAAGCTTCATTTGGTTCTAATCGATGAACTGAACCGATTATAATAATTTTACTCTCATCATTACAAAGGTAATTTATCCAGTATTATTATTGTATGTATATTATAACTAAATGATGCCCGCGACTTTATCCGCGTGGATTTAAAAATTCCATGGAAACTTTAATTTTTCGGGATAAAGAGTAGCCTATGTCCTACCCCGGGATGTAAGCTAACTCAGTAATAAATTTCATCCGTCGGTTAAACTGTTGGACCGTGAAAAGTTAGCAGACAGACGGACACACTTTCACATTTATAATTTTAGTATGGATTATTGTCTTAAAATTACAACACCTACCCGTGTCTTCCTCTGTGTCCTCAATGCCAAAATTAATCATTAAATTATGTAATACAGAACACGCCAGAATAATGCGTGAACATTTTAGTGGCCTGTAATGGAGAGTTCTGTCCTTGTGAAGATAACGCCACCGATTTTTAAGTCTTGAAAATGTGTTTTCGATGACTACCCGGGCTCTCATATGCTTCTCATTATAGTAGGCTTCTGGTGAACCCTGGGTAGCATCTAAAATCGGTGTCATCAGCCACGGGCGTTGAGGATATCCAGAGTCTCCTAGAATGAAAAATGTACCTATGTTAGATAATGCTACTGATATAATATAAATGTACCTAGGTACTGAAATCTTTTAAAGTTTACTTGTGGATACCATACCTAATAGCCAGACCACTTCTCCATTCTGGTGCAGAGATTGAATGTAAGTGTTCAAATCACTGTTTTCCCATATGAAGGAATCGTGATTTGCACCTCCAAACTTGGGATTAACGCTTAAAATTCGGTATTCATCATCACATACCTGAAAACACAACATTTAAATTGTTTAATTGTTCATCTATGAATAATAATATAACAAATATCTCCATAATATTATAATTACCATCTGAACGTTTAAAGAATGATAGTGTTTGCGGCTATAATACCAATGTTCCTCTTCTTTTGGAGGAACAACTATTTTGAAATGACTGCCATCTATACAGCCCACCACTCCCGGTATTCCATACTTTCTGTAGAACCTAAGTAGAAAAATAATAAAATTATATTAATTTACTGAATTGAATTCATGCTTATACTTATACCTATTATAAATGTGAAAGTGTGTCTGACTGTCTGCTAAATCCACGTAGACTAAGTTGAGAGCATCATCTGCTTGATACAGACTGTTTGCATCTTGGAGACAGACATAGATTACTTTTTATCCCGAAAAATCAGAGTTCCCACGGGATTTTTAAAAACCTTACGTGGATGAAGTGGCGGGCATCATCTAGTACCTACCTACTATAATATAATTTGATTTAGGTTGATCATAAATATTAGGTATTCTTACCGTTGGCTAACTGCCTGTCTGGCAGCTGGAGTACCGGGAAACCGAATATATTTTGCAATAATATTTTTATGTGTTAACGCCTGGGTAACTTCTTCTACGTACACACTGCACATTTTCTGAGATATATGTTTCGCAACCCCAGACGGCCTTTGATATGTTCCAGTTGCAAAATGAAACAAAGCAGTGAGGACCTGCAAATAAAAAGGAAAGAAATGTACTTAGCTACCTACCTACTTACGTGTAAATACTTTCCATATAATTTTGATATAAGTAGGTATGGGTAATATGGCAAAATTAACCTAAATAGGTATAATAATATTGATACATACTTTATGTTCCAAGGAAACGCGTTGGGAGGACCTTAAATCTGTCAGTCTCCTTAGCTCGTTGCATAAGAACTTGAAAACTTTCTTGGAGAGGCGATACCTATCTTTAAACTGCCTCTCCGTTAGGTCTAACAATGGGTTAAAAGATGCACGAGCCATTGCTTCCTCGCTAGCGGTATAGTTGCGGTCATCTTGAGCCTTAGCGGCCGCAAACATCCTCCAGGTGAAAAAATACCGGCCTGCCATAATTTTTCTGGTTCAAATTTAACTTAAAATTGAAAATGAATTTCACTTTCACTGCAAAATTCTAAGTGACAAACTTTTCGATCGCGTTAGCGTCGTGATTACTCGGTTTACTTCTCGAATTGTCAAAATCTCAAACTCACACTCACTTAATGCTTGAATCGACCAATCACGTGCGCTCACGTTGTCACTTTCGAATGCGAGTCGGTAAACAATAGTCGGTCCCGAGGACGTAAACAACTTGCACTCCCTAATTATGTTTCCCCTACTTGACACTAGATGGCGCTGTTTCAATTCTATACAAATCGTTGTTAACTTTTACGCGATCGAATAGGTAGGAAATCTCCCACTAGGCACTCTGTTGAGCGTGCTAACTCGCCAATCCCTAGAATAAGGTATTAGTCAAGGCACAGCCGCCAGGGAAAGCTGCTAGAATTTAAAGTAATTAATTTCTAATTGCTGTCAATTGCTCGCGGAACTGGGTCAATTAACACTCACCAGACCCCTTGCTGTTTAAAAGCTGTGATAGCCTAGTGGTTAGGACGTCCGCCTTCTAATCTGAGGTCGGGGGTTCGAACCCCGGGCACGCACCTCTAACTTTTCGGAGTTATGTGCGTTTTAAATAATTAAATGTCCCTTGTTTTAACGGTGAAGGAAAACATCGTGAGGAAACCTGCACGCCTGAGAGTTCTCTATAATGTTCTCAAAGGTGTGTGAAGTCTACCAATCCGCAGATGGCCAGCGTGGTAGATGCGGCTATGTTCAAAACCCTTATCAGTCTGAGAGGAGACCCGTGCTCTGTAGTGAGCCGGCGATGGGTTGATCATGATGAGACCCCTTGCTGTTAAACAGGAATTCAATTAGAAACTTAATATTCTTACCAACGGTAATTTTATTAACAACTTAAGTAAAGGGGTGGATGTTGTTAATTGACGAAAGGTAGGTTTGAATACAAATCGTCTATTTTTAGGGTTCCGTACCTCAAAAGGAAAAACGGAACCCTTATAGGATCACTTTGTTGTCTGTCTGTCTGTCTGTCTGTCTGTCTGTCTGTCTGTCCGTCTGTCTGTCAAGAAACCTACAGGGTACTTCCCGTTGACCTAGAATCATGAAATTTGGCAGGTAGGTAGATCTTATAGCTGACATTTGGGGAAAAATCTGAAAACCGTGAATTTAGGGTTAGATCACACGAAAAACAGATTTTTATTTATTTTTATGCATCATAGTTTTTGAATTATCGTGCAAAATGTCGAAAAAATACGACTGTAGTACGGAACCATCATTGCGCGAGCCTGACTCACACTTAGCCGGTTTTTTATTTATACTTAGGGCGACTGTGCAGTGATCCGTATTCGTTTCAACTCTTCGTTTCGGTCAACTAGTGATTTTATAGAATGAAAGTAAATACTATGCAAATCAACCAATATTCCAAGCAAAAAAGCTACCATTAAATTCCTCCTAATTCCATGGCGCATTAAACGGAGGTACTCTATATTTAGCACGAGTAAAGTCCTTGAGGAGATCTCGTAAAACTGAACCTCCGTCCCAACTTGGGAATTAAACCCAACACTTGGATCCCATTACCATAGATAATCAAGTCCATGCCACAGGTGAAAGCGTCAGCGGGTATTACAAGCGTTTTCCCTTTCTTTATAATTTTAAAATGTTTCCATACACGATAGATACATTAGGCAGCGTAAGACTGCAGCGTGTAGAAGTCCCTTAAGAGAAACCTATGTCCAACAGTGAAGCTCTATTGATTGACGATAACGAAATAAGCAGAATTAACTAAGATTCCAAGACATAAAATTCCTCCTAATTCCATGGCGCATGGAGCGTACTCCATAATTCAGCACGCGTAAAGTCCTCGAGGATCTCGTAAAACTGAGCCTCCTCCCAACTTGGGAATTAAACCCAACACTTGGATCCCATTACCATAAATAATCAAGTCCATGCCACAGGTGAAAGCGTCGGCTGATATTACAAGCGTTTTCCCCTTCCTTATAATTTTAAAATGTTTCCATACAACATAGATACATAAGGCAGCGTAAGACTGCGGCGTGTAAAAGTCCCTAAGAGAGACCTATGTCGAACAGTGAAGCTCTATTGATTGACGATAACGAAATAAGCAGAATTAACTAAGATTCCAAGACATAAAATTCCTCCTAATTCCATGGCGCATGGAGCGTACTCCATAATTCAGCACGCGTAAAGTCCTCGAGGATCTCGTAAAACTGAGCCTCCTCCCAACTTGGGAATTAAACCCAACACTTGGATCCCATTACCATAAATAATCAAGTCCATGCCACAGGTGAAAGCGTCAGCGGATATTACAAGCGTTTTCCCCTTCTTTATAATTTTAAAATATTTCCTTACATGATAGGTACATTAGGCAGCGTAAGACTGCCGCGTGTAGACGTCCCTAAGAGAGACCTATGACCAACAGTGAAGCTCTATTTTTTTAAATAATAAATAAATAAAATCATTTTATTTCAGGTCAGGGACCCATATAAAAACATATTGATTGACGATGAAAAAAAAAAGCAGAATTAACTAAAACCCATGGATTTATTTTCGTAGGCTAAAAACGAAAAAAAGATGTCCAAGCGAAATTCATCGTCGCTCCGTTACTACGTGATTGAAAGACACGCCAATACACTTTCAGCCTGCGGCCCAGGTGGAAGTGGGTGCGTCCCCTATTTCTCAATATTTACAAGTAATTGTAAGGAAGACGGCAGACGCGCGGACGTGTCCTAATCGAGAGCGGGACTGCCGAGCGGCATCAAATGTACGGCATCGCGCCCGCTGCCCGCCCCGCAGGACGCAACCGTTCCCACGTGGGCCGCAGGCTCATATTAAGATTTAGTAGCGATTTTCCCAATCTCATTTCCGCTCTCGCTTGTACTTTGGGCTACTTTAAGGCAATAAAAGAGGGACTTTCTATTAGTCGGAGTATTCTGGTTATTCAGAAATGACGCGACGGTATCCCGAATTTCTTTAAGTATACCCGTTAGATAACGAAAGGGTTTAAAACAAAGGAAAGTTGGGATAATTGAGTAAAAAGGCAGAATTGTCTTCAATGCAATTTAGATCTGCCTGTTGGATTAGGAAAGTTAGATTTCCAAGTTAGGTTCTGAATATTCCCCAAAGAGTATTATTTTAAACCAGTTTTAAACCGACTTCAAAATGTACTAAATCGTCTACACAAATGTATCTTTTGAGTTTCGTACCGGAGGGGTGCCAAAGGGACCCTATTACTGAGCATTCACTGTGTTCGTCCGTCAGTCTGTCTGTCTGTCAATGGGATGTATCTCATGAGCCGATAGTGTCGCCGATTTTTAGGTTAATGAATCATATCTCTAGATATGAAGCAACGTTTACACCCGATGCTTCACATCCTTTTTTAGGTTTCCGTACCTCAAAAGGAAAAACGGAACCCTTATAGGATCACTTTGTTGTCTGTCTGTCTGTCTGTCAGTCTGTCAAGAAACATACAGTGTACTTCCCGTTGACCTAGAATAATAATTTGGCAGGTAGGTAGATCTTATAGCTGACATTTGGGGAAAAATCTGAAAACCGTGAATTTGTGGTTACATCACACAAAAAAATTAAATTGTGGTCATGAACTAATAATAATTAGTATTTTCAATTATCTAAGTAAGATAACTATATCAAGTGGGGTATCATATGAAAGGTCTTCTTCACCTGTGCATTCTAAAACAGATTTTTATTTATTTTTATATACTTATCATAGTTTTTGAATTATCCTGCAAAATGTCGAAAAAATACGACTGTAGTACGGAACTCTCATTGCGCGAGCCTGACTCGCACTTGGCCGGTTTATTTTTACATTGTGAGGAAATCTGCTTGCCTGACAGTTCCTCATAATGTTCTCAAGGGTGTGTGAAGTCTAAATCTATATTGCTGCTTCACTGCTGCTATACTTATATAATTTATCGTAGAAAACCTTCAGAATAGAATAGAATAGAATAGAATGTTTTTTTAATCATGTAAACTTTTTAAAAGTGCTTATGAATAGTCAGGTAGTTTTAATTTACCAATTTATTTTCAATGGATTGAAAATCTCTCGGTGGCTAACATTCAGTGTTAGACACTGGTTAAGTGGATACTATTTTTATCCCGGAAAATCAAAGAGTTCCCACATGATTTTCAAAAACCTAAATCAACGCGGACAAAGTACCTTATAGTACGCGACAGGTTGAGAGGGCAATCGAGGAGGGAACGCCCCGCACACACACACCTCCCCCGCGCTAACCCGGTGCGGGAGAGCGCGGGTGACGCGCAGGTGTGCGGGGCGTCCCCCTGCCTCATACCCGATGCTTCGATTTTCCGGGCTAAAAAGCCCTATCCTTCCCCGGGATGTAAGCTAACTCTGTACCAAATTTCGTCAAAATCGGTTGAAAGGATGGGCCCTGAAAGGCTAGCAGACAGACAGACACACTTTCGCATTTATAATATCAGTATGGTATTTTTTTTTAAGAATATTAGCCATGTTAAAATGATTAATATTCCCCTTTCCTCTCCAATTAAGCGTCAGGCTTGTGCTAGGAGTAGGTACGACAATAGTGCAACGGGCGGGGTTTGAACCGTCGACCTTTCGGTTTTCAGTCCACTCCTTTACCGGTTGAGCTATTAGGCTCTAAATTTTTATTTTTATTTTATATTTTTTATATTTTTATTTAGACAAAACGAAAAGTGAACAATTTACACCACACTTTTAGACCAAAGCACTAGATAAAAAGCCGAGACTGGTGTTGGCAGTTTGCAGCCCAAATAGACCGTAGTCTGTGCTAGGGCTGACAAAGTTCATCGACCTCATTCATACTATATTATATTATATTATATACTATACTATATTTATACTATACTATATATATATTCATACATTACTAAAACTATATTTTATTTGGTGCAACAGTGTTAATGCATACGGAGTTTAAATATTAAGTATTATTATTAAATATTAAGTATGGATATTAAGTATGGATAAAATACATACATTATTGCCTATAGGTAGGTAACAGTAATTCGCGTGCCCCATATTCCCTAGAAACTTCATAGTTTGATGATAATTATGTGTGTCACGGCTGTAGCGATTACAACTATCAATTATTGCAATTAACATATTGCAACCGGCATGTTTCAGAGCGCAGCTGTTAGCTTACTCACTAAGCACAAGGTCCCGGGTTCGATTCCCTTTGAATTGGTATTGAATCTATATAATATATAAAAATGGCTAATTCTTAAAAAAATCACTTTTTATTTATTTTTATTTTCATGGCAGCCATTTTGAAATTTTATTATTTGATGTTATAGTAACAACAAAAATACACTGAAAATTTCATACTCTCTCCTCATAACAGTTCATGAGATACAGCCCACTGAAAGAGAGACAGACGGATGGATAGCGGAGGCTTCATAATAAGGTCCCGTTGGCACCCACCCTTCGGGTACGGGATTCTTTTTTTTAATAGAGATAGCGAGCAAACGAGCAGGCGGGTCATCTGATATTAAGTGATTACCGCCGCCCATGAACATTTGCAGCACCAGAGGAACCGCCGATGCGTTGCCGGCCTTTTGGGAATTTGTTGGTCCGCCCCTTGAATAACCCCATGTTGTAATCTAAAGCGAACACCGCCGATGGGAGTTGATTTCACAGTTTGCATGTGCGTGGAAAAAAGGATCTGGCACAACGGATGGTCGAAACTCTATAAAGTATGTTATCATCATCATGATCAACCCATCACCGGCTCACTACAGAGCACGGGTCTCCTCTCAGAGTGAGAAGGGTTTTGCCCATAGTCTACCACGCTGGCCATGTGCGGATTGGTAGACTTCACACACCTTTGAGAACATTATGGAGAACTCTCAGGCATGCAGGTTTCCTCACGATGTTTTCCTTCACCGTTAAAGCAAGTAATATTTAATTAATAAAAACGCAGATAACTCTGAAAAGTTAGAGGTGCGTGCCCGGGATCGAACCCCCGACCTCCGATTAGAATTCGGACGTCCTATCCACTAGGCTATCACATAGCTTGATAAAGTAAAGTTAAAGTATGTAGTGGTATATATTTTATACGATGCTACGGAACCCTTCGTGTGCGAGTCCGACTCACACTCGACCGGTTTTTTTTACGCACACGAGGTCACAGCCACTTCGTCGAGTAGATAACATCTCCAGTCGAAACATGCGAGCCGCGTACAAAATATTTTCATAATAATGAGGTAAACAGCAAATATGTAAGGTTAATTGTGTTTGAGGTATATTTGAAATGACGTGTGCGCACGTTTGTGACGTCAATCGGCTATTATTGGTGGAGTGAAGGCCCTATGGGTAGGTACATAGAGTAGTAGGTAGCAGTGGCGTGCATAGGGTTTAAAGCCAGTAGTTAGGTGCTGGCAACTGGCAAGTCATAAAGGATAATGAGCATTGAGCTATTTCAACTAGAGTAATTTATTGGGTAAGCAATGCTTTTACGCCTCTATAAGCTGCCCGCCACTGGTAGGTAGCAAGTACTAAACCTTGAAGTTGGAAATTGGAAATAACATAAAATACCCGGTAGGAAATATTGTACATCGAACTATTGTACGTCGTTGTAACCGAGAAAACATCACATAAGCACGAGTGACAGAGACAACTACAAAGACGAAATCTCTTTCTAAACTTCAATGTAAAATATTTGTTGCCGGATAGGTACTGTTCCAATTTCCAACTTCAAGTTTAGTACGGACTACCTACTATTCCATGAATCCATAGGGGAGTGTAGACCGCGTATCAGCAAATGACCCCCAACCCGCTGGACTGACGACCTTAAGATGACGGGAAGTGGGTGGATGAGGAAGGCGGAGGACCGTGTGTGGTGGCGCAATCTCAGGAAGCCTAATCAGACAGACAACGATAGTGATCCTATAAGGGTTCCTTTTGTCTCTGGGCATACGGAACCTTAAAAAGGTACTAAAATCTAATCACGGTCTGGTTGGTCTGGTGGCAGGCTACGGCCGTGGCTAGTTGCCACCCTATCGGGGAAGCCGTGCCGCCAATCGATTTAGCGTTCCGGTACAATGCCGTGTAGAAAGTAGAAACCAAATCGGTATGGGTACTGCCACACCCCAGGTTAGCCCGCTTCCATCTTAGACTGCATCATCACTTACTACCAAGTGAGATTGCAGTCAAGGGCTAACTTGTAAGTTGTATCTAAATAAAAAAAGAAATAAAAAAATGGACGATCAATATAGGAGCCCGACTTCAGACAATTTATTAATTTACAGACAGACCAAATACTAAATTCTGTCGCCATTGTCCTTCGGCAGACCTTATGGACTAAGAGCCAGCGCGTGCCAGACCTTCATTACTTTATTAAAGCTGAAAGTTTCTCATCGTATTGTCCCCAACACAGGGAGGAACGATCAGCGACTATGAAGTTAGGATCATGGTGGCTTTAACCATTTAAAGTTTAAGAGTCCCCGCAGACCACAAACTTTTTATCGGCCGATATATTGTGTGGTTTGGTCGGTTTCTTAACCAGTATGAAGATGTATGTAAAGTGCGCAAATTATACATTACATATCTTCATACTGATTAAGAAACCGACCAAACTATCGGCCGATAAAAAGTTTGTGGTCTCCGGAGACTCTTAGGGTGTCTGGTCCGCAGAGCAACTTTCAGCTTTTATAAAACAACGAAGGTTCGGCACGAGCTGGCTCTCTCTATTAGTCAAAAGATATAATAATATATATTGTGTTTTCATGTATCGAGCACAAAAGACGTTGACATAAAATATTGGCCAATCCACTCAGTATTCAAATTGTAGACTTTTCTTATTATACTAAAACTGGTTATTACGTATGATACTCTTTGCTTACATACACAGTCTAGTTTTTTGTACCCATATCACAGCCAAGTAGGCTATTTTCATTCTTTGGAAATGTAAATGAAAAATATTTATTTCATACTAGCTAATAGCCGCGACTTCTTCCGCGTGGATTTACATTTTACAAAATCCCGCGGGAACACTTTGATTTTCCGGGATAAAAGCCTATGTCACTCTCCGGGTCTTTATCTATACCCATGCAAAAAATCACGTCAATCCGTTGCACCGTTGCGACGTTATTGAAGGACAAACCAACACACTTTCGCATTTATAATAAGGGTACTGATAGGCAAACTTTTGGCGGGTAATGACATGTCAAGATTCTACACCGGTTCGGAAAGCAGATTCTCTGAGGCGCAGTGGTGAACGCTGTGGTCTTATCAGAAGGAGGTGCCGGGTTCGAGTCCCGGCAGGGGGACTAAATTTCGTCTGATTTTATAATTTATAAATTTTGTCTGGTCTGGTGGAAGGCTTTGGCCGTAGCTTGTTACCACTTTACCGCCAAAACCGTGCTGCGAAGTGATTTAGCGTCCCGGTACGATGCCGTGCAGAAACCAAAGGGTGACATACCCCTTCTAGAATAGCCCATGATATCTTCAAACTGTATCACCACTAACCACTAGGTGAAATTGCAGTCAAGGGCTAACTCTGAATTAAAAAAACAAAAACTCCCAAGCCAGAGGAATCTCGCCCGGCAATAAGTCTTCACGGAGACACAAACAGACAACTCGAAACGCTTATTTACAACGCGTTGCTATTCAAGGCGCGAAGGATCCTGTGGGGTACAAGTTACAAGCGATAGTAGATCTACTTTTACACAGCAGCTAATGGGGCCGATTCTATTGTAGACAATCTCTATACTAAACTAAATTAACAGGTCTAAATCTAGTGCTATCCTTTTCCGCAAGCAACATTATGTAAAGGACAGCAATAGATTTAGACGTGCCATTTTTAGTTTAGAGATTGTGTACAAGTAGCCACATTGTCAAAATAATATTTATCTGTGCAGAGATGGCGTTCGCGTTCGTATTAGGCACACTGCAGCCTTCCTCTCATTATTTCATGAATCCTCATTCTTTTCTCTTTATCTTACTTCCGCTTTCATTCTCTAGACATCATTCCTCTCTCGCTCTCTCTTTCTTTTCCACCTAGACAGAGAGGTATATTAACAAAAAACAAGCAATGCGCTCTATTCAAGCACGCCATGAGGAATCTCGCTCAGCAATAAGTCGTCACGAACACATAAATAGACAACTCGAATCGCTTATTTACAACGCGTAGCTATTCAAGGCGCGAGGCGCCTCCTAAGCGAGCACGTATGGTGCAAGTTACAAGCGATAGTAGATCAATAGACCAGCTAATATTTTCAACGTCACACAAACAGACAACTCGAATCGCTTATTTACAACGCGTAGCTATTCAGGCCCGAGGCGTCTGCAAAGCGACCCCTTGTGGTATAAGCTACAAGCGATGGAGTCTCCATAGAGCAGCTAATTCCAACATATCCGTATGATGAGATTCAACATGGAGTTTTCCTATAAGACGGACATTTATGTTTTTTACAGCACAATTATTCTGCATCCTTCTCAGGATTTCATGAATCCTCATTCCTTTCTCTTTAGACATCTTAATTCCACTTTCTATCGCTAGACATCAGGTCTCACTCTCTCTTTCTCTCTATTTTACTAAAGAAAGAGGTATATTAACAAAAGACAAGCAACACGCTCTATTCAAGCACGCCGTGAGGAATCTCGCTCGGCAATAAGTCGTCACGAACACATAACTAGACAACTCGAATCGCTTATTTACAACGCGTAGCTATTCAAGGCGCGAGGCGCTTCTGATCAAGCAGGTGTGGTGCAAGTAACAAGCGATAGTAGATCAATAGACCAGCTAATATTTTCAACGTAAGTGTAAAGTAATATATACTCCAATGACGAGAAAACAGCCTCTGTTGGCATCGAAGGCGTTTTTTATTTGAGTATGCGTTTCTCACAGCACGGTTTTCTCTCAGTATATCAGTAACCCTATTATTCTCTCTCTAGATACCTCCCATACCTCTCTTGCTCTCTAGGTCGCCTTGAAACCTGTCTAGATACCTATCTATTGTGCAATGTACCAGGCATACAGAATTATACTGAGCTGGAACCTTTTTTCGAGTTGTGTCACACATAACACAGTTTATTCCGGCGCTTCTTCTGCTTGAGGCATTCTGGTTTTAATGCTCAAGTGGAGGAAGCGCCGGGATAAACAGCCATTTGGTATTAAGTGACGTGTGGCACAACATACAAAATACGCGTTTTTCTTTCTTTCTTTTCTATCTAAAGAGACCTATGTTAACAAACGACATGCATCGCGCTTACGAGGAATCTCGCTCGGCTATAAATCGTCTCACGAATAGACAACTCAAATCGCTTATTTACAACGCGTAGCTATTCAAGGCGCGAGGCGCTTACTAAAACAGTTCCTGTGGCATAAGTTACAAGAGATTTTCTTTCTAAAATTAAGTACAGTTTCTTGATGACGATTTAAAAACTCGTAAACCCACTTCGGTCTAGTTGGCAAGTTAGTTTGCCATGTACAGGAAGATGAATCGCATGAAAAGTGAAAACATTTCAGCTTTTATCAAGCAATTCTATATTAAATCTTCTAAAAGAATAATATCACCTGAAAGGGGTACGATAAAACTCCTACTTTATTTTATTAAATTAAAAAAATACAGATAGGTGAAATAAAGAAATTTACATATTACCCTGAAAATATTTTTTGGCAGTATTGTAACAAAAGCTAGTGAAGTTTCTCTCACGAATAGTGTTAATTCAATAAATACTAATTCAGCAATTAATGACACTACATAATATTATGAAGACAAACAGATTCTTGTATCGTGAAAGACAAGCTTTCTACCGGCATCAGCTTGCCGGCCGATTTATTTTTACAAAAACCGCTGGTTCCTTAGCCTTGGGCCAT
This sequence comes from Maniola hyperantus, assembly GCF_902806685.2. NCBI lineage: Eukaryota > Metazoa > Arthropoda > Insecta > Lepidoptera > Nymphalidae > Maniola > Maniola hyperantus. The sequence continues at coordinate 1,802,464 of NC_048559.1, read as the reverse complement.
TATATCGTGCACGATAACTTTTATTGAGTCGAAGGCTTCAGCAATGTACGGCACGAACTTTGCTCATATAAACAAATGGGCGATATTTTTCGCGTGCCACACTGGAACTGGCTATAAATGCTATAATACAGTTAATTTGCCGTCGAACTTTCTGCGACGCGATGAGAAAAGGGACGATCGTATGAGGGGGATATTAGGGATTTATTGAAAGCATTTTTTTCTGAATCGGGGCTATATTTTACTATCTAATATGAAAAATAATAGTGTATCTAACATGTATCTAGGTAAATTACCAGATTATCTAGACAAGTATCGTATTTGCGTGCCACACTGTGGGACTAGCTATAAATGCAATAAATACAGTTAATTTGCTGTCGAACTTTCTGCGACGCGATGAGAAAAAGGGACGATCGTATGAGGGGGATATTAGGGATTTATTGGAAGCTATTTTTTCTGAATCGGGTCTATATTTCGCTATCTAATATGAAAAAGAATAGCGTACCTAGCGTGTATCTAGGCAAATTATCAGATTATCTAGACAAGTATCGTTTTTCGCGTGCCACACTGGGGGACTAGCTATAAATGCTATAATAAAGTTAATTTGCTGTCAAACTTTCTGCGACGCGATGAGAAAAGGGACGATCTTATGAGGGGATATTATTAGGGATTTATTGAAAGCAATTTTTTCTGAATCAGGACAATTCGTACTATTTAATGAGAAGAAGAATAGTGTACCTAACTTGTATTTAGATCAAAGCAGACCAGCCCACCAATTGTGTAAGAATAACGAGTTCATCGTTATCGTAATCGTCAACAAATTCTGCCCTTTGATTGGTTGATTCGCTGTTTACATTTTTCCACGGCCAATCAAAGGGCAGAATTTGTTGACGATTACGATAACGATGAAATCGTTATTCTAACACAATTGGGGGGCAGATTATTATCCAAACATACCCCTTCCAGGTTAGCCCGCTTCCATCTTAGACTGCATCATCACTTGCCACCAGGTGAGATTGCTAACTTGTATCTGAATAAATAAATAAATAATAAACAAGCTGGTAATTGCGCACATCAATTAATACGGTTTTTACGCCATTCTCGTGTTTTATGGGCATTATGTTTCATTTGTCCGCATGGTAATGGAGCAGACGCTGATATGCGTTAATGCATTGTGCATCTAAAGCCGGGTACAGACTGCTGTAACGTAACATGAAAGGAGCATTTCATAAGTGTGGACGCAGCGTGCGCACGACCTGAGCACGTACGTACTCGCATCTTTGTGCGCGCTGCGCGCCCCTTTGTGTTCGGCGAAAAACCGACAAATGGCGGATCGCGGCGCGCACGAGTTGAAATGCTCTGTTCGTGCGCGTACTGTGCACGGTTCGTGCGCGCAAGGCGTCCACACTATGGGAATTTTGTTACATTGCATGATACATTGCGACAATGTGGACGGTAAATTCTTTCATTGCGTGTTACATTGCATGTTACGTTACAGCGATCTGTACCCGCCATTACGAGCACTCACGTATAGCCAGGTATACGTTACGTTATGTATACAGTATAGGTAACTGACAATGCTATTTATATCATTTTATTGTCCTTAGCGGCATCCTATACACTTTAATTAAAGTAGATCGGTGGAGCTACATATACCTATGTAATAGGTGTCTCTATACCTACCTACTACCCATATTATAAATGCGAAAGTGTGTTTGTTTGTTTGTTGGTTTGTCCTTCAATCACGTCGCAACGGAGCAATGGATTGACGTGATTTTGGCATGGGTATACCGTATAGACCTTGACAGTGACATGGCTTCTTTTTATCCTGGAAAATCAAAGAGTTCTGCACGCTTTTTTTCTGCAACATCTGTGAACTATAGAACTACATAGAAGCGCACGCACTGCGCTATTAATTCCGCACCGGATTTTGATAGATTTAAATTCAAATTTACGGATTATATAACGCACCGCAACTCGCCGCACCGCGTGCGTGCTAGCTCTTCTCTACATATAGTACTTTCCTCACGTGTTTCGTCGACGAAACACGTGAGGAAAGCAGGTGGTATGATATATTATATCTCTATAATATAAAAATGAATCACTAAATGTGTTGGTCATCGCAAATCTCGAGAACAGCTGAACCGATTTCGCTAATTTTTAGTATATTCTTATTATAATTTTTTTTATAATATTCCTTGAAGTACGAGGATGGTTCTTACGGAGAGAAAAATTTTAAAAATTTGAATCGACTGTTAGGCGGAACGAAGTTCGCCAGGGCAGCTAGTGTATAATAGAAATTACTCACGATAGTTTAAACGCTTAAGTATTTAGGATTATTTAGAAATTCTCCACAAGAGATTATCTATAGGTTGATGATGATAAACAACAATATAATTGTCATATTTTGAGTCATCACTGTAAAAAAATCACGAAAATCAAGCCTGTGTGAGGTCAAAGACTGAAGTATGAGGCCGCGTCCACACTAATTACATTAAATCATTTGGAAGAAAAAAACATGCGCAGGCGTGACTCAGTGCCCCATATTAAATACAATCACCAACACGCCTGAGGAGTGGACATATACAGGACTAGCTGATGCCCGCGACTTCGTCCGCGTGGATTTAGGCTTTTAAAAATCCCATGAGAACTCTTTGATGTTTCGGGATAAAAAGTAGCCTTTGTCACTCTCCACTATACTTCCCTAATAAACGAGTTTTATCGAACTAATAGCTCATGCTCGCGACTTCGTCCGCGTGAACTACACAAATTTCAAACCCCTATTTCACCCCCTTAGGGGATAAATTTTCAAAAATCCTTTCTTAGCGGATGCCTACGTCATAATAGCTATTTGCATGCCTTAGCCCGATCCGTCCAGTAGTTTGAGCTGTGCGTTGATAGATCAGTCAGTCAGTCAGTCAGGTTATTTAAAAATCCCATGGGAACTCTTTGATTTTCCGGGATAAAAAGTAGCATAATATAACTCTCCAAGTCTTTATCTATACCCATGCAAAAAATCACGTCTAGCATAATCCGAAACTGTTTGGATGTGTAGCGTTCTCCTGATACAATTTCGTCCACGACTGACGACATCGAAGGCAACGGCATCTAGTATTTTTTACCTAATAAGTTACTTAACAAATTTTCAGCATAAATCCCATCCCCCACGGTGGCCAGGGAAGTGGGATATGGATAGAAAGTTTGTTAAAGACAATGGCAACAATAGTCAACGGCCAAACCCAATGCCAATTTTCTAAATACGGCCAGTTAATGAGAATTTCTTGTCAGATAAACCCTACAACTTTTTGGCCCAGTGCCCATAAGCAGGTCATTTAAAAAATCGGTGATACAATCATACAGCACCCAGTGTGTTAAAGCGGCTACAATATGCAATTACAATTGTCAGTTTCAATTTCACCTAAGTTGTTTGTGCAGGCCGTTGGACAAAGAAGTTTTTTAGACCAACTGGTCCGGTAATTAGGCGGAGGTAATATTTCTCATCTCGCCTCCCTCGAAAGGCGGGGCCACGTTGTTTCCAGCTCAATGCCCCATATTTAACACTTATCGCCGAATGGGATCAGTGTAATTGATCTTGTGAACTCGTCTCGAGTTCCACTAAGCGATTTCGAACCTTATTTGTATATAGTTAAGGGGTATAATTGGTATGTAAGAGAGGGTTGGTGACAAATGCATGGAGCTGGTATGTCGCAATGGGTGAAGATACATGTATGGTGCTGGTGATTGAGCGGTAACGTATTAAAGCACAGATTCTTTGAGATCAAGTGGTATTGGTCAGTACCATAGATACGATACTTAATACTAGACAGTAGACAGTCAGTCCTCACCTATGGTGCTGAAACGTGGACACTGACAAACGGCCTTGTTCACAAATTCAAAGTCGCTCAGCGAGCTATGGAGAGGGCTATGTAAGGATTTTTCCTGAGGGATAAGATCCGAAATGAGGAGATCCGCAGGAGAACCTTCATCAATCATTATTATTGGCTGAATTTATAGTATTTTTGTTGCAACTTGTAGCCAATAGTGAGCGAGCGTCAACCAATCAGAGGTGATTGCGATTGTGACATCGTAGGTGTCATTCTACCGCAATTGGGCCTCTAATTTCGTTGTACATTGATAATAAATAAATAAATAAATAAAAAACCTTTTATTCAGCCAAATTTACAAATAGGTAGAAACAGGTAGGGTGCCGTAGTCCCTGGGGAACCAAGGAGCCGACCAGTGTGCATGCTCCCTGGTTCCCCAAGACCCAGGCACCCACTTCGTAAAACTAGCTTACTGTCTATCTTGGCCGAACGGGGCGCTGCCTCAGCTTATTGCTGCAGCCGGTCGACTGCAGCGCTGATTTTCAGGCATGGCCCCCAGTGATATCACGGGCCGATCGGGAGCGCGAACATCCCGTGCCTATTTTATATTGACACATGCCTAATACATAACATAATAATATGCTGTGTACTTAGGTATCAGGTATGCGTATTTCAGCGAAGCACAGACACTCGACAAAATAAACGCTAGTGTAAACGGGGCCTATAAGAGAGCTGTCACCGCATGTCGCATATTAATTAGACACGCTATATCTACCTGTACCTATCGTGTGCCGTTTCGCTATCAATAAAAGTAAAATTAAACTTCGCGAAGCGATCGCGTGGGTGTCTTTCAATTTTACGTTCTACGCTCACTTGTTAGTAGGGTTGACAACTGTTTTCGAGGTTCTAAATAGTTTAACCACACGAGTAGATATAGAGGGGAAGCTTCACACTAGCTCACGCACACCACGACGTATCACGGACGCTCCGTGCGCCCAGTTTGGCGGCAAACGGAGCGTCCGTGACAAGTCGTGGTGTGCGTGAGCTGCGCTAGAGTGAGTGAACCTACAGCCAGCCGCTAGTATGAAGCTTCCCCTCTGGTCTGGTAAATTAACCTCTTGATAAGAGTGCTTAAATCATTGTCATATTTTAGTATGGACTAGCTTATGCTCGCGACTTTGTCTGCGTAGATTACACAAATTTCACCCCCCTATTTCACCCCATTCGAGGTTGAATTTTCAAAAATCCTTTTTTACCGGATGCCTACCTCATAATAGCTATCTGCATGCCAAATTTCAGCCCGTTCCGTCCAGTAGTTTGGCCTGTGCGTTGTTAGGTCAGTCAGTCTCAATCATCTTTTCCTTATATATATAATTAGATTTTGACTGTATATATTATACAAAACCTATTTTATAGTAAGTACGAGTTACAACCCTACTTGTCACCGGCACTAACAACACGGGCTGTGGGCGAAAAATTTAATTATTCTTCCCCATTGACATCATAGAAGCTTTCCAATAACATAAGCACAAACAACGTATGTATTACAAACCGACAGGCTACATTAAGTAAGTGCTGTATCATCATCATCATCAACCGATAGACGTCCACTGCTGGACATAGGTCTCTTGTGGGGACTTCCACACGCCACGGTCTTGCGCCGCCTGCTGTATATTTCGAGTTATATATCTAACTAACTGATGCCTGCGACTTCGTCCGCGTTTATTTAGGTTTTTAAAAATCCCATGAGAATTCCTTGATTTTTTGGGATAAAAAGTAGCCTATGTCACTCTCCACTATACTTCCCTAATAAACGAGTTTTATCGAACTAATAGCTCATGCTCGCGACTTCGTCCGCGTGGACTACACAAATTTCAAACCCCTATTTCACCCCCTTAGGGGATAAATTTTCAAAAATCCTTTCTTAGCGGATGCCAACGTCATAATAGCTATTTGCGTGCCTCAGCCCGATCCGTCCAGTAGTTTGAGCTGTGCGTTGATAGATCAGTCAGTCAGTCAGTCACCTTTTTCTTTTTGTATATTTAGATTACGTAACAGAGAGAGCCCTATACTAACTTCTCTCCGTGGATAGAGTATAGACATCAGCCTAAACCTAGTTGGGCAGCTACAATGTCATTCGCCTAAGTCTGCAACAGTATCATAGAGGCGGTCGCGAATAATCTCAAGTAGTAAATTGTATAATGACTCCATCTCATAGCTATCCGGTCACTTACGACTTTGTTTATGAGTTTTATTTATAGTTATTTCATCCACTAAGCAACCATATCAGAAGACTAGCTTATGCTCGCGACTTCGTTCGCGTGGACTACACAAATTTCAAACCCTTATTTAACCCCCTTAGGGTTCGAATTTTCAAAAATCCTTTCTTAGCGGATGCCTACGTCATAATAGCTATCTGCATGTCAAATTTCAGCCCGATCCGTCCAGTAGTTTGAGCTGTGCGTTGATAGATCAGTCAGTCAGTCAGTCACCTTTTCCTTTTATATATTTAGATATTGATACTAGGAATGGCTCTTTCGATTTAGGAGCATCCTAACCCCCCTCGAAGGGTACTCTCGGAAACGTGAGGATGGATAAACAAACTCACGTTTTCGAGTATACAACCTAGGGTAGGGCTGCCATTTACGTCTCGGTACACCGGGACAAGTCCCGGTCTGAAGCGTTGTGTCCCAGCGTCCCGGTCAGTACGTTAGTTGTCCCGGTTTGGCAGGGAGGCTCCGAAATCCAAAAGACAAAAGAAATTATTTTAGAAATGGATATACTAGTTCTTGAATTAACAAATTTTTTGTTTATATATCAAAAATTTCGCGCTCGCTTCGCTCGCGTTTTATTCTGTATTGGTTAATGCCTGCTCGCAATCTTGACCGCATAGATTTAAGTTTTCAGAAATCCCGTAGCAACTTTGTCCACATGGATTTAACTATTTTAAAAATCATGTGGGAACTCTTTAATATTCCGGGATAAAAAGCCGTTTCTAAGTGCAGACGGACAGACTGACACTTTCGAAATTTACAGAATCAGTATGCATATGGATGGATGTCCCGGTCGTCAGTGGCGTGCACAGGGTTCAAAGCCAGGGTAAGCAGTAGTTTAGGAAGGTACCTACTTACATTGAGCATTAAGCTATTTCAACTAGGGTAACTATTTCTTGGGTAAGCAGTGCTTGTATGCCGCTAAGAGCTGCACGCCACTGCCGGTCGTCCTTTCAGCAATTATGGCAGCTCTAACCTAGGGTGGCTGTTTTAGAGTGGATAATCGGAAAAAACCGTATCTAACAACAAAACTACCATTAAAGCACGTGTCTTAACCACTTGGCTATCACCACTTCTGCTTTCACTCAAGAACGCTTATTTCTAGCTTTCATTAGGCTCAAAAAGGCTAGCGCCCAGAGCCGTAAAGCCATTTAAAAAACACTTGAGTACGCTTATTTCGGGCTTTCACTAGGCTCAAAAAGGCTAGAAGCCAGAGCCGTAAAGCCAGTTTTAAAAAACTCTGGAGGACGCTTATTTCGAGCTGTCATTAGACTCAAAAAGGCTAAAACCCAGAGCCATAAAGCCAGTTGAAAATACTCAAGAACGCTTATTTCGAGCTTTCATTAGACTCAAAAGGGCCAGAACCCAGAGCCAGTAAGCCAGAAACAAAAAAGCTTATTTCCAGCAATATTAGAATTTTTTAAGTCTGTCCGTAACAATCCCCCACAGTTGCCATAACAAGACGTGTCGTTAGATCTCCGTGATTCATTGCGGTACGCTTTTGGAATCCGATGTTTATTTATCCTTTTTCTCCGCGAGGGGAGGGACAGAGACGGAGCGATCCTTTAAATAGTAAACAGGGGATAACGTTCTATTAGTTTTGGCCTGAAACGCTTCCTAAAAGCTAACTGCATAATCGACTTTCATCGCTGAGTTTTTTGTTCCGTACCCAAAGGCTGCCAACGGGACCCTATTACTGAGGCTGAGATCTATAGAGCGCACTCTGACTTTGCTTAGACTTAAGACAGAGTTAAAACAAGACGTATATCTTTCACGTTCTGTCTGGCGTTTCAAATCTCGTCTCGTTTTAACGCAATCTTAAGTCTGAGCAAAGTCAAAGTGCGCTCAATAGATCTCAGCCTAAAGATCAGCGCATTTTCGGCAAAATGCGATGTATTTGATAACACGATGCGATGTTGCACCGTGTTATCAAACTTCTAGACCTAACAGGCTACAGTTAGCATAAACAATATCATATAATTTTCCCGCCCGCCCTAAGGGAATATAAATGATGTGATTTCCTCGCGCCCTACAGAATATAATATTAGAACCTTTAGTTCGGCATACAAATTGAGCATCAACGCAAACTCTGGAGACTGAGTGAATTTTGTTTACCAAAACTTGTGCTTATATACCAGAGTGAACCACAGTGAGGGAACTCTCGGTTTGACCGTGAATCGACGATAATATCAAACTAGAGGATGCCCGCGACTTCGTCCGCGTGGACTTAGGTTTTTAAAAATCCCGTGGGAATTCGGGTTTTCCGGTATAAAAAGTAGCCTTTATCGTTCCCCGGGATCGAAAAGCTATCGCTGTAACAAATTTCGTCAAAATCGGTTGAACAGATGGGCCGTGAAAGGCTAGCAGACAGACGGACGCACACTTTCACATTTCTAATATTAGTATGGAAGTATAAATTGCTTAAAACGCATATAACTCCGGAAAGTGCCTGGGATCGAACACTCTACCTCCCGAAAGGAGGCTATAACAGCTTCGAAAAAACTTGAAGATATGTAACTATATTTTATTAAGTAAATCAATCAATGAGCTTGTTTGTGTCCACTGCTGGACATAGGCCTTCCCTAGAGCGCGCCACTACACACGATCCTCTGCCTTCCTCATCCACTTACTTCCCACTACCTTCTTAAGGTCGTTAGTCCAGCAGGTTGGAGGTCGTCCCACATTGCGCTTGCTGATACGCGGTCTCCACTCCAGAACACGTCTGCCCCTAGCGGACATCGGTTCTGCGGCAGACGTGGCCTGCCCACTGCCACTTCAGCTGGCTAATTCGTTGAGCTATGTCAGTCACTTTGGTTCTCTGACGGATTTCCTCGTTGCGGATTTTGTCCCTCAGAGAGACACCCACAGATAAGGGAATATTCTAGTCCGTGGAGACACCCAACATAGCTCGCTCCATAGCACGCTGAGCGACTTTGAACTTGTGGACAAGACCAACTGTCTGTGTCCACGTCTTATTTTATTAAGTTCCTAGATAATTTTAATAGATGTTTGCATATTATGTAAGATAAGATAAGATTTATTTATTTGCTTTCATGTACATTTACATTAATTGATGGTGGGTGCTTAAAGCTAAATATAAGCAGTACATGAGACCCTGTCAGGGTATTGCAAATACAGTTTTAGGTACTTACAATAAAATGATAAATATTAAAGATACAATAAAAGGTTACAATTTAGAATACAATAAGAATAGGATTAAAATTATAAAAAAAAAAATTACAAAAAAAATAAAAACCGACTTCGATACACAAACACTAAAAATTGAAAAATAATTTAATTTATTACCGAATATATTATGTATACAAGAGTTAATATAGTTCCATAATAATACTTTTTGGTGCCGGTGCCAATTAGCTTTAGCTGCGCGAATCGTCTAGACTTCATATTTTTATGAGACTCCACAATGGCACCTCATTGGCACCGACCCCAAAAAATATTATTATGGAACTATATTAACTCTTGTATACATAATAATATATTCGGTAATAAATTAAATTATTTTTCAATTTTTAGTGTTTGTGTATCGAAGTCGGTTTTTATTTTTTTTGTAAAAAAATTTATTTCACAATTTTTAGTGGCCCCATGGAATTATGCTATGACTGGTTAAAAATCTACTGGTTACTAAGCTATTACACTGGTCGTGAGCAATTTACTCTTATCCGTTGAGGAGTTCCAGTATCTATCTTCGAAGATGTTCATCAGATCTTCACCAAATTTAAATGGGACCAACTATGAAGTATACCCTTTCAAACAAAAAAAGAGTTTTCAAAATCAGTCCAGGCGTCTTCGAATAATCGGGGAACATACATAAAAAAATAAAAAAAAAGATTCCGGCGAATTGAGAACCTCCTCCTTTTTTTGAAGTCGGTTAATTATTGTAGTAAAGTAGGTACCAAACAACCAACCTTAAGAGTAGGCTAAGTCAATAAAAATAAATTGTTTAGTAACAAACATTATTTCCTTTAACAATAATATGCATTGAGGTAGATAGATATTCCCTGAGCAATACCTCGGAGCTTCCTCAGAGTTAAGGAAAATATGCAAATATAATATACTTAGTACTTACCTACTTGATTTATATGCAGTAAGTAATTAGCAATAACTTAGGTATATTAGTACTTCTATTAATCCATATCTACTAATATTATAAATGCGAAAGTGTGTCTGTCTGTCTGTCTGCTAGCTTTTCACGGCTCAACCGTTCAACCGATTTTGACGAAATTTGGTACAGAGACAGCTTACATCCCGGAGGACATAAGCTACTTTTTATCCCGGAAAATTGTTGAGTTCCCACATGATTTTTAAAAAACTAAATCCACGCGGACGAAGTCTTATTGGGTCTTATTAGTGGGAAGTCTCGGGTTCGATTCCCGGCAGGGCCTTGGAATTTCATAGTTTCTAAATGTCTGGTCTTGTCTGGTGGGAGGCTTCGGCCGTGGCTAGTTACCACCCTACCAGCAAAGCCGTGCCGCCAAGCGATTTAGCGTTCCGGTACGATGCCGTGTAGAAACCAAAGGTATATAGGTTTAATAAGAAATGCCATACTCCTTCCAGGTTAGCCCGCTTCCATCTTAGACTGTATCATCACTTACCACCAGGTGAAATTGCAGTCAAGCGCTAACTTGTATCGGAATTAAAGTTGTAGTGTATCAACAAAATTTCCATTCAAATTAAAATCAAACTTCGTTCGTATGGAGGGCGCTCCGAATACACTTCTCTTGGTAAACCATATGCAGTGGCGTGCAGGTCATAGAGGCATAAATGCACTGCTTACCCCAGTTGAATAGCTCAATGTATATTTTTCATAATGACCTGCCAGTAAACAGGCTCTTACTTAACTAGTGCCTACCCTGGCCTCAAACCCTGTGCACGCCACTGACCATATGGCCCTATGCAAATGCTTGACACCTTGTGCTAACTTCAATGCTGGTAACTAACATAATAATGGGTGAAGTTAGCACTCTAAGAGCGGTTACGCACTCATCCGATCCGAATCCGTGAAAATACGAATATAGATATAAAACTCGGACCGAATTCGCACCGCACTAATCTCTCCGTTGCGTGGCGAACGAACATTTTATATGAAACAGTTATGCCACACGGTGAAGCATGAACTGCTTCATATAAAACGTTCGTGATGTTTTACTCGAACGTGTCGCAGCCCGCAGCCGCCACGTGCTGGCATAAACCATCCCTTGTTATTCGGTCAGCTAGCCTAACATGCGCACCACGAGAAAATTTTGTCTACGCATTTACTCGTCTTATTTGTATGAAAAAACACGAGATTGCGTAGACAAAATTTTCTCGCGGGGCGCATGTTAGGCCCTCTGGAGAACATTATTATTATTATGTACAAGTAGGTACTCACCTATTTTTGTTTTTATATCTAAGCATTGCGATATGTGAGGGAACTGTAGGATCTTGCGCCACTTCTTGCTCTTGCCCTTGTTGCTATCGGAACCGCCTGAGGACAACATAATTAACGTTAACTGTAAATTTTATATATTTTTCCTTCGCTGGATTAAGTGTTAAACAAATCGTAGATTTTATTTCTTCAGAATTGTAAAGGTAAAAAAAACTAAGAATGGATTTTTGAAAATTCAATTACTATTAAGTACTTCAAAATGTAAGCTGTGATAGCCTAGTGGTTAGGACGTCCGTCTTCTAATCGGAGGTCGGGGGTTCGATCCCGGTAACTTAGGTAAGCACCTCTAACTTTTCGGAGTTATGTGCGTTTTAATTATTAATTAAATATCACTTGCTTTACCGGTGAAGGAAAACATCGTGAGGAAACCTGCATGCCTGAGAGTTCTCCATAATGTTCTCAAAGGTGTGTGAAGTCTACCAATCCGCACATGGCCAGCGTGGTAGACTATGGCCATAACCCTTCTCGGTCTGAGAGGAGACCCGTTCTCTGTAGTGAGCCGGCGATGGGTTGATCATGATGATGATCATGATGACTTCAAAAGGGGAAAAAATTAACCCTTATAGGAACACTTTGTTGTGTACAGGGTCCCGTTGACCTATAGTACGCAACAAGTCGAGATGGTAGTCGGATAGCGAACGCCCCGCACGCCCGCACAGCCCCCACGCTAACCTGGTGCGAGCAAGCGCGGGTGACTTGCGGGTGCCCGGGACGTTCCCCGCCTCATAAGTCATACCCCGGTTGCCAACTCAACGTGCCGCGGACTATAGAATCATGTTTGGCAGGTAGGGTAGGTCTTATAGCAGACATTAGGGGAAAAATCTGAAAATCGTGAATTTGTAGGTAGTTACAAAAAAAATTAATGTGTTCATGAACAAATAATTAGTATTTTCAATTTTCAAAGTAAGATAACTATATCAAGTCGAGTATCATATAAAAGGTCTTTATTTGTGGATTCTAAAACAGATTTTTATTTACTTTTATTTATGCATTTAATAGATTTTGATTTGTCGTGCAAAATGTTGAAAAAATACGATTGTAGTACGGAACCCTCGGTGAGCTAGTCTGGCTCGCACTTGGCCGGTTTTTAGGGTTCCGTACCTCAAAAGGAAAAACGGAACCCTTATAGGATCACTTTGTTGTCTGTCTGTCTGTCTGTTTGTCTTTGAATTATCGTTCAAATTGTCGAATAATACGACTATAGTACGGAACCCTCGTTGCGTGAGCCTGACTCGCACTTGGCCGGTTTTAGTAGAGCCTGTCTAAACTGATTTTCAAACGATATTTGACGCAAGGCGACCGATTGCGCAATGGCAGGCGATTTATAATTGAAATAAATCTCAATATAAACTGGATCGTGCAGTACTGACTAGATCGCAATTAAAAGCTCAATCCAATTAGGGCGTTTCACACGACACGTCGAGTGACATGAAGATATTTGCTAAGTGTCGTAACAGACAGGCTAAGGCGCAAACAGACCATGGGACGTGTCCGTAGGCGTAAGGGCGCGTTCCCACTCTATCGTGGCGATAAATAGTCGTGCAATTTACAGCGTCATGGTTTGTATAATATTTGAATGGAGGTGTTTACACATACACAGCAGTAGCAATGCGACAGTTCATTTGCTGTCTCTCTTCTACTTCTTCTTATTTTGGTTTGTGGCTATTGCTGTCTCTCTGTAGCCGCTGTTCCGTGTGACGTTTGACAGCAATGATCGCGAGATTTACGCCTGTCGCGAGATACGTAATTTAGAGCCTCAATGGCACCGATTCTATGCACAACCTAATTTTAGAGTATTCGCACCCTCTTCTTACTATTGTAATATGAAAAGGACAGAAGCAGTTTGACATTTCTAAATTTAATTTTTAGATGGTAAAACCCGTGATTTTAGCACGCACTCGCGAACCTACTGTTTAAATTTGTATTGTGCACTAAAATTTAGAGTCTTTAAATGTGAAAGTCATGTTCCGTTCCTTTTTTAGCATTAGTAAAAAGAAAAGGATGCAGATATTTTAAATTTAGTTTAGAGAGAGACTAGAGAATCGCGGCCAGCAGCTCAACCGGTATAGGAGTGGACTGAAAACCGAAAGGTCGACGGTTCAAATCCCGCCCGTTGCACTATTGTCGTACCTACTCCTAGCACAAGCCTGACGCTTAATTATTGGAGAGGAAAGGGGAATATTAGTCATTTAATATGGCTAATATTCTTTTAAAAAAAAAACACTCCGCGGATTTTGCGTTTACGCCTGCTCAACTCCCCTCTGGCCGCGGTCCTACGCGCTTTGGTCTTTGAACAGCGGATATTTTGTCGCAACGAACTTCTTCAGTTGCGTGTGAAAGCACCTTTATGGGTATTGAGACTTTAGTGGGCGACACGGGCGGAGTGTAAATAACATTTTAGAGCCATATAAGGCCTTAATGCAGTAATTAAAGTTCCATAAGTGTCCAACCGCATCAAATCACACTGTTTTCTTTATTCTATCAGGTAAGTGCAAGCCAGTGCAAGCCTATAAGATGGTTTTTTTATTTATTTATAGACTAGCGCTTGGCTGCAATCAGACGTGGCAAGTGATGATGCAGCCTAAGGTGGAGCGCGCTTGTCTATATGGTCATCTATCACTACTTTAAAATTCAAATATTACAAATATTATGTATGTTCATTTGTTGGTTAATTGGTTAGTCCTTCAATCACGTCACAATGGAGCAACGGATCAACGCGATTTTTTGCAAGGTTAAGTTATTTTTTTTCCAGAATACCCCCTGATATTTAAATTTCATGGTCCTTGAGTGTCGAAAAATTTAATTATCCGCGCTATCCCTCACCGGGTTAGTGCGGAGACTGTGCGGGTGTGCGAGGCGTCCTCACCCCCATTGCCATCTCGACCTGTCGCGTACTATAGGTCGGCTACTTTATATTCAGGAGAATCAAAGAGTTCTCACGCTTTTTTACGTAGTTTGTATTTTTTGGTAGAAGTAACAAAGCTAGTTAGGTACGCCTTTTTAAAAATATTAACACCTATCCTAGTACCTAAGGTATTTAGCCTCCTGGCCCAGTCTCCTGTATGATGAGATATGTATTTACTTATTGACGAAATTGGACACATACATATATTTACGTTTACTTAGTTATTTAGTTGCGAAAAACACTTTATCATAATACCTTTTGTTGAGTTACTAAGTTACTTACTCGTGGTAAAAATCTAACAATAGGTTGTTTTTCTATTTCGACATTTTTACAAAACTTAGCATTGATACAGAGATTTCTCTATTTTTACCTAACTTTGGCCACATTTTATAGGTTTTATGGCACAGCAGCAAAGCGACTCATATTATAAAGCGTATACTTCACCTCCCTGGTACAGTGGAGAGCGGCAGGGAGGTGAAGGTTCGATTCCCGGCAGGGGCAATTTGGGAATTTATAATTTCCAAAATAAACACAAATGAATATATTATGGTGTTTGCCAAGGCTCGCCAAAGGTAACAAAACCTATAGGGTACCTACTTCCCGTTGACCTAGAATCATAGAATTCGGCAGGTAGGTAGCAATATTGTCATAATGCACAAGTAAAGGAAAAAATCCGAAACCCGGGATTTTGTGGTAACATCAAACAAATTAAAAAAGTGTATTTGTTGTACGAAAGTACGGAACCCTTCTTGTGCGAGACTGACTCGCACTGGACAGGTTTTTTGCAATGCCATTGGATATAATGGAGAGAGACACAGACTTTTTATCCCGGAAAATCAAAGAGTCCCCACGGGATTTCAAACAGCTAAATCCACGCTGACCAAGTCGATGTAAAAGCTGACTGACTGACTGACGATCAATCATCGCACAGCTCTAACTACTGGGAGGGATTGGGCTGAAATTTGGCATGTAGATACCTAGCTATTATTACAATAGAGATCCGCGAAGAAAGGATTTTTGAAAATTCGGCTCCTAGGGGGTAAAATAGGGGTTTGTAATTTGTGTGGTCCACGCGAATGAAGGCGCGGGCATCATCTAGTTCAAAATAAAAAGAATTCAATGAATAACCCCGTTAGTGAAATCGTCGAAACGTGTGCGCACGCGTTGATTAGTTTATAATAGTTTAGTTAGTTTAGGCGCGATGGGTGACGTCACAGATAATAATGTAAACAAACACGGTACAGTTTTAAACTAGTTTTACGAGTACACTAAATAGGGTGCCGCCATAGTGTTCAGAATAATAAGTGCCTCGTTGGTACAGTCAGTAACACAGTAGTGGCTAGCGGTAGATTATGAGGTCCTGGGTTCAAACCAACATGTCTATTACTAGCGGATGCCCGCGACTTCGTCCGCGAGCACTACACACATTTCAAACCCCTATTTCACCTCCTTAGTGGTTGGTTGAATTTTTAAAAATCCTTTCTTAGCGGATGCCTACGTCATTATAGCTTACTGCATGCCAAATTTCAGCCAGATCCGTCCAGTAGTTTGAGCTGGGTGTTGGTGATCAGTCGGTGGATGCCCACGACTTCGTCCGCGTGGAATTAGGTTTTTAAAAATCCCGTGGGAACTCGTTGATTTTCTAGAGTAAAAAGTAGCCTATGTCATTCTCCAGGTCTTTGACTATACCTACCCATGCAAAAAACCACGTCGATCCGTTGCTCCGTTGCGACGTGATTGAAGGACAAACCAACAAACCAATAAACCAACAAATAAACACACTTTCGCATTTATAATAAGGGTACTTGATTTTAACATAATATAGATTCCGTTGTCTTTCTCTAAACTAAATTTAGAGTATCTGCATCCTTTTCTTTTTTACTAATGCTAAAAAAGGAACGGAACATGACTTTCACATTTAAAGACTCTAAATTTTAGTGCACAATACAATTAATTTAAACATTAGGTTCGCGACTGCGCGCTAAAATCACGGGTTTTAACATCTAAAAATTAAATTTAAAACTGTCAAACTGTGTCTGTCCTTTTCATATTACATTAGTAAGAGCATGCGAATACTCTAAAATTAGGTTGGGCTCAGAATCAGTACATTGTATAGGTATTAAACGTATTGAAATTGAAGTGATTTTGCATCCATAATGTGCACAAATAACCTCACTAACTGGCAACAACAGATAATTTAATTTGTGAGCTGATAAGCTAATCTAAATATTTCTGATTCTGCTGGCAACTAAGCAACAGAAAAACCGGCCAAGTGCGAGTCAGACTCGCGCACTGAGGGTTCCGTACTACAATCGTATTTTATCGACATTTTGCAGGATAAATCAAAAACTATTATGCCTAAAAATAAATAAAAATCTGTATTAGAATGTACAAGTAAAGCCCTATCATATGATACACCACTTAGTATAGTAATCTTACTTTGAAAGTTGAAAATAGCAATATTTGTTAATGACCACAATTCAATTTTTTTTGCGTGATGATGTAACCACAAATTCACGGTTTTTAGATTTTTCCCCGAATGTCTGCTATAAGACCTACCTACCTGCCAAATTTCATGATTCTAGGTCTACGGGAAGTACCCTGTAGGTTTCTTGACAGACCG
Source organism: Maniola hyperantus (assembly GCF_902806685.2). NCBI lineage: Eukaryota > Metazoa > Arthropoda > Insecta > Lepidoptera > Nymphalidae > Maniola > Maniola hyperantus. The sequence goes on along the minus strand of NC_048559.1, from coordinate 1,785,396 downwards.
ACAGACAGACAGACAACAAAGTGATCCTATAAGGGTTCCGTTTTTCCTTTTGAGGTACGGAACCCTAAAAAAGAAAAACGTCAGAATTGACGCTATTAGGTATACAGTAAGCAGTCTATACTTAAGCAGCAGTACGTAAGCGGTAAAAAAGCTGTGGTAACCTAGTGGTTAGGACGTCCGCCTTCCAATCGGAGGTCGGGGATCGATCCCGGGCACGCACCTCTAACTTTTCAGAGTTATGTGCGTTTTTAAGTAATTAAAATATCACTTGCTTTAACGGTGTAGGAAAACATCGTGAGGAAACCTGCATGCCTGAGAGTTCTCCATAATGTTCTCAAAGGTGTGTGAAGTCTGCCAATCCGCACTTGGCCAGTGTGGTAGACTATGGCCAAAACCCTTCTCACTCTGAGAGGAGACCCGTGCTCTGTAGTGAGCCGGCGATGGGTTGATCATGATGATGATGATGATGATGATGAAGCAGTACTTTGATTCTTTATAAAAGCATGAAATGATGATTTGTCAGAGTCAGGATATTGAACTTATCAAATACATAGTTACATTTTTATCTTAAGTGTCTTACATAAGCACCAACATCAGAAAGATAAGGAGTACATAGTAAGGAAATGCAACTTAGTAAACATAGAGCTATGCTTGGAGTTTCTCTACGTGATCAAATCAGAAATGAGGAGATCTGTAGGAGAACTAGAGTAACTGACAGCTCAACGGGTTGCGAAGCTGAAGTGGCAATGGGCAGGGCTCATAGTTCGTAAAACCGATAGACGTTGGAGTCTCAAGGTGCTGGAATGGCGACCTCGCACCCGAAGACGCAGCTTTGTTATACCCACCCACTAGGTGGACAACATCAGACGAGTCGCAGGGAGCCACTGGATTCAGGCGGCGCAAGACCGTGGCGTGTGGAAGTCCCTACAATAGACCTATGTCCAGCAGTGGAAGTCTATCGGTTGATGATGATGAATGAAGTAGAATTATAACAAATGATGCTTTTAGACAGATTGTTCTCCTTCTTATGCTGTCTCCTATCGTAGGTTGGCAACCATTAGGGCTATCTGCACCTTGGCCGCTGTTGCGCGGAATAAACAACGGGTACTCTTCCCGTACCACTGGCGTAAATTCCTGAGCTACGATATTAGACAGATCATCCCTGTATTTTATAAAAATTTAAATATTATGAACACTTTTTGATAAGATAAAAAGGTCAATGAATGTTTACACCAAAACAAGTTCTACGCACGACCAGGCACAACTGCCAAGTGCCAACCATTTTCGAAATTTGAATATAGTATCCAGTTTTGAATATAGAATTATTCCCATTATCATAAATTCGCGATACGAAAAATTTAAATTGCAAATGATCGATCATACCCTCTCTGGCTTTCAAGTAGACAGTGTTGGCCACGATATTTTCTAATTCCATCAGTTCCAGGTTGACGGATTTTAATTTGAACTCTCCGAGAAGCTGTGACCCGCCGATGCGGCCTCTCTGCCGCCGTAACAACGTGCGTACGGCCCATCAATGTACTACGAGAAATCTTACACTAAACTCAACACTGCACACCATCTAAATGACACTGGGTAACAAACACTACGCAAATGAACAGACGCCACTACTATAAACTATAGTTACACGAAAAAATAGACGCACGAAACACAACTCACAAGACACAAGTTCACTCAAAAGTTCACGATCTCCAAAGGGCGTGTGACGGGTTCATGAAACTCGCATTTCAGTTCTATCACTCGCAAATTGATAATAACGTCTGCGTATCTTATATTAGCGAGATTAAATGCAGAGTTTATTTCAATTTTGAAATGTAGAACACGCCCTGAGATCGTAGTTATTGACGACGGCGACGGGGTGGCGAAACGCTACAAATCTACAAATGCCACAAATGCTTGCTACAAATGACGACAAGAAGTCAGAAGACAAGTAAATAGTAGTACGGCTACGTATGGTACAAGCACGACAAGTGATTACATACTCTTTGGTTGGTACGTCGGTATGATACCACAGACTGTAATCCGGTACTACAGTAGATTGGATTTTTAGGCTGCCACACTTTAAGTTTAATTTCTACTATTTTTTTTTAAATGACCGCCCAATTTCAGCGCGTAAAATCGTAGATAGAATAATAGGTAGATGGAAGTACTGTGTAACCGCGTATGAGATAGCGATGGCACGACGTAACGATGAATAACACGACAATTATTACCATTGTTTAGTAGTCAATATTTGTATTAACCGATCAACAGTATTTGTATTAAACGTTTTTTATGTGTAAACAAGTAAATAACTCATGAGAAATACAATTACGCCACGAATTCTCAAAGTTTGTTTCGCAACTAAAGTTGCATGCCTTGTGTGGAAGTTGCATGTATTCTTGAAAAAAACCAGTTACACGATAAGGGAAAAAAAATAGGTTAGCTGCGTCTCTGTTTATCACATTAGTAACTTTATCTGTGCTCTCTTTTTAGTGTGAATGAGAAAGCAAACGTTCCTGCATCTACCTTTATTACTCTATCTACGAGTACGATCTACGTATAACTGGTAAAACTCGCACGGGTGCTGTGTCGGTACTGTACGGTGTACCTATCTACTACTTTATCTATATTGAAAAAAATATGAACAGCGCTACTGGCGTGTGTGAGTGTAAAGAGTTCCCGAGATGGTCAAGCGGCTTGACACCAAGCACGTAGATTTGTTTTGCTTGATCAAGCTGCTTGATACGAGCTTGATGCGCCCCTCAAGCGGCTTGATCAAGCAAACGGCACTTTCCTCATATTTCGAACACAGCTTGAACGTCGCGTCAAAAATCTACGTGCTTGGCGTCAATCCGCTTGGCCGTCTCAGAAGCTCTTAATGGGTTTTAACAGGCATGGCGGGAATATGGCGTGATTTTATATTTTTGCTTGACGCGACGCTACGTTTGGTTCGGATAGTGCTCGAGATATAAAAAGTGCCGTTTGCTTGATCAAGCCGCTTGACGGGCGCATCAAGCAGCAAAAATAGGCATTTAATTCAGATTTCGGAACGGCTACGTCCACAGATGTGACATATCAACAGGCTCGTTTTTGGCGTCTCGGTGCACAATCATGCTCAATGTATTGTAGCACGTCTATGACTACGTCAAGAACTAAAAGTAGTAGTTTTTAACTACCATTCAAAATACGTTTTTGTGAACTGGCAATGAAATGTACGCACATTTGTACCAACATTATTTTTATTTTATCAATAACACCAATATTTAATCTTAAAACACTTCCGTTCAAGAATTATTCTCAACTTTTTATTAAAATTAATTAATGATTAAACGAACTTACCTGTACGTGAAGTTCTATCATAATTATACGAAGTGCTACGTCCGAAGAATCAGTAACGTCTAGATATTATTGAACACAATGTAGTACGCATAAGGAGTCACCACTTCAGCACTGTAGTTTAGAGTTTTTTATTTTTTATTTTTTTTTATTACCCCCCGATTGGACAACCTCACTCGCCTCACGGCCGTCGCACCGCCGCTTTTCATTTAGTTTAGATGATTGCGATGTTTCCGCAACATTCTGGGTTATCAGGGCGGGCGGGTGTTACTGATTCTTCGGACGTAGCACTTCGTATAATTATGATAGAACTTCACGTACAGGTAAGTTCGTTTAATCATTAATTATACTCGTGCTACGTCCTCGAATCAGTAACGTCTAGATATTATTGAACACAATGTAGATGTTGAGAGTACGTGGAGGGAACGTCGCAATAAAAATAATATGAATGATGTAGGAAACTTTTGCTCATTCATTACAGTAACAAAAGAGTATTACGTACAAAGAGTAATCGTCTTCAAAAATTGCAATATTATTTATAAATGTCATTAATTTTAATCAAAGCGAACATATCGTTCCTACTAAGGGCAAGTTATCTAGGCTACTAAGGTAGTTTATTAATAACGAGTTATTGACTACCAGCCTGTTGTAAAACTTGGCAAAGGTAGTGGAACTGCCGCTACACCCAGCGGTCTATCTTATTATATCTAGATTGACCCCAAGCTTGAACGCCATAGATGTTGAGGCGTGTCGGGTGCTGTGGGAAGAAAACATGAAAACGTCAATTCCACTATCTTTCCAGGTGGACTTAATCCACTGGCTTATCGTTTGAGGTGAAACACAATAGTCGGTCAGACTTTCGTAAGTTTTTGGTTCTGGCCATGTATATAATACCTAAGCGTTTTTGCAGGGTATATTTCTGGGAGTTCCTTGAAGGAAGGCAGGTAGTTACAAAATAGGATTGTTTTGTACCCACTTTGGACGTTTTAATAAATTCCATGATTTTTATAATTTATTGATCATTTGAAATAATTACTTTGTCAATTTTAACTTTAGACAGCGTTCGCACTGTGTGCTGTCACAAGAGCAAATAAAGTCATGCCACAGATTAATAGGGATACTACATGCATTTCTTTGGAAGCTGTTCTACAGGGTCATACTTTCAATAGGAAACAAAGAATCTATCTTATTTGAACTATGTTTGTATACCACGTGGTTATTATGTGGTGGTCTTAGCTTGTAAGTAAACACTTTTACAAAATCTTGTAATCCTATCGTCCTGTGTTATATTTCCAATTACTTATTAGATAGAGAGCAACTCTGTGACTATTGATAGTTCTATATTGATCACCAATATTAATTATCTTAATGAGGAACTCTATGACGATTGGAATGGATGGATCGTAAATGTTTAAACAATATAATCTATACAAAAGGTATAGGTATCAACGTTTGAGGCAAATGTTGTGTTTTATTATTAGAGTGTTAGTCGACCATGAAACCATCATGATTGATGATGATCAGGTAGGAATGGAAGGGATGGGCACACGTCGCTATAGCAGTACGGTCCGGACAATACCCCGGCAACCAGGGCAATGTTTGCTGGGGCAAGGTATTAGAACATCGTTAAAATTTAACTTGACGTCTGATTTGAGCAGATGCATAAATAATGGGTACCATGGTTGATTGGGTCAATAAGTAACAAACATTATACCTACAGCTTTGTCTGTTCTCTGCAAAGTTTTTAGTATAACAGCGCTAGGTATAAATACATAAATTAAAGCTTGAGACCAGTCTAATGTGAAAGCGTCGATTTCAAAAGCATCAGGGTCCCTATGCTATGCCATGAGACGAATTTATCACATTTAGTATTTATTCGGGTAGCAAATAAATCAATTTGTGGGACTGGAAAAATTTGCCATCAATTTTTGATAGCCAGAGTTCGTTACCTCCCATTCAAACATCATGATGTGATTGACGAGATTCCCGATCAGCAATTATATTATCTAACGACTTATAGTTAATATATAAAGCTACTATAATAATCATCTGAGACTCACACTACTGCCATATGTCTTTAGTGACGTTGTTCATGTGAGGGTATTTAACGCCGCCTATGCGATTAATCTAGCTCACTGCAGTTGTGTTTAAGTAATCTCTGAAAGTCGTAAAAACATTTTGCAAATAGCTTTAGGGCAAAGTACGCAGTTAAAAGTTCGAGATGAATGATATGTAGTTGCCCCTCACTATAAGACCAGCGACCACTTAGCGGTTTGACCATCCCGTTTTTGAGGCGTCAGACCAGACATAGCTCCTCTAATATATAGCTGTCGCTTCTACGTAGTGATACTTGCAAATTCTTTGGTCGCTTCTGATTCTATGAACTGAGTGGTCAATGACATTCAGAGCCACCAATTTAAATTAGTAAGGGTTGTGACATTGTCATAAATGCTTCATAATTGTCGCAGGTTATATTGGTTTCGTAATAAACCTAATAATTTGGCAATTTTCCGTATTTTGCAGCGTTTCAAGCGTAGCATAGGTTATGATATTATAAATTGCCATTTATGATAAGTATAACCTAAATAATTGTAAGACTTTGAAGGTATCCTGCATTCTGTTACTTTTTCCTCATTATTTCCTCATTAATAATGAAGCCCAGCGCCCTTAGTAAATTTTGAGTGGCCTCAATATTTTGCATACAGTCTTCGTAAGTATAACCAACGAAGTATAGCTTATGTATCTATAAGTATACTTATAGATGATACAAAACCACATGAATGTAGAAACTTTACAATAGGTTTCATCAGTTTAGTAAACATTTATGGCACCGTAGGGTAGGTATACAGATACCGAATGGCAGGACTGGTCTATCAAGTTTCATTTGATAGCCGTTTATCTAAGATAGGATGGTATTAAATCAAAGTCAATTATAAGACTTATAAAACTGGGCGAGGCGTCCAGCGTAACGTATCAGATGTACTGGCGGTGGGTCTACTTGGGCCACTGCGTATAGCCTTGCGACAGGTTCTCGCGAGACAGCACGTTCTGCGGGGCAGGTGGCTGGTGGCTGCGAGTCGCGGCCCTCGTGATGTTGAAGCTTTAGGGCTTCTTGGGAATTTCGGGTTTTAAGTCCGAGCTAGATTTTGAAACAGTCATCGACCATCAGAACAGCAAACTGTTCTGATGATCATCTGATGGTCTCCGGAAGGTTGCTACCAGAAAAGAATTTTGCCATTCTTAGTAGGCAAAAGCTGGTCCTTTAAATCCCTCTTAACCAAATATAAAGTGCGAAGTTACGCCGTGCTTCCGATTCGGAATGTCGAACTTTGCATAAGATTCGACTAAGTCCCATAAGATCTCTAGTCAAATCGTTGTTCTCGGTGGCACATAGCTGATCCGATATTACTTTTCCGAGCAAGAAAATACCAGCTGTTATCTGCTTTTGACGTGCCTCAATGGCCTTGTCCATTTGACCTGATCAGGAACTGTGGCCTTAAACTTGGGATTAAGCTTTGGTGCAGCCATATTTATACAGTTCCTCGGAACCAAGAATTTCTTCAAAAGTTCCTTGTAAACATCCTTATTTGAACCGGATGTTGCTACATGGATAAATCTAGGCGCGACTTCCTTAATAATGTCAGGCCCATATCGGGTCTGTACCCAGTATATCAAGATTATGGTGTTAGCAGCGTCCTCATCACGAACACTCGATGCAATCGGTTCTCCCGACACGTTATCGGGTATGATAGAGAAGCTAATATAATTGTGGTCTACAAAGACGGCAAGATAGTCCTAAGGACTACTCTGATGCCATTTGTAAAAATCAAGCCCTTTCACAGCCGTTTACATTCAATTGCGACGATATAGTCCCTCAGACTACTCTGATGCATCTTGTTACACCCTAGGATTCCCCCAAGGGTTTAAAGTAGAACGAGTGTGACGAAATAGTCCCGCAGACAACTCTGATATACTCTTAAGTTTATCTGTTATCATTATAATTGCGGGTAGATATTGCGGGTACAAATGCGGCAAGATAATCCTAATGACTACTCTGATGCAATTTGTAAAAATAAAGCTATTTCACAGTCGTTAACATTCAAATGCGGCGAGATAGTCCCACAGACTACTCTGATGCATTTTAAAGAGTTAGGTATTTACGGCCAATAGTTCAAATGCGGCGAGATAGTCCCGCAGACTACTCTGATGCACTTTACGGCTAATAGTTCAAATGCGGCGAGATAGTCCCGCAGACTACTCTGATGCACTTTACAGCCAATAGTTCAAATGCGGCGAGATAGTCCCGCAGACTACTCTGATGCACTTTAAAAAGTTGGCAATTTACGGCTAATAGTTCAAATGCGGCGAGATAGTCCCTCAGACTACTCTGATGCACTTTAAAGCCAATAGTTCAAATGCGGTGAGATAGTCCCGCAGACGGCAGACTACTCTGATGCACTTCAAAGAGTTAGGTTAAAATGCGGCGAGATAGTCCCGCAGACGGCAGACTACTCTGATGCACTTTAAAGAGCTAGGTTCAATTGCGGCGAGATAGTCCCGCAGACTACTCTGGTGCATAGACCGTAGCGTATCATTTGAAGGTTTAAACTAGAACGAATGTGGCGAAACAGTCTCGCAGACAATTCTGATACATTCGTAAGTTTTTTCTTTTATCATTATAATTGCGGGTAGGTAGGTACTTACCATCAACAATTTCTTGTGGCGTGGCTGGCCTCGATGAATTTGACGATGAATCCGAAGATTGGCTCGATGATGATGGAGAACTTAACGTGACCGCGTCACGTTTTTTATGTCGTGAACGTTTCACTTCCTTTTCTTAATTTATTCACTATTAATTCCAAACTACTTTTGTTTACACGTTTCGGCATAGTTACTATTTATTAAATTATTAAATTATAAGCCTACTGCGTGCGAGATACTGAACAAGTGAAGTGGTTGAGCACTAAAATGCGAATGAAAAGCGGCGGTGCGACGGCCGTGAGGCGAGTGAGGTTGTCCAATCGGGGGGTAATAAAAAAAAATAAAAAATAAAAAACTCTAAACTACAGTGCTGAAGTGGTGACTCCTTATGCGTACTACATTGTGTTCAATAATATCTAGACGTTACTGATTCGAGGACGTAGCACGAGTATAATTTTATATGTACCAACTAGTTACGTGAATAGATATTTGGCTTTTTATGACAGGAAGGCAAAAATGTTTACTTATCGCATATCGCTTCACTGTGTCGGCATTTAATACCAATCTATAGCAATGTAGGTACCTACATCTCTATGGTAGGTACACTGTGGCGCTTACTCTGGTACCTATATAGTGTGTTATCTATAGCGCTTACACCTGCATGCGGCGCCCGTTCAAAAGGGAGGGAAGCAATGAGTAAACAATTCCTAGGTCATTGGAGGGAAGGGACCATAGAGATAGTACCTATCTTGTACCTATACATTCATCCAAGGAAGGGACTGTCAAATTATTATGTTGTCAAAGTATGTTTTGCTTCGATTTCGATTCACCGACTGATTCATATCATTCGAAATTCGATTCCATTGACTATCTGCTCTATGGTCTGTCTAATGCTGTCTAGCTTAGCTAGTGAGGTGAGCACTGAGCTACCACAGAGTACTTTTTACATACCTACCAATCTTTGATCTGACAGTACCAATTTCAATATTTGGAATATTTGAATTGATTAAAGATTGGAATCTGTGATTGAAATCACATTGAAATTTTCAAAACATGCACCTGTTTTTCACGTGTTGCGCTCCTCATAATAAGAAAAGAACGTTTTACATTTTAATTAAAAAAAAACGATAAATAAAGCCAATAATACTCTCTTCCGAGCTTGAAAGCAAATGAAACAGTGAAGATGTCTTCAACTCCTTGCCAAATCTGCGGTTGTACAGATTTGAATCTCGTAGATGGATTCTATTACTGCGTGGAGTGTGGCACCCAAGATACGAATGTCAGGGAGACTATTATGGAGAAAACTATAGGTGACGAAATGGGTGGCAAGGGGTCGGACCATAAGAAGTTCAGTACAGTTCTGAAGGATGCTTTTCAGAGTAAGACATCTTAACTTGTAACCTTTGTCCTTTCTTCTTTATGTTTCTAGTGGATAGGCACGGTCAATTCCTTAAGCTAATTCAATTTAATTGAAATTCATTCAATTTAATTTAAAATAACCAAAAAAAAGGAATTCATGATAATTTTAGTTAAGTAGTTCTAATTTCACAACGCAAACCAAACATGAAAACTTGAGACTGTTTCTAGCTCTAGCCCCTGGGATGCAAACTATCTAACTCTAAACTAAATTTTGTCAAAATCGTTTAAACTAATGGGCCAGTAAAAGGTAACAGACAGACAGAACACTTTCGAATCGGGGTTCCTGCTGAAAACCAGCGCTGCATGTTCTTTGTACATGTGCAAGACATATAGCATTTATGCTTAGTTGAGACTTTTTAGTTGGAGTTTCTCTACGTGATCAAATAATGAGGAGATCCATAGGAGAACTAGAGTAACCGACATAGCTCAACGGGTTGCAAAGCTGAAGTGGCAATGGGCAGAGTACATAGTTCATAAAACTGATAGACATTGGGGTCTTAAGGTGCTAGAATGGCGACCTCGCACGGGACGATGCAGTGTTGGAAGACCCCCCACAAGGTGGACGGACGACATCAGATGAGTCGCAGGGAGCTGCTGGATTCAGGCGGTGCAAGACCGTGGCGTGTGGAAGTCCCTACAAGAGACCTATGTCCAGCTGTGGAGTCTATCGGTTGATGATGATGATGATGAAAGTTAAAAGACTTCAAGCAGAAGAAGCGCCGCATTAAACTATGTCATACACAGGACATAGTTTATTGCGGTGCTTCTTCTCCTTTCTTTCTTCTTTCTAGTATGAATAATGTTTTCAGTGAGTGGAGAATGGTGTAAGTGGCACGCCTACAACTTCATCCTATCCAGTTTGGCAGATGAACTCTTAATGGTTGGGGCAAAACCGACGGTCAAAAGGAAAGTGCTTTGGATATGGCTGCGATACATCAAGACATATCAGACAAAGGACGAACCAGAGTAAGTACTGTTACTTTTTAGGGTCCCGTACCCGAAAGATGCTAACTGTATCTTATTGCTAAGCCTCTGCTGTTCGTCCGTCCGTCTATCTGTCTGTCATCACTGAGTGGAGAATGGTGTAAGTGGCATGCCTACAACTTCATCCTATCCAGTTTGGCAGATTAGTGGTCGGGGCAAAACCGACGGTCAAAAGGAAAGTGCTTTGGATATGGCTGCGATACATCAAGACATATCAGACAAAGGATGAACCAGAGTAAGTACTTTTACTTTTAAGGGTCCTATACCCAAAGGATGCTAATGGTATCTTATTGCTAAGCCTCTGCTGTTCGTCCGTCCGTCTGCCTGTCTTCACTAAGTGGAGTGAGTGGCATACCTACAAATTCATTACTGAAAGGCAGGCAACACATTGGCGGTTCCTCTGGTACTGCAATTGTTCATGGGCGGCAGTAATCACTTACCATCAGATGACATGCCTGCTTGTTTGCTCGCTATTTTTATTTAAAAAAAAATTGGTAATCTATTATTATTTTCAAAAATTCGAATGAATTTTAAAAATTACCTGACAGCTTGTAACGTGTACCTAGACGGTCTCGTTACACCTTTATTATAATTGTTTTCCTTTTTATTTTGCAATAGAATTTTGACACTGACAGGCATTTGTTTACATCGGTAACATAACCTCTACCCATTATTATCTTCAAGGAGACCATAGATCAGTGTTTTGACAGTTGTTTTTTTTTTAAACGAAATTTATAGTAATTGATGGAAGACATTTGACATGACTAATGACTTGTCACTTTTCTTCCAAAATTCGTACGTGATATTCGGCTCTCTCCGGATTTTTATGAAATATGAGACGTTTTGTGGCGAAATGCCTAGAAAGCAGTAATTTCGGCCTTGAAGGCTTCACCTTAATATGGATATTATGAAATAACAGCGCTAATGCGGTAAGTATCCAAATTGTATAACCTCATTGCGCCATACAATTTTCAACAAGAAAATTATATACTAACTAGAATTTTCTTGTTGCAGCTGTTCCCCTGTGTTCCCCATGTGTTCCCCTTGTGTTTCCCTATTTATCGCACTATGAGGTGATTTGCTTCAAAAATATGTGTTTGTGGAACCTGATTAGAACATGGTGTTGAAATGTCCCTTCACACAAATCGGCCTGCATCCGAAGATTTAGTGTGTCGGTTTATAAATCTTAATCAGTGGACTCTTTAAAATATCCTCCGGTGCGTGGCGAACGATATATTTTATTAATTTTAGTACAAATTTTTCATAACCCTAGGTCTAATATTTAATAATGTAAAGGGTACCTATATTTCGTAGAATTAAGATAAGGCAAGGAACGTAGGGACGCTATTCATAGTAATTTATTTTAAATATAAAATAAATAGAAAATAATTCAAATCCTTTTTTTGATTTGATCCACTAAAATATTTTTATATGACATTTGTCGCCCTGGAACAGAGACCTGATTCTTTTTTGGGATCCTAGTCGTGTTGATTCTCATGGTTTGGTGGATCAATATTTTAATTGCCGTCGTTCTTGTCTTACTTAGTGTTTTGTAATATTTTAAGGTGTATTGTAACCGTGTAACCTATTTATTGTATGCCTAGATACTAAGATGTTTGTCCTAGCATAGCTAATTTAAGTGTTCTTTCATGTTAATCAAGCGTAGCTTATTTTGAGGTATATTGTGTATTACTTATTATCTATTGCGAGTGAAATTTAATGATAAAGCTTTGTATATCTATAGATTTTGTAAACATTACCATGTTCGGTCAAGATTCTATTAGTATGTCTGGAACGGAGTATAGTTCATCACAAATTGTAAGTAATTATTATGTAAACAAGCATTTCAATCTTCAAAATTTAACTTAACATATTTTCTTGGTAAGTCTTTGTCTTTTAGAGTTCTTAATCATATTGCCCTTAATGCCAACTACCTAAATAGGTATATTTCCTCTTAGGAAATTTAACCTTAATACTATATAGGAGTCGTCGTGGCCAATTTTCTTGGAAAATGTAAGGTGCACAGCGACAAATAACAACTTTAATATTTTATTGACATCATCCTTGGTTTTGACTTTTATATTATTTTGACATTTTATCCAAATTTAAAAACGGAGAATTTCATTGTTCATTTACAAGAAAATGATTTCTTCCTTTCTAAATTTTATACTTACCTACTTATTTTACTTTTTTTTTTTGAATTTCATTGACTAGACCATGTTTGTAGTCCTAGGTCGTGGTTGTTTGGATTCGTTAGGATGTCATTTGATGTGATAAATGCACCGTCGAATTACAAGACTTTCTGATCGGTTATTTGGACAGATTTTGATAACAAACTGTTTTGTCACATAGATTTTATTATTACAGATGATTTATTTCGAACTTTTTACCCTTAACTAAATTAATTAACGTTCTGATGCAAGACGATGACTCAGGTCAACAACATCCTATTGCCTACTTTTCTAAATTATTATCTAAAGCTGAACAGAATTATAGCGTCACTGAGAGAGAACTTTTAGCTGTTTTGTTATCAATTGAACATTTTCGACCCTACGTGGAAGGTACGGAATTTACAGTAGTCACTGATCATGTCAGTTTAAAATGGTTGATGAATTTAACTAACCCCTCTGGTAGGTTAGCTAGATGGTCCACTCGTTTGTCACAGTATAAATTTAATATTATTCACAAAAAAGGTAGTAGTCATACAGTCCCTGATGCTTTATCTCGTATAGAAATTGCTGAAATTGTATCATGTCCAGAGGATATCCATGATCCATGGTATTCTAAAATTTTTGTAGAATGCCAGAAACATCCTTCAAAATTTAAAACTTATAAAGTAGAAAATGATACCTTGTATAAATATGTTAAGCCTAAATCTATTTTAAATCAAAATTTAGCTTGGAAAATAGTAATACCTAGAGAAAATATTTTAGAAACTATTAGAAATAATCATGATGATTTAAATTCGGTTCATTTTGGTATTCATAAAACCATAGAAAAATTGCGAATGCATTACTTTTGGCCTAGAATGTTCAAAGATGTCAAAGATTATATAAATAGATGTGATAAGTGTAAAGCATATAAACATTCAACTTCAGCTCCTTTAGGTTTCATGTCTAACCCTAAATTGGTCGATCGTCCCATGACTATGTTGTCTCTTGATATTGTAGGTCCATTGCCGAGATCTTATACAGGTTATGTTTACATACTTACCGTGGTAGATGTTTTTTCTAAATTTTGTTGGATCTTACCCATGCGTAAAGCAACTACTGGAACAATAATTAACTTATTACAAAAGGAAATTTTCTTGAAATTTGGCGTTCCGAAGATTTGCATACTTGACAATGGAGTTCAGATGACCTCTAGAGCTTTTAAACACTTTGCTAAAGAATATAACATTCCAAAATTATTTTATAACACTTTGTATACCCCTCAGAATAACCCAGTTGAACGCTTTAATAAGACTATTGAAACTTGTATAGCATGCTATGTTGAGAACGATCATAGAACCTGGTCTAAATATTTGCCCCATATACAGGCAGCTATTAATGGCACTATTAATCTAGTTACCGGATACACACCTAATTTTCTTATGTTTGGTAGGGAAGTTTTCCTCGATGGGTCCCTACATAAATTTAATTCTATCTCTGATCCTTCAGAGTTAGTTATTGGTAGTCGTTCTGATTATTCGGACGCACTTCTTACTTTGAGTAATATTTTTGATAAAACTGTTAGTAATTTGGCTAAATCATATAGACGTAATGCCAAATACTACAATGTGGGAAGAAAAGTCATTTCTTATTGTGTTGGAGACATAGTTTGGAGGCGCAACTTTGTGCAATCCAATGCTGCTTCGTTCTTTTCAGCTAAATTAGCTCCTAGATTTGTTAAATGTAAAATAATAAAGAAAATTTCAAATACTGTTTATATATTGAAAGATTTGGCAAAGAATAGTACAGGTAGATACCATATAAAAGATATTCTTAAAATTTGACAAAATTAAAACTTAAAATTAATTTTATTTTGAAAAGGACTAAACAGAAGCTAACACAATAAGGACTAATCATTTTGAGTAGGATTCTTTGACACTCCTTGTCAGTCCTACTGATTTTATAGGATTTTTGGCTATTTTGTCAATCCTATCCTTTTGTAGCTTGCGGCTATGCAGTTGCCCCGCACTACCTTATGTGTATATATTGTACATTTTTATCTTTGTAGTTCTTTTATAAGGGCTCATTTTGTATAGGATTTTTGGCTCCTTTGTCAATCCTATACTTATTTTTGGTTGCGGTTGTCTTTGTTTGCACCGTATTACCTTATTTTGTTGTAAATATGTACAGTTGTTTTTATGTGGGATTACGGTTTAGCACATGCCCCGTATTATCCTCCTGCTTGTTTCTGTTTTAATCAGTCAAGTAGTTTTGTACATATGTACAGATCTTTTGTGGGATCATGGTTGGCACATGCTCCATGTTATCCTCCTGCTTGTGTCTGTTTAACGGGCAAGTGGATGTAAATATTTTCTTTTGGATGGGTCTTTAGTACTCATATTCAGCCTTGTCTCACACATGTGGACATGTATGCTATGTCCTTGCTTAGGCAGGACGGTGTTTTGGATGTCGCTCTTTTGTAGTGCATCATTTTGGGTGGTTCGACACTGCGCGGCGAGGGTGCCCAGTGCTTTGTCCAGTTGCAGACCATTCCGAAAACCCTTTAGCTAGGTTAGTTCGTCAATGCGCGGCGAGGGTGCTTCAGCGGGTTGAACGGGTGCAGACTAACTCTAGACTCTTTTTGTTTAGGCTAAGTGTTGTGTTAGATTGGTTTATCATTTCACGGCGTTAGTGCTTAGTGATCTGGTCAGTAGAATGCCAATTCTAATCACACACTCTTTAGAAAGTTTTCTTCTCTTCTTCGCTAGTTTGGCTTACCATTTCACAGCGTTGGTGCTACGTGTCTGGTCAGTTGAATGCCAATACTATGCAATTTTAGTTTAAGATAATTTTTTTTGCTTTGAAGGATTGCTTCTCAATCCGTATTTATTAAAGATTATTTGGTCGTTTTGGCTTGAATGAATTTAGATATTTAATTCTTCTTTTGTTTGGTAGTTCCCTTCGTTTTTGCCTTACAGGATTGTTAAGGGTAAAGAAAAAAAATTTTTTTTTTCTTTTTCTCTAGAAAGGGGAAATTGTAACGTGTACCTAGACGGTCTCGTTACACCTTTATTATAATTGTTTTCCTTTTTATTTTGCAATAGAATTTTGACACTGACAGGCATTTGTTTACATCGGTAACATAACCTCTACCCATTATTATCTTCAAGGAGACCATAGATCAGTGTTTTGACAGTTGTTTTTTTTTTAAACGAAATTTATAGTAATTGATGGAAGACATTTGACATGACTAATGACTTGTCACTTTTCTTCCAAAATTCGTACGTGATATTCGGCTCTCTCCGGATTTTTATGAAATATGAGACGTTTTGTGGCGAAATGCCTAGAAAGCAGTAATTTCGGCCTTGAAGGCTTCACCTTAATATGGATATTATGAAATAACAGCGCTAATGCGGTAAGTATCCAAATTGTATAACCTCATTGCGCCATACAATTTTCAACAAGAAAATTATATACTAACTAGAATTTTCTTGTTGCAGCTGTTCCCCTGTGTTCCCCATGTGTTCCCCTTGTGTTTCCCTATTTATCGCACTATGAGGTGATTTGCTTCAAAAATATGTGTTTGTGGAACCTGATTAGAACATGGTGTTGAAATGTCCCTTCACACAAATCGGCCTGCATCCGAAGATCTAGTGTGTCGGTTTATAAATCTTAATCAGTGGACTCTTTAAAATATCCTCCGGTGCGTGGCGAACGATATATTTTATTAATTTTAGTACAAATTTTTCATAACCCTAGGTCTAATATTTAATAATGTAAAGGGTACCTATATTTCGTAGAATTAAGATAAGGCAAGGAACGTAGGGACGCTATTCATAGTAATTTATTTTAAATAGAAAATTATATTATAATTCAAAAACTTTTACAATTTTTCATTGTTTTGATCCTCCAACATATTTATCTGACATTTGTCGTCTCGTGAGAGAGTCCACGACGGAGTAGGCCCGAAATCCCTGCCTTGAGATTAAAGGTTCAGGCCTCTGCTCGGCTATCCGTGCGTCGTTCCTCCGGCTGGCTGGCGCCCGAATCTTATCTTATACTGTAGGGGAGGGCCATCCTTCTCCTACCCCTTATTTGCCCGCTGGAAGGAAAAAGGTAAGTATTCTCCACCTTACCTCACCAAATAAATAAATTTCTTTATTTTTGTAATTTTTTTTAATTTTTCACCCGCGCATTGGGGGTGAAAAATATTTTTATATGACAAGCTTAGCTGAAGCTCAAGCTAAGATAGCAACGCTTCTAGCTTGAGCTAGAAAGACTATGCAATATGAACTGGCACTCAATCTATTCATTTTGGTTTGCTTCCAGAGCCACAATGTTTGAAAATAAGTCTTCAAATGAAGAAGACGAAAAAGAATCAAATGAAGATGACACTGACGATGAATATGAGGATTCAGAATGCGACGAAGGAAAGAAAAAAAAGAAAAATGTAAAAGTTAGAATGGGCATTACCAAAATTACCTGTTCTTTGTTCCTAGCTATACTATACACAGCCTTGAACTTAGATAGAAGTGACATACAATTGGGCCACTTGTTTCAGTTTATAAGAGAGGGACATTTAAGTGTCTTCGATTGTTTGAAGTTTATTCCCAAAGAAATACCATTCAAGTTAATACCCAATCGTAAGCAATTCGAAGTCAGCACCTACACTTCAATGAGTGCTTGCAAACAACGGAGAATTCGCGCATTATCTTTCGAACTTATCAAACGGTTAGACTTAGGTTTACCTTTAGTACCTGACTTGAACAAAATCATAGACAACTATATTACAGAGTTGTGCCTTCCAAACGATTTTAAGGATTTAGTCTTATCCTTAACCAGATCGTTGCCATGTGATTTCTTAGAAGTGGACGAGGCGAGTTTGCGACGTCCGGTTAGTGTACCAGATTATGAAGCCTTTTGTATGTCTTATATTTTATTAGCTCTAAAAATGTGCTTCGGGTTAGACGACGACTACGAGAATAAGTTATCCGATGCGGTCGACGAAATAAATCGTGAACAAGATTATCTGAAGTTTTATAAACTTGGCATGCACTCGGAACCCACAAATAGGTTGTTTTCATTTAGAGAATGGTACATGTTCATGCAGACTAGGAAGATGATCTTATGTAAATATTACTTACCTTTGGCGCGTCAGTATAATTTTCCCGCAGATGATGGCGTCTTAATGGAGCATTCGGGTCAGAGGAAGACACAAATTATGAGTTTAAGCTACGACGTAGCTATGGATCTTTTGAACAAAATACCTAACGATGATACCCGCGTAATTCCTAAGAAAGAATTTCCTGTTACTGTTACTCCTATGACAACTTATACAGAAGTTATAAGAGATCATGTTGACGATGTTGAATTAAAATTACGGCTTTGTGAAGATTTCACTCAGTATTCTCTTAAATATGCTACGCGAGACTTGAAATTCCCTGGATGTAACATGAATAATGAAGGAGTAGATGAAATAAATAAAACTGTAAATCCATATTTAATAGTTGGTAATTATTTACCCTATGTAGGGGACACTAAGATGGTTGTAGTGAGAAATTGTGACAATAAAAATTGGCTTAAGACCAAACCTCCTGAGATAAAACATGTTATCAAGTTAAATAAAAATAGAAAAAATAATGGTACTAATTCCATTAATGAACTCATGTCCGAAACGGAAACGGACAAAAGCAAATCAGATAGTGAAAATGATTCTACTAGTGAACTGACATCCGAAACGGAAACAAATAAAACCTGGTCGGATGATGATATCGATTCTAGTAGTAAAATGACATCTGAAACAGAAATAGATGACAGTGTATCAGATGATGATAATGATTCCAGTAGCGAACTATCCGAAACCGAAACAGATGAAAGTGGACTGTTGGATGAAGATTCAAAACATGAGTCAGATGAAGAAACTGTAGAAATGTATGACGCCATTGATTCCAATGAAGAAACGGAAGAAACGTGTGACGTCATTGAAGAAGAAGATGAAGGACTGTCCATATTCGATGATGATTTTAACAATTTGAAAATAACGAAAAAAAATGTTAACAAAAATGACCTAGAAGATGAAATTATATTTAATTTTAAAACAAATATGGACGATAGTGAAACTGATAGGCATGAGAGTAACATCAATGTACACGATAGTTACACCAATATATACGATAGTAAAATCGATATCCACGATACTGTCAGTGAAATTTCGTTCCCTGAAAGGGTTGTCGAACCATCAACTTTTGACAGAGAGAAGGTTATACAAGAATTGATAGAGATAGTTTGTAAAAAGTACAAAATACGCGTACAGAAAGATAAAGAAAACGATAGACCCTTGAAAAGGAAAATTTTTGAAAAGACTGAAGCTGGATTAAGCCCTCCAAAAAAAAAGAGATCTGTCGATAGAGTGAAGTCAGGGGAGGCAAAGAAAAAGACACTGGGACTAATCAATGCCTATTACGAAAATATACACAGTGACGTGTTACTAGAAATATCTGAGCATGTAAAAAATGCTATTGAAACTGCTCAAATTCAGGCAGAATGTAATATTGGCGATGATGCACTAAATAACATCACAGAAGAGACACTTAATAATCACACAGAAGAAATAGATACACAAAATCAAAATAACGTCAATGAAGACCTCCAAAATGATGCAAATGTTGTAGACGATGATCAGATTACATCCTTCCATGAAGGTAATAGCCAAGACACAGCGAATAGTGAAATCGATAATGATGACGGCGAATTTAATATCGAAGAGTTGTTGCCCCAAACTGAACCAAAGTTTGATCCGAAAACACATGACATCAAGCAATTATACGTGAAGTTTAACGATGAATCTGACGATTTTGATTTCTCCAAAATTGATAATGATCCAGATATGAATGATATAATTGATAAGAAAATTGCGGAATTCCGTGATTTCAATGAAAATGATAAACCTTTGCACCAAAATGATACCGGTGAAGGCAGGGAGTCGAATGAATCCGACACTGACATTCCAATAAGACGTGTCAAGTTAAAAAAGAGATTACATCACAGGAGGGAAACATCAAAAGAATATCTTGTACGAAATAGAGACATAAAAATGTTTGGGTATTGGTCGAAAACTTATAAATCGAACAATTATTGTGTCGCTAAACAAGCGACCAACGTCTTTGATTTGGAACTGGGGGAGAACACTCCAAAAAGTTTTTTTTTTGTTATAAACGAGTGTGCTGCTCTGGCAAATTGTTCGAATTTCACCCTTTATAAGAAATTTCACTATTGGGAAAATGAAATGTTAGGTAGGACCGGTAGGGCTCACAATATCAACCCTTTTTTATAAACCGATATTTAGGGTACTGATCCCGAAAACCTAGCCGTGGCGCGTTGGAGGCCCTGGTTTCGATTCCTGGCAGTGGAAATTTGGAATTTTCATAATTTCTAAATTTCCTCTCGTCTGGTCAGGATTCGGCTAGTGTTACCAATCTACCGACAAAAGCGTGCCGCCAAGCGATTAAGCGTTCCGGTGCGATGCCGTGTAGAAACCAAAGGGGTATGTGTTTAATAAAAACTGCCATAAAGTGGAACACTCCTTTTGGTATATTAAGGTCATACTTACTATCTATGTAAATAATTAATTATTGTTGTAAATAATACACTTAATTTATTTTCAGGCATAAAATTACTATTTATTTTTACTTTTACCTATATTACTGACCTATTCCCATTGAACCATTCCAAAATTCGTAAATGAGGAAGTTTCAGGGCAACGTTCGATAAAATTTTCATAAAATATAAAAATAGCCTTTATTTCATAGTAACTACAATCAAAAAATATATATAATACATTCTAAATACTATCTGTCCCGGCTTTACTCACGTGTGTAGTCGACGTTAGCCCGACTAGTTTCGCGAACGGACTCCCTTGAAAAAGGACCCCGTATGGGTTCGAAACTAGTCGGGCTAACGTCGACTACACACATGAGTAAAGCCGGGACAGATAGTATTTAGAATGGAAATCACTCACGGTAGTTTAAACGCTAAAATATATAATACAGTTGTTTGCATCACAAAAAGTCTCTTAGCTCTGAGTGCCTCGCGGCAAAGGCCTCCTCCAACTCTCGCCAGTGCTTCCGGTATTGTGCCACCCTTCTCCAAGAATGGACCAGGGTCACAGATATACTAACCAGGATGGATCAGCTGAAGTGGAGGTGGGTAGGTCATACGCTCCGAGACACCCACGAAAAGTGGAGTACCCTAGTGACCCAGTGGTACCCACGAGACGGGAAAAGAACCAAAGGTCGGCAGCAAAGACGTTGGGAGGACGAGCTGAAATTTTCATAGATGGCGCTAAATTACTAACACCATTAATACCTATATCTATATGATCTATGCTTTAGGTCAAGTCAATCCTTACGTTTATTCCCCGATGCAAAATTAATTAATAACTTTATTATAGTTCACAGATTTTGTGGCGACGAAACATGAGGAAAACTGCAGTGCACGTTAGCTCTTACTCTTCATCTATGTCATTGATTGACACGACCTAAACATTAAATTGCTTTAAAGCATAAAAATAGGTACCTATTATTTTTCGTTTTTAGTGGTGTTAGTAATTTAGCGCCATCTATGAAAATTTTATCGAACGTTGGTTAGATACTTCCTCATTATACCTAAAAAGGAGTTCATACTCCTTTTTGATTTTAAAAACTTTGGATCGAAAGGGTGATGGTGTCAATTTTTTGACGACGTCAAAATCCCCAAAATCCAATAATTTCGACATATGATTTCGACTATTAATTTGATTTTTTGGTTGCCTTGTATTGAAATAGAACGAATACTATTATGCTAGGCAAGAATTTATACACTCTATTACGAGGCACGAAACTCCCCAAGTTTCATGTACCTAAGCGGAGCTGGGCCCAGGTTGGCATGCATATAGCAGTACCATCCAGGTGTAAATGTTCCTATGGGGTAAGACACGCTTCTGCTTTGAGTTCTGTCCTAAAGGGTGCCAACGGGATCCTACTAAGCCTCCGCTGTCCATCCCTCTGTCTGTCAGCGGGCTGTATCTCGTGAACCGAAAAGGTGGAGGTGGTTCGATCCTGGGCACGCACCTTTAACTTTTCAGAGTTATGTGCGTTATGTAATTAAATATCACTTGCTTAAACGGTGAAGGAAAACATCGTGAGGAAACCTGCATGCCTGAGAGTTCTCCATAATGTTCTCATAGGTGTGTGAAGTCTACCAATCCGCACATGGCCAGCGTGCTAGACTATGCCCAAAACAATTCTCACTATAAAGAGACCCGTGCTCTGCAGTAAGCCGCGATGGGTTGATCAGTGGTTGATCATGATGATGATGATGAATGAATTTCGGCCACGGCGGTCAATCTCCATACAGATTAGCCAACTGCGCGGAAGATATTTGCACAAGTGTGCGCGCAAACAGGTGCACTCTCATAGCCCGATGGGACGGAAATCTGACACGACCGGAGAGAGATCAGCCGCAGGGCTGACGGCTTTACGACTCTCCAGACCCGGGAACAGAACCCAGGACCTCGTCATTTGCAGTCGACTATACTAACCACTAGACCAACGAGGCAGTCAAACGTTATTCTTCTCAAACTATTACAGTCCGCGCGGGGCCTGTAAGGGTGTGCAGCGCGTTCCGACCCGGATTGCCATCTCGACTTGTCGCGTACTATACGTAGTTTATTTTTTCAGGAGATGCTCCTGCATATAGCATTCATGTACACCGTGTGGTTGTCGCCGATAGCCTTCTTCTTGACTCAGCTGAAGGTGTGGCGGCGAGAATATGTCCAGAATTAATTTCATTCTATTAACGGTTCTTGTCAAATAAAGTACTTATTGAGCTATGTGCATGTGTTAAAAATATGACTTTCTTATTTATCAAATAACAAAAATACCTATAGGTACCTACATTATGCGCGAAATATGATCTAGAATCTAGATCATGCATCTACTGACGATTTTGATTTTAGCGGATTTTTTAAAAAGCTAGAATCCAGAGCTAAAAATAATCATTTAAAAAAAAGCAATAGTTGTCTGTCAAAAAAACAAAAGACAAGCTAGGGATGCATGAATCCTCGAATCTGAATAAGTCTAGATGGTTTGAAAATTGAACTCGATTTTGGTTTTGAATCGATTTTACTGCGGTAGGTACCTAATCTCTAAAAGTAAAATTAAACAGAAAATTAGTTAAAAATGTCAATTTTAGATGGCACAAATAGAATGGACTTATTGTTTAATTCTCAAAATTATTGTTTAATGCTCAAAAGTGAAATCTCAGTCGAGTCGACGATCATAATATATTAGAGCGCATCACTAGTAAATGTTTAAAAAAGTCTACCCGGCGATTTGTGTTGTGTACAAAATTTTATTTTGATTTCATTTTATATTATTTTAACAAAATGAAAGATTCTAAATCAGCTCAAACTCCAATAGAGGACTTAAATGAACTGCGAAGCTACTTCTCGACTCACAATGTAGTCCGCGAATACATTTCTCACAGTTCTAAAGTGCATTCTGTAGGTTGGTCTTGCGATGGACGACGACTTGCTTCTGGGTCTTTTGATAAAAGTGTAGCTATATTCAACTTAGAGCGAAGCAGATTGGTAACTACTCTTCATATTATTAGATTTTATAGGTGCCTACTGTTTTAAGACCTCAAGTTCAAGATGTATTTTTAAGGTTATAAAATATAAACAAAGGTTTCAATTTTGTTTTTTTTTTGTGTTATTGGCGTTAATTATTGTTCAAGTAATTAAATAAAATGATTCCAAGCACATTCTTGGTAATATTTTGCTTTATAGTTAAAGATTTTTGTCTGCTTTACTTTAGGTGCAAGATTTTGTATTCAGAGGTCACACAGGGTCCGTAGACCAGTTGTGTTGGCACGCGTCACATCCAGATCTCTTGAGTACAGCTAGTGGGGACAAATCTGTGCGAATATGGGATACAAGGTAAACCTGGCAATGTAAAAGCCCGCAATTACGCAAAAACTTCTACTCTCTCAGAAAACCGTCCAAGTGCGAGTCAGGCTCGCGCACCGAGGGTTCTGTACAACAGTCGTATTTTTTTGACATTTTGCACGATAATTCAGGTTAAAGAATTATATAATAATTCAAAAACTATGATTCATAAAAATAAATAAAAATACTTTCCGCTTTCCAAGTGGTCCAGTCCATTTTGTCACTGTTTCTGTCCACCTCCCATCTCTGCACATAATATAATGTGTCCAAGTCAACCCATAGCGACTTTAAAACTAAAGTGCAAAAAAATACGTAATACTAAACGTTGATTCAATCTCTCTCTTGAGTATGTCACGCCCATAAATGTTGATTGAAATAGCATGCTCTCATGCTTGAATTGACATAGCTCATTGGGTTGCGATGCTGAAGTGGCAATGGGCAGGGCACATAGTTCGTAAAACCGATAGACGTTGGGGTCCCAAGGTGCTGGAATGGCGACCTCGCACCGGAAGATGCAGTGTTGGAAGACCCCCACTAGGTGGGCGGACGACATTAGACGAGTCGTAGAGAGCCGCTGGATGGCGGCGGCGCAAGACCGTGGCGTGTGGAAGTCCCTACATGAGACCTATGTCCAGCAGTGGACGTCTATCGGTTGATGATGATGATGATGATGCTTGAATTGGAGCGACCATGGAGAGCAGTCTTAAGGAAATTACAGATCCCGCAAGTGCGCAGCAACAATAACAACAAAGGGTGAAAACATAAACATAGCGTGGTCACCGAACGGCGCAACCATCGCAGTGGGGAACAAGGAGGACCTAGTCTCATTCATAGATGCTAGGAACTATAAAGTTGTAAGTATGTATTATTTTTCGCCTCCTAATCAGAGGTAAGCTGTGATAGCCTAGTGGTTAGGACATCAGCCTTCTAATCAGAAGTTGGGGGTTCAACCTCAATCTTTTCAGAGTTATGTGCGTTTTAATTAATTAAATATCACTTGCTTTAACGGTAAAGGAAAACATCGTGGGGAAACCTGCATGCCTGAGAGTTCTCAAAGATGTGTGAAGTCTACCAATCCGCACATGGCCAGCGTGGTAGACTATGGCTAAAACCCTTCTCACTGTGAGAGGAGAACCTGTGCTCTGTAGTGAGCCTGCGATGGATCATGATGAATCAGAGGTTGGGGGCCTGGGCATGCACCTCTAACTTTTCAGACTTATGTGCATACTAGCTGATGCCCGCGACTTCGTCCGCGTGGATTTACATTTTTCAAAATCCCGCAGGAACTCTTTGATTTTCCGGGATAAAAAGTAGCCTATGTGTTAATCCAGGGTATAATCTATCTTCATTCCAAATTTCAGCCAAATCTGTCCAGTAGTTTTTGCGTGAAGGAGTAACAAACATACACACACGTCACACACATACAAACTTTCGCCTTTATAATATTAGTGTGATTAAATGATTAAAATATATCACTATATTAATATTATTATTTTAATTTGTGTTTTTCAGGTGACAGAAGAGCAGTTTAACTTTGAAGTGAATGAGATCTCATGGAACAACACATCTGATTTATTCTTCTTGACTAATGGTCTTGGATGCGTTCATATATTGACGTAAGTGATACTTATTACTCTCTCTACAGAAAGAAGTTAATATAGCGCTCTCTGTTATGTATTATTATTTATTATTATTTATTATTATTTTATTTATTATTTATTCAACTCCTTAAATCTAGCATTACAGGAAATAGTCCAAATGCACTAGATTAAGCCTTAATTATTATCTAAATCTAATTAATATATTAAACTAAAAAAAAATAAAAAATTGTAAAATGTAATACAGAATGCTGCTGAAAACTAGCGCTGTATGTTTTTTAGGGTTCCATACCTCAAAAGAAAAAACAGAACCCTTAGGCTTATAGGATCACTTTGTTGTCTGTCTGTCAAGAAACCTATAGGGTACTTCCCGTTGACCTAGAACTATGAAATTTGACAGGAAGGTAGGTCTTATAGCAGACATGAGGGGAAAAAATCTGAAAACCGTGAATTTGTGGTTACATCACTAGAAAAAATTAAAATGTGTTCATGAAAAAACTAATTATTTATTAGTTTTTTCAATTTTCAAAGTAAAATAACTATACCAAGTTGGGTATCATATGAATGGGCTTACCCGTACATTCTAAAACGGATTTTTATGCATTATAGTTATTGATCTATCGTGCAAAATGTCGAAAAAATACGACTGTAGTACGGAACCCTCGGTGCGCGAGCCTGACTCGCACTTGGCCGGCTTTTGAAAACATGTTTGTGGAAAAAAATGTTTTTTTTTTTTTTTTTTTCTAGATTTTTATAGAGGGGAAAATTTTTTATGTTAACAGATATCCAACCCTGGAGCTACAGACAGTACTGAAGGCACACCCGGGCACATGTATATGTATAGAACACGACCCCACGGGGCGATACTTCGCCACGGGGTCAGCTGATGCCTTGGTGTCACTATGGGATGTCAACGAACTGGCTTGTTTGAGGGTATTCTCTAGGTGAGTGTAGTCCGCGACAGGTCGAGATGGCAATCGGGGAGAGAATATCCCGCACAGCTTTTGCGCTAACCCGGTGCGGGCGTGCGCGGGTGACGAACGGGGCGTCCCCCCGCCTCATACCCCGATTGCTATCTCAATCTATCGAGTACTAGGTAGGTATATCTTCTTAAAAACTCTTCAGGTCTTTATCTATACCCATGCAAAAAATCACGTCAATCTGTTGCACCGTTGCGACGCGATTGAAGGACAAACCAATAAACCAACAAACAAACACACTTTCACATTTATAATAAGGGTACTGTTTAGCTTATGCTCGCGACTACGTCCGCGTGGACTATTCAGAAATCCTTTCTTAGCAGAGTCCTACGTCATAATAGCTACATACCAAATTTCAGCTCGATCTGTCCAGTAGTTTGAGCTTTGCGTTGATAGATCAGTCAGTCAGTCACCTTTTCCTTTTGTATATTTAGATTTTTCATGAATATTATAAATAACTAGCTGCCCTGGCGAACTTCGTTCCGCCTAGCAGTCGATTCAAACTTTTAAAAATTTTCTCTCCGTAAGAACCATCCTCGTACTTCAAGGAATATTATAAAAATAGAATTAGCGAAATCGGTTCAGATGTTCTCGAGATTTGCGATCAGCAACACATTTAGTGATTCATTTTTATATTATAGACATTTCATGAATATCGTAACTCATGTTTCTTGAATATTATAGCTCGTATTTTATGAATATACTAGCTTATGCTCGCGACTTCGTCCGCGTGGACTACACAAATTTCAAACCCCTATTTCACCCCTTTAGGAGTTGAATTTTCAAAAATCCTTTCTTAGCGGATGCCTACGTCACAATAGCTATCTGCATGCCAAATTTCAGCCCGATCCGTCCAGTAGTTTGAGCTGTACGTTGATAGATCAGTCAGTCAGTCAGTCATTCAGTCAGTCAGTCATTCAGTCAGTCAGTCACCTTTTCCTTTTATATATTAGGATTATGTAGAGTACTCACATTCCATGTTTATTACTACTCATTATGTTTTGTTGATAGCCTAGTGGTTAGGACGTCCGCCTTCTAATCGGAGGTCGGGGGTTCGATCCCGGGCACGCACCTTTAACTTTTCAGAGTTATGTGTGTTTTAAGTAATTAAATATCACTTGCTTTAACGGTGAAGGAAAACATCGTGAGGAAACCTGCATGCCTGAGAGTTCACCATAACGTTCTCAAAGGTGTGTGAAGTCTACCAATCCGCACATGGCCAGCGTGGTAGACTATGGCCAAACCCTTCACACTCTGAGAGGAGACCCGTGCTGGGTGATGGGTTGATCATGATGTTTTGTTGTCAGGTTAGAGTGGCCGGTCCGCACGTTGTCGTTCAGTTTCGACGGGCGCCTGCTGGCGTCGGCGAGTGAAGACCACATCATTGATATAGGAGATACACTAACTGGTATGGCTCAAACACAGACCACCACCTTAAGGCAGTGGTCCGACCGCTGGCGAGAAAACGACTAACTATCGGCGATTTTCTCTCAAGAAACGCACAATAAATGTACATTCCGTGTAAACGAAGGAGATGCATATATCAAAAGTTGCTCTCCGACTGTTTACACTGCCGGCGACGACTCGCTTTACTAGTTTTATCGCTGAGCGACGAGCTTTCAAAAATAAATTCGCTCAGCGATTTTCGTTCAGCGATGCTCGCTCGCTTGAACACGTGTAACGCGCGCGCAGGTTTGCACAGGACTGAGCGACCGCGGGCGAATGGCGCGAGTAATGGCTCGTCGCACTTGCACACTTGCTTATAGCCCAACGACAAAACTATCGAAACTACACACTCGCTTCCCGCTGATCGCCAACTCGTTTAAGTTTCTAGTTCTACTCGTTTCTCGTTCATCGTCGGCGGTCGGACCACTGCCTTAGGCAGTTGCTTAGCATAAAAGTCGCATATTGTCTTGATTACAGTACATGGCAGAAAGTAATGTACATCGGACATTAGAATGACATTTCGGCTTTGTAGAGCGTTATCTCTGTCACTCATACCTATATGTCGTTTCGTCGGTTTCAACGACAAACAGTACTCTATAAATTTTGCTATCTCCTTCTAAAAGTCGATGTACATTACTTTCGGCCGCGTACCGTACATATTTTGTGAAAATTTCAACTCTCACCTATTACGGTCCACGAGATATAGTCCGCTGACAGACGGACGGACGGACAGCGGAAGCTTAGTAATAGAGTCCCGTTGGCAACCTTCGGGTACGGAACCCTAGAAATGTCTACAAAAATAAAATAACAAATATTCACTAAAATATGATACTAAAGATTTTTTTAATTCGCCATATTTTTTTTAATTAAAATAATCATGTAGGACTATAGCCTAGTGGTTAGGACGTCCGTCTTCTAATCGGAGGTCGGGGGTTCGATCCCGGGCACGCACCTCTAACTTTTCGGAATTATGTTGGTTTTAAGTAATTAAATATCACTCGCTTTAACGGTGAAGGAAAACATCATGAAGAAACCTGCATGCCTGAGAGTTTTCCATAATGTTCGCAAAGGTGTGTGAAGTCTACCAATCCGCACATGGCCAGCGTGGTAGACTATGGCCAAAACCCTTCTCACTCTGAGAGGAGACCCCTGCTTTGTAGTGAGCCGGCGATGGGTTGATCATGAATAGTGATTCATGTAGGAAAGAAGCACGAGCGAAGCGAGCGGCAAGTTTTTAAAATGATATTTGTTTTATAGGTGAGAAGGTGGCAGAGATCCCGGTATCCGCAGCCACGTTCACGGTGGCGTGGCACCCGGCGCGCTACCTGCTGGCCTTCGCGTGCGAGGACAAGGAGCCCCCGGAGAGGAAGCGGGACGCCGGCAACTTGAAGCTGTGGGGGCTCAGCAACTCCTAGACTATACCTTAAATAAGCTTATAGGAAATATATCGATGCAGTACCACAAAGTTGTTTTACTTATATACTCAACTTTGAAATTTGTAAGACATAATGCGTGTCAATAAACGAATGTAAAATGGCGGCGCTAATCATTCCCTCTTACTCGCACACTGTACACGGGTATACTGTGCGACTGAGAGCGAATTATTCGTTTCTTTATGGGTATGAGATATATTTTCTCCGTTCGCATGGATGGATATAACGCTCTTCAATTTTAAGGCAGCCAGTTCTAAATAAAAAACCGGCCAAGTGCGAGTCAGGCTCGCGCAATGAGGGTTCCGTACTACAGTCGTATTTTTTCGACATTTTGCACGATAATTCAAAAACTATGATGCATAAAAATAAATAAAAATCTGTTTTAGAATGTACATTGTACAGGTGAAGACCTTTCATATGATACCCCACTTGATATAGTTAGCTCACTTCGAAAGTTGAAAATACTAATTATTAGTTCATGACCACAATTTAATTTTTTGTGTGTGATTTAACCCTAAATTCACGGTTTTCAGATTTTTCCCCAAATGTCAGCTATAAGATGTACCTACCTGCCAAATTTCATGATTCTAGGTCAACGGGAAGTACCCTGTAGGTTTCTTGACAGACAGACAACAAAGTGATCTTATATGGGTTCCGTTTTTCCTTTTGAGGTACGGAACCCTAAAAATATGGAAGAAATAAAACCACGATTATAAAGAGCTAATTAATTCTATTTTATTATTATTATTTTTACAACCATACAGTTGAGCAGGCAGGCAGCAATGTTCCGCTACATTGCTGCCGCGACATTGCTGCCTAGCTCGGAAGGTAATGTCATATAAGCTTATAGAGATTGTGCAGCGTGGTTTGGAATCATACCTCTATGGTCGAAATTCGATCGGGAAGGACATTATTACTGTAAAATCACCAAGTTTCGAGTTGCAATCGACCCTCTCGTTCGATACAAGCAAGCATATCTTTAGCTCGCTCCGAGTCCACCGCGCCGCGCGTGTGGAACACCTCGACTAAAGCCGAGCGCACACTGTCGGGCATGTTCTTCGCGTTGCCCGAGATGTATGTGTACGCGCCTTTATCGTTGATCAGATGCCACAGTTCGTCGCTGTGCTCCTTTATTTTGTGTTGAACGTATCTGTAAATAAAATAATTTATTATTAACTAGCTGTCCCGGCGAGCTTCGTACCGCCTATTGTTTAGGAATATAGAAAAGTGTTATTTTTAACCTTTTCAGGCATTTTTTTAAATTTTTCTATCCGTAAGAACCATCCTCATACTTCAAGGAATATTATAAAAAAAGAATTAGCGAAATCGGTTCAGCTGTTCTCGAGATTTGCGATCAGCAACACATTCAGCGATTCATTTTTATATATAGAGATACCCTTCTCATTCTGAGAGGAGACCCATAGATGGTTTAAGATGATGGATGATGATTTTTCCTCTTGTGTCACACTACGACTCGAGAACATTTTTTCCCGCTGTGTCACAGTTATACAGGAGTGTGACTCAACAGGAACAAGAACAACCCTTAAAAACCAGCTAAGCGAAAGTCGGGCGTCGTTCTTCAATTCAAGTATAATATTTTCCACGTTCAGTCAACACTACGTGAAAAATAACTCGCATACGCAATATGTAGGTGTGACTCAACGGGAAAATAAATTCTCCTTGTGTCACAGTGTTACTCAACGGGAATAACCCATTTTTTAGTAGCTATACTAGAAACATTAATTTTATAATATCAAAAGTTACCTACACCACTTTCTGAGATCACAATATACTTAAGAAAAAACCAAACTTACATTTTATCCTCCTGATCCCTCGAAAAAGCGCAATACAAAGTCAACTTCTCCTCTTGAACCATTTTCAACAATTCTTCTCTACAGTGGAAGTCTTTGTCGCTGTAGCGGCAACCAAAGAATAGATGTAAAACGTCTTTATGTGCCGTGCCCTTGTATACTCTATCTTGGAGTACACTCCTGAAAGGGGCTAGGCCTGTTCCGGGACCTATCATAATGTGCGGAGTTTTCTGAAAAAAAATATATCAAAATTGGTTCATATTTGGTGGAAAAATCGCGTAACAAACAGACAACAAAGAAATGATAGTCGAATTGAGAACCTCCTCCTTTTTTTGAAGTTGATTAAAAATAAGTTAGTGATAAGGTCAGTCGTGTGCTTGGTCGTGCGCAGTATGGGCAAAATCTGCCTCCCGATTGCGTAAGAAAAACGTATTCATCGTTATCGTAACCGTCAAAATATTCTGCCCTTTGATTGGTTGATTCGCTGTTTACAAATTTTCACAGCCAATCAAAGGGCAGAATTTGTTGACGATTACGATAACGACATGAATACCTACGTTTTTCTTACACAATTAGGGGGCTGCTTCTATTTGGACTCCCCGGAATCATCAACGCCAGCGTGGTAGGCCGAGGCGTGATTGATTAAATAAATTTTCAGTTACGTGGCCTAAAGGTATGATTCCGAACCACGCTGCACACAGCAGTGCTGTCTCGGCACTACTGGTCCCCATACAATTTTATATGATACTAGCTTATGCTCGCGACTTCGTCCGCGTGGACTACACAAATTTCAAACCCCTATTTCACCCCCTTAGGGGTTGAATTTTCAAAAATCCTTTCTTAGCGGATGCCTACGTCGTAATAGCTATCTACATGCCAAATTTCAGCCCGATCCGTCCAGTAGTTTGAGCTGTGCGTTGATAGATCAGTCAGTCAGTCACCTTTTATATATTTAGATTACATTCCGAGCTAGGCAAGCAATGTCACGGCAGCAATGTAGCGGAACTTTGCTGCCTAGCTCGTTACAGGTTTATAACTCACTAGCGACCCGCCCCGGCTTCGCATGGGTGCAACGTAGATACTAATGTGGTGTCATTGCCTCGGAAACTCTCAAATGAGAGGATTTTTTCCGCCCTAATCCACATTACTTCAATTTCTCTAGGGATCTCTAATTTTTTGAGAATTAAACTATAGCTATAAACCTTCCTCTTGAATCACTCTATCTATTGGTGAAAACCGCATTAAAATCCGTTGCGTAGTTTAAAAGATCTACGCGTTCATACATACATACAGACGCGGGAAGCGACTTTATTTTATACTATGTAGAGATTTAGTCTATGAGCTGAGTAGAGACCTGTGCAACGCGGACAGACAGACAGTAGAGTGACATTAATAGGGCTCCGTTTTACCAAGGTTTTACCCTTGGGGCATGGACATCTAGAAATGTAATAACAAAAAGTTTCTCACCAGATCCGTAGGAAATTTCAAACTACCCTTCTTAATCCACCCATAAACTTGGTCGCCAACATTCAAACATTTGAGCCAATTGGACGCCAAGCCCAACCTTGGTTGTTTGAGCTTGGTATAATATTTGACCATTGCTACTAAAACATCCAACTTCCTGCCCTGGGAAGGCAGGCAACTACTGGCGATGGAGAACGATCGAGGCTTTATTGCAGAGAATAGTTCGAACAGAATGTCTATGGTTAGCTTGGACGTTGATTTGTGGAAATCGTGGAGCACCTGCGAAAGAATGGGTAAATAAGTCTCTCTATGCGACGTACTCATTGATTAGGGTCGTGACCTTTTCCAATCAAAATATATAATAGGAAAAGCTGACTGACTGACAGACCGTGTCTTCCACCTTAAATGGTTCTTAATATTTTTTGAAAAATAACCACTTACCTCGAGAATAGTTCTTTTCGGTCTCCTGCAATAGTTAAGCCAGTCTTCCTGACCCTCGGGCGAGCTGAGTTCTATACATTTGTCTCTCTCTAATCTATCCTCCGACACTAGCGCTAGAAGAGCGAAGACGTATTGTGTGGGGTACGCTCTCAGGTCCCAGTACTGTTCTGCTATTTCGTATAGAGTTAAGGGTTCTTTGAGGAAATCTGGGACTGGCATGCCTGGAAAATAAGTGTTTTGGTTTAAATCTCAATTCGCACCTGATGGTAAGTGATGAATTGATGGTACAGTAGATACCTACAGTACCTACTGGTAGAAATTAATATAAGTGTAGGTGTAAGCCCGAAAATATTCGAATAATGTTTGACCCGCGAAGTCGACCGCGGTACATAACATAATATGTGTATAATATAGCCTATGTTACTTCTGGATGAAGTAGCTTACTAATGTTGAAAGAATTATTAAAATCGGTTCAGTAGTTTCGAAGTTTATCTCTTAGTTTAATTTTTTTGCCCGATTGCCATCTCGACCTATCGCGTACTATACTAGCGGCCTGCTCCCGCGGATCTCTAAATCTTTTTGAAAATAAAATATAATCTACGCAGGAATATGCTTTCTACAGGTGAAAGAATTTTCGAAATCGGTTCAGTAGTTCCAGATACTACTTCCTACAAACAAACTTTACCAGAATAGTAGCCAAGTTAATTGGTGACTAATATTCCCTTTTCCCCTCCAATTAAGCGTCACGCTTGTGCTAGGAGTGGGTACGACAATAGTGCAACGGGCGGGATTTGAACCGGCTACCTTTCGGTTTTCAGTCCGTTCCTTTAACCGTTGAGCTATCGAGGCTCTAAATAATAATATGGTATAGATAAGGTATTAACTTTAAATAAATAAAAAAGTTATGAACTTTAATACATGTTTTATTTATGAAAATTAACTTTTCTTCGTGCTTGTTCTTTATTCCTGTCTTTCTTTCTTCCTCCTTGTTTATTCGTCTTCCTGCCAGCCGTCCTCATTGCTCAGGAGGCGCCTCTTGGCCGCCGTGTTGAGGTAGGGGCGGAGCGCAGCTTGATCTTGTAAATTTACCAGAATATTGTGACGACCACAATTCGACAACCTGCACGAACGAGGAGCTACACGAGGCTACCGACAGAGCTACCGCGGTTGCGGCATTTTGGGCTGCCCGTATTTGAGGTGACTGTCGACTCGAGCAGACCACATTGTGCAAAATCACAGGTAAAGTATATATACCTTATAGTATTATATATACCTCGTAAATTTTTATCAAATAAAGATTATTTATTTATTTATTTAAGTATTAGAGCTTTGATAGCTCAACGGTTAAACGAGCGGACTGAAATCTGAACCTGTTGCTCTACTACACCTGGCAGAAGCTTTACGCTTAGTTGGAGGGAAAAGGGGAATATTAGTCATGATTAGCATGGCTAAAATTCTTTTTAATAAAATATCAAAATCGGAATAGCCATTGAGTAGTTATGAGCGGACATAGGAACGAACATTCGCCGCAGTCGGGTAGTAAAAAAAATATAAGCTGTAACACGTTTTATTTATCAAAAATTAACTTTTCTTCTTTCTTCCTCCTTCTCTATTAGTCTTCCTGCCAGCCGTCCTCATTGCTCAGAAAGCGCCTCTTGGCCGCCGTGTTGAGGTAGGGGCGGAGCGCCCACTCGGTGTCGGCCGCGTCCAACGCTTCCAGCGTACCCAGCTTGATCTCATACAGTTTCATTTGGAAGCGAGGACCTATTTCTGATAGCTCTATGTCCTTACCGACCTACAACAAAATAATGTGAAATTTTTATTTATATCTAAATACTAGCTGTCCCAGCGAACTTCGTACCGCCTAACAGTCGATTCTTTTTTTTTTTTTTTTTAATACTTAAATTTTTTTAATTTTTTCTCCGTAAGAACCATCCCCGTACTTCAAAGAGAATTAGCGAAATCGGTTCAGCTGTTCTCGAGATTTGCGATCAGCAACACATTTAGCGATTCATTTTTATATCATCATCATGATCAACCCATCACCAGCTCACTACAGAGCACGGGTCTCCTCTCAGAGTGAGAAGGGTTTTGGCCATAGTCTACCATGCTGGCCATGTGCGGATTGGTAGACATCATTTTTATATATAGAGATATAAAAGGAAAAGGTGACTGACTGACTTACAGACTGACTGATCTATCAACGCACAGCTCAAACTACTGGACGGATGCGGCTGAAATTTGGCCTGCAGATAGCTATTATGACGTAGGCATCCGCTAAGAAAGGATTTTTGAAAATTCAACCCCTAAGGTGGTGAGATAGGGGTTTGGAATTTGTGTAGTAGTTCCCATAGGATTTTAGAAACCTAAATCCACGCAAACGAAGTCGCGGGCATAAGCTAGTCGAAAAATATACCTTCTTATATGTATGCTGCCTGAAGCAGATGTAGTCATCATTGTTAGCAAACGTGATCACTCTCTTGGAGTCGGGCTTCGGTACTGGGAACAGGTACTTCAAGATACTCATTGCTCTCACACCTGCCAACATAAAGTAAAATTCATTCAAAAAAAACCGGCCAAGTGCGAGTCAGGCTCGCGCAATGAGGGTTCCGTACTACAGTCGTATTTTTTCGACATTTTGCACGAAAATTCAAAAACTATTATGCATAAAAATAAATAAAAATCTGTTTTAGAATGTACAGGTGAAGACCTTTCATATGATACCCCACTTGGTATAGTCACTCACTTCGAAAGTTGAAAATACTAATTATTAGTTCATGACCACATTTTTTTTTTTTTGCGTGATCTAACCCTAAATTCACGGTTTTCAGATTTTTCCCCAAATGTCAGCTATAAGATCTACCTACCTGCCAAATTTCATGATTCTAGGTAAACGGGAAGTACCCTGTAGTTTTCTTGACAGACAGACGGACAGATAGACAGACAGACAACAAAGTGATCTTATAAGGGTTCCGTTTTTCCTTTTGAGGTACGGGACCCTAAAAATTACCTTTTAATTTATATTTTTGTATTTTATTTGTCAAAGAACCGCCCACAGAATTACACACTTAAATTACGTAAAATGTTTTTGTGTTTTATAGGTCTCGTGTTTATGGACAGGAACTTAAGGAGGAATTTAAGGACCTTAAATATATTTAATAAAAGGAAAAGGTGACTGACTGACTGATCTATCAACGCACAGTTCAAACTACTGGACGGATCGAGCTGAAATTTGGCATGCAGATAGCTATTGATGTAGGCATCCGCTAAGAAATAAATAGGGGTTCGAAATTTGTGTAGTCCATGTGGACGAAGTCGTGAGCATAAGCTAGTAAGTTATAAAATGGCTTGATGATGAATGAAATAATGAAAGAAACATGAAATAACAAAATAAATAAATAAATAAAATCTTTAATATCTTAACAAACATGTAGTTTAACAAGCTTTAGTTTAAGGCCCTGCTGTGATGTTGTCGTTGGAGGTTCCGTAGAGTGGATAGATGTGTAAATCAAACACGTGTGAGCTGTTCTATGTCCCGTTTATTACTGCTACTCAATACTAATACATAACCCCACTACATCACCGGGGTGGTTTTGAAAAAAAAATGTTGTAATACAATTTTTTTTTTTTTTTTGATAATATAAAAATTATTTAATATAAACTTGTTTGATTTCCTTATTACCTGACACATAGAAATAAGCTGTTCGAAACATTCACAATCTTATAGGTAAGTTACAATTTAAAATATAATGTACTTAGTAGGTACAATACGATGGTACATACATGTCATCGTAATGAAATATAAAACCATTAGGCACTTATGATACAATGTTAGGTAGTTACCTACCAGACTACAATAATAATATACTAATAATAACAAGCGTAGGTACCTCGCGTATTCATAAGTAAAGAAACATGAGCTAAACACTAATACTAGGTGACATATGGTTTTGTCTTATTTTTATGGACAGTCTCGACATTTTTACCGTTTTGCACTGTAACATTAGGTCCATCTTCACTTAACACTGTATAGGGTCCATCGTATAGCTTATCCAGTTTTTTACCTGTTTCATTTTTGATCAAGATTAAATCATCTTTCTGATACTGAATGGGATTACACTTTTTGTCCCATACATGTTTCCTTTTTAATTTGCTTAAAACTAAATTTTTATGCGCTTCCTTAGATGCTAACTGTAGCCTATACTTAAGCTCAAGTGCATAATTATCTTGGCTGTATAGTGGCTCTACTACATTACTTCTTAAATTACTAGGTAAACTACAACTATTGCCAAATACGAGTTCGTACGGTGTATACTTAGTCTGTGTATGGACAGTAGTATTGAATGAGAAACACCAGAACTGAAGCCACTGACTCCAAGTTTCTGGATGTCCGTCACATAATGTTCGCAAATATGCAGCGAGATGCTTATGAGTGTTTTCTAAGGAGCCTATCGACTCATGGTGATAAGCTGTAGAATTTATTTTTTCAATTTGAAGTAGCTTACATACCTCTTTCATCGTTTCTGACTGAAATTCGCCGCCTTTGTCACTCGCGACAATTTTGGGTAGCCCGTAACGTAACACGAAGTTATTAACAAAAGCTCTTGCCACACTTACTGTATCTTTACGCTGCAAAGGGTACGCCTCGACGTATTTACTTAGCTCGCATTGTAAACTTAAAATATAAACATTACCATCTATATCTTTATCTAAAGGACCTATGATATCTAAATATACTTTTTCGAAAGCTTTCGACGCTGTCGTCGTCACGACCATCGGCTCTACTATATTTCTAGAATACTTATTAGTTTGGCATTTACTTACGTATCTCCGTACATCGGATTCTAGCCCTGGCCAGAAGTACTTACCTTTGATGTTGCTGATCATGCGTTGTACACCCGCATGGCCACTCGTAGGTAGTAAGTGATAATCATGTAGTATGCATATCTTTTCTTCCTCATTATGGACTCGTTTTACTCCTTTTAATATATTTATCTGCGGTCCGGACCATTTTTCTCTACTTTTTATCTCATTTATTAACTGTTTTATGAACTCTACATTTCTGTCATCTCTAATTATACATAAATTTTTAATATTCAATTCACTACAAAATACGCTCAATAAATTCGCAAATTCGACTCGCGTAAAATGCGACATATAATTGAGGTTTATGTAGATAGACTGAGTTGACTCCTCATATGCTAAACATTCTCTTTCATATGATAATTTCCTCTTACTCAATTTACTTCCTAACATAAATTTCAATTCTACGTAATCACTCGGTTTCCTTAGTATCTCTGCGACTCTTGGTTGGCCAGACCTTGATTCGACAGGTATACAAGGATCCCTCATGTCTACCTTCCTATTCAACTCCTCTTTATCTAATCTAGCTTTCTGAGCTCTTGTCATTACTAAGCTAACTTTACTATTCAATGATTTTAATTCTTCCGAACTTATGGTCACCCTACTCAGAGCGTCTGCGACGTTATCACTGCCTTTTACATACTCAATTTTAAAGTCGTACTCCTCTAACTGCAATCTGAATTTTAAAAGTCTTGTTGACGGATCTTTCATGCCAAATAAATAAATTAGAGGTTTATGGTCGGTTTTAATGATAAATTGCTTACCGTATAGGTATGGTCTAAAATGTTTTATACTCCAAACTATCGCCAAAAGCTCTTTTTGAATTATTGGATAGTTTAATTCCGCTTTATTTAGAGGTCTACTAGCGTAGGCTACGGGTTTTAAATCTTTATTACACAAAACTGAACCGATAGCTATGCCTGACGCGTCAGTTTGAAGAACGAAAGTGTTATTATCAGAAAAATCTGGGTATTGCAAAATGGGGGGTGTAATTAATTTATTTTTCAATATTTCGAAACTATTTTGACATTCTTGTGACCATGAAAATATTGCATTTTTCCGGCATAATTTATTTAATGGTAAGGTGATTTCAGAAAAATGTGGAATGAATTTTCTATAATAATTGCAAAACGCTACAAATCGTCTAACCTCGTCTGAATTTGTAGGTATCGGGTAGTGTTGTAGCACTCTTACTTTTTCTGGATCGGGTAGAACACCCTCAGCTGACACCACGTGACCTAAATATAGTAACTGTGTTTTCATAAATTCGCACTTAAGTGGGTTAAGCTTAAGGTTCATTTTTCTGAGCCGTTCAAATATACTTATTAAATTTTTATTGTGAGTTTCCCTGTTTCTCCCAAATACTATTAGATCATCGCAGTAAATAAAACACTTTTCGAAGGTTAATCCTGACATTGCTATTGACATAACTCTAGAGAATGCATTAGGACTAATTTTTAAACCCATGGCTAGACGCTTCATTCTGTATTGCCCAGTACTCGTGGCAAAACTGGTAATATCCCTACTCTCGGGGTTTAAACTGACCTGATAAAATCCTTGATACAAATCCAAATGAGTGAAATAAATACACCCTGAAAGTGAATCTAAGATGTCCATTATATTTGGTAAAGGAAACTTATCGTCCTGAATTGACTCATTAACCTTCCTATAATCTATCACTAAACGCCATTTTTTCCCGTTTTCTGACTTTTTAGGCACCAGTAATATTGGGCTATTCCATTCGCTATTAGATGGTTCTATTATGTCGTCATCGAGCATACGTTGTACTTGTTTATTAATTTCTTGCTTCGATGCCTGTGGCAAGCGATAAGGTTTTGTATACACGGGTTTGGTGTCGGGTTTCACCATAATCGACTGTTCTACAACGTTCGATACACCTAGCTTGTCACCTTCTAAGAAAAATATGTCTGAGTATTTAGAGCATATTATTTGAAGCGATTTTTTCGCGGTGGGGTCTAAATGGTCCAATTTCAATTCTGCTAATAATTTTTTAACACGGCTAACATGTTTTTGAGATTCGCTAAATGAACATAGGTTATAGTTTTCTAAATAGTCAATGTTTCCCGATTGAATAATACTCGATTTAAGTATTTTTATAGGCTTTTCATCCGTATTCATTATTTTTACTGGTATTTTACCTCTATTCGGCTTTACGATACAACCTGCCAGAAATACGTTTTCATGTAATTGTTTCGGATGTATAACACAATCTTTATATAAGCTTTTACTAACACTCAAATAATGAATTGACTCGCTACGTGATGGAATAGTTAAGTATTCGTCCGACTCTACGGTTTTGCTAGTAGACTTACATATTCTTAAGGTACATGTTTCATAATAATTAAATTGTAACGTAAGTCTGTTCGTAGGCAAGTCTATGTTTGCATTATAAGTTCTGAGAAAGTCTAGCCCGATAATTCCATCCGCTCCGCATGGAACGTTATCGAATAGGTATAACTTGTGGCGAAATATGAAACCGTTTGCTGACTGTAGTGGAACATACGCTAAGCATGTCGACTGTATTTTTCCACCTATACCTTTTATAACTGTAGTACTTTGATACTTTTTTACTTGATTTTGAATGATCTGACTATTTATGATAGATAAAGATGCCCCTGTGTCCAATAAAAATTTGCATTTCCGATTACCGATAAACAAATATATGAAATCTAACCCTTCACATACTAAAGCATAATTAGGCTCGAAAAAACTCTGCTAAATTTATATCTTGCTCCTCCTTTTGCTCAGACGCTGTGACGTAAGCATTTCCCTGACGGTGATTATTATTTGAGTTGCCTCTATAAAACCTGGTGTTATTTCTTGGGTATCTGGACTGGTTGTAGTACCTCGTAGGTGTGGTCCTAGCACGATAATTATAGTTATAATAACCTCTCCTTACCTGTGGTGTGGGCTGATATGCGCCTCGGTGAGGGCCACTCGTACGGTGGAAGTTTCGACGTCCCCGACTGTACCTGGGGTAACGAAATGACTGATTCCGGCCTTGCGAATATGAGTAGACCCCGTTGTTGGACGATGTCCCGGCGGTGGCCAGCTCCTCATCCTCCGCTGCGCGTACTGCGTCTTTCAACTCGCTGTAATTCCTGGCTGATATTATGGTGCTCAGCCTTCGGTTACGAAGGCCATCCGCAAACCTCTTTATTGCTAGTTTCTCGTTTATAGGTCTCAATATATCACGTGCCTTCTGATTTTCTTCGGCTTGTGATATGGTGAGGCCTATAAAGAGCTCCTCCAGCTTTTCACCATAAGCGCTAATAGACATATTGTTCTGTGTTAAATTGTTTATTTGGGACAGCAATGAATTGGCAGACTTTTTTGTAAGCAAATATTTTTTCATGTCTGATAGCAAATTGTCAATAGTGGAATATTCGGAATTAAGTTTTAATTTCGCGGTTTTTGATAGTCTAGTTTTTAATATAAAAGAAATTAGCAACCCCTTGCTGTCCTGACCTTTTAGATAACTGCTATACATTTCGATGCTGTCTATTATCTGTTCTATATTCTCTTGTTTACCATCCATTACCGGGATTAAAGTACTCGCCGTTTTTAGGTCGAAGTTATCCATTTTTTCGAATGATGACTGTTCTATATTCTCTTGCTTACCAGTCATTTTTTCGACTGATGACTTATCATAGCTTAATATTTTAAGAAAAGTTTCCTCAATGTTTTCACACAGTTTTTGTATGACTAATGATGAATATTCTAAATCCTTTTCATTTAATTGCGTGATAAATGTTTTATAATTTTCGTATATTTCTAACGCTTTTCTTACCTTGCTTAATCCTATTTCCTCTAGCCTCCTATCTGGTCCTAATTTCCTAATGCTTACTCTTAAGTACTCTAATTCACTATTTATATTACTTAAATGTTTTTCCATTAAGTCTATACACTGTCCATTTTCTCAATAGTTTTTACAATAAATCTATACTGTTCATTTTCTCACCGCACTTCCCGCACTTTACGCACTTTCCGCACTTTACGCGCACATCACTTTAATTGTCACACATTATACTCGACTCTCCTCTCGATCTCCTCTCGTAGACATCCGCTCCTGCAGCCTCCTTATAAAGTCCGCTCTCACTCCTTCATTAATCCAGTTCCTGTGGCATTGTCTGTATTTAGCAACTCCTATAAAAATAGCTGCTGCGCTGCATATCGCCAATATTGCTGCCATCATTATATTGTTTGTGTACATGGGGTGGTCCATGTTGGAGTCTCCATTTTGTGATATCACCTCTTTGTTCTCGCATACACACTTGGAGCACTTTGGTCCCATTTTTGTAATTATTTTAATGTTATTCCCGACACGTGTTGCTATCGCGGTGCGAGCGGCCGCTACTCCCCGTGCAAAAGTCCGCTCGCTGTCACGGTCGCCATGTGATGTTGTCGTTGGAGGTTCCGTAGAGTGGATAGATGTGTAAATCAAACACGTGTGAGCTGTTCTATGTCCCGTTTATTACTGCTACTCAATACTAATACATAACCCCACTACACTGCCTCCTGAGGTAGTGTAAACTGTGTTTCAGGAGGCAGTCTCTTCCCATAATCTTAATATTATTTATATTAAACATTGACAACTACTTAAAAATTAAAAACAACTAAGTATTTTAGCGTTTAAACTACCGTGAGTGATTTCCATTATAAATACTATCTGTCCCTGCTTACTCACGTGTGTAGTCGACGTTAGCCCGACTAGTTTCGAACCCATACGGGGTCCTTTTTCAAGGGAGTCCGTCCGCGCACGCGCCGCGGCTCAACGGGCTCTACGGGCAGCGGCACGTGCGTCCCGCAGTCAAAACCGCGGCGCGTGCGCGGACGGACTCCCTTGAAAAAGGACCCCGTATGGGTTCGAAACTAGTCGGGCTAACGTCGACTACACACGTGAGTAAGCCGGGACAGATAGTATTTATAACAACTAAGTAGGTACTTATAATTGCTAATATTTTTTTAATTTTAAATATCGTATACTAAGAGCATGTTTTTGTGTGTGCAGTGTGTGTGCGTGTGTGTGCGTGTGTGTGAGTGAGCGTGTGTGTGTGTGTGTGTGTGAATGACTCTTACCCAAATCAGTTTTGAAGTTGTGGAATATGAGATGGGGGAACTGTTCACTCATGGGCCCAATGTCAGGTATATCATGTCGCATCACCACTCCCGACAGAGTGAACGATGCTGTGGGTCCATAAGGTAAGTGGCAGATAACCTAAAAAACAAAAATCATTTTATTTCGCTAGTGTTCTGCCCTGGCTTCGAATGGGTTTTGTGAGTTGCTATTCCCTTGTTTTTGTGTAACTAACTATTGAAGCAGTGCATTCTACAGATGCTTTCTGATTGAGTGAGGTTTAAGGGTTCCGTACCTCGAAAGGAAAAACGGAACCCTTATAGGATCACTTTGTTGTCTGTCTGTCTGTCAAGAAACCTACAGGGTACTTCTCGTTGACCTAGAATCATGAAATTTGGCAGGTAGGTAGGTCTTATGGCTGACATTTGGGGAAAAATCTGAAAACCGTGAATTTTTTAATTATTTTTATTTTATTTATAATATTGACTTTTGTAATAATATGGGTACATTTTGCCTGAAATAAAGAACATTATTATTATTATTATTATTATTTAGGCTTACATCACACAAAAAAAAAAATTGTGGTCATGAACTAATAATTAGTATTTTGAATTTTCTAAGTAATATAACTATATCAAGTGGGGTATCATATTATGAAAGGTCTTCACCTGTGCATTCTAAAACAGATTTTTATTTATTTTTATGTATCATAGTTTTTGAATTATTCTGCAAAATGTCGAAAAAATACGACTGTAGTACGGAACCCTCATTGCGCGAGCCTAACTCGCACTTGGCCGGTTTTTTCTAATTTAACTCACAGTTATCATTATACCAGTAAAGTGTGACAAGGCTCTTTTGGCGCGTGGCGCAAATCGGAACTAACATTGCCGTCAAGTGTCCCTTTTTTATAGTTTCCTTGTCACTGGTAAGATGAATAATCTTACTTTTCATTTTTTGTCTAATTGTGAAAACCTATTATTAGCTTGTAGTTACTTAATTTTAAGATTATAATTGATAATATAAGCTGTTGGTTTTCCTAATAAAATAAAAATAAAATAAAGTAAAATAGATAATTCCTCTTTCATTAGGTAAAAACTGTATGAACATCTGTGTTCAGCGGCTCAAGTGAGATCAGCTCTAACCACTGATCTCTACTAATACAAGTATGCTGGAGCTGTATGTCTGTATTCCACCTAATATATCATCATCATCGTTAACCGATAGACGTCCACTGCTGGACATAGACTCGCCGCTGAGTGACTCTGAGCTTTTTTATGAAGCCCATAGTTAGCGACCATGTCTCGGATCCATATGTCATCACTAGCAACACACACTGTTCAAAGACTTTGGTTTTCAAGCCCTGAGAAATTTTGGACAAGAAGATATATTATCATGACTTACCAAACTATCAGGCACTCCTCTGTGTTCATGAACCACAATAAAATCTGTGACATCATTTGCTCTGCATGCATGGATCAGTTGTGACATCTCATATCCACCGCGGTTCATGCGCTGGCTGTTTGGGAATATTAATCTGTAACAGGAAATATGTGTATAAAGAGGCACTTCATCCGCGTGG
Source organism: Maniola hyperantus (assembly GCF_902806685.2). Classification (NCBI taxonomy): domain Eukaryota; kingdom Metazoa; phylum Arthropoda; class Insecta; order Lepidoptera; family Nymphalidae; genus Maniola; species Maniola hyperantus. Next base: position 1,741,109 of record NC_048559.1, on the reverse strand, counting down.
ATTTAGGTTTTTTTAAAAAATCCAGTGGGAACTCTTTAGTTTTCCAGGATATAAAGTAGCCTATGTCCTTCCCTGAGATGTAAGCTAACTCTGTACCAAATTTCATCAAAATTGGTTGAATTGTTGGGCTGTGAAAAGCTAGCAGACAGACAGACAGACAGACACACTTTCTCATTTATAATATTAATAATAACTATAAATACACTTTATTTGCACAACCACAAGAAGGATTACAATAAAGAATAAAAAACACAGACAGAAGGAAGATACAAAAGGCGGCCTTATCGCTAATTAGCGATCTCTACCAGGCAACTTTAAAGATTGGAAAGTATAAGGAAAATTAGACTGCAGGTGGTGTGTAATATACTAATAAACATACATTCAAATAACTGATACATACTAATACATAAACCACTAATACAACTACTAAGTACACTATTAAGTATGGAGAATGGATGCTAGATTAGTATTATTAGATGATAATTCTCACCTTAGCTCCTTAACAAACATCTTTAGCCGGGCGCTGGGCTCTCTAGAGGTGGTGATCATGATCTTAGGGTCCTCCACCCCAGCATATCTGTACTCATCGTCCTGTGAGTTGAGTGTGTTCGCTCCACCACTAAATCCACCTATCACTGCTGCTCTTTCCGGACCTTATGAAAGTCAAAGTCTTTTTAGTACTAAGTAATTTTACATGCTGGATAATTAATGAAAAAATCTTTGAAAAGAGCAACCGCGGAGTTTCTTGCTGGTTCTTCGCGGTAGGAAAGGCATTCCGAACCAGTGGTAGATGCTGTTGACGATACGAAAATACTTGTAAAAGTTTAATTGAATAAAATATATTTTAATTTATTTAAATGAGTGCAGCTCTTTGCAGAATAAGAAGGGTTTGGCCATAGTCTACCACGCTGGCCCAGTGCGGATTGTATAGAGTTTACACACTTTTGAAAACCTAATGGAGAACTCTCAGGCATGCAGGTTTCCTCACGATATTTTCGTTCACTGTTAAAGCAAGTGATAAGTACTTAATTGCTTAAAAAGTAGGTACATAACTCTGACAAGTTAGAGACGCATGCCAGAGATCAAACCCTGGATCCCCCGACTAGGAGGCCAACATCTTAGCCACTAGACTATCACCGCTTATTATAATAATAGACGATGCTCACGACTTTGTCTGCGTGGATTTAGGTTTTTGAAAATCCTCAAGTGGGAACTTTTCCGGGAAAAAAGTACCCTATGTCCCGGGATGTAAGCTAATTCTGTACCAAATTTCATCAAAATTGGTTAAACTGTTGGGCTGTGAAAAGCTAGCAGACAGACAGTCAGACATATAAGTCAAACAGACACACTTTCGCATTGATAATTAGTTATAATTATTACATTTCTAACTTCATAACATCTAAATTCGAAATTTTAAGAGGTTAGAAGTTTATTTAGAAACGATTTTGGTCTTGTGAATACAGTAAAAATATGTTTCACTGATTCAATTTCTTTATCTAAATATGCTCTACTCAAATACTTCACACAACCATGCAGAAAAATAGACAAAACACAGATTCACGTACCCCGAGTACGTAGAATCGAAAGCGAAGTTTGCGTATCAATTAACAGATAAATAACAATGATTACAAGCTTACCTTTATCCTCATATTCTATTCTCTTCTGTAAAGCAATCGCCTCTTTCCGTAAATCGCCGTGTATCGGAATGTTTTCCTCCAGACTTCGTTTCAACTGATCTTTTTTAGCTTGTATACTTTTCTGTTTTTCCTCCGCGGATTTTCTGTATAAGTACTCACGGCGCAAACGCGCCTGCCGCCGAAGCATTTTAACACTTAATTTATCACTTAATCTAATAAACTACTAGGTATTTAATTTATAAAAATTATAAATAAATTTCGCCACATGAGAGCAATCTGAGAGCAATAATTGTTTTGATTTTAGAATTTGACAATCTCCGCGGCACGTGTTGTTTTGACGTTTAGCGTTTAGTTTTTGCTTCCAAAACGGATCGTAATTTTAATAATTCTAAAAAAATAATTCACACAATATTCACTAAATTATGTTCAATGCTTAATGTTAAGCTCCCAAAAAATATCAATGATTTTTTTGTGAAAAAATTAATTCATGGTGAAAAAAAATTATGAAATAGCATACAATCATCATACAATGCAAAAATTAAACGCAAATATTGTGTTGCAAGTATGACAAAAATGTTGCAAAACTAAAAATATAAGTTAAAAAATAGGATTTTTTTAACCTTTTTGAATAAAATTTGGAAATCATTACTTACCATCGTAGTTTTCTTCAACTAACAAGCGATAGTGTGGTTTTATGTCCATATTATGTGTATAGAAGATGTCAAATAGATCATTTACATCTTCTTCAGAGTTTCGGGGCCTTATGTTGAATATATCACCAGGATTGTAATCTAATTTGTCATCCTTCACAGTTTTAAATGTCATTAATCGTACATCCTGAAAAAATTAAATAGGTTATGGTGCAACTTTTACACAAAATAAAAAATAAAACTACACACTAACACACATTACCTATTATTTATCATAAAAATTATAAAAATATAATAAAAAGCAAATAATATGTATTTTCTCGTTTAAAACGCTGCATTGTAATATGGGCCTTTGAAAGTAGTTTCGATAACTGCAAAGTGTCGCTACTAGAGGGCATTAACAGTCGCTTCAATACTGAGTGAACATACATATCACAAATTCCGCAATTTTTGGTATAGTATTTAATAATAATAAAGCAGTCTCACTTGCAAAGAATCACTGCAAACAACAAAGACAAGTGATAAAAAGGTGGTCCGTGGTTATGTGGTGAAAGCAAATGGAATATCTCTACCAAAAAAAATACCTGAAAATGTGTAACATGTGTAGTCCTAACATTTTGTTCTACCTCGAAATAATGCACTTCTAAAAAATTATCTCTGTAACCTTTAGCATAATAAATATCTTTATTTAAACTGTGCCCGTTTTGATAATCCTCATTTTTTTGAATAGCAACTTTCCATCGAGGTATAAATGATGTATTAATGTCTGTAGGCATGTCTGGGAAGTAATCTCGCATTTTTGTGAAGAATTCCTCAGACCAGGGTATTAGAACTGCATCATGACCTAGGTCATGTTGGTAGTCACATAGAGCTGAAAAAAATTTAGGCAGATATTAAAAATTATTCAGTCTTATTAAAAAATATTTGTAGTAGTAGTGTATTGTTAAAATTACTAGAATAAATTTCTATATTTTTTTTTACCTATATTAAGAAGAGGCTTAGCACCCAACTGTATGAGCCGTTTGTACAGCTTTTTGCCCACAAAATTGAATTTTGAATACGAAGAATCACCTAATCCTACCACTCCAAATTTCAGTTTCACTAAAGAGTTGGTTGGAAGGTTTTTCCGCAGTAGAAACTTCCAGAACCTTTTCATATTATCTGGCTCGTCCCCTTGGCCTGTGTTTGAGCAGACAAACAACGCGAATTCCTCGTGTATGAGCCGGGATATAGGATAATCGTCCATCGCCTGTACAGGACCTTTGAACCCCAATATCTTCGTTGTACGCCATATTCTTTCAGCTACTTCCTGTGCGGTGAAGGTCTGGCTACCGTATAAAACTATGAGTCGATCTATATTGCCCATTTTGCAGTAACTTTATTTAAAAAATAAATGAATACGAAAACGCAAAAAGTTCTTAGAGTTTTGTTTTGGCAATTGACATTGACATTTTCAGTGGTATCTGTCAGCATCAGCTGTTTTGAATTACGTTCGGAAATGGTTCTTGATAGAGTCTGAATAGTTGAGAGCGCTTGTGCATTTTAGTCACGAATCTTGCTTTCTTTAGTATAGATTCGTGATTTTAGTTTTTTATTCAGTCCAAAATCTATAGCCGTGTCTGTAGTCTATGAAGTTTGAAATATTTTCTGTGGGTTTTTCAGGGTTTTTTTTATAGAAATGCCGCGAAATTCGAATTATTCTTCACTTTACCTATGTATAATAGACGCACAAAGAGAGCGGTTTTGTAGAGCATACTCTGTAGACAAAACCGCTCTTTCTAAAGGTCGATGTAGGTACATATTTTTCTGCCGCCTACTGTACCTTTAGAAAGAGATAGAGCGGTTTCGTATAGTGTAGATACAATATTTTACTGCGTTGTAAGCGGCTTTAGTTTTATGTTTTACTAGCTGATGCCCGCGAGGATTTACATTTTTCAAAATCCCGCGGGGACTCTTTGATTTTCCGGGATAAAAAGTAGTCTGTGTGTTAATCCAGGGTATAATCTGTCTCCATTCCAAATTTCATCCAAATCCGTTCAGCCGTTTTGCGTGATTGAGTAACAAACATCCAAACATCCACACTTTCACATTTATAATATTGGTAGGATTTTATCTTTTTATCTTTTTCAAATGAACTTTTACAATTAGTACTTTTGAATCGTCAAAAGATCGTCTAACTACCACTAGTTCAGAATATCTGTCAACCAAGGAAGAAACTCGGCGGTTGCACTTTTTAAGCAATCAATCTGTCATACCCTGACGTACAAATTATTATTTTCAAATAGGTAGGTACCTACCTTCCTACTTTGTTTCTAATTTTCTATTCATACCAAAGAGGAAAACCATAGGAAAACTAAGTTAGGTTATCAGCTATCGACCATTCTTACGTCGGAAAAGCGCTGGAAAGTAGGATGTAAGCAGGTAAAAATAAAACAAATTAAAATTGAGCATCAAAGATTTATTTCCGCTTCGGAAAAAGCATTTCTTTTAAAAAATAACAAAATATTTTACTGAATGAAAAATTGTTCAGAAAATAAAATAAAAAGTGGACCTCCGTTCAGAATCAACCCCTTTCGTTTTTCCGCCCCTATGTTCCTCTCGTTCAATACGATAATGTATGCATCTCTATTGCTCTCATACAGATTTATTGTTCCATCTCTCTCATAATTGGCGCACGGCAGTCTCGCAGACCGGCTTGGCGGGCCTAGTCGCCCCTCTCGAAAAAGGCGGGAAATATCAGTTCAGTGACCATAAAATTTTATTTAAATATCGAAGCTTAAAAATTGAAGTGAAAAACATATAAAAATGTAAGTTGTATATTTTAGAAAATTATATTTTAGAAATTAAAGAGTGCATCAATTTAATAGCTTTTAAAAGCTTTTGATCTACGCCTGTAGGGTAAAAGTTCATTTTCATCCTTGACATTTTGTTTTTTTAGTTATGTTTAGAAAGTACCTTATTTATGTACATAATATATGAAACAGGAAAATCATAAAGGTTAGGTACCTATTAAAGCGATCTATATTTTGCTCATTCAATTAATTAAAAAAAAAAACGTGTTTATGTATTTATATACAACAGCGTCCTTGCGTCTTTCAAATTCTTGCGTCTATGCAAAAATAATTAATAAATTAATTATTCAAATCTATCGATTATTACGATCTATCAAACGAATTTGAGATTAAATAAACAAAATATACAAGTAGGTACGGTCTACTTATAATTAATTTTTATTTTATAACTAACTGAACCGCCCTGCTTCGCTCGGGAGAATGTCTGGAGAGTGACATAGGCTAGCACTTTTTATCCCGGAAAATCAACGAGTTCCCACGGGATTTTTAAAAACATATATCCATTGAGCATATAAATTCAGCAAATAAATTCTATTCTTCTTCTTCTTATTCTTCTACGCGGACGAAGTCGCGGGCATCAGCTGGTTAGCTAATAAAATAACAATAGTACTCAAATTAGTGATTCATTAAATTAGCGTTACGGGAGGCCATTGAAAAAAAATATTGCAAATTAGTTGCATAATTTAAACTCGTAAAATTAAAAAAATTGGTCAAGTGCGAGGCGGACTCGCACACGAAGGGTTCCGTACCAACGAACAACAAATAACACTTTTAATTTTTTTACATTTTCATTTTGAATTTTTAATTATTTGTTGTTATAACGGCAACAGAATATTATGTTTCACGAGATACAGTCCGCTGCCAGACAAACGGACGCTCGGACGGACAGCTGGAGCCTGGACGGATGGACGGACAGCGGAGGCCTAGTACAGTACGCGGCAGAAAGTAATGTACATCGACCTTGAGAAGGACATAGAAGATTTGTAGAGCATTGTCTCTGTCATTGAGACCGACAAAACATCATATAGGTATGAGTGACGCTCGCAACGCTCTACAAATCCGAAATGTCATCACTACATCACTTTCGGGCGCGTAGGTACTGTACTTACCTATTACGGTTCACGAGATATAGCCCACTGCCAGACAGACGGTCGGATGGACGGACGGACAGCTGAGGCTTATTAATAGGGTCCCGTTGGCACCCTTCGGATCATCATCATGATCAACCCATCACCGGCTCACTACAAAGCACAGGTCTCCTCTCAGAGTGAGAAGGGTTTTGGCCATAGTCTATCACGCTGGCCAAGTGCGGATTGGCAGACTTCACACACCTTTGAGAACATTATGGAGAACTCTCAAGCATGCAGGTTTCCTCACGATGTTTTCCTTCACCGTTAAAGCAAGTGACATTTTAATTATTTAAAAACGCACTGTATAACTCCGAAAAGTTAGAGGTGCGTGCCCGGGATCGAACCCCCGACCTCCGATTGGAAGGCGGACGTCCTAACCACTAGGCTACCACAGCTTACCTTCGGATACGGAACCCTAAAAAAAGTAGCACGACTGGTATTCCTAAGAAAACAAAGTATCTACCTATAAGGAAACAATTTGGAAGCATATTTCTTGGAAGACTGAAACCTGTAGACATCTTCTGGTTAAAAGTTAAGAGTAAATGTAAAAAGTAGTTTCCAAACCAGTCTTGAAGTTCGGTTCAAGTTTAACGAACGTTCAAAACGAATGACGCAACAGTTCTAAGTATTTGCATATACTTATTATGACGATTCACTGCAAACTATTGCAGTGCTACAACCTACAAAAACTTTTATTTTATTTTATTAAGATACAAATTAGCCCTTGACTGCAATCTCACCTGATGGTAAGTGACGATGCAGTCTAAGGTGGGAGCGGGATAACCTGGAAGGAGTATGGCAGTTTTTATTAAACCCATACACCTTTGGTTTCTACACGGCATCGTACCGGAACGCTAAATCGCTTGGCGGCTTTGCCGGTAGGGTGGTAACTAGCCACGGCCGAGGCCTCCCACCAGACCAGACCAGAAATTTAGAAATTATAAAATTCCAAATCCCTGCCAGGAATCGAACCCGGGACCTCCCTCTAATATGACCACAGCGCTTAACACTGCGCCAGGGAGGTTGTCCACTTTCGATTGTTTTTAATTTACCGTTGGGTCTAGTATTCTAAAAGGATTTTTCTCGTAAGTAGGGAACATAAGCTAAGATCCGTAGCAGTCCAAAAAACCAACTTCAATACCTAGCCACAAACGCTAAAAATTAAAAAATAATTTAATTTATTACCGAATTTATTATGTAACAAGAGTTAATATAGGTCCATGATAATACTTTTTGGTGCCTTGGTAATTTTTTCATAATTGTATTTTAGCAGTAATCCCGCACTTGCACACTTTTAATTTATTTTCCTGTGCATTGTAATTTTTATTTTATACTAGCTGCCCCGGCGAACGTCGTACCGCCTAACAGTCGATTCAAATTTTTTAAAAATTTCTCTCCATAAGAACCATCCTCGTACTTCAAGGAATATTATAAAAAAAGAATTAGCGAAATCGGTTCAGCTATAATATTATGTTCTCGAGATTTGCGATCAGCAACACATTCAGCGATTCATTTTTATATATACCTAGAGATGTGTAAGTATTATCTGTTGGCAAACCAATAAAATAAAATAAAAAAATTAAATCCGAGACGTGGTCATGGGCCTCATAATAATAATAATAAAATCATTTATTAGCAATGGAGGCTATGCTCGAAGTTTCTCTAAGTAACTAATCAAATCAGAAATGAAAAGAACCGTAGGAGATCCAGAATAACCGACATAATTTAGCGGGCTGCGAAGCTGAAATGGTAATGGGCAGGCCATACCTAGCTCGAAAAATTGACGTTACCCGTTGGGGTCCAAAGGTGTTTAGAATGGCGACCTCGCACCGTCTCAGCGCAGCGTTGGACTCGCAGGGAGCCCCCGGAAGCCGGCGGCTCTCAAGGGGGGTGAGGAAGTCCCTACAACTACCTATGTCCAGCTGTAGGACGTCTATCCATTGATAATGATGATGAACTAAGCTGATTTATATTTTCTAGTTCCATGGTTCTATAAAGCACATCCACTAAAAAGAAAAAAAAAAGAAACGGGATCTTTGATGTAAATCTTGTATTGTTTTAATGTTTACTTTGTGTTATGTGCAATAAAGTATAAATAAATAAAATAAATAAAAATAAATCTTCGCGGAGGGGATCTTCGGAGAAGGGCAGGTTGGGGATAAAGTAAATTAAGCTATTATAATAGTAGCCAGGGATCTTTTGATGATGCTTTTAGATACTAAGCAAGATGAAACTCAACCCACGTGGTATCGATTCACCGCGTGAAGCTGAAAGGTTGCAACGTAACGACCTCCCTTGACCCCATTACTGTGTACTTTCAACCCCTATATACTACAGTTTCGATTATGTAACAAAGAGTCTAAGTATATAAAAGGAAAAGGTGACTGACTGATATTTTTTTGGCTGCAATCAGACCTGCTGGCAGGTTATGATACATTTTACGCCCTTAGGAACTGTATTTTAAAAATACTTACTTAGTGGATGATAGATCAGTCAGTCAGTCAGCTTTTCCTTTTAAGCAATTCTAGAAATATTTTAAAATAGAAGTGTAGTCAAAAAACACTCTAAGCTATTCGTTTGCAGAATACAGAAAAAGGAAAGGAGGTACCTACTTACTTAATTAACTACCTAATTAGTTACTGATCCGAGAACATTTCATTATTGTCAATAGTTTGCCCTACATTTTCGCCCCTGACAGTTCGTGTTTGAATAAGTTATAAGAACGCCATACTTATATAATAATACCATACTTATAATAAACTAGATCACGCCCGCGACTTCGTCCGCGTGGATTTAGGTTTTTCAAAATCCCGTGAGAACTCTTTGATTTTCCGGGATAAAAAGTAGCCCATTTCATTTTCCAGGTCTTTAACTATATTCATGCAAAAAATCACGTCGATCCGTAGTGACGTGACTGAAGGACAAACCAACAAACAAACACACTTTCGCATTTATAATATGGATAGTTATTCTACGTTTTGGCAACCCTGTTCTCTCGATGTGCTACGTTTCGTGATACTCAAGTCTTGAAAGGGCTACGCGAAGCAAAAAACAGACTTGCAAATGGTTTTAAAGTGTGATGTTTAAAAGCTGCCACTTTTAACTTTAACGACATGTTTGAGATGAGACAAAGGTCTATCCAATCTAAGTCTATCATACCCCGGGACGTAAGCTAACTCTGTACCAAATTTCATCAAAATCGGTTAAACTGCCTAGTCTGATGTGAGGCTTCGGCCGTGGCTATTTACCACCCTACCGGTAAAGCCGTGCCGCCAAGCGATATAGCGTTCCGGTACGAGGTCGTGTAGAAACCAAAGGGGCATGGGTTTATTAAAAACTGCCATACCCCTTCCAGGTTAGCCCGCTTCCATCTTAGACTGCATCGTCACTTACCATCAGTTGAGATTGCAGTCAAGGGCTAACTTGTATCTGAATAAATAAATTAAAAAAAAATATATCCAATAATCGACTTATTGACTAAATAAAATATTTTCTGGACGTACAGAAAAAAAAATTATCCCGGAAAATCAAAGAGTTCCCACGGGATTTTAAAACCTAAATCCACGCGGACGAAGTCGCGGGCATCAGCTAGTATACAATATAGAGCAACAAGAATGTCTGGTCCCCACTACTTTAAATTAAATGGTATCAAAAGAATCTTTGTATGGCTATTGTAGGAGGCCCCCTTTCTTTGTTGCTCCTACAGGAGCAACAAAGGGGGTCACCCAAGGACGTCCTCCGACCCCTTGTTATTTAATGCTCATACAAAAGACTCCATTTTGAATACTACAAGTCTATCCAAATGTTCAAGTTTGAAAGCAACTGCTTGGAGTATTGTCGTATCCTATCTTGGAAACTTCAGGGTAAATTGGTGGCGAAAGAATAAGTAGAATAATATATTTTTATTCAAATAAACTTTTACAAGTGCTTTTGAATCGTCAAAATAATTTACCACTGGTTCGGAATGCCGTTCCTACCGAGAAGAACCAGCAAGCAACTTGGCGGTTGCTCTTTTTAAATGTTCAATTTACAATAATCACTACCCCTATTATAAATGTGAAAGTGGGTTTGTTTGTTGGTTTGTCCTTCAATCACGTCGCAACGGAGCAACGGATTGACGTGATTTTTTGCATGGGTATAGTTTAAGACCTGGACAGGGACATAGGCTTAGACATAGACTTTTTATCCCGGGGAAACAAAGAGTTCCCACGGGATTTTTAAAAAACTAAGAAATTCCCTACTGTTCCTACTACATAAATATTAAAAATATTGGTAATGACCGTGTGTTCGTTACGCCGGTGAGTGCTAAATTTTCCGATTATAATGCGAATTCAAAGGAAGCGATAATATTATAGCAGAGCGCTAAAAAGGGGGTCATGCAAGGACGTTCTCCGGCCCTTTGTTATTTAGTATTCATACAAATGGCCCAATTTTGAATTGGGGTGAAAAAGAGTGGGGTTGGAGCGATTTATTTTTTAAAATAATAATATAACTTATGAATAATACCTAAAACTAATAACCGACTAGATTCACGTCATTAGTAAGCAGCAGAGCTCTTTGAAAAAGGACTCCGGATGTATTGAAACTAGTCATCATTCTGAGAGGAGACCTGTGCTCTGTAGTGAGCCGGTGATGGGTTGATCAAGATGATGATGATAATGCGTATTACATTTGGTCATTTTAAGCTTAATTAATATTTTAAGAAAGAAAGAAAGAAATTTTATTTTCTACAGATGTGCAATCTGGATCAGTCTGTGAAGACCCGTGTCAAGTCAGCGCAACTACGATGATGATCTTATTGGATATGCAATCATTGCTGATTGCACATCCAATAAGATTAAGTGTTTAGGTTTCTTTTTTATTGCACAAAGTGAAACGTGCAGGAATTTGTAGCCTAGACTTAACAATATTACCGTGACTTAACGGTTGAGTCACAGTCCACGACAGCTAGGGAACTTGAGGTGGTTTGATAGATCCAGCCGCGAAAATTCAAATTTTAGTTAGTTTTCAGAAATAGTAGACTAATCATACATCGAAGGCTTATGGTAATGAGTTTTGCGGGCATAACCTTTACGCATCTACATGTTTTCCCATAAAAACTTTGCTCAAAAATACTCATTTACTTCATATTTGTGCAAATCTGGGAAAATTTAGAAAATTATCTTTCAAGAACAAATATGAAGTAAATGAGTATTTTTGAGTTTTATGGAAAAACATGTAGATGCATAAGTGTTGTGCCTGCAAAACTCTTTACCATAAGCTTTTGATGTATGATTAGTCTACTATTTTCGAAAAACTAACTAAGTAAAATTTGAATTTTCGCGGCCGGAAGTATCAAACCACCCTAACCGTTGAGTGAAATAGTCGTAAGCACCAGCTCTTGGGTCACCAGACGCGTGGATCAGCTTTTGGAGTACGACATACTACGAAAGGATTTTGAAATGTCACCCGGATGAAGTTGGTGGAATCAGTCAGTCAGTAATTGATATAAAACTGTGAAAACAATAAATGTGACATACAAGCATAATGGTTGTAATATGAAACCAATATTATTATCTGTTATTGGCGCATTTGAGCTGTTCGTTATCAGTGCCAGAGGTCAACTGATAAGGGCACCGATTCTGTTTTCCTACTTTAACAAAGTTGAAAGTTCAATACACTAGGAACTATATTCTAAATATATAAAACGAAAAGGTGACTGACTGACTGACTGATCTATCAACGCACAGCTCAAACTACTGGACGAATCAGGCTGAAATTTGGCATGCAGATAGCTATTGTGACGTAGGCACCCGCTAAGGAAGGATTTTTGAAAATTCAACCCCTAAGGGGGTGAAATAGGGGTTTGAAGTTTATGTAGTCCACGCAGACGAAGTCGCGAGCATAAGCTAGTAATACATGTGCAGTACGCGGCAGAAAATATAACTAGCAAATTTGAAAATTAGGTATTTTCAAATTTTCTTGGTAGGTACCTCGCGTCGCATTTTGTCACTAGATGATAGTCTTAAAGTATAATCATCATCATCATCATCATCATCATCAACCGATAGACGTCCACAGTTGGACATAGGTCTCTTGTAGTGAGTTCCACAAGCCACGGCCTTGCGCCGCCTGAATCCAGCGGCTCCCTGCGATTCGACTGGTGACCTCCATCCACCTAGTGGTGGGTCTTCCAACGCTGCGTCTTCCCGTGCGAGGTCGCCATTCCAACACCTAGAGACCCACGTCTATCGGTTTTTCGGAGTAATGCCCTGCCCATTGCCACTTCAGCTTCGAGCACCCGTTGAGCTATGTCAAGAAAAAAGAACCAGAAGCTTTACTTCATCATGATCAAATTCCTAAAAGGCCGGCAACGCATCGGCGGCTTCTCTGGTGCTGCAAATGTTCATGGGCGGCGGTAATCACTTAACATCATGCCTGCTCGTTTGCTCGCTATATCTATTAAAAAAAAAACAATCCATCACCGGCTCACTACAGAGCACGGGTCTCCCCACAGAGTGAGAAGGATATTTATAACAAGAAAGCTGAAGACTATTACTTGTTATAAATATAACTAATTATTTTTGTTCCAGGGCGCCGCAAAGTAAAGCAACGGAAGAGGATTGCAGTGACACGGAAAATCTCAAGTCAGACCAGGAAGATGTCAAGTCCGGGGGAGCATTGGAGGCGAAAATGTCCCTGCTGAACGGGATCACGGTGATCGTGGGTTCGATTATCGGCAGTGGCATTTTCGTGTCTCCCACTGGGGTGCTGAAGTACACGGGGTCGGTGAATGCTAGTCTGCTTGTGTGGGTGGCTTCTGGAGTTTTTAGTATGGTAAGTTGAAGGATCTTTCTTCGGAATTTTTATTTTAGATTTTAGTACGTAAAAAACCCGGCCAAATGCGAGTCAGACTTGCGTACCGAGGGCTCCGTACTAAGTACAGCCGTATTTTTCCGACATTTTGCACGATAAATCAAAAAGTATTAAGCTTAAAAATAAATAAAATAATCTGTTTTAGATTTTACAGGTAAAGCCCTTTCATATGATACCCCACTTGGTATGGTAAATCTTACTTTAAAAGTTGAAAATGCTAATTATTTTGTTCATGAACACATTTTAATTTTTTTGTGATGTAACCACAAATTTACAGATTCCAGATTTCTCCCCTTATCTGCTATAAGCTATGCGTAGGTACCTAGGTTTTTCGTACGGCTACCAGCCGTTGAACTTTAGGAAATTGAAATTTTAATAGATCAGTCAGTCATTCTAATTACTGAGCCTTTCTATACAATCATGCGAATAGAATTGTTCTTTATCATCACATCACAAGTTATCATTGACATATAAATATTTATATTGTTATTATAATAACTCCCAGGTCAGGGTCGCAATGTTAGCAATCACTTTCGCAAAGTCATTCTCAAGATCAAATTATTAATTAAACATTTCTTAATCCCATTTTAAGCCACTTGAGCGAACAATTTGGAGATTAAATTAAAATGGGGATTCGATAAAACCGCTCATCATGATCATGATCAACCCATCGCCGGCTCACTGCAGAGCACGGGTCTCCTCTCAGAGTGAGAAGGGTTTGGCCATAGTCTACCACGCTGGTCATGTGCGGATTGGTAGACTTCACACACCTTTGAGAACATTATGGAGAACTCTCGAGCATGCAGGTTTCCTCACGATGTTTTCCTTCACCGTTAAAGCAAGTGATATTTAATTATTAGTTAAACCACACATAACTCCGAAAAGTTAGAGGTGCGTGCCCGGGATCGAACTCCCGACCTCCGATCAGGAGGCGGACGTCCTAACCACTAGGTTATCACAGCTATTTTTGTCCAAAACACATTTAATTTTTTTTGTGATGTAACCACAAATTCTCGGTTTTCAGATTTTTTCCCTAATGTCTGCTATAAGACTTACTTACCTACCAAATTTCATGATTCTAGGTCAACGGGGTTGTAACTTGAACCCTGTAGGTTTCTTGACAGACCGACAGGACAAAATTTTTTTTTCTTTATTTCTTTCTTTAACGTGAGGAAACATCGTGAGGGAACCTGCATGCCTGAGAGTTCTCCATAATGATTTCAAAGGTGTGTGAAGTCTACCAATCTGCACATGGCCAGCGTGGTAGACCATGGCCAAAACCCTTCTCACTTTGAGAGGAGCCCTGCTCTGCAGTTAGTTGATTTTGATGATGTTGATATCTATAAGGTTAGTTTAGGTCGTTAAGATTATTAGATATTGGTAATAATAACCGGGACCCAATCTAACGGTAATCATAATATGGTATGTAAAATCTGCAATAAAAAATCCAACCACAACTTGTCCCACATTAGAGAGTTGCAAGATACGACCACAACGACCTTGTTGCTGAAACGCGTCAACGAACAATTTATTGTGCCACACTCTTGGACCACATATGTACCTTACCAATTAAATAAAATAAAAATAAAATAAAATATCTTTATTTAACAAAACCAAGTTATTTTGGCGTCGGTTACTAGTGGTCTCCACACTAGGTTAAACCTGTGACGTGGAGACCATATATGAGTTCCTAGTGGGTTTTACTCGCTTTAACGGTGAAGGAAAACATTGTGAGGAAACCTGCATGCCTGAGAGTTCCCCATAATGTTCTCAAAGGTGTGTGAAGTCTGCCAATCCGCACTTGGGCCTGGTGGACTATGGTCAAATCCTTCTCATACTGAGAGGAGACCTGTGCTCTGTAGTGAGCCGGTTATGGATTGATCATGATGATGATGGTTTAAAAGAGTACTCTCCGCCATTAACTACATATAAGCGTGGTTTGATTCTCATTTGAATTAAGCAACCAAGGTCTATGAAATTTTGCAGACACGAGAGAAATATTATCATGTACACAACAAAAGGTATCATTTTTCATCATTCTATTATTAGATACCTATTATACCCAGTGCCGGATTAAGCGAGCGCGGGGCCTGTAGCAAATTTTATCAAGTGGCCCTTGGATTGCAACAAAACTGTTACAAACAAACTTTTCTGGATTTAGTTTGGACAAATTTATAAATAATACTTTTCATATCGATTTCTCTAAGTAACTCAGTACTTATTCAATAATATTCATTAAAATGAGGTGATTAAGACGTTTTTGGCACATCGGGTTCCTCAACTAATTTTTAACAGGTTTTAATGTTATGAAATACGTACATTGATTTGAAAAAATACTTATTATTTTCACGCTTCGATCTAAATACATACATTTGTACGGTTAGAAAACGTTGACCCGCGGGGTCCCAAAATTGTGCGGGGCCCGTAGCATTTGCTACTTTTGCTACGTGGCTAATCCGCCACTGATTATGCCTATTAGTTCCAAGTAAGTACAAGTGAAATTTAAGATGACCACAGAATCTTAGAACTGCTGAATGTGTGTCTATACTCTAGACTAGAGCTAATTTTAACATGGCGAATTAATGATTATTAATACCTACTTATTATGGACTAGCTTAGGCCCGCGTGGACTACACAAATTTCAAACCCCCATTTTGCTCCCCTTAGGGGTTGAATTTTCAAAAATACTTACTTAGCGGATGCCTACGTCATAATAGCTATCTGCATGCCAAATTCCAGCCCGATTCGTCCAGTAGTTTGAGCTGTGCGTTGATACTTAGATCAGTCAGTCAGTCAGTCAACTTTCCCTTTTATATATTAAGATTTATAATTTATAACTAGCTGATGCCCGCGACTTCATCCGCGTGGATTTAGATTTTTCAAAATCCCGCGGGAACTCTGATATTCCGGGATAAAAAGTAGCCTATGTGTTAATCAAGGGTCTAATCTATCTCCATTCCAAATTTCATCCAAATCCATTCAGCCGTTTTTGCGTGATTGAGTAACAAACATCCAAACATCCACACTTTCACATTTATAATAGGTATTACTAGCTCACCCGGCGAACTTCGTACCGCCTACCTAACATCAGTGGATTCTTTAATTTTTTTTATACTTTAAATTTTTCTCTCCGTAAGTACCATCCCCGTACTTCAAGGAATATTATGAAAAAAGAATTAGCGAAATCCGTTCAGCTGCTCTCGAGATTTGCGATTAGCAACACATTCAGCGATTCATTTTTATATATAGAGATTAAGATTAGGATTTATAATGACGTTGGATGGTGATGAGCTTATTTCAGAAGTTATTGAAGCTTTTTTCTCACAGATTGGTGCCTACTGCTACGCCGAGCTCGGTACAATGATCCGTCTGAGCGGAGCAGACTACGCTTACATCATGGAGACGTTTGGACCCTTCGCCGCGTTCATACGACTCTGGATCGAGTGTATGATCGTCAGGCCTTGTTCACAGGTATGATAATCATCATCATCAGCAACATTATCAACCAATATTATTATTATTATTATTATTTATTTATTATTTAATTAGAACGGCCATAAAGCCAATTACACTAATTAAACTACGAGTACAAACTAACATAAACATACTTACAAAAATTGTTAAAATTATAAATTTAAAAAAGCAAAATTATAAATTTTCACAAAAGTGCAAGATTTGACCCATGAGGTCAACCCATTTGACAGCAAATATGTCACAGCGAGGGGACTCCTTCAGCAGCGCGTTGAGCGCAGCCAAAGTGCGCGGTATGGGTGGAGCGCGCTACCGTGCGACTAAACGGACTTACGAAACATTAACATATTATGTCCACTGTGTGGACACTAGACGAGCTGTGATAGCCTCTCCTAATGAAGAGAGAAAAGGGGACTATTAGTCATTTAACATGGCTAATATTGTTAATTTAAAAAAAAACCAGCCAAGTGCGAGTCCGGCTCGCACACTGAGGGTTCCGTACTACAGTTGTATTTTTTCGACATTTTGCACGATAATTCAAAAACTGTGATGCATGAAAATAAATAAAAATCTGTTTTAGAATGTACAAGTAAAGCTCTTTCATATGATACCCCACTTGATACAGTCACTCACTTCGAAAGTTGAAAATACTAATTATTAGTTCATAACCACAATTTAATTTTTTTTGTGTGATCTAACCCTAAATTCACGGTTTTCAGATTTTTCCCCAAATGTCAGCTATAAGATCTACCTACCTGCCAAATTTCATGATTCTAGGTCAACGGGAAGTACACTGTAGGTTTCTTGACAGACAGACAGACAGACAACAAAGTGATCCTATAAGGGTTCCGTTTTTCCTTTTGAGGTACGGAACCCTAAAAATGAAGGTAGAGGGTTCGATCCCGGGCACACACCTAGCTAAGCTGAGGTGGTAGCTTTTAAACATCACACTTTAATCCCATTTGCAAGTCTATTCTTTGCTTCGCGTAGCTTTTCCAAGACTTGAGTATCACTACATCAAGAGCATAGGGTTGCCAAAACGTAGAATTTTTAACAAGTACATTTTTTTTTTCTCTAGGAGGAGGAAAAATCCCTAATGGACTTCTGTCTATCGACAGGGTGTGTCCGACTCGCACGGACTAAAAAGACCTCTCCCTCTGCGAGATCAGCACGGAACCCTGTAACATTACTTCGTGCTGACCCTCTGGTTGCTCTCCCTCCTTTTTTTCTTGTTTTTCTCTATCTTCCCTTCTCAACATTATGTCTCTCAGCATCTGACCATATCAACAAGTACATTAATATGACTGTTCCTACCGTTATTCGGAGCTAACTTTATTTGAGATAAGCAATATGTTTCTTGTATTTATCTATCGTCCTCTATATCATATTCGTGTTATCAAGTGCAAGTGAAATTTCTCCTAGAAACCTGTTTTGAAAATTTTAAACGTCTTTATGACAAGATCTGTTGAAACGAATGCTTTAACTTATTAAAATTTATCCTATCTATTCAAATTATATATCTAAACTCCGTATGCATTAACACTGTTGCACCAAATAAAATATAGTTTTAGTAATGTATGAATATATATAGTATAGTATAAATATAATATAGTATATAATATAATATAATATAATATAATATAATATAATATAATATAATATAATATAATATAGTATGAATGAGGTCGATGAACTTTGTCAGCCCTAGCACAGACTACGGTCTATTTGGGCTGCAAACTGCCAACACTAGTCTCGGCTTTTGATCTAGTGCTTTGGTCTAAAAGTGTGGTGTAAATTGTCCACTTTTCGTTTTGTCTAAATAAAAAATTAAATAAAATAAAAAAATAAATTGCTTTCCAGCGGGTTGATTTGCTAACTCAGTGATCAATACTAAAATATGATAGCCATCAAATTCATTTGACATTGGTTGGTTTTGCATTGCTGCTTCACTGAGAGATATAAAAGTATTATTTCATAGCAAACCTTATATGGTGGATTAACATAATATAGTTATACAACCCTCGTAAAAACCATCGCTAGACTATTCAACAATTTTATTACAGAGCAATTGGTGCTTTTGTCTTTCATTGGAAATCGATAAAATAGATATTTAGGGCAGATAGGCTTCGCTAACCAAAAACATTCGACCTACATTAGTTAGTGTTACCTATCGAGGTTACGTAACACTCAAGACAAGCCGGGCCAGTAATCTGATTTGTTCTTGTTGACGTCATAGACATACAGTACGCGACAGAAAGTTATGTACATCGATCTTTAGCAGATTTGTAGAGAATCGTCTCTGTCGTTGAGACCGACAAAACGTCATGAAAGAGGTATGCGTGACATACAACGCTCTACAAAGCCGAAATGTCATTCTAAAGGCCGATGTACATTACTTTCTGCCGCGTACTGTAGCTACAGCATATAGTTCGCGACAGATCGAAATGGTAATCGGGGTATGAGACAGGGGGACGCTCCGCACACCCGCACGTCAACCGCGCTCGCCCGCACCGGGTTAGCGCAGGGGCTGTGCGAGTGTGCGGAGCGTTCCCTCCCCGATTGCTATTCCGAGCTATCGCGTACTATCGTATCGCCCTGTGGAGATTGGTCTAAAAGTTGTATCAACTTTGGTGGCACGGCGTACCCGGCGTATGTAAGGCGGGATCTTGGAAGCGTAATCAAACACGGAGCGTTGGGTTAATACTGCCTTTATTATAATGGTTACATATGCCTTATATACACTCTACAGTACCCGTAGTATAAGATTTTACGTCACACCAAACATTGCTAGAATTCGAGAGTCGAAAGACTTCTGCGTTATAGTAACTGAACGTTATAGAAACTGGATCTTAAATGCCTTGTTTTAAAGCTCAAGTTTGTCTACACATCTACCGCCAGCGCTCCAAGCGGAAACGATGCGAAATTAAAATCAGTGGCATTGAATTTTTGACTTAAATTCAAGGATCTTTAGGTCAATTTTACTTTGATGTTATTGTGTTTCGATTCTCGAATTCTAGCAACGTTTGGTGAGACGTAAAATCTTATAAGTACTACGGGTACTGGTCTATGAGTTGTATCAACTTTCGTGTCACGGCGAGACTATCACCGCGATTGTCTCTCCGTAAGTTAACGGTCTCATTGTAAGCTACAGGCATATCTATTTATGTACCTACCTACATTTAAAACTTCGCCGAGTTTCGGCCAAGCAGGAATGCATACAATTACTTAAAACGCATATTCGAAATTTGGTTCGCATTCGAAATCAAGCCCCTGACGCGCGTCCCGAATAGAAGGCCGACGTCTTAACCAGGGGTGTTACGGATGTTTGCATCCGCAAATGCGGAACATTCGCTTTAATTCAGACATCCGCTTTCGCATCAATTAATGTGGAGCTTTTACGGATGCGGATTCATATTTGCAACAAGTAACGAACTACAAAGAATAGAATAGAATAGAATAGAATAGAATGTTTTTTTATTCATGTAAACTTTTTAAAAGTGCTTATGAATAGTCAGGTTTAATTTACCACTGGTAAAGCTAATTGTATGTTCTTCTTTTATATGTTACTTTTTGTGTCTTTTCTTTTTGGTGTACAATAAAAAATATTAAACTAAACTAAAAAGCTGTTAGCTAGTTGATATCTCCGTTCGCTGACCAATCAAAAGTTGTACAATAGTACCCAACAGGGGTATTACGGATATTCGCATCCGCATTCGCAGATGCGGAACATTCGCATTAATTCGGAAATCCGCGTCCGTGGGTGTTAACTTCTAATAATCAGCGGATGTCAAAATATTGGCATCCGCAACGACCATGGTCTTAATCACTAGGCTTTCGCGGCTTTAAATATAGTTTAAAAGTGTTAAAACATAATTAAAGCAAATCAAATCCGAGTTAGTACCTACTAAAACTTCCGGTGTCAATATACGAACCTGTAGCTTAATGGAAACAAATAAAAGCTGAACGTCCGACACTATGTTTGTGTTTACTACAGAGCCGTGATATTGTCGCCCAACGTGGGCCGGGTTTATTTATACTTAGGAAGAATATATCTTTTAAAGCCCCTTTATTGTATGTTGAACTACTATATTGGTATATATTTGGGCGCCTATTCAAAATTGGAGTAAAAAAAGACAATTTTTTCCAAATCGTGTGTTAATCAGTACCTACCCTTATTATAAATGCGAAAGTGTGTTTGCTTGTTGATTTGTCCTTCCATCCCGTTGCAACGGTGCAACGGATTGACGTGATTTTTTGCATGTGTATAGATAAAGACCTGGAGAGTGACAAAGGCTACTTTTATCCCGGAAAATCAAGGAGTTCCCGCGGGATTTTGAAAAGTGTAAATCCACGCGCACGAAGTCGCGGGCATCAGCTAGTACCTAATAATATACTTCCTTCCACAGGCGATCGTGGCGCTAACGTTCAGTGTTTACGTACTGAAGCCCATATTCCCCG
Source organism: Maniola hyperantus (assembly GCF_902806685.2). Classification (NCBI taxonomy): domain Eukaryota; kingdom Metazoa; phylum Arthropoda; class Insecta; order Lepidoptera; family Nymphalidae; genus Maniola; species Maniola hyperantus. Next base: position 1,720,056 of record NC_048559.1, on the reverse strand, counting down.
AGTGCGACCCGCCCGAAGACGCCACGCGGCTACTGGCTGCCTGTTGTATATGTAAGTTGCTAAAATAATCATCATCAGCAACCGATAGACGTCCACTGCTGGACATAGGTCTCTTGTAGGGACTTCCACACGCCACGGTCTTGCTCCGCCGCCATCTCTCGTCTGATGTCGTTCCTCCACGTTGTGGGGGGGTCTTCCAACGCTGCGTCTTCCGGTGCGAGGTCGCCATTCCAGCACCTTGGGACCCCAACGTCTATCGGTTGTACGAACTATGTGCCCTGCCCATTGCCACTTCAGCTTGGCAACCCGTTGAGCTATATTGGGCACTCTAGTTCTCTTACGGATCTCCTCATTTCTTATGAGGCCCATAGTTAGCGACCATGTCTCGGATCCATATGTCATCACTGGCAACACGCACTGTTCGAAGACTTTGGTCTTCCAGCACTAAGGAATTTTGGACAAGAAGACATCTCGAAGCTTCCTGAACGCTGCCCAACCGAGTTGGATTCGACGGTTGACCTCTTTCTCGAAATTGCTAAAATAATATATCCTATAAAAGACCGAACGTGGGACGCATTGACACATTGGCCCCGTGTCATACCAGGGAGACAGCATCAAGACCGTGAGCCGCAGCAGAAATGGCTGAAAACGGCAAGCGGCGCAAATCCTCTCTTATCGAGAGTTATATTTCTGTTCCGTTTGCCGTGGAGACCCTGGGGACATGGAGTCTTGGTGCTCAAAAATTTTTACGAGACATTTCACCGCGATTTGACCTCATCTGGTGACAGAAGGGCTTGCTAATTTTTTGCCGTTACTTAGGTACGTAAGTACATTAAATGCCAGATCCTTTTTTCCACGCACATGCAAACTGTGGAATCAACTCCCTTCGGCGGTGTTCCCTTTAGATTACAACATGGGGTTCAAGGGGCGGACCAATAAATTCCTGAAAGGCTGGCAATGCATTGGTGGTTCCTCTGGTACTTACTGCAAATGTTCATGGGCGGCGGTAACACCTGATGCTCGTTTGCTCGCCATTTTTATAAAAAAAAATATTATATTGCCACTTAATTCTTGCTTGCACTTCTCTGTAGAATCTGTTTTTTGAAGCTTTTTGTGGCCTCTGTTTTTTGTGGCCTTTATCTGTTTTTTGAGCACAAAAATGTTCCTATTTCCAGTACTCCTCACGTTTGTGAACTGCTGGTCTGTGCGGGCGGCCACGCGCGTGCAAGACTGGTTCACTTACGCCAAGCTGCTGGCTTTGTTCATCATCATAGCGGCCGGCATCTACCAGCTGTGTCGAGGTAAGGGTGTTGTTATCTTCCTAATCGACTTCCAAAACAAAAACCTGTCATTTGCGAGTTGAACTCGCACACGAAGGGTTCCACACCATCGTACAAGAAATCTCAAACCAGTATAACCAACCTTTTTTTTGTGGTGTAACCACAAATTCACGGTTTTTCCCTTTACTTGTGCTAGACATTCTACCTACCAAATTCCATTATGGTAAGTTAACAAGAAGTACCCACAAGAAATACAAGAAGTTAAGAAGTAAGTAGATGTAGTGTTGGTTTTGATTCCCTTGACGAGTCTTGACAGACAGACAATAAAGTGATTCTAGGGCTCCTTGTTTCTCTAGAAATACGGAACTCTAAAAAAGAATGCGAAAGCTAGCGTTACTCAATTAGAAAACCATCTCACAATAAAAGCTCGTTCACCGATGTCCGCTGCAGACACCGATCCTGGATATCAATACTCGAGATAAATCTATTCGTCGTACAAATTGCTCCTTTGTGTACATAGGAAAACCAAATTGCCTGGCCTCACTTGAAGAAAGTTGGGAGTAGAATTTTCTAGAATTGAAACGAGAAGTCAATCTTGATTAACCACAAAGTTGCTAAGTAGATATATTATTAGTTTGGCAATTAACCTTATTTAAATCATCTCACTTTCAGCATCGAATTCCTCATTGTTGGGGGCCATGACCCCTTTTTGCTAATCACATAATGGTACTTAGGTTTTTTTTGGGACAATAATGTTCCCAGATCCTCCCGCTTGCAATGTTATAAAACGAGACTACAACACAAAACGAGATTACGACTCTTAAGTTTGTTTGTACAGTTATCATCAGTTTTAGATGGTATAATATAATATAAATGTTGAATAGGTGAATAGCCTATAGTGCTTAAGACCCTCGACCTCTCGAATAGGCCGATATATCTAATATCGGCCTATTCGGGAGGTCGGGGTTCGATACCGGGCCACGCACCTCTAACTTTCCTCTATAATGTTTAAGCAATTATACTACTTCACCTGCTTTATCGCTGAAGGAAACAGGTGAGGAAACCTGTATGCCTGAGAGTTCTCCACAATGTTCTCAAAGGTGTGTGAAGTCTGCCAATGCGCACTTGGCCAGCGTGGTTCATTCTGAGAGGAGACCCGCGGAGTGATTACGTATTTCGCGACAGGCGTAAATCTCACGATCATTGCAGCTGTCAAAACAGCGGCTAGAAAGAGACAGCAATACCCACAAAGCAAAATAAAAAGAAGAAGAAGAGAGACCGCAAATGAACTGTCGCAATGCTACTGCTGTCGCTATTGCAACGTTTTACGTAATCATTGTTAATGATGATGACGACGGATTCCTCCTTTCACATCCTTTCGCATGTACTTGACTTGCTAGCATATGATTGAGAAGCTTGATTAAGAAACTTCGAGATGCGTACAAAACTAGAATAGGCACGTACAACAATGCAATAAAGGCGCCTTTTCACATGAAATTAAGTATCCCAGCGCGCACCGGATTGCCGCAATCATCTAATAAGACGCGCCGTGTCGTCTGTCCGTTAGTCCTGCGCTCGCCGACGCCTTCCGAAACCAATTAGGGAAGTCTGGGTTTGTTGGCATGACATTCTGATGTCATTATTTCATGAGTAAGTACTAATTCAGCTATTAATGATTTTAGGCAATACCTATGTCTTAACTAGCTGATGCGGCCCGCGACTTCGTACTGGATTTAGGTTTTTGAAAATCCCGTGGGAACTCTTCGGTTTCATAGGATAAAAAGTAGCCTATGTCACTCTCCAGGTCTTTAACTATACCAATGCAAAAAAAATTACGTCGATCCATGCCTCCGTTGCGACCTGAGCTCTACGAAGCCGAAACGTCTTTCTTAAAGGTCGATGTACAATACCACCTGCCGGCATTTTGTTTCAAGTGATTATTACATTTTGATTTCAGGCAAGACGGAACACTTCACCTTCGAGGGCACCACGAGTGACGTGACATCCATAGCCTTGTCTTTCTATTCGGGACTCTTCGCCTATAATGGATGGTGAATAACTTTTTAAAAAAATGCATTACCTATAGGCAAACGCTTGACCACAACCACACCTGATGGAAAGTGATGATGCGGCCTAAGAAGACGCGTTTACCTAGAAGATTCACTCTTGTTTTAAAGATACCCGGGTTGTAACTATTTTTATATTTTCTGAAAAAGCCGAGCAATTACACCCTCACCACCTGGGTGCCTGGTGCACTTCGACCACCCGTTGTGCCAAAACCTTTTTTCCACGCACATGCAAACTGTGGAACCAACTTCGGCGGTGTTCCCACTGAAATTTCAAAGGGCTTCATATGAAAACTAGTTTTCATTTTAGTTGATTACCAGTAAGTAACAAAAATACATTATAAATCCAAGAATAAAAAGCTATTATAGAACCATATTTTTTACGAATGTAGTTTTAACCGTAAATATTATTATCTTAAGACCTCTAAAAGATCGTAAGATCTTAGATTAAGATTTCTTCTCTTTCATCTATTTCAGGAACTATCTCAACTTCATCATCGAAGAGCTCAAGGACCCGGTGCGCAACCTTCCCCGCGCTATCGCCATCTCTTGCGCACTCGTTACCGTCGTCTATACCTTCACCAACGTTGCTTTTTACACCACCTTATCTCCTACTGAGGTAAGTGTTTCTATTTCAAGAACTATCTCAACTTCATCATCGAAGAGCTCAAGGACCCGGTGCGCAACCTTCCCCGCGCTATCGCCATCTCTTGCGCACTCGTTACCGTCGTCTATACCTTCACCAACGTTGCTTTTTACACCACCTTATCTCCTACTGAGGTAAGTGTGTCTTATTGTTTCTAGATGTTGAGGAGGCGAACCATATAGGTATATATTATACAAATTGATTTGTAGAATTTCATAAAACATTTTACTTGAATACGGACTTTTTCGATCAAGAAACAGCATTGTCTTAGATTGCGTGCCACAAAAAATAACCTCTTTCTTTCTTTCTCTTCGCGTCGTATTTCTTATTCGTGAAGGCCATGATATATGAGAATTATGAGAATGGTGGGAGCTTTCTTGGAATAACATTGCGATAGATACTTACGCAAAAAAATAAAAAAATACATTTTGTTCGTTACAGGTGTTAGGTTCAGCGGCAGTAGCTGTGACATTTGCCGAGCGTCTGTTCGGCTGGTTTGCTCTCTCTATACCGCTGTTCGTAGCCGCTTCCACCTTCGGCGCTGTCAACGGCGTCTTGCTTACTTCTTCAAGGTCAGTTTGTATTTTATCTTTACTATCTTGTGTATCATCTCATGTTTTTAAATTATTACAGAAATCTACTTTAATTTACTTCCTTTTCACATCTTATAGATTGTCCTCTATAAAATCAGCCACTTTCTATATCCACCTTGTTTGTTATTCTTGTATATCTTGATCCACTTTTCTTTTTACATCTTCTAAGTCATTCTAGATCACCCATTTTCCTTTGTACATCTCCTGTATTATTCTGTATAAATTGCTGTACCTACATCTCCTAGAATTAGATTCGTTTCTACATCTTCTAGATACCTTTGTATATCATCTACATTGTTCTCGATACTCGATATAATCACCCTCTTTTCTTTGTATATCTTCCAGATTGTACTCCTTAAAATTACCCATTTTCCATTGAATCTCTTCTAGATAAGGTTTTCTTTAAATTCACCCACTTTTCTTTCTCTATCTTCTAGATTATTCTACGCAGGAGCAGCGCAAGGTCAACTCCCCGGTATGCTAACTATGGTGACCAGTCGTGCAACGCCCGCACCGGCTGTGTTGGCTGTAGCGTTATTATCTCTGCTCTACCTCACTGTCTCTGACATATACGCTCTTATCAACTACGTGGGATTCGCTACTTGGGTATGTACATTTTATTGAAAGTCATGTAATTGTAAAATTCGCTCTGCATCGTAACTCTTCTTCTATTCTCGTTGTAGAAGATCGTGATTTCTTTCGTTGAGTAATCATAAGGGGCTACTTATACTGTCGATCTCTTAGAACATACTTAATTCCTAAATACTATACAAGTCGTGCACTAAAATCGTGTTACGAGTTTCTTTTTCAAGAATCAGAAAGAGGAATCTTTATCAATTAAATTCATTTTTATTTAATGAATTTATTAATTTTATAACAAGTGATTATTTCTCTTATATTTACAGCTCAGTATAGGAGCCGCAGTGCTGTGTCTGCCAGTCCTGCGTTACACACAACCAAATCTAGAACGACCTATTAAAGTAAATTTGTTCTTCCCAGGTAAGAAAATTTTTATTTATTTAAGTAGAATTTAACATATTTGTATCGCTATGTTTTGTAAAACAAATTTAATCATTTTTATAAAAGTTAAAATGTATTGGACTAACATGACTGCCTTGAGGAACCCCTGATTATTTATCTGTGTTTAAACCTAATTTCACTTTTTATTTTTAACATGGTTTAAATATAAACGTAAATAATATTATCATTGTGTTGCATGAATTTTATATTATATTTGTTAAATTTTCTTGATACAGCCAATCAAAGGCCTTGCTGAAATCTTAATGATTTGACTAGTTAAAGAGTTTTCTTTGTATTTTATTTTACCCGCAGCATAACGAAGATTGTATATTTTGTTTAGGGTTATCATTTTTCAGTAAAACTACTGAGCCGTTTTCAATGCAGTTTTTTTTGCATTACATCAGTTATAATATGTGGGACGTTGTAAAATTGTATGTTTTATGTTTCAGTGGTGTACATAATCTGCACGATAGCCGTAGTGGCGTTTCCTGCCTACGCTTCTCCGGCTGAGACCGGGGTTGGATGTCTGATGATACTGACAGCGGTACCAGTGTATCTGTTATTGTTGGAACCTAGGACTAGACTGAAGGGGCTTGGAGCAATCACTGGTTAGTATATTTTATGCCTTGTTTCCCCTCATAACTGTGATTAATAGCTTATCACAAAATTTTATTACAGTACCTAAGTTACAACGTAAAGGGTTAGACATTAGCGATTTTGCTGACAATATTCTGAAATCTACGAACAGTAGTTTTCAGAATATTGCCAACAATGTTTTGTTAGCGCACTTATAATAATTAATTATCTCTGACAGACGCGGTCACGTGATGTGTTGCATCACCATCTTGAATCGATTGGTATAAAAGCGAGTATTTGATGATTCTTAAGTCAGTCTGGGTTCACCCACAGACTCATTCGACTATTAAATGTTTTTGTGTTTAGGTCGCATTTCTGATTGAGTGGTTTCAATAGCAATTGTGCCCTAATCAAGTAAATATTGCAGTAAGGTTATTATGATGTTAATAGTCCAACAGTAATCTTCGTCCACGAAAATATAAACTTTTCGTGGTCCCACATCATCGCACTATTGCTAGATCTATGTCACCTATACCCCGTTCATTAGCATCATTCAACGCGCTTTTGGACAATAATGCTCAATGGGACCCATTTAATGATGGGTCTATAATACTGGTTCGGGAGTTACTGAAGTACGCTGAGAGCATTGCATGAATATGTCATTCAATGTTCTCAGCGTACATATTCAAAATTCTTTGATCTTTTATCGTTTTGTATTTTATGTCTTTTTTCTTGTACCTTTATTTGTATTTAAATTTATTATTAATCATCTAGTTAGTGTAAGTGGCACTGCCGTTCTAATTAGATATAAAATAAATAAAATAAAAAAATAAAAAAAAATAAAAAAATGAAAGATAAGCCGCTGTGTGTCGTGGTTAATATTTGACTTCACTTCTGGTATGTTTATAGTTTAAAATCATTCATCTTCTTGAATTATTTCATCTTGATTCCATTCTGTCTTGTCAAAAACATTAAGCTCACTACGCTCACGTTAATTTTCGGTAAAAGTACCTATACTTTTTGCGCTCATATTATTTTGTAAATTGCGAATTTTGAGTAAGTTTTACATTCACCTAAGTTCCCTTGTTTGATTCTAGTCTAATTTGTCTTCAAATAAATTGATTAAAAATGTCGTGCTTCCTTCGCTTGCGTTTATATGATTAAAGGGTGATTATTGACAAATCCTGTATCTTGTTCTAGATGCAGCAACACGATTGATTCAAAAATTAACGTTATCCGTTCGACCAAAAATGAAGGTAAGATTAATGCACTAGATTTGCAACTAGCGTGGCCCCCTCAGTCCCTCTCGCTCAAGCAGATTTTCTTACTTGTGAAATGTCATTCCTTCTACACTTCACGTTGTTTGTCAAATACTCACCTACAAATACATTTTGACAAACAAAAAAAAGTGGCCACGGTGATAAGGACAAAGCATAATCATTTTGTCACGTTCTAACAAGAGCTTAAATGCATTTAGCTATCTCGCTCTAACAGTAAGTGTCACAATAGGGCTACTTCTAACAGTCCTTATTCTGAGGATTAATGTCTTGGGATTGGACTAAAAAAATCACTTATAGTGATTTAGATTAATCATAAACATATTATTAGCGACCGCCGAGGTTTTGTTTCCGTGGGAATCATCATCATCATCATCATCATCAACTGATTAACATCCACTGCTGGGACAATAGGTCTCTTGTAGGGACTTTCACACGCCACGGTCTTGCGCCCCCTGAATCCAGCGGCTCCCTGCGACTCATCTGATGTCGTCCGTCCACCTAGTGGAGGATCTTCCAACACTGCGTCTTCCGGTGCAAGGTTGCCATTCTAGCACCTTGGGACCCCAACGTCTATTGGTTGCACGAACTATGTGGCCTGCCCATTGCCACTTCAGCTTCGCAACCCGTTGAGCTATGTCGGTTACCTGATATAATAGTTTATGATATCTATTATACGATTAATTATCATATATTATATGTTCTTATGTTCTTTTTTCTAGTGAACAATACCCCAAATGACCAACGGAGTATGCATGTGGACATATCCGACGAGACTCAGTCAGTATTTAGTACCATAGAAACACGTTAGACACGCGATCTGTGTATAATATATACAAACATATTATATTATGTATAGGTAAACGTGTATAAATATACAAATTGAAATATGTATAATTGTTTATTGTAGGGTTGTATTAAGACGAAAATGCTTGCCAATTACAAAAAATCTAGGATTTTCTAGATCAAAATATTATATTTATACATTCGGGATTTGAACAGTCTTTTTTGCAGAACTCAATAGAAATAAAGGTTTAGCTATTCTATACCTAGCTATTATATATTTCGCAAGTCACCTATATTAGGAAAAACTAATTTTGTTATTTTTTGTAGATTGCGGGTAGATTACGAAACTGTGATCTTAACAATGCGAAACTTTGATCTTAACAATGCGAAACTTTGATCTTAACAATGCGAAACTTTGATCTTAACAATGCGAAACTTTGATCTTAACAATGCGAAACTTTGATCTACTATCGCAATCAATCTTATTGGCTGACTCTTTTAAAATTCAGTTTATTTAGTGACAAGTTATATCTTTTTGAATTTTTGTGTGATTTTTAAGTGCATTTTTTAATTAAAAATATTATATGAACGAAAAACGACTTCTCGCAGAGGACAATATTTCATACTAAGCTGTAGCTTTTATAAATGTAGTTAGATTTACGATAATAATGGTTTGTATTGTAATTTGTATGCGTGTAGATTGTTAAAGAGCAAAAAAAAAATATAAAAAAATGTTACTAAGTAATCTTTGCGTCTAGCACAAAGGTTTGAACAAATATTTGAATATACGTCATGTAAGTTGGTACATGTATAGCTAATTAGCTTGAGGAACATGCCAGAATCTCAGAAGGCGATTGGAATATTATGCTTACTTACTTATTAATGTAATTTAGACCGGATATTAATAGAGAGGACCTAGAGTCATTTTGGTCCCATCTCCCAACAACGTCGAAACTACCCCTATAGAATAGGGGTTACGTTTTTTCCTTTTGAGGTATGGAACCCTAAGAATTGTATTTTATATAAAGAATAAAAATAACCATCAAAAGAAACGAATCATAATTGTTTTAACAGCTCCTAATAGATACCGGACTATTAGTATCTCGTGCGACAGAGATAACACTCTAGGAAGCCGAAATTAGCCGACTGTCTCTTTATAAAGATCGATGTTCATTACTTTTGGCCCCGTACTGTACCTGTAGGTACATTCTAAAACAGATTTTTATTTCTTTTTATGCTTAATACTTTTCGATTTATCGTCCAAAATGTCGAAAAATTACGAGTGTAGTACGACACCCTCGCTGCGCGCGAGTCTTCGCATTTGGCCGGTTTTTTTTTATAAAATGGCTGTGTTTTCAATTTAAATTGTATACCCAAAGACATTGCTAAGTACATTATATTTGCAAAGCTAACAACTACCTATTTTAATTATTTCATAAGTAACCTAGTTTTTATTTTTTTAAGATTCATTATTATAATTTTTATATTATCTGAATTTAATAATTATAATGACTTTAGTCTAAGACTAATTTTTTGTATACTTACCTACCTGATTAAAATTATATACTGAAACATTCCATTGAAGAAACTGCCATGATTCGAATTGATGAATTATTGTTTTTTCTAAAAATCTCTTTTGTAAATATTTTATGTAGCAAGTATAATTTTATGTTTAAGTATTAAAAGAAAAACTCTCGTGAAAAATATTTCATGTGGGTTTCTGGGGTGTTTAGCCCTTTCATTTGTGAAAGTTTGAGTTTGTTTAAAATAAAAATATATGTCAACATTACTATAATTTTATAGAATTAAGTTCCTTTTACAGGTACCTACGTATTGAAAAAAAAAATAACTTATGTTAATGTACGTAAATGATTATTTAGGTACATTATGTATTTTTTTATAACGATTCACGATTATAATATTTTTGTGAATCGCAAAGGCTTTCACTATTTACCTTTGTAACTCAGATTAAAAGCATATTATTACTTACATATAAATAATGTAAGGATAGGTTTCCATGCAAATGATTTATTCGCTGATGGGTTACAGTACCTAGTTAGAATTTTTAACAAAATGCAATTATGGTAGGAATTGTTGTAAAAATGTTGTGTATCGTTGTTTCTGGTACGCGCTGTGCGTTGTCTTCAGACGCAATGTGACAATAATAAATTATTCAATATATTTTTCGTGTTATTTTTATTTCCAGACCAAGAAAACATTCCTTTCAATAAAATAATTTCGTGTGAAAAGAGGTACAGCAGGCTGCAGGTCCTTTTTCGAACATTCCCGCTTAAATTATTTCCCGCCAATGTATTTTCCCGCGCTTTTGTGAACTAAGTAATAGCTAGGCGTTATTTTTTTTACAAGTGCCATAAACCCAAAACCGGTCTATTGAAACGTAGACTGAGTAAAAAATCTAGACAAAGGAACGTTTGCTTTCTCATTCACACTAAAAAAAAGAGAGCACAGATAAAGTTACTAATGTGATAAACAGAGACGCAGCTAACCTATTTTTTGTCTCTTATCGTGTAACCGATTTTTTTCTAGGACTACAACTTTAGTTGCAAAACAAACTTTGTGAATTCGTGGCGTCATTGTAATTCTCATTAGTTATTTACTTGTTTTCACATAAAAAACGTTTAATACAAATATTGTTGAGCGGTTAATATAAATATTGACTACTAAACAATGGTAATTGTCGTGTTATTCATCGTTACGTTGTGCTATCGCTATCTCAGACGCGGTTACACCGTACTTTAGTCTAGCTTTTTACTTAGTCTACAATGTACAAGGAACGAAGTTTCAAAACTTCAAAACCAAAAATAACATTGACAATTTCCTTTCTACCGTCAACGTCATGTCAATAATTATTCCCAATTTACGAATTTCGACGTGCTACCGTAACGTAGGCAACCGTAGTTTCAATTAGTATTCTTTACTAAATCAGTGAAAATGGTAAAATTAAAGAAAAATAAGCTCAAACAGTTAAACAAGCTTAGCAATAAACACAACGCTTCACCAACAAACAAGATTCTAAAGAGGAAACATAACCTCGAAAAAAGGGTAACGTTTCAGAAAGAAATTCTGCTAAAAGAAACCGTAAAGAGTGATTCTCTAGTTAAAACCGTAAAATCCAAGACTGATATTCTTAAAAAACTCTCAAAAAAACCAGAGGAAACAAGTATAAAAATAGAAAATGAAGTTATAAAACCGAAACATAAATCAGTCGAGAAAAAGAAAAAACGGCAGAAAACTCAAGTGTATGACACGAAGTTAATTCTAAGTTTAATGAAGAAAAAGTTCAATGAAAAAGGGGAAGTAGGTAACATGCATTAAACAGGTTTTTGTGAGTAAGCACAACTCACAAGTAAAAGCACTTATTATTGCTAAAGCAGGGTCTCGATATGGATACATGTTTGAATGAACTAGGCAAATTAACTGCTAAGCAGAATTTGTTAGGACTGTGGTTGAAATCATACGAGTTGCAGGGAGTTGCTGGATCCAGGTGGCGCAAGACTGTTATGTGTGAATTTCCCCACATTCTACAAGAGACCTAAGTCCAGTAGGGAATGTTGATAGGTTGCCAACAGTGTGATTGTAGACCAAACAAGTTGTATGCACAACTACTATAATGCAACATGCAAGTTTTGTATAAACTCTTTACAAAATATATGGTCACCCTCAAAACATTATGTGGACTGTTTTTAGATAAAGTTGATATTTTGCTCTCTTATTTTAAATTATATTTGGTTCAATAATGTAATGATTTTAAAGTTATTTTGTGGTTAAACAACATAATATTATAATGTAGATAAGGGAAATAAAACAAATTCAATTGTGGTATGTACAGTAGAAACTCAATTGTCCGGCCCTCAGTTATACGGATTCACGATAATCCGGACTACCAACCGAAAATTGTTCGGCCAAGTGCAAGTCAGACTCGCGCACCGAGAGTTCCATATTCGGCTATGTTTTTCCGCCATTTAGTACGATAAATAAAAAATATAGTATGCATAAAAATCTGTTTTAGAATGTACAGGCAAAGCCCTTTCATATGATACCCCACTTGATATAGTTATCTTACTTTGAAAATTGAAAATACTATTAACAGTGAGCTACATAATATGCACAAAACCCGCTTTCCCTAACGACAACAATTAGTCTGGTTAATCGAGTTTCCACTGTACCTACGTTGTTATTCACATTATAATATGGTTATATAATGAATTTTTGATTCATATTAAGACCCATTATGCACGGTCAACTAGTCGCGCGGCAATCGTAAGAATCCGTAATTTATATGGAATTCGTCACAACACAGAAACATTTGAGTGCGGAAACCAGCCTAGAGAGAAGAAATAATGAAATGGTAGTTGTCATATTGTGTATGGGCACCTTGGATGAATGATTACCGTTGCCAGGTGACTAGTTGGCTACACATAGGTCAGCTAGTCAAACAGTCTAATATATTTGAAAATTAAAATTGCTTAGAAGTTTTAATATGGAATTCTGAACCATTGATATTTTAAACTAGTTGACGATTCAAAAGGACTTGTAAAAGTTTACTTGAATAAAAATATATTCTATTCGATGTGAATATGGTTAGAAGTGTTGATTGATACTTGCAGTTTTAACTTTTGATTACTGTATTATATTATGTATAAACAAGATCTTGACGTAGTTGGTAATCCATGGGTCAAAGAGAAACAGAACAGCTTATTGAAGCAGGGTATCTAGAATAACAAATACACATGGTGTAGATTTTCCTAGAAATGGGAAATGTGATAAAGATACAAATAAAAAACAAAAATTTTTATAAGTTATTTATTGTGTTTAAGTACATTATTTTAATCTTAGTTACATAATAAACTGAAAGGCTATTCCTTTATGAAAATAGGTATTTTTCTAAGAGCCAAAGCATTCACAATAATTTGGTGTACTACCACTTCTATAAGTTACACTGATGTACCTGCACAGAAATCTAATTTTTGAATGGCACCAAAAATCTCGGCCAATCATAGCGCGCTTTCGTTTGCTATTGGTTGGTTTTGTACGCGCGAATTATGAGCGAGATAGCAAGAGTCTCTGTTGTTCTAGTGTTTAAAATCAACTCAAGCAATAAGGTCTGTATTTCATTGGTGTACATTCGGTTATAATCTGCATTAGGTTGCGCTTTGCCGGGCAAACTAATTTTGCAGATGCGACTTACAGTGCGACAAGGCTCTTTTGGCGCGTGGCGAAAATCGGAACTAAAGTTGTCGTCAAGTGTCCCCTTTGTTCTTGTTTGAATAGTCTAAGCCTTTTTTCTCCAACAGCGCCCCCCTGTCAATGTCATTCAAGTGCCAAGAGAGCCTTGTCGCACTGTATTCACTATTAATTATAAAACATTATAAAAGTGGAACTACTGTGACGCTTGACTGAGACAGCTTGTGGGGTAAAGTGCGGACTCTAAGGGTGAGATCGATAGAGTGCACTCTGACTTTGCTTAGACTTAAGACAAAGTTAAAACGAGACAGAGCTTTGTCTCACATAAATCTGTCTCGTTTTAACTCAAACTTAAGTGTGAGCAAAGTCAAAGTGCGCTCTATAGATGTCAGCCTTATTGCTTGAGGAACGTCAGTTTTTAGCTTCAGTTTTTCATGAAACAAAAGTTGCTTACTTGAAAGTCGAGTAGGCACTTATTTAAAAATAAACATGACACTCTTACCTTAATAGCTATATTAAATCTGTGTATACTTAATTATTATTATCAGTGTATATATTAATAAAATACAAGCATATATTATGAAAAAACTCAACATAATAAAGATTATGACAACATAACAAATTGTGTTTAATTTTGTGAAAAACTTAAAATTTGCAAAACAAATGAATAAACCCTAAGTAAAATTGTAATTAAAATTATAAGTAGGTAAATACCTCACAAACAAAAAAATTAAAATCAAATTGACTAAAATTTGAGCTAGACTTTTATGACTCAAGTTCCTCTTTTCCTATTCCTCTAAGTTTAGTGTACAATAAAAACGGAATAATAATTATTTTAAAAATAACTGTAGTTTAATGTGTATCACGGGCATAAACGAAGGTGGATTATACAAGATCATACAGCTACATCTATTCATAATCAACATACGCATAATTTATAGTTAACTTTGACATTAAGGTTATATCACTCTTCTATCACATACCAAGCAGTTTTTATTAGATGAAATAAAGGTTAAAAAGAAACTACCTAAGCATTTTATAGAACTGTGACGCAGTGTAGAACGCAGTTCTATCGTATCTTATTTTTTTTGTTTAGGTACACGTATTTTTACTGATACTTAATTAATATTGTTTTTGTCAAAATTTCTGCGTAATAACTGAAGTGATCAAATTCAATTTTTTTTTTTTAATTCGCAGTTAAAAGTAAAACTCATAGAAAACTAAATTCATTTCGTTTTTGATCGGTTTGGTCAGTTGTGAGTTTTACAAGGATAAGTTTTGAGATTAACCCTTATTTCACTATAAATAAGACTAAACTAAACATAGACTGAAATACTTATTATGAGGGGATGGCCCTAGAAAGCTTTTTTATGCTGACAAACAGACTAAAATTCTTACTTAATTTTAGTTATAGTCAATGCGTTTTCACGTCTAAGTTCAATTTGATTGAAAAAATAGAATAAGCCAAATTGTATAAATTAAAAGACCTTCCCCTCCTTTCTACTTAAAAGTACCTAATAGGAAGGTGAAAACCGGCAAAGTGCGAGTCAGACTCACGTACCGAGGGTTCCGTACTCGGGTATTTTTTTCGACATTTTAAAAATAAATAAAAATCTGTTTTAGAATATAAATATCCCTTTTATATGATACCCATCTTGGTATAGTTTCTGGTCTTTGAAAATTTAAAATACCTACTAATTATTTGTTTATTAACACATTTTAATTTTTTTGTGTGATGTACCTAACCACAAATCCACGGGTTTTGGATTTATTCCTTTACTTGTGCTATAAGACCTAACTAACTGCCAAAATTCAAGATTCTAGGTCAACGGGAAGTATCCTATAGGTTTTCGTGACAGACACGACAGACAGACAACGAAGGAAGTAAAAGGAAGCGTAAAAAAAGGAACCCCGATCCTAGGGGTTCCTTTTTTCCCTTTGAGATACGGAACCCTAAAAATGCATTGAACTTTTGTACTAAGTTAATAAAATTCTGAAAATCGTTCCAGCCCACAATCACCGAAACCTATAGTCCGCGACAGTTTGAGATGACAATCGGGGTACGAGGCGGGGGACACCCGTACGTCACCCGCGCTCGGCCACACCCACCGGGTTAGCGCGGGGCGTTCCCTCCCCGATTGCCATTTCAACCTGTCGCATACTATAAAAATAAATACTATATACATAACTACATTTCTTTAAATGGAAAAATAATAGGTTAGGTATAGTTGCCAACATTGTTTGGAACGTTTTTCAGAAAACACATTCAATAATACATTCAACAGGGTATTGGACTGTAGTAATGAAATAACCTTATTTTTTGTATAGCGGTAGTTTATGGGGTTACAATTCATTATTAAAGAGAATAATTTAAAAAAATCATGATTTTACAGTCCCAAGACCCTATTATGAAACTACAGTGTAACTGATTAGTAGTTGGTCTAGAAGTGGTCTAGACTAGAGGTGCGCGCTGTCGGCCCGCGGGCCGGGCGCGCAGCACGTCAGCTACAGCGCGCAGCCGCCTCCCTACGCACAGACAGAAACACTACTTAACACGACAAATAAACAAAATGGGTAAAATGGCTATATTCTAACCCTGGAGAGAAGTAAGTACGAGGCTCTCTCTGTTATGTATACAAATAACAAGACAAAAACACAGTGGGCGTTAACCATTTTGAGACACCAATCAATCACAGACGAAACAACAAATTTTAATATTATTTAAAAATCTTTTATTTAGCATTCTGCATGTCAGCCAGAATGATTTTTGAAAACATGTTTGTGATTAGTTGGTGCCTCAAAATGGTTACGTGCCTACTGTGTGTTATGTCTCTGTCATTTGTATAGGATTACGTAACAGAGACTATACTAATTTCTCTTCGTGGACAGAGTTAGAGAAATAAGAAAGAGGGGTAAAACATTCGTAGAGGAAGTAAAAGGGGTACAAAGTTGGTAAAAATCAATTTAGTACACTACAGGTTACGCCAATCTAGCACTGAATCTTCTAAATATATACTTACAAGGAAAAGGTGACTGACTGGCTGATCTATCAACGCACAGCTTAAACTACTGAACGGATCGGGCTGAAATTTGGCATGCATAGCTATTATGACATAGGCATCCGCTAAGAAAGGATTTTTGAAAATTCAACACCTAACGGCCGGTTCACACATTTCTCCGTGAGCGACTTCACACACACACACAACTACATACGCCATCGACGAAAAAAACGTACACGATAAACGGAACAGTTAAACGGAGACATGTGTGAACCGGCCGTTAGGGGGTTAAATAAGGACTTGAAATGTGTGTAGTCCACGCGAAGTCGCGAGCATAAGCTATTAAACTATAAGAGCAGTAAAATTTATATTTGACGCAGATATAGGAACTTGTTATCGCTTCACAGAGACAGCGTTATAGTAGGTATTTGTAAAAATCTTCTAAGTAGGTAGGTATATGTTATAGAGAAAATCGAAAAATAACGAAAAAAGTTTGAGCTGTACTTACGTTGATGTCAGTCAGTCAGTCAGTTTCTCCTTTTAAATAATACTAGCTGATGCCCGCGACTTCGTCCGCTTGGAATTAGATATTTTAAAAATTCCGTGGGAACTCTTCAATTTTCCGGGTTAAAAAGTAGCCTATGTCCTTCACCGGGTTGCAAGCTATCTCTGTACCAAATTTCGTCAAAATCGGTTATAAAGATGGGCCGTCAAAGGCTAGCAGACAGATAGACAGACAGACACACTTTCGCATTTATAATATTAGAATGGAACTAGATGATAGGAACTACAGGTTTAAACAAAACTAAATTTACTAACAACGTCGACAAAGTAAAGCCTCGATGGAAAACAAAAAAGGGACCCCAAACAACAACATTCAATTAAAATACCAATTTTTCAACTACAAATTTTATTTCCATAGAAGCTTTACTACAATTCATAAAAAGAACAATAAATAGTTAAAAAATAACAGTCATTATAAGAAATTAACTAACACTAAAATTGTGCAAACAACATTCAAATTTTAAAACATAACACACCAAATTATTTTAAATTATTAAATTGGCACCGATTCTAAGCACAACCTAATTTTAGAGTATTCGCACCCTCTTCTTACTATTGTAATATGAAAAGGACAGAAGCAGTTTGACATTTCTAAATTTAATTTTTAGATGGTAAAACCCGTGATTTTAGCACGCAGTCGTGAACCTACTGTTTAAATTTGTATTGTGCACTAAAATTTAGTCTTTAAATGTGAAAGTCATGTTCCGTTCCTTTTTTAGCATTAGTAAAAAGAAAAGGATGCAGATACTCTAAATTTAGTTTAGAGAGATACTAGGGAATCGGGCCCATCTTGTACACTAAACTAAAACTAAAGATTTATATTTTTAGTTAATTGAAGACTATGTGGCTAATTATTTGTAGTCCGTAAAAAATGACTCCTCATGCGCCATTTTAACTCTGGGTCAATTGTCATGTCAAAAGTACGGTTCTAAAGTAAAAGACTTTTAAAATAAGGACAAAAATCGTACTTTTGACATGAAATTTGACACAAAAAGTTAAAATGGCGCGTGAAAAGTTAAAACGCGTTATACACAATTTCTTAACTAAATTAATTTGACAAGCCTAAATCTACTGTTATCATTTTCTGCGGGGAGTATTATGAAAGGAATAGCAATAGGTACATTCAGGCCTGTTATTATAGTTTAGAGATTGTGTATAAAAGAATTAGTCATATTATTTTAGTTTAAATTCAAAAAAAAATAGTTAAATTTTTAGTCCTTAGTTTAAGTTTTAACAGAGTTTAAGAAAAAAATTACTATCACATTATTCAATAAACTATAGGTAACAATATTTATCCGATAAGTAAACTAATAAAAGTTACAAATACTTGTTTTAACGTTTTAAATTATTTTGGCTACATTTTCGTGCGAGAGAATAGTTTTTTTTGGCACTAAACTTCGAAGACTTTGAACATATTATCACAGAAATAATTAAAGAATCACATTTAGTTCGTGACTAAAGGGTAGATAATCTAACGGCGGTTACGCACTCTCGATCCGAGTCCGTGAAAAATACGTTCCTTTTTGTTTTGTACGGGAGCTTACGACATATATCATAGATAAAATCGCTGGTATTCTCACGGATGACGAAAGTGCAGTGCGTAATCGCCATTACAAGTTATACAAAGTATACAACTATTAAGTTTAATAAATTTTATACAACATACAAGTCAAAGTTTTTTATTTATTAAGGTACAAGTTAGCCCTTGACAGCAATCTCACCTAGTGGTAAGTAGTAATGCAGTCTAAGATGGAAGCGGGCTAACCTGGAAGGGATATGACAGTTTTTACTAAACCCATAACCCTTTGGTTTCTACACGCCTCGTACCAGAACTAGGTTGGTAACTAACCACGACCGAAGCCTCCCACCGGTCAGAAATAGTTACAAAAGTTAAATAAAGAAAGTATAGATACATTTTTTATTTCAACTGGCTTTCAAACTTACGGTACCTATTGCTCAATTCGATTGTACACAAAATTAAACTTATACATGTCTCAGACCCGGCTTTACTCAAATGTTTAGTCGACGTTAGCCTGACTAGTTTCGAACCCATTCGGGGTTGTTTTTCACAGGGACTCATTTCGCGCACGCGTCGCGGTCGAGATTGCGCGTCGCGCGCAGCACTACCTCACAGCGGACTGTGCGGGTGGCTGAGGGGGGGGGGGGGGGGGGGGAGAGACTAGTCGGGCTAACCGGGTGTGAGACACGTATAATGGAATAGGTCTGTCAGTTTAGTTCAAGTTAGTGTACAAGCGAATTGGCACCTTATTAGTATTAGATATAGCTATATTTTTGCAGAATATTTTTATAAAGATGTATTTACTGTACATAATAACTATCGTGTATTTTCAAAAAAATACGTTCAACTTTTAATAAAAAATAATTAATCCGGTCATAGATTCATAAATATAAAAATCAAATAATATTTATGAATACAATGCAATGAATTATATTGTTTTAAATAATTTATATCTATGTGTTTTATTAGAGTTATAAAGGGAATACAAAAATTTAGAAACTTACATTAGAAATCGCAGTTTTGTAATCCTATGTAAATTCTTTGTTGCAGTATGACTGCTTATTTTAAACATTTGTTTCTCAGATTTATAAAGGGCTTAAAACGGCATCATTAAAGGTAATCATAAAATATAAATAGAAATGCGTTTAACTGCCGTACTTAGAGTCGCTTAATCGTTACTTAAGTTTAGTTAAACGAGACATCTCTCACATACATCTGTCTCGTTTTAACTCAATCTTAAGTAACGATTAGCGACTCTGAGTGCGGCTGTAAGAAATATATCTAAACGAATTGACATACATATATTATCAATTCAAAGTTCACCCGTCATGACTTGACATTATAGCTGCTAACGAAAAATTATATATCAACATGGAAGACAGTAATTACAGAAATACTTACTTGAATAAATAAATACAATAAGTACTAATTACCTAAGTTATAAGTAACACATCTAATAAATTCTACCAGTTTTCTTTTATTTTGACTATTCTCCGTTTATTTCTTATCTCATCTCAGATTCACCTCAATTTATCTCAGACCTCGTTTTGCTACAGCCCTCAAATTATTTCAACCTTCATCTTACTACAGACTTTAAAGTATTTCAGACGTCATCCAATCACAATAAACACAATCTCACAACACACCTCAAGTTATCTGATCTTGTTTTATTACAGCCCTCAAATTATTTCAACATTCATCTTACTACAGACTTTAAAGTATTTCAGACGTCATCCAATTATGATAAACATCATCTTACAACACACCTCAAGTTATCTCAGACCTCGTTTTACTACTGCCTCAAATTATTTCAACCTTCATTTTACTACAGACTTTCATACAAGACATTTCTTATCTCATCTCAGATTCACCTCAATTTATCTCAGACCTCGTTTTGCTACAGCCCTCAAATTATTTCAACCTTCATCTTACTACAGACTTTAAAGTATTTCAGACGTCATCCAATCACAATAAACACAATCTCACAACACACCTCAAGTTATCTGATCTTGTTTTATTACAGCCCTCAAATTATTTCAACATTCATCTTACTACAGACTTTAAAGTATTTCAGACGTCATCCAATTATGATAAACATCATCTTACAACACACCTCAAGTTATCTCAGACCTCGTTTTACTACTGCCTCAAATTATTTCAACCTTCATTTTACTACAGACTTTAAAGTATTTCAGCCGTCATCCAATCATGATAAACGTCATCTCACAACACACCTCAAGTTATCTCAGACCTCGTTTTATTACGGCCTTCAAATAATTTCAATCTTCCAATTACAGAACCAAATAACTCTCACATTACTTAAAATTCCATCGTCATCAATTCAATTCATATCTTTGAATTTGCGTTTCTCATTAGGTACTTTTACATTATACACTTACTAGTTTGAAACATTTTCTCACTGAACTACTTTTTTAGTACGAATACATAATTAAGCTGATAGTCCTTTACCTACAGACAGTAAACAACACATCTTATTACTTACTTACCTCAAGATACTCCACACCTCATCATATATTATTACAGACCTTAAATTATTTTATATCTCATCATTACATTTTGAACTCATCTTTCTATGGACTTCAAACTATTTGACGCCTCACAGATACTCACCTATATAATTTCAATTTTTTTAGTAAGATTGCTTAACTGGTTGTTATATTGACAACAGATAAATAAATTCACACTTCATCTATTATTTCAGACCTCATCATATTATTATAGACTTCAAGTTACTCCAGACTTCATATCAGTCCGGACCTCAAATTATTTCATACCTCATCATGATAATATTTTCACTTCAATCTCATTCCAGATCTCAAATTATTTCATACTTCATCTTACTACAGATCCTCAAATTACACCGCATCTCATCGTATTGCACACCTTAAATTATTTGATACTTCATAATTTTTTTACCTCATCTTATTATGAACTACAAATTATTTCATACTTCACCTGACTACAGATCCTCATCTGTATGAAGTCTGAAATAATTTGAACTCTTGAAACAGAGCACACTAAACCATCGCTTCAGTATCGCTAATAACGTGTATACCATGCTTAGTCAATATCAACTTAACTATATCATTGCAACTGCGCGTCTTATAATTCCGACTACTATCTTTAAGTTTAATACTCTTCATTTTGTCACATAGCTTACTCACTTCGGATTTACTCTTTTTCATATCCTCCGGCCTCAGTTTCCTTATAGTAGAGGAGGTGCAACGTTTCTTATTAACTTTAACATTGGTTGCTTGTTCCATATTACCCTCGCTAACCCTACGTTTGTATAAATCATACTCGTCCCTAGATAGGTAACTGTCTAAAGAACTATGGGTTATTTCGCTTACCTTTTCGTCTTTTAGGGCATGCTTTGTGACGTCACTGACGATTTTGACAGCTTTTCCAGGGACATAGGTAGATGGCACTTTATCCAGGTACGCGATTTTGGGTTTTGGATCCATAGTTGGGCTAATACAGTCTGTATGACTTGGTAGTAAGAAGTTGGATTTTTTAGGTCGTTTCACCGTTATAGTTTCGTCTATGATGGAAGGTTTGTCTCTAATGGATATTAGTATGTTTTTGAAGCTGGTCTCCTCTGGTGACGTCATGGTGATGTCTTGCGGGGATCTCTTGTCGTAGTTCGCGATCATTTCGTTAAGGATGTTATACTCACTGTTTTCCAGGCAGCGTGGAATATAAGTTGATTTTGGTTAGTTGCTGTTAAGTTATACATACAATAAATATATTATATTACTAGCTTATGCTCGCGACTTCATCCACGTGGACTACACAAATTTCAAACCCCTATTTCACCCCCCTAGGGGTAGAATTTTCAAAAATCCTTTCTTAGCGGATGCCTACGTCATAACAGCTATCTGCATGCCAAATTTCAGCCCGATCCGTCCAGTTGTTTGAGCTGTGCGTTGATAGATCAGTCAGTCAGTCACCTTTTCCTTTTATTATAATTTTTAAGCCCACCATAGACGTATACTTTAAAAAAAAATCAGATACAAGTTACAGTGCGACAATGCTATCTTGGCGCGTGGCGAAAATCAGAACTAACGTTGCCGTCAAGTGTCCCGTTTGTTCTTGTTTGAATAATCTAAGCCTTTGTTCGCGCCATACTAATTTCTTTCCGTGGTTAGAGTATGAAAAACTATAATACTCACGTGACACAAGGCAATGATCCATAGAGTCTGTTCTGTCGTATGTACGCCAGAACGGCGTCGTCTGTCAGATACTTCGCGCTCTCCCCGCGTCTCAGCAACCGACGTATGACGGTCGAGCTGACTTCGTTGGTTATGTAGTTCGTCATTAGGATTACGTTTTTCTGGAAAAATAAAAAAAACATAATTCAGTATACTTATTCATTAAATAGGTGAAGGAAAACATCGTGAGGAAACCGGCAGGCCGATTGTCTAAAACCTGCATCAATCATTATTACAATCTCAATTGTTCTGATTGGCTGAATTTGTGCGTTTCTTGTTGCAACAATGCATTGTAGCCAATAGTGAGCGAGCATTAACCAATCAGAGATGATTGCGATCGTGACATTGTAGCTGTCAAACAACCGCGGTAGGGCCCCAGCATGCCTGAGAGTTCTTCATAATGTTCTCAAAGGTGTGTGAAGTCTGCCAATCCGCACTTGGCCAGCGTGGTAGACTATGGCCAAAACCCTTCTCACTCTGAGAGGAGACCTTTAGGGCGATTGTCTAAAACCTGCATCAATCATTATTACAATCTCAATTGTTCTGATTGACTGAATTTGTGCGATTCTTGTTGCAACAATGCATTGTGGCCAATAGTGAGCGAGCATTAACCAATCAGAGATGATTGCGATCGTGACATTGTAGCTGTCAAACAACCGCGGTAGGGCCACCGTGCTCTGTAGTGAGCCGGCGATGGGTTGATCATGATGGTGATGATTCATTCAATAAAAATAGCGGCCCACCCCGACTTAGCCAGGGTTACATCTGGTTACACCCTGTATATACATAGTATACAGGGTGTAACCAGATATCATATCAGTAATCATCAGTACTATCACCTGTCTTCGTTTTTGCCAGCGTTCTGGTTACATCCTGTATAGCATATGTCCATCTGTAAATGATAGACGCGGGCTAACTTAGAATTGGTAGGGTAATTTTTATTACACCCATACCCCATATCAGTTTCTATTAGTGATGTTCCGGATATCCGTATCCGTATCCGCGGATATCCGCGGGAAAATAAAGATCCGTATCCGTATCCGTTACTTTTTTGGCGGATCTTTTACCTTATTAATTTTGAATAGGTACATGGATTAAATTCTATTTTTAGGTGATTAGGTAGCAATAAAATACTATTAAATAATTCCACAACAAACAACAAACAAATGCAAACTATATTGAAGCTTTATTGCTGTATAGTGTAACACTAAATTATAAACAAAACAGTAGAAAGCCCCGTGCCATGCAAGTCAAAACATGTCCTGCCACGCAAAGCGTCAAGTGGCGTCAACTATCGTTTCAAGGTCACGCACACCGACACCGATTGAGTAAGAAAGTTAAGATCCGTATCCGCGGATCTTGACGCCAATGATCCGTATCCGTATCCGTATCCGCGGATCTACATTTTTAATGATCCGGCACATCATTAGTTTCTATACAGCATCGCACATTGTACGACGTACAGGAACGCTAAATCGCTTGACGACACGACTTTGGTGGGTGGTAATTAGCCACGGCCGTAGCCTCCCACCAGACTAGACTAAACTATTCTAGAAATTATAAATTCCGAAACTGCCTATGTTGGGAATCGAGCCCGGGACCTTATAAGACCACAGCACTCACCACTGCGCCAGTGAGGTCATCGTGTAGTATGAAAGCAACAACTTACTCTATGTTTGTAGAGCATGTCGGACTCGTATATGAACCGGCCGGGGTCGCTGCCAGCGCGAGACACCACCACTAAGCCATGGCGACCCACTATTGTTTCTATCTGGAAAATATACACCACGAATTTATTAGTACCCTTATTGTAAATGCGAAAGTGTGTTTGTTTGTTGGTTTATTGGTTTGTCCTTCAATCACGACGCAACGGTGCAACGGATTATGATGTGATTTTTTGCATGGGTAATGGGTATAGATTAAGACCCTGGAGAGTGACATTACTTTTTATCCCGGAAAATCAAAGAGTTCCCACAGGATTTTAAAAAAACCTAATTCCACGCGAACGAAGTCGCCGGCATCAGCTAGTAAAACATATAAAAGGAGAAGGTGACTGACTGACTGACTGATCTATAAATAACAGCTCAAATTACTGGACGGATTGGGCTGAAATTTGGCATGCAGATAGCTATTATGACGTAGGCATACGCTAAGATACGATTTTTGAAAATTCAACCCCTTAGGGGGTGAAATAGGTGTTTGAAATTTGTGTAGTCCACGCGGACGAAGTCGCGAGCATAAGCTAGTTTATAATAAACTTTAAGTTTAAGGGTGTCTGGCAGGGGGTTGCCACGACACTAAGGGTGAGATCTATAGAGCGCACTCTGACTTTGCTTAGACTTAAGACAGAGTTAATATCGTCCGAGTTACTTACATCCTCGTCCGACCATAGTCCAGGAGTAGCGAAGGATTCTAGTAAATCAGCGCCACATAACAGTTTGATAGTGATTGTGTCGTCGTCTATATTCCCGTTCAGTTTCTGCCTCAAGTCATCCGGTTCGTCTATACTGTTAACGTTCAGCACATCGTCTGGGAGCCAGGCTGGTGCGTCTGTGGTATTTATGTTGAGTTGAGAGAGGTAGTTGTTTATGGTTTCCTGAAAAAAAAAACGTGCTTGATTAATCTGTCAGCAGGGAACACTTGCAGCATGGAAGTCTACTTTGAATTTTTTCAGACTTTCAGCGAAATACATTTATTTCCCTGCTTGCACCCCGGAGATGGACACAGGCTACATTGTATCGAAAAATGCAGATGCAGAACACTGCAAGTTAATGACGGATTACGCCATCTATATGATGCGACTTCGTACGCGTGGATTTAGGTTTTTTGAGATCCCGTAGGAACTCTTTGGTTTTCCGGGATAAAAAGTATCTTATGTCCTTCCCCAGTAAGCAAGCTATCTCTGTACTAAATTTCGTCAAAATCGGTTGAACGGATGAGCCATGAAAGGCTAGCAGACAGACAGACAGATAGACAGACAGACACATTTTCGCATTTATAATATTAGTATGGATTAAAGAAATTATTTTTTTCGTGAACACTATTTAATTTTTTTTGTTATGTAACTAAAAATTCACGGTTTTCGGATTTTTCTTTACTTGTGCTATAAGACCTACCTACCTGCTAAATATCATGATTCTAGGTCAACGGGAAGTACCCCATAGGTTATCTTGACGAACAGACGCACAGAAAGACAGACAAAAAAGTAATCCTATAAGGGTTTTCTTTCTCTTTTGAGGTACAGAACCCTAAAAATCATTACTTTAATTCGGACGCTATCGCAGGTATCAGCTAAAATGACGACAAATATTTTCGTTGGCAAATGTAGGTATTGCATTTTCGAGCCAAGGCTAAGTAATTAGGTTTGATATCCAAGTATGGCATGTTTAGGTATTTCCGTCCGCAATGTAACCTAGCCCCCAAGGTCGTCCTTGGTGCGTTATCGATTGGCTGAGACCTGAGTCACGAATGCATTGCGTGAAAATATGGATACAAAAAAATCTACGACATATCTATCTATATATATAAAATTCAAAGTCCTGACTGACTGATTGACTGACATAGATATCAACGCACAGCCTAAACCGCTGGTCCTAGAGACATGAAATTAGAAGGGTGTGTTCTTTGTAAAGAGTAGGTATCCACTAAGAAAGCATTATTTGAAATTCCACCCCTAAGTGGGTTAAATGGGGGATGGAAGTTTGTATGAAAGTCCGTCATTTTTCAAGTTATTCGCATTAAATTTGGTATTTGGGTTTTCGGCTACAAATGAAAAAATATGTATTTCAGGATTTTTTGAAATTCAACCCCCACCTCGATTTTCTAAATTCCACCCGAGTGAAGCCGGGGCGGGTCAGCTAGTTATGTCATAAGCTACCATACAAAACAAAGAGAAATGTATTTTCACGGACTCGGATGAGTGCGTAACCGCCGTAAGGGGTTGAATTTTCCATAATCCTTTCTTAGCGGATATCTACGTCATAATAGCTATCTGCATGCCTTTCAGCTTGATCCATCCAGTAGTTTGGGCTGTGCGTTGATAGATCAGTCAGTCAGTCAGTTGTTCCTTTTGTATACTTTTTTATATAAAAATGGCGAGCAAACAAGCAGGCGGGTCACCTGATGTTAAGTGGTTACCGCCGGCCATGAACATTTGCAGTAGGTATCAGAAGAACCACCAATGCGTGTATTAATACTAGCTTATGCTCGCGACTTCGTCCGCGTGGACTACACAAATTTAAAACCCGTATTTCAGCCCCTTAGGGGTTGAATTTTAAAAAATCCTATCTTAGCGGATGCCTACGTCATAATAGCTATCTGCATGCCAAAATTCAGACCAGTAGTTTGAGCTGTGCGTTGATAGATCAGTCACCTTTTCCTTTTATATATTTAGATGAAATCTAGAAGTGATATGTTGATGATGATGGTGAAACAAGATAATGAAGAGTAGTATAAGTAATTAGGATTACCTGATGGTACTGGATTGACAGTTTGGTCCGCGTCCACCCGGACTGCTGAGTTTCCCACTCAGAGACCTTGATCCATCCGGAGGATCTCAGAGCCAATTTTAGCATTGCTATCCTACAAGAATTGTACTTACTAAATAACAAAATAGTATACAGCGAAAATTGCACGACTAACCGCCGCGCCGTACTGAGTCGCTAATCGTTACGATTGAGGTAAAATGAGATTATTTTATTTTATTTATTTATTGACACTTTATTGCACACAACACAAAGTAAACATTGAAAAAACACAATACAGGATCTTATTCTAATAGATGTAGCATGCAAAGGCGGCCTTATCGCTAAAGCGATCTCTTCCAGGCAACCTTTGACGAAAGGAATCACGAAAGCACGGGTTGGTGCGGCAGCCGAAAATGGCCCTAGTTATTATTATAAATTAGACTACATACACAGTACATTCTAATAATACACAAATATATATAATTATATATACCCATATACATATCTCTATAATATACTACATAATTCTGTTTACATAGATAAATAATAGTGCTTCAAACGATTTTTGAAGGTGTTTAAGGATTTCGCCTGACGTATTTCAGCTGGGAGAGAATTCCAGAGCTTGACACTGTTAGTGGTGAAAGAGTTACCATAGTATAGCGTGCAGCTGTGTGGAGTCATAAGCTTATTGTCGGTGCTGGAGCGGAGGGAGAACTGATGGTTCTCACCAAGATAGGAAAACCGTTCTTTTAAGTATGATGGTGTTTGAGGGTAGTACAGAATACGATATAGATTATATGAGAGATATAGCTCTGTCTCGTTTTAACTAAACCTAAGTAACGATTAAGCGACTCTGAGTACGGCGGTAAGGGTGTTTGTGCACTAATTCGTATTCGTTTTCATAAAAATACAGTCGCGTCAGAAAGTAATGCACATCACTTTAAAATGACATTTCGGCTTTGTAGAGTGTTGTCTCTGTCACTCATACCTATATGACGTTTTGTAGGTCTCAACGACAGAGTCAATGCTCTACATATCTGCTATCTCCTTCTTAAGGTTGATGTACATTACTTTCTGGCGCACACTGCACAATTTGAAGTTGCTGTCAAACAAACCCTACATACGCTTGTGCACTCATTTGATTTGTATTTTGATAGATTCATATTAATCAAATTAGTGCACAAGCATACCTACATTATAATTATATTCCACTACAAATCGTATTTTTAATACGAATCAATATTAATGAATGCACAAACGCCCTAACATGATAACTATTAGGATTGCAGCACCTCTGGTTATCATAAAATTCCATGAGTATGATATTAGGGTAACTAAGTTTTATTTTATGATTTGATTTTTTACTTAAGTATCATCATCATCATCATCATTATCAGCCTGTGGACATCCACTGTTGCATAGGCCTTTTCTAAAGAGCGCCACCACACCCGGTCCTCAGCCTTCCTCATCCAGCCACTTCCCGCCAGCCTCTTTATATTGTATATAAGTAGTTATATAATTATTTAACTAATATTTGTTTTTAGGGTTCCGTACCTCAAAAGGAAAAACGGAACCCTTATAGGATCACTTTGTTGTCTGTCTGTCTGTCAAGAAACCTACAGGGTACTTCCCGTTGACCTAGAATCATGAAATTTGGCAGGTAGGTAGATCTTATAGCTGACATTTGGGGAAAAATCTGAAAACCGTGAATTTGTGGTTACATCACACAAAAAAAATTGTGGTCATGAACTAATAATTAGTATTTTCAATTTTCTAAGTAAGATAACTATATCAAGTGGGGTATCATATGAAAGATCTCAACCAGTGCATTCTAAAACAGATTTTTATTTATTTTTATGTATCATAGTTTTTGAATTATCCTGCAAAATGTCGAAAAATTACGACTGTAGTACAAAACCCTCATTGCGCAAGCCTGACTCGCACTTGGCCAGTTTTTTTTACCTGTGATGTGCAGCCACCAGGTCTTTCTTGCCATATGCATCATGTACAGGGGACATTATACCCCCAACAATGGTCCCTATGCCCAATGAGTGAATGTAGTCTTTTGCTATTTCTGAAAACAAACACAAATTAGAGAGAACTTCACGAATTACTATAATTAAAGAAAGATTTTGTATAAAATTCGTATGCAGGGTGACTAGGGTGGCTTCTAAAGGGGTGATAATTTATTATTATTATTAAATGATGCCCAAAGCTTCTCATGACTGCATTCATGGGTTTAGGGTTTTAAAAATTTCATAGGAATTCTTTGATTTTTTGGGATAAAATATAGCTTGTCCAATTCCAGGATACAATCTAACTGTCCCTTTGTGTCCTAAATTTAGTCAAAATCGGGTAACAGACAAGGTCAAAAGGTATAGATAGAAAGAAAAACAATGTAACAGAGTAACTAACATACACTTTCGCAGATTTATTTATAACTAGATGATGCCGGCGACTTCGTCCGCGTGGATTGTTTTTAAAAATCCCATGGGAACTCGTTGAGTTTTCGGGATAATAGTAGCCTATGTCCTTCCCCGGGATGCAAGCTATCTATGTACCAAATTTTGACAAAATCGGTTGAACGGTTGGGCCGTGAAAGGCTAGCAGACAGACAGACAGACACACTTTCGCATTTATAATATTAGTATAGTTAGTAGCATGGATACTTGGATGTGGATATTATAAAAATAAAAAATATTATCTTACATTTTTATTCCCAATTCAATGATAGGTAATTAGGAAATATTATGTAAAATAAGAAACAAATACATACCAAACATACGCAAATGCATAAACGTCGGAGGGCTAAAGCTTCCGCAAGCCATTAATATTATCTTGCCTTGAGACATTTTGATTTTTATACCGTTTTTAACAAATTGCTTCGAAGGAAAAACATAAGATATTAAATCTTTATAAATCACTATAAATACGACACACGAAATACGAAAAATACTGAGGAAAAATACAACCCCACAAGTCGATCGCTGACACAGACTAATAACCAAAGAGTATATAATCACTACGTTCACAGAATACATTTACTCGACTACGTTTTACTAATAACCTCTAAATAACTGTTCGTCTTGGTTTCTGACTCAGCTATGTTTTTGAGTGGGAACGTCAGATTTTTTTACGACTTCGTCGACAACAATCGTTCATTCACTTCAATCTTCATTAATATTGATAGTGTGTACTGCCCTAAAAAAATTAGGAGTCTGTATTTTCAAATATTCTATAGTCTATGGCGACGCCGAAATCGGCCATTTTAATTTTTCTGATTGATTCGTTCGCCTTCAGTTCTGCGTTCTCATTTTTTGCAAAGAATTATTAAATAAAAGTTAATTGTAAACCTACGCGTGAATTTGAAGAAATTCTTGTTAAAACTACGAGTTGTGTACATAACCTGTTTATCGGTAAGTTATTTTATCGCTAAAGTATAGAATTTTCGGCCAACGTAGGCACTCTTTGTGCAAATTAATTTAGTAATTACGAGTAATAAATGAGAAAATAACTTGTTATAGTTTTAGTTATTAGAAAATTTTACTTAAAACGCTATCTACAAGTTATCCTACATACATTTTTATTTATGGAAAATGAGCCTTTCGTTTATCAATAAAAACTGTTGTCCGGGCGGCCTACAAAACAAAATGTATAAAAGGAACGGTAAAATCGATGCATACTTAAATCCCTTTTGTCCTTTTTTGCCATAAAAATAAATCATTCTTGTCTGTGAATGCTAAAATATGCATCTCTATTCTGTACCATGTTTCATAATGATCTAGAGATATTTTTGAGGTATAAATTAAGCATAATTAATAAAATTTTATTTATTAGGTAACAATGGCGAACCGAAGACCTCAAATAGGCGGCCGCCGCATGGACTTCCAACGTAACGACCGCGGGAACAATTTCCGTGGGGGCGTCTCACCCTGGCAGGGCGGAGGCCCAGGGGGCGACCTGCCCAACTTACTGCCCCTCGGAGGCCCCACTGAGGCCACCCTGGCCCTCGCCAGCAATCTCATCAACCTTCTCCAACCCCGTCAGAACCCGGTCCCTTCCCTCCTTGATATGCCCATCCGTCGTGACTTTGGTCCTGCTATGAATCGGTATGATCGAGGTTACGGACCTAATAGGGTAAGTATTTTGCTAAACCTTAACATAAACTACTCACAATAATTATTAATCATGATCTTTTTGAAGTAAAAAGCATGAATCGTTAAATTGAATTTGGAATATTTTGAAAATAATCTTTGAATTTTAAGACTACTTGTGACCTCTCTTGAATAATTAAGAAAGATATAAAATAGGTTAGGTACCCTAAAAAAGGTTCTGTGCACTTAGCATTTCTTCCAAGTTTTTTGATTTCTTATTAATATCATGCACTACAGAAAAATGTATTCTAAATCCTTATGTTCAATGTGTATAGTTAAACATCCAATCCAATATTTACTGTTGAGTCACGGTCCAAATATCTCTGATAGATTTTACATTTTCTTAACTTGAACTAAAAACTTGTGATTTCTTCTATCTAGTCTTTCAGTTTTTGTACTAACATTCTTTGTTACTAGTTTTTCTAATGTAAATAAAGTTAGCTCAACAAAAATTCAGTTTATTGTATAAAGCCTTATTTCTTTGTATAAAAATATTTCCTGAATGCCATACTAAATATAAATGTTTTGTATTTGTGTGAGTTTCCAGGTGTCTACTGTACAATTTTGACCAATACACGACCGAGTCGGTTCCTCTGTACGAATGTCAGACTTCGTGATGCCGATAATGGCTGGCAGTTTCATACTAACGAGTTTCAAATTTCCCTTTAGATGGGCAATCAGGGTAATTTCCGGCGTACGGGAAATTATAATCGCGCTGGTGAGCGTATCAACAGTCGTAAGCCGTTCAGACCCAATGATGGGCAAAGGCAACAAAACAGGGGCACCCCGAAAAAGGATGCCGATTCCAAGGCTAAGCCTAGCAAGGAGAGGTAAGGAACAGTGGAGTTTCCTTCCGGTGCTTTCACCGACTTTCGTATATCCCAAAAAAAATACAATCCCACAGCAACGAGAAAGTCCCGATTTCAAAACAACTTTCACGGAAACTTCGACGAAATTTCAGCAAAACTTACGTTCACCGGCGACGCTAGCCGCATTGGCATAAAATGTTTCAGAAAATTCTGTACTTTACCCCCCTTTTTTTCTAAAGGGGTATGAATTCTTTGCACACAGAATCTGCATGGAATTATTTATCATGGTCTTTCTTCACCATAGACAGCCTGTCTATGTTTAAGTTCTGTTGAAATTCACTGTAACGATATATTTTGATATTTTTATTTTTAGGATGTGCTTTTTTAGATATTTGCAGCTTGTTTTCAGATAATTAAGTTTTATTAAAAAAAAACCGGCCAAGTTTGAGTCAGAATCACGCACCGAGGGTTCCGTACTACAGTTGTCCGTTTTTCGACATTTTGCACAATAAACCAGAAACTATGATGCATAAAAATAAATAAAAATCTGTTTTAGAATGTACAAGTAAAGCCCTTTCATATTATGATACCGTGATATTAAAGTTGAAAATACCAATATTAGTACATGAACACTTTTTAATTTTTTTCTTGTGATGTAACCACAAATTCACGGTTTTCGGATTATTTTCTTTACTTGTGCTATAAGACCTACCTACCTACCAAATTTATGATTCTAGGTCAACGGGAAGTACCTTATAGGTTTTTTTGACAGACAGACAACGAAAGGATCCTATAAGGGTACCTTTTTTCCTCTTGAGGTATGGAACTTAAAAAATCCAACTTTCATTTAAAGAATTTTATGCGTAATTTTTAAATTATAATCTTTTAATGCCAACTTGTTTATTTCAATTTAAACAAACAATAAAGTAATTCTCATGAAAATAAAACTTACTTATTATTGTTAGGGCCTTTACACACTGAGGCATTTTTACGCGCAGTAAGATAAACAACTAGTGTTGTTAATAAGACTTAAGTCTTACGTTTTATAATACTGCAGCTTTCCTAATCTATTTACACAAACAATAAAGTAATTCTCATGAAAATAAAACTTATTTATTATTCTAAATGTCAATTCTAAATGAACTGTCATTCTAAAGGCCGATGTACATTATTTTCTGCCGCGTATACCGTCGACTGCTCGCGAAAATGTCGTTGCGTGTTAAGGCACTTAACTTTAGAGGCTTCCAAGACGGCCAAGCGGCTTGACATCAAGCACGTAGATTTTTTGCTTGAAACAAGTTTTAACGTTTGCTTGATGCAAGCATTTACGTGTTTGACGGTGATTGATGCGACCTTATAATTTATTTTGCTTGACGCGACGTTTGGATAGTGTTTGCTGGCTCAAGCTGCTTGACGGGCCCATCGAGCTGCCTTATCGTGAGGTCGCTTGCCTGTTTCGGAAGCTGCCCCCAATTGTGTAAGAAAAACGTATTCATCGTTATCGTAATCGTCAACAAATTCTGCCCTTTGATTGGCTGTGAAAAAAATGTAAACAGCGAATAAACCAATCAAAGGGCAGAATTTGTTGACGGTCGAAAACGATGAATACGTTTTTCTTACACAATCAGGGGGCTGATTACGTATCCACTGTAACAATAAACTAACCATCCAAGTTTTATCTAGCGACGAGACCAGCGACAAGACGGAGAAGAATGAAGAAAAGAAAGAATCTCCCAAGACTCGCTACGATGACATCAATCAGTCTCTATTGAGATGCCACATCTGCAACAAGAGTATGTGGGACGGGAGGTCGTTTGAGAACCATTTGAACGGCAGAGCTCATGCTATCATGATGCAGAAGACTGCGGAGAGCTATGCGCTCACTGCTGATACCATGCGACAGGAGTTCAAGGTAGGATATCACCGACACTAGTCTTCAATGTCATCAACATAGCTTTAAGAGTTTTCTGGTGTGAAGTGGCCTTTGGATTATTTTTTATTCATTATAGGTAAACGATTGACCACAATCACACCTGATGGAAAGTGATGATGTGGCCCAAGATGGGACGCGTTTACCTAGAAGATGCCTATTCACTCTTGTTTTAAAGATACCTGGGTTGTAATTGGTAGGAAACACATATCGTGGAAGAGTATTACAAACCTTAGCCATGCGTATGTGGAATGTTTTTTTTTTTTTTTAAATAGATATAGCGAGAAAACGAGCAGGCGGGTCACCTGATGTAAAGTGATTACCGCCGCCCATGAACATTTGCAGCACCAGAGGAACCGCCGATGCGTTGCCGGCCTTTTAGGAATTTGTTGGTCCGCCCCATGAATAACCCCATGACTTGATGATCATGATGACGTGCGTGCGTGTAGATGGGATGTCGACGACATAAGGATGGAAACTCGCCCGACATCTTGCGGTTCGGTGGTAAAATGGTGAAGGGTGAACAAGATCGAAAAGTTCCTAGGCACACTCTCCGAAATAAATCCTATAAAACACCGTATATCATATAGTCGTGAAGTAAGTCCTTTAAGACGATCCAATAAAAAAACCAACAAAACCACTCCACAGATCCGCGAAATGAAACGTACACGTAAGACAGGACAGCAACCATTGCGCGACTTCTATTGCGCTATGTGCGACATGTACGCTGCCGACGGCGCCATACATCGCACCACGGTCGGGCATCGCAAGCTCAAGAAGTATCTCCATCCCGCTTGCACGTCCTGCCACAAGGAGATGCCGACAAGGATAGAGCTAGACGAGCATAGGCTGTCGGCCGAGCATCTGAGGCAGCTGCAGGACAAACAGGACACTAACATCTCCAAGCCCAAACCGGAAGGTAATTTATTTGTTGAACTACCCACAAATTAGAAAAAAAATGTTCCTTACTTGCTTAAACAGCAGGATTTTCCAGTTTTTTTAGTTCCTCCAAATATTAGCTTGATAGGCTCTACATTCATAGATTCAGTACATGGTCATTTTTGAGATGTATCCCACTTCTGATGATCTGGTCTTCGATAATGTTCTCAAAGGCGTGTGAAGTCTACCAATCCGCACATGGCCAGCGACCTGTGTCTCACTCTGAGAGGAGACCTGTGCTCTGTAGTGAGCCGGTGATGGGTTGATCATGATGATAATGTTTTGATGTCTTTATTTTGCAGTGATGGTGTTTTCAACTCTGAGTATGGAGCAGATGTATCTGCGTGATGATAGACAGCGCTCGCGTCGCTCCGACCGGCGGGACAAGGACGCCGGAGGGGAAAAGGAAGCGGACAAGGACGGCGACACTGAGGGAGACAAGGACAAGACTACTGACGAGGAACAGGTGAGAGCAAATATACCTGTGAGGCAAGGACAAAACTACTGACGGGGATTAGAGAACAGGTGGAACTTTCGCCTTTATAATATTAGTGTGATGTGTAGTGGCCTTGATGGTATTTCAATTTTCTTCCCATTTCCCAGAATGAAACTGAAGGCATCAAGAAGGAGCCGTCAGATGAAGAAGAAGTAAAGAAGGAAGATGGAGAAGCCAAGGAGACGGAGGAGAAGAAACCTCAGCCCATAGACAAGGAGGACACCGTGCTGGATTACAAGGAAGGCGATGACGTGGCACACGTCACGCAAGAGATGCTGCCTGCTTATAGGTAGGACTTTATGTACCAGTTATTTTTTTGCACTAGCTAAAGGGGTTGTGAAACCGAAGCAACAGTAGGCAGGGCACATAGTTCGAAAAACCGATAGAAGTTGGAGTCCCAGGGTGCCAGAATAGTTACTTAACACTGGATAGAGCGGCGTTGGAAGATCTCTCCACTAGGTGGACGGACGATATCAGGCAAGTTGTAGGGAGCCGCTGGATTCAGCCGGTGCAAGACCGTGGCGTTGGAAGTCCTTACAAGATACCTATGTCTAGATGTCTATGGGTTGATGATGATGAAATAAAGAATCATTTAATAGCTGATGCCCATGACTTCGTTCGCGTGGCTTTGGATTTTCAAAAATCCCGTGGGAACTCGTTGATTTTCCGGGATAAAAAGTAGCCAATGTCACTCTCCAGGTCTTTGACTATACCTATGCAAAAAATCACATCAATCCGTTGCTCATTGAGTAACAGTGTTACTCAACTGGACAACTATTTTTAAAAATTCCCGTTGAGTCACAGTGTTACACACGGGGGTGTAACTCAACAGGAATAACCCGTATCGACGTGAAGGACAAACCAACAAACAAACAAACACACTTTCGCATTTATAATAAGTGTACTGATAATTTCCAGTACGGAGCGCGGCGTGGGCCGCTCGTTCCTCAAGCCGCTGAACTGCATCCAGTGCCAGCTGTGCCACAAGCTGCTCGACAGCGAGGAGACGGCCGAGGTGCACCTGCGCACCTGGCGACACCACCAGCTCTTCATTTACCTGCTCAACGAGAAGAGCGGACACGTGGTAATTTGTTTTACTACTTATTAAAATTTAATATGGATGAATTGTAAAGTTTATGTTGATTTCCATATTTAGAATTGTGTTTTAGCGTTTAACTATAGTTACACACTAAATGTTATAAAATATAGTTTAGTAAATATCATTAGTTAGCCGGTTAGTTTGTAAAATAACATTACCGGTTAGTTTGTAAAATATCATTACCGGTTAGTTCGTTAAATATCATTTCCAGTATATTACTTATAATAACAAAAAATCTCATTCTAGATAATATAAATTTTTCCTTGGTTCTATAGGCAGAAAGCCAGCAATCGGATTCGGGCAAGAGAACCCACAGCAACCACAACGACGACTCGGGCACGTGGAAGCGTCGCAAGACCGCGCCCAAGGACGACGAAGACGACGAGCAAGACGAGCCCGAGCCTGAACCCGAGCCCGTGAAGAGCAATGGACATGAGGACAACCAAGGTAACTGCTTCTAGAAGCTTCGGTCTGCCGTCACATCTGCAAATAATAGTACAGTAGTAATAATAGTATAAGGGTGTAACCAGAACGGTGGCAAAAACGAAGATGGGTGAAAGTATTGATGATTACTGATATGGTACCACAAATAAAAAACGTGAAAAAATATTTTATAAAATCCTATGTTTTGTAAGGTTATAGCTGATTGAACATCTGATTAACGCTAGAGTTCAACGAACGTTGCGTAAGTAGGCCACTCGGAGTCAACGCTGCGTCGTAGGTGACACTTGGACATGGGCTTGATACTTGCGGCTTTGAAGGTTTTGGCTAGTAGTCTTGAATTTTTCTTTTTTCCAAAATAGCGGCAGCGGCAGCAATACCAATTTTGATATGGGTCACCTTCAGGTCAAGAGTGAATACAAGTCTTCTCATACTTATTTGAACTGGGGTACCTTACGTAGAATTATGTCGTATCAACAGATGAGAGCAAAGAGGCTGAACTGCTAGAGGAAACTGGAGAGAACCCAGAAGGAGAAGGTCAGCTTGCTGCTGATGATGATCTGGAGGACTGGGAGACGTCCGTTGACGAGATACTGGAAGATGTTAAGAAAGGTTTGTTTTTCGCATTCTAATATTACCTCCCCCTCATTAGGTGGATGGATAACATCAGACGAGTCGCAGGGAGCCGCTGGATTCAGGCGGCGCAAGACCGTGGCGTGTGGAAGTCCCAACAAGAGACCTATTTCCAGCAGTGGACGTCTATCGGTTAATGATGATGAATATTATCTCGCTCTTGGCCTCGTTGGTCTAGTGGTTAGCATGTTCGACTGTAGATGGGGCGAAGTCCTGGGTTCGATTCCCAGCTGCGCGATTGCGGGAGAATGACAGCTACACTGTCACGATCGCAATCACCTCTGATTGGTTGACGCTCGCTCACTATTGGCTACAATGCATTGTTGCAACAAGAATCGCACAAATTCAGCCAATCAGAACAATTGAGATTGTAATAATGATTGATGCAGGTTTTAGACCATCGCCCTGCTGGTCAATAGGTAATTAGGTAGGCATTGGATTTTTCTGTTAAGAAATTCTCAGTACTAGTCCGCAGTTAGGAAGTTGACGGTATGCCTCGGAAAGCACGTAAAGCCGTCGGTCCTGCGCTTGATCTCTCTCCGGTCGTGTCGGATATCCGTCCCATCCTATAATACCTCCCGTGCAGTTGGCTACTCTCTAAGGAGATTGGCCGCCGTGTATAAGTGTAAACTTTAATTTTACTCTCATTGCAAAGCAGATAATCCACAGCCTAATAATTCATCATCATTATCATCATCAACCGATAGACGTCCACTGCTGGACATAGGTCTCTTGTAGGGACTTCCACACGCCACGGTCTTGCGCCGCCTGGATCCAGCGGCTTCCTGTGACTCGTCTGATGTCGTCCGGCCACCTAGCGGGGGGTTTTCCAACACTGCGTCTTCCGGTGCGAGGTCGCCATTCCAGCACCTTGGGACCCCAATGTCTTATCGGTTTTACGAACTATGTGCCCTGCCCATTGCCACTTCAGCTTCGCAACCCGTTGAGCTATGTCGGTTACTCTAGTTCTACCTAATAATTACTTTATTGTTACTCAGATGATGCGGAAAACGAAGAACAAGAACTAGAACCAGAGCCAGAAGTGGAACCGGAACCAGAAGTGGAACTGGAGCCAGTACAGCAAGTGGAAGAAGTGAAAGCTCCGCAGCCCAAGGGCTCGCCGCGTGGTCGGGGCCGCGGCCGTGGACGACGGAACTAAGGTTGCCTCTCTTCCTCTGCATCATATTTGTCGCTGAGGGTTGTGACCTCTGTCCATTAATACCATGCTGGTTTTCTTCCTCTCTTCCTCTGCGTCATATTTGTCATCGCTGAGGGTCGTGACCTCTGTCCAATAATACCATGCTGGTTTTCTTCCTCTGCATCATATTTGTCATGGCTGAGGGTAGTGACCTCTGTCCATTAAAACCATGCTGGTTTTCTTCTCACGCTGAGCGCTGGTGCTGGTGATTCAGCGCGTAGTTGGGGCAAATCGGTGGACATGATGGCAGAGGATATAAAATCCTCTGCCATCATTTATGAATTCATATTAATACTTATACAATCGAAATATATATATATAAAATAAACTGACTGACTGACTGATCTATCAACGCACAGCTCAAACTACTGGACGGATCGGGCTGAAATTTGGCATGCAGATAGCTAATTATAACATAGGCATCCGATAAGAAAGATTTTCGAAAATTTAACCTCTAAGGGGGTGACATAGGGGTTTGAAAGTATAGTTCAAGCGAATCTGCATCTCTTCAAATAGTTTACATATTTTAGAATATTATAACTACCTAGGGTGTTAACATAATTGTGTAGCATGATAAAATAATTATTGTGTAGTGTAATAAAATAATTGTGTAGCTGTGGTATCGAGCATGCATAATATAGGAATGTCTATAATTCTTGAAATATTTTATGATGTAGTAATTAAATCCATGTAGTACGTAGGTATCCACTTTATAGCTTCAATGAAAAATCTAAAAACATAACATGATACATAGTTTTTATGCATAATTGCATACAGACAGCAAATCCTTAAATAATATCGAAAATACGACGAAACGCTTCGAGAAAAGGTACGTAGTGCCCCGTCCTTTAGTTTGGCTCGTCTTGGCGGGGGCACTACCGTGCCCCCTGATATAGTCCGTATCAAATGAGTTCTCACGCGCCATTTTAACTATGTGTCAACTGTTATGTCAAAAGTACGGTTCATCTTTAAAATAAGGACTAAAATCGTATTTTGATATGAAGTTTGACACGAAATTAAAAGTTCGAGAACGAAAAATCGTAAAATGGCATCGCCGTTTGGTTAGTAGGTTTGTAAAATCTGTTTGCCGGTAGGTTTGTAAATAATTGCTAGTGGGTTTGTAAAATAGCACTGTCGGAAATTGGGCAAAATCCTATTAGCTTTACATTGCACGTTCTTTTACGCGTGAATCGGCTTTCGTGCGGGTAAAACGCGCATGTAAAGATGAACAAGAAAAGAGTTAAAATGGCGCGTGAGAAGTCATTTTGTACGGACTATATATACTGTTTTAACTCTATCTATTACGGTTCGTGCATGGTTCTTGAGATGTCAATGGCGGTATTTAGTATAGTTGTGCCCAATATTACGAGTAAAAGAAGAGTAACTTATGATTTATTGGAACTGTTTAAAAATAATAAAAATAATTTTAAACTAGAAATAATTCTACAATACATAATATTTTGTAATCATATTAATTTACTTTGTGTCATGATTCATGGTCTAATAAACTGTAGTAAACGTGCAGTAAATGTTTGTTTTATTTCGATTAGGGTCTGTGCAGACGAGGGGCTATCGTCCGCGAAGGACAAGTCTCTCGTCTTTACTGCGGCGTTTCGCAGTACTAGTCCATCGTGTGCGTAATGTGATGCAGCTCTTGGCGATCTATAAAGCGCACTTTGACTTTGCTCAGACTTAAGACTGAGTTAAAATGAGACAGATTTATGTGAGAGATATAGCTCTGTCTCGTTATAACTCTGTCTTAAGTCTTAGCTAAGTCAGGAGTGCGCTCTATAGATTTCACCCTGTCCTTCGCGGACAGTAGTACCTCGTCTGCTCAGACCGCTATCCGAATCCATACTAATATTATAAATGCGAAAGTCTGTCTGTCTGCTGGCCTTTCATGGTCTATCCATTCAACCGATTTTGACGTTTGGTACAGACTAAAGAGACTTTCCGGGAAAGGAACCGTAACCTAAATCCACGCCGCGACCATTTAGTTAGGAATTGACAATACATGTAGCAAATAAAAGAAAAAGAATAATATTACTGTATAGGATTTATTTGGAAATAGGTAGGTACCTACCTAAATTATAATATATAACTATATTTATATGTTACATAAAACAATTCTACAAAGGTTTTTTATCTTGTCTTATTAAATAAGTACTAAATCTCTGTTTAGAGGGTTATTCGCGTTGAGTCACACCCCCGTGAGTAACACTGACTCAACGGGAATTATTTTGAATTGTCCCGTTGAGTAACACTGTGACTCGATGGGAATTTTTTGAAACACCACTTTTCATTTAGCCTGTACAACCTAATTCATTTTAATTACTCACAAAACAAAACGAATTATTTCATTGTAAATACTTAAATTAAATGACGTAGGAGTAAAGTATAATAATTTGTCACGACCTTTAAATGTGTTTAGGATTTTAGGAAAGCAAAGTTGATGAAGTCCTATAACTATTATAGCCTAGCATGCGGGACTTATACCTAAAACAATTATTTTTACAAATAGTATAAAACTAATAAGTTAATAAATAAATTAGTGAATATTATAATTCAGTCAATTTGTTAGGTAAATTGGACCAATAAATTATTAATGTCTGAGCAATCTACTAATCTCAATTCCTTATCTTTATCGGTAAAATTAATCATTTTAGCAAGTTCGGCCAATAAATGACTTTGCTCAATAATCACAGCTATCGCTGATAAACTAGGTAGGTACAGTACACGGCAGAAAGTAATGTACATCGACCTTTAGAAGGAGATAGCAGATTTGTAGAGCGTTGTCTCTGTCGTTGGGACCGACAAAACGTCACATAGGAATGAGTGACAGAGACAACGCTCTACAAAGCCGAAATGCCATTCTAAATGCCGATGTACATTACTTTCGGCTGCGTACTGTACTTACTAATCACTGATTACATTCATTTATTGGTGAAGAAGGATAGGAAGCAGTGATAGCCTAGTGGTTAGGACGTCCGCCTTCTATTCGGGGGTCGGGGGTTCAATCCCGGGCGCGCACCTCTAACTTTTCGGAATTATGTGCGTTTTAATTAATTAAATATCACTTGCATTAACGGTGAAGGAAATCATCGTGAGGAAACCTGCATGCCTCCATAGTCCATAATGTTCTCAAAGGTGTCGGAAGTCTACCAATCCGCACATGGCCAGCGTGGTAGACTATGGCCCAAAACCCTTCTCACTCTGAGGGGAGACCCGCACTCTGTAGTGAGCCGGTGATGGGATCATGATGATGATGATGATGATTGGTGAAGAAGGATAATTCTGTGATT
This sequence comes from Maniola hyperantus, assembly GCF_902806685.2. NCBI lineage: Eukaryota > Metazoa > Arthropoda > Insecta > Lepidoptera > Nymphalidae > Maniola > Maniola hyperantus. Next base: position 1,677,826 of record NC_048559.1, on the reverse strand, counting down.
GTTACCAATAAATTCGTGATAAATAAATTAATTATTATTCATGATGATCACAGCTGGCAACACTGATAATGTTCTGTGCTTTTCACTAGCTCTTCTTAACTTTGGCTGGTTCTGGGCACTGGCACCATGGTGTCACTCTCTTGTCACATTTCAACATTGACTACTGTAACTGGCAGGGAGGTATACGCCATAATAATATGTGTGGAAACCATCCTGCAACACAACCACGTCAATAAAACGATTTACATTCATTCGGATAGCCAAGCAGCTCTTTCAGCTCTGTCTTCAGAGGTTGTTAACTCGAGACTGGTTGAAAACTGCAGAGTAAACTTAAACACCCTGGCCCAACACAACAGGGTGGTTCTAAGATGGGTGCCAGGGCACGCCGGAATAGTAGGCAACGAAAATGCGGACATTCTGGCAAAATCAGGCGCAAAGGCACGTCAGATAGGCCCAGAGCCTGTCTGCGGTATACCTAAAAGCCTGGTTCAACTCACCCTCCTAACCTATTGCTACTATGACACACTCAACCGCTGGAGAAACTTGCCAGGGTTAAACCACTCGAAAGCGATGGTTAAATCCTTCAGCAAGAAGGTAGCATCTGAGGTGCTGTCGCTTAACAGAAGTAACATGTGCATCCTGGTGCGAGCTTTAACGGGTCACTGTGGCCTGAAAAGGCACATGTATAACCTTAAGCTCCAGGGCTCGGACATCTGCAGGCTGTGCCACGAGTCTCCCGAGACTCCGATGCACATTATCTGCTTCTGCCCTGCTCTGATGCACAAACGTAGCGTCCACCTAGGGAGACACATCATTTATCCGGAGGATGTTACTTCAATTCCAGTCAAGAAGGTGCTGCTGTATCTGGCGGCCACTGGATTTGACAAGGAAATGTGAAGTGGAGGCTAACACAATAGATCGGAGACGGTCGCAGTGATTCAGAGATAGTAAGGACCTGTATAGCCCCAAAGAAGAAAGAAGAAGAACTGGCAGGGAGTCTATGGTCACATTATGAGTGCTGTGTATCTTGTACGCTACGTCGTGGACACCTGTCACGCTGTCGCGGCGACGCGTCACGTCTCGCTGGTTGAAGCATTTGCGGATGTCGCGTTTGAGGTAGTTTTTGTCGTGGACATGCCTGGAAAGTTGAAAAAAAAAATTTTGCTGCAAAACAGCTGATCCACTGATTCCCAATACATCTGTTATTGGTATTTGTGATGGTCACAGCTGCTAACACTGATGTTCTGTGCTTTCCACTAGCTCTTCTTAACTTTGGCTGGTTCTGGGCACTGGCACCATGGTGTCACTCTCTTGTCACATATTAGTTCTACATTGACTACGGTAACTGGCAAAGAGTCTATGGTCACATTGTGAGTGCTGTGTATCTTGTACGCTACGTCGTGGACACCTGTCACCCTGTCGCGGCGACGCGTCACGTCTCGCTGGTTGAAACATTTGCGCACGTCGCGTTTGCGGTAGGTTTTGTCGTGGACATGCCTGGAAAGTTGTAAAAACTATTTTTCATTGTATTGGTATCGTATTGGTATGGCATCGTACTGGAACGCTAAATCGCTTGGCGGCACAGCATTGCCGGTAGGGTGGTAACTAGCCACGGCCGAAGCCTCCCACCAGACATCTCTATTTTTTTTTTAAAATTCAGATACAAGTTAGCCCTTGACTGCAATCTCACCTGATGGTAAGTGATGATGCAGTCTAAGATGATAGCGGGCTAACCTGGAAGGGGTATGGCAGTTTTTATTAAACCCATACCCCTTTGGTTTCTACACGGCATCGTACCGGAACGCTAAATCGCTTGGCGGCACGGCTTTGCCGGTAGGGTGGTAACTAGCCACGGCCGAAGCCTCCCACCAGACCAGACCAGAAATTTAGAAATTATAAAATTCCAAACCCCTGCCAGGAATCGAACCCGGGACCTCCCACTAATAAGACCACAGCGCTCACCACTGCGCCAGGGAGGTCGTCTAAACAAAGATACTTACTTAAAAGTATTCTCGGTTCCAGTACTAATATTAGCAGGTCTTCTAACTGCTATCCCGGCATCCTTCAACCTCACATAGAACTCATCATCTTCCAACCCCCACCCCCAATAATTATTCGACATTCCATTAACTAATTCAAAATCCTCTCTATTAATTAATAAAATTCCACCAATAAATGTAGAGTAGTGATATTTTGGATGAGAAAAATCCAATGGGAAGTCTTTGATTTCTGGAATCAAAAGTAGCCTATGTCCTTCCCCAGGATGTAAGCTATCTCTGTACCAAATTTCGTCAAAATCGGTTGAACGGTTGAGCCGTGAAAAGCTAGTAGACAGACAGACAGACACACTTTCGCATTTATAATATTAGTATGGACTAGCTTATGCTCGCGACTTCGTCCGTGTGGACTACACAAATTTCAAACCCCTATGTCACCCCCTTAGGGGTTGAATTTTCAAATGATAGAGTATGGATATCATTTATGTACAAAGATACTTACTTAAAAGTATTCTCGGTTCCAGTACTAATATTAGCAGGTCGTCTAACTGCTATCCCAGCATCCTTCAACCTCACATAGAACTCATCGTCTTCCAACCCCCACCCCCAATAATTATTGGACATTCCATTAACTAATTCAAAATCCTCTCTATTAATTAATAAAATTCCACCAATAAATGTAGAGTAGTGATATTTCGGATGTGTTTGTGGAGACGATACATGGAAGACCCCATCTTTAGGGTAATCATACTTTAAATCATTATTCATAGGTAGTAGATCTACGTCATGCATTGCTATGTAATCATAGTTTTGCTTTGTATACAAAAATCCAACATTTATTAAGGATGCACGGTTGAATCGATTTGTGTCTTTTTGTTGTATTATAAATATGTGGTACGGTATACTTTGTTTGGTCAGAAACTGGTGCATGTGCGGTACAAACTCTAGTAGTTCTTCGAATCTATCACGAAACGGCACTAGAATGGCTAGTTTCTTTTTGCTTGTTGATATCTGGAGGTTCTCTTTTTCTGAAAGTTTAAAATAGTACATTTAAATAAAAAGCAAGAGGTTAGTGGTGGGGAAAATTAGTTTAGGGTCCAGGAACTAACGACTTCGTCAAAATTCAAATTTCAAACCCCTATTTCACCCGCTTAGGAGTTGAATTTTCAAAAATACTTTCTTAGCGGATGGTTACATCACAATAGCTATCTGCATGCCAAATTTTAGCCCGATCCGTCTAGTAGTTTGAGCTGTGCGTTGATAGATCAGTCAGTCAAGAGCAACTGACTTTTTAACATATAACTCAAATCATTGGGTCTAGTAACTTCCAATTTTGCATGTAGGTAGCCTCTATACATACTATAAAGTAGGAATTTTCAGAAATTCCATCCACAGATTCAATGTTTTATTTAAGCTATTGTAACTTAGAAACTGGAGTATGTATAACCAGGACGAGTATAACAAATTCTTCCGAATCTTTCTAGGTACAGGTGCTTAGAGGTTTAGAAGAAAAAGTCACCTGACGTGATAGGAAGGGAAGCCAAGAAACATCCCATTACAAAAGTGAAACCAAGGCAAACGGTGAGACATTTTGACCCGGTCACTCGGTAACCCATCAATGTTACGCTTCTATACATCAATCAAATCTCTCAAAGAGTATTTTAAGTACACTTTCATAGTTTTCCAATTTAGAAATCTACATGATGGTTTTAACTTTTAATTTAAAAACCAAATAATGAAAGTAAACTAAAAAAAAAACGATAACATGAATTCGTATTTTGCATCAGTCAGCTGTCACTTCTCAATGTCACGCTGTCATTGTCATCTAATTTTTGACGATTACGCACGAGCCGTGATCGTGCAGCGCAGTCGGCACGGGTAACATTGTACCAATGGAACAAATGGCACAAAATTAATGAAAAAATCAATCACCTGCAAAAACTTAAAACAAAAAACCTTCTTCGTTTACGTATTCAAAAAAAGAAATAAAATCATTAGATATTTTATTAATGTACAACTTTACAACAATATTTTGTAGGAGAAGGATAATTTAAAGACTAAAATATTTTTATTTTGTTGTTATAAGTAGGTAGGTACCTACCTAGTTCAATGGAAATATAACTCGTAAATTTAACTCCTCACGTGCTATTTTAACTTTTTGTGTCAAACTTCAATGCAAAAGTACGATTTTAGTTCTTATTTTAAAGGTAAACCGGTAAACCTTACTTTTGATATTACAGTTGACCAAAAGAGTTAAAATGGCGCGTGAACAGTCATTTTGTACGGACTATACACACTCTGTGTTTCAACTCTCACCATATTACGGTTCGTGCATGGTTTATGAGATAGGTAAAGCCCGCTGACGGACCGAGCGACGGATAGAAAATGACGGATAGCGGAGGCTTTAGTAAATAGTATAATAGAGTCCGGTTGGCACCATTCGGGTACGGAACCCTAAAAACGAATTTAACGTTGCGTGCGAGGTGCCTATTTACTAACATTAACAATTCAAACAAATTTAGCTAATGGCACGACTAACACGGCACAGATTGTGTTTGTAAAGAATTTATGTCTTTCTAACCTGCGTGCTTATTACAGCGTAATATTGTCCCCACGCTCAATTGGTGGCGTCAAAAAGCCTGTTTATAATGTATCTACCCACAAATAATTCAACCTCAAGAGTACCTACGCATAATTTTTTTTTTTTTTTAAGAATATTAGCCATGTTAAAAAAAAAGATTCCGACGAATTGAGAACCTTCTCCTTTTTTTGAAGTCGGTTAAAAAGCGTCAGGCTTGTGCTAGGAGTAGGTACGACAATAGTGCAACGGGCGGGGTTTGAACCGTCGACCTTTCGGTTTTCAGTCCACTCCTATAGGTACCGGTTGAGCTATTGAGGCTATAATTTAATACTTAGATACAAGATTATGCATGAAAACAAAATCGTAAAATGTTGAAGGCGGTGTGGCGGTTGCCACACTAGAAACTAGATGGCACTGTTCAATCGATGACGTAGTCCTGAACAAATGTACCACCGACAGTACTCGCACTAACAGTGTGTTCGGCAATCTGGACTATATATAGAAGTTTCAAGATACAACCGTCGGCCCAGCTGGCGCTACCGAGCACAACCAACCGCTCGGTGGGAGATCTCCCCTTTGGTACGGTCGAGCCTGCACACCGCTCCCGTACATTGGTGACCCCGACGTGATCAAGAATGGTCGCACACCTCAACAACCGACGAAATCAAGAGTGGTCGCACACTATAACAGCCGACGTTGATACAAGAGTGATCGCACACTAGAATAGCCGACGTCATCGAAGATCAACCGCACACCACCGCACTGCGCACACAACGTGTAAAGGGTGATCGCATACACCGCAACACCTTTGGATCACACACCGCAAGCCCCACGTCTCCTCCAACTCCAAGTCTACCAAGCAACAGCAATCACATCGAGGCCTGTAAGACGGATGTAGCACACAGCAACGGGTCACCACTCTGCACTCCATCACCAGCTTACAAGCGTCCTGGTCCACCGCTTCCTCTGGATGGTTACCAGCCATTGCCCTTCACACGCCTTCACGCTACAACGCCACCTCTCTTCACTGCTTCACACTACGCGTTCGTCTCGGAGGGGAATGATGTGGCGGTTGCCACACTAGAAACTAGATGGCGCTGTTCAATCGATGACGTAGTCCTGAACAAATGTACCACCGACAGTACTCGCACTAACAGAGTGTTCGGCAATCTGGACTATATATAGAAGTTTCAAGATACAACCGTCGGCCCAGCTGGCGCTACCGAGCACAACCAACCGTTCGGTGGGAGATCTCCCCTTTGGTACGGTCGAGCCTGCACACCGCTCCCGTACAGCGGACAACCCACTATCTCCCATGGCCACACCAACCTTGCGGTTATATGAGCCGAAGCGCGGGAGGGCACGGGTTCGGTGGGTTGAGCCCCCTGTCAATGTCATTCAAGTGCCAAGGGAGCCTTGTCGCACTGTAATAGGTGACTCAAATTGATTTTTAGGTTTCCGTACCTCACAAGGAAAAACGGAACCCTTATAGGATCACTTTGTTGTCTGTCTGTCTGTCGGTCTGTCAAGAAACCTACTTCCCGTTAACCTAGAACCATGAAATTTAGCAGGTAGGTAGGTCTTATAGCTGACATTTGGGGAAAAATCTGAAAACCGTGAATTTGTGGTTACATCACACAAAAAAAATTGTGGTCATAAACTATTTTCAGTTTTCTAAGTACCTAAGATAACTATATTAAGTGAGGTATCATATGAAAGGTATTCACCTGTACATTCTAAAACAGATTTTTTATTTATTTTTATGCATCATAGTATGGGAGTACCTACCATATTATATAGTTTTTGAATTATCGTGCAAAATGACGAAAAAATACGACTGTAGTACGGAATCCTCATTTTTCGAGCCTGACTCGCACTTGACCGGTTTTTTAAATTAATGTAAACACAGCCTAACCCAGGCAAGAGTTCAACCACGTTGAGCCACACTATGTAATTAGTTTGTTTAAAAAAAATTAAAAATTAATTTATTCGTTGAGTTAAAAACGTACCTACAGCTACTTATTACTGACATTTTGAAAACCCGAAGGTAAATAGTCGTTAATTATGTGTTTTGCATCACAAATTGATATTAAGTACCCACCCTAGGCAAGCCGTAAGTAGGAAGTAAGTCTTCTTCTTCTTCTTCCTTACCTTATCCCACGCTACGTGGGGTCGGCACAACATGTCTTCTTCTTCCACTCATTCCTGTCATTCGTCAACGTATTATCCACTTCTTTTTCACGCATATCCTCTTTCACGCAATCCATCCACCTTTTCTTTGGTCGTCCTCTCCTCTTTTTTCCTTCCACCTATACCTATTTGTACTTACTTATCACTTAGGAACTTAGTTCGTGACATGTGCTCCCTAAACGAAAACATGAAAAAAAATTAGAATTGAGAACCCCCTTTCCTTTTTGGAAGTCGGTTAGAAATGAGTCATAGCATGGAATACGAATAAGAAGTAAGTGACGACCTCCCTGACTCAGTAGTTAGCGCCGTGGTCTCATAAGCATGGGGTTCGATTCCCGGTGGGGACAAACTGTGCGAAATTACAAATTCTAAAGTGTCTTGCTCTGATGGGAGGCTTCGCGTCCGACGTGCATCGGTGGTGTGGTGGTGGTAAATAGTAATAAAATTATGTGATTTCTTGTATAGATAGCCGTAGTTTATGGGGCTAGAATTAATTATTAAAGAGAATAATTTTAAAAAAACATGATTTTTATTTATTTTTAACATGAACGTCACGGACCCCGGGATGTAAGCTAACTATATACCTTTCATCAAAATCGTTTAAATTGCCATGAAAAGCTAGCAGACAGACACACTTTCGCATTTATAATATTAGTAAATATGGATATGGATTTAATTATCAGTAATTACAATTTTAATATTCTCAACTAAATTAATTTATAATATTATGTAGATTAAAATTAATTAGGCAAACTTTGTTAAAGAGAACATAATTATACAATACGGCCCAATGAGTTGCTCCGAGGCTTAGGTAAGGTATGTTCACATTGTGTCGATTACGATTACAATTAGAAGTCGATTTCAAGTGAGGCATTGCCTCTGATAACCTGTGATAGTCTAGTGGTTAGGACGTCCGCTTTCTAATCGGAGGTCGGGGGTTCGATCCCGGGCACGCACCTCTAATTTTTCGGAGTTATGTGCGTTTTAATTAATTAAATATCAGTTGCTTTATGGTGAAGGAAAACATCGTGAGGAAACCTGCATGCCTGAGACTCCTGAGAGTTCTCCATAATTTTCTCAAAAGGTGTGTAAAGTCTACCAATCCGCACATGGCCAGCTCGGTAGACTATGGCCAAAACCCTTCTCACTCTGAGGAGACCCGTGGTCTGCAGTGAGCTGGTGATGGGTTAATCATGATGATGATGATGATTGGCTCTGGTCTGGTCTGGAGGCTATGGGCTATGGCCGTGGCTAGTTACCCACACCCTTCCGGCAAAGCCGTGCCGCCAAGCGATTTAGCGTTCCGTAGCTATCTCTGTACCAAATTTCGTCAAAATCGGTTGAACGGATGGGCCGTGAAAGGCTAGCAGACAGACAGAAAGACAGACAGACAGGCACACTTTCGCATTTATAATATTAGTATGGATGACCAAGTGGTCTGAATCTTTGTCAGAGGAGAACTAACTGTAACGATTTCTAAACTGTGTTATTTACTAACTACACTTTCAGCACCAAGTTAGTTACGTCTCAGTCAAAGTAATTAAGAGTAGTCGAAACTCGCTGCTACGGCGTTTTAACGTTACTTTAACAATAATTGTCGGTTCTCCGGCGTGCGGTAATTAAAGAAATTAACAAACTGGCCCCGTGGGGTTTAGTTGTGCTTCAGCTTCGCGTTTAGGATACGTGTAACGTGGTCTTGGAAATATGTTTTACATCGCCGGCTCACTACTGAGCACGGGTTTCCTCTCAGAATATACGCCAACGTCGGCTACAGACGACAAACCAAAACGTGACCCACACGCCAACGACGGCATGGGCCGACTGAAATCGGTCGTTTTCAGGATTTTCGATGATGCTGAATTTGATGATATTTATTTTCAAATCCAAGATGGCGGACATGGATTTTTTACAAAAACTAGACATGGGTGTCGTTTTTAGGGTTTTCGAGGATGCTGAATTTGATGATATTTATTTTCAAATCCAAGATGGCGGACATGGATTTTTTACAAAAACTAGACATGGGTGTCGTTTTCAGGGTTTTCGAGGATGCTGAATTTGATGATATTTATTTTCAAATCCAAGATGGCGGACATGGATTTTTTACAAAAATAGACATTGGTGTCGTTTTCAGGGTTTTCGAGGATGCTGAATTTGATGATGTCATTTATTTTCAAATCCAAGATGGCGGACATGGATTTATTACAAATACTAGACATGGGTGTCGTTTTCAGGGTCTTCGAGGATGCTATAATGAATAGGGGTTTGAATGATGAATAGGGGTTTGAAAATTGTGTAGTCCGCGCGGACGAAGTCGCGAGCATAAGCTAGTTTGACGGAATATCGTCGATTCAGGTATGAAACCGAGAACCTCACTATAGTTCACTCTGGTGTTGATCACTGAGTTAGAGCGAAAAGTATAACCCTGACACTTTTTTTTTTTTTTTAAAGAAAGAATATTAGCCATGTTAAATGACTAATATTCCGATTTCCTCTCCAATTAAGTGTCAGGCTTGTGCTAGGAGTAGGTACGACAATAGTGCAACGGGCGGGGTTTGAACCGTCGACCTTTCGGTCTTCAGTCCACTCCTATAAGTACCGGTTGAGCTATTGAGGCTCTAAACTTTATTCGCATGCGGTGATTACCTTTAATTAGCTCGTCATTTTATTTAAGAACTTTTGTATTTTTAATTTTGTGTTTGATGTAGATGACTAGTTGACCCGCCCCGGCTTCGCTCGGGTGGAATTTAGAAAATCGAGATGGGGGATGAATTTCCAAAAATCCTGGAACACGTATTTCTTCATTTGTGACCGAAAACCCAAATACCAATTTTCATGCAAATAACTTGAAAAATGACGGACTTTCTTACAAACTTTCATCCCCTATTTAACCCACTTAGGGGTGGCATTTCGAAAAATCCTTTCTAAGTGGATACCTACTCTTTACAGAGAAGACACCCTCAAAATTTCATGTCTCTAGGACCAGTGGTTTAGGCTGTGCGTTGATATATATGTCAGTCAGTCAGGACTTTAAATTTTATATAGGTATATAGATTAGCTGCTGGTGATCCTAATAAATGAAAAAAAAAACCCTGTTGAACTACCTACCTACTTTAAATACTAGGTACCTAAGTAAGCACATTTCCGAGTCCGCGTTACGTACCTAGGTACCTATAGGTACGTATTAATATTATGCCCTCGAGGTACGAAAGCTTAATGAATGGTGTACGGCCAGCCTTATCTCCGTTCATCAAAGTAAATAAATGGCCGCAATTATCCCATTTATTATCATTTATTATCGGAAAATTGTTCATAATCTAAATATATAAAAGGAAAAGGTGACTGACTGACTGACTATTATTGACTGACTAGCTATTATGACGTAGACATCCGCTAAGAAAGGATTTTTGAAAAATCAACCCTTAAGGGGATGAAATAGGGGTTTGAAATTTGTGTGGTCCATGCGGACGACGACGCGACGTCGCGAGCATAATATCGTCGATTCAAGCATCAAACCGAGAGTTCCCTCATTCTAGTTCACTCTGGTGTCGATCACTGAGTTAGCCTATACCTACATATACATATAGTTATACCTACATATAAACATATGTATATACGTAAGTTGAACTACTTTAAATTGCGTACTAAACACTGCGTACGGAACGGACGGGCGCAACGGAGGAACGGCATTCCGAACCAGTGGTAAATTAAACTAATTGACGATTCAAGAGCACTTGTAAAAGTTTATTTGAATAAAAATATATTCTATTCTATTCTACTCTACACATTTCCGAGCCCACGCTACATACGTATATTATGCCCTCGAGCTACGAAAGCTTAATGAATGGTGTACGGCCAGCCTTATCTCCGTTCATCAAAGTAAATAAATGGCGGCAATTATCTCATTTATTATCATTTATTATCGGAAAATTGTTCATAATCTGTTCTATTTGTTCGTTAAAAATGTATGGAACTGTAATTTTTTGTTTCGTTTTTTATGTCCATGATGATTTATTATGATTATGGTATGAAGTAATTTGTAATGGTATTAAGGCATTTATAGGACTTTGGCCCGACTTGCATCCCATAAAGTAATTTGTAATGGATCTAGTTAATACCTATATGGCAACTAAATTACCTACCTACTAAATACCTACCTATTCGCATCCCTCTTCTACCAATACTACAATAAAAGAGCAGACAAACATATTTTACTGACTACATAAGTAGGTAGGTATAGGTGAGTTTATAGGTACATTAGGTAAGTACCTACCTAAGTACCTAGTTCACCTTGCTTTAGGTGCAGGTGGAACCCTAAAAATAAACACAATAACACCTTACCTACTTAGCTAAAGCCAAAAAAGAGCTTTCTTATCTGTTAGCTGGTCAGTTTAATAGCTACGATGTAACACGGCTAATTATACTGAGATAGCGGCCAGTAGAGGTCGCCGCTGAATTACTGTCATTAAATTGCTAGATAAGGCTTTGTCTTGGAAATGGCTTCATTATTATTGGCCCGAACTTGCGATATGCACCTATCTACTTAGTCCGCAACAGGTTGAGATGGCAATCGGGGTATGAGGCGGGGGGATCGGACGCCCCGCATACCCGCACGTCACCCGCGCTCTCCCGCACCGGGTAAGCGCGGGGGTTGTGCGGGTGTGCGAGGCGTTCCCTCTACGATTTGCCATCTCGATCTGTCGCGTACCTACCTTACCTATAAGTATTTTACATCCTCAATAGCTCAATCGGTAAAGGAGTGGACTGAAAACCGAAAGGTCGACGGTGTAAAAACCCCGCCCGTTGCACTATTGTGGTACCTACTCCTAGCACAAGCCTGACGCTTAGTTGGAGAGGAAAGGGGAATATTAGTCATTTAACATGGCTAATATTCTTTATAAAAAAAAATCCTTAGTTACTGGTTCAATTTTCAAAAACCCTTTCTTAGACTGACTGATCTATCAACGCACAGCTCAAACTACTGGACGGATCGGGCTGAAAGGCATGCAGATAGCTATTATGACGTAGGCTTCCGCTAAGAAAGGATTTTTGAAAAATCAACCCCTAAGCGCAGTGTGGGGCGACCCCCAGTCCGCTGGACCGATGACCTGAAGAAGGTGGTGGGGAGCGGGTGGATGAGGAAGGCGGAGGACCGTGTTTGGTGGCGTGCTCTTGGAAAGGCCTATGTCCAGCAGTGGACGCAAACAGGCTGATGGATTGGATTGGATTGGAAGGGGGTGAAATAGGGGTTTGAAGTTTGTGTAGTCCACGCGCATGAAGTCACAGGAATAGGTAAGCTAGTAGGACATAAATAGGCAACTCCAACGAAGCTTTCAGTATGCTATGCTATATATTTTACCCGGCTGAGTTTGTTGTGGGCTCTTCTCAGACCTGGGCGCGTTTGGAACCCTCGTAGCTTTAGTTTTAAGTTTGCGTAATAATTATCACCACTATATCTAAGAAATCCAACATCTGACCATCAAAAAGAGTTATTAATTACCTATTTTGAATAAATCTTTACCGATGGTTACCGCTTAGATCTCAATCTATTGTTTTTTATTTTTAACCGACTTCAAAAAAAGGAGGAGGTTCTCAATTCGTCAGAATCTTTTTTTATTTGGACCATTTATAGCTGAAACCTGTTTTGTGTGCCTTTATAATAAAATAAATAAATCATTTGACTTTGACTATGCCGGTCTTCCCCAAGTTGATGGTTAAATACTTGTTGGTAATACTTAGTTTGAGTTACTCGTAGGTATATCAGTGACCTCAGTATTAGTTGTCATACTCAGGGTACCTCGGTCCGGATCTTATCCTATCGATAATTCGTCTATACCTATATTATTATGTAAGGCATGTCCTTTAGAATAGAATAGAATAGAATAGAATGTTTTTTTATTCATGTAAACTTTTTAAAAGTGCTTATGAATAGTCAGGTAGTTTTAATTTACCACTGGTTCGGAATGCCGTTCCTACCGAGAAGAACCAGCAAGAAACTCGGCGGTTGCTCTTTTTAATTTTTCAATTTACAATGTTATTATACCGTACTATACAAGCCATTGCAGCCCCGTGCATTGCTGGAGCGAGTCAAATCCAAGCTTTTTTATCGTTTACATAGTCTGCGACTGTATAATATGCTTTTTTATGCTTTTTTTTATGCTTTATCGAGTAATTCCGGTAAAGTGGCGAAGTGTAGCGACCGCCCGCGTCGGCCACACACCTCGCCGTTATTGTTCTGCAACCATTTCATGATTGATTCCCGTAGGGAGGGGACTTTCATCGACATCGATTAAATTAATAAAAATAATCACTACCCATATTATCTCTACCTAGGTACTACCCATATTATAAATGCGAAAGTGTGTTTGTTTGTTGGTTTGTTAGTTTGTCCATCAATCACGTCGCAACCGAGCAACAAATTGACGTGATTTTTTCGCATGAATATAGCTAAAGACCTGGATAGTGACATAGGTTACTTTTTATCCAGGAAAATCAAAGAGTTTTTACGGGATTTTTAAAAATCGCGGGCATCGCTAGTTTCTTCCTATTTTTACACGCACCTCTAACTTGGCTATAGTGGTGACTACTTATGGCCAAAACCCTTCTCATTCTGAGAGCAGACACGTGCTCTGTAGGTAGTGAGCTAGCGATGGGTTGCTCAAGATGATCATGATGATTTTTACACGACTGCAGGAGTGTATCTAATTTTTCCTGCATCTTATGCTGAGCTGTACCTACCTACACCCATTTGGGGTGGTGTCACAGATGAAAATGTTACATTTGTACCTACTTAGTTTTTACCTAACTGTGACACCAACAACAAATAAGTAAATGCATTTCTTTTCAGGGTTCAGCTTCATGTAGGTAAGTATGTACCTATGTGATTTTTTTGTTCCACCATCCTAAATGCCTAAACAAACAGTCATTTCGAGTGACTGGCTACTTATAGATTTTTGAAAAAAAAAAATTATGGCAGGGCAGTCGTGTTCGTTTTTAAATTACTAACTACTTAATCTAAATATATAAAAGGAAAAGGTGACTGACTGACTGACTGACTGACTGACTGACTGACTGACTGACTGACTGACTGACTGACTGACTGACTGACTGACTGACTGACTGACTGACTGACTGACTGACTGACTGACTGACTGATCTATCAACGTACCTACAGCTCAAACTACTGGACGGATCGGGCTGAAATTTGGCATGCAGATAGCTATTATGACGTAGGCATCCGCAAAGAAAGGATTTTTGAAAATTCAACCCCTAAGGGGGTGAAATGGGGTTTGAAATTTCTGTAGTCCACGCGGACGAAGTCGCGAGCATAAGCTAGTTATTCGTATAAGCCGCTTCGCAGTCACTTTGGTTGCGCCGGTTTAAATGATCCTTTAATTTTAGCTGTGTGCATTTCATGTAAGACAGCTTGTGCCAAAAGCACACTCTACTGAGAAGAGCTGGCAAGAAACCAGCAATTGCTCTTTTTTTGTTAAAAACAAAAATATACAATTACTTATATTAATTAAATCATCAATTAATTGAAAGCCTCAATAGCTCAACCGGTAAAGGAGTGGACTGAAAACCGAAAGGTCGACAGTTCAAACCCCGTCCGTTGCACTATTGTCGTACCTACTCCTAGCACAAGCCTGACGCTTAGTTGGAGAGGAAAGGGGAATATTAGTCATTTAACATGGCTAATATTCTTTGAAAAAAAAAAAAAAAAAAAAAAATCATATCGATAGTTTTTAAAAATCGGTATCTGTCAATATCGATAAGTATAAAAATCGATAGCTGTCCCATCCCTACCTATAAAGGTAGTCCATTTCGAGCCCTTGCCACGATTCATTAATCGCTTGCTCTCTTACTTTAATTTATGCTTTGGCCTCCATTACGCGATCCTGGTTCGTTCGATTAGTAAATTAAGGACAAATTAAAAGGGCTCCAACGGTGGCCATGTTTTCCTTTCCGCTGTATTAAGTACCTAAACAATTTTTATGTTTTAGTTTTGAAGTTTGTTGTAAAAACCCTTAATATCTAAATATATAAAATGAGAAGGTGACTGACTGACTGACTGACTGATCTATCAATGCACAGCTCAAACTACAGGAGCGATCGGGCTGAAATTTTTATTAATATTTTATTATAGTAGTTATAATGTTCCGAGGTTCCGGGTTCGATTCCTGGCAGGGGCAATTTTTAAAGATTATTAGCCAATGATGACTGATATTCCCCTTTTTCCTCCAGCTAAGCGTAAAGCTTATAGGAGTAGGTACGACAATAGCGCAACCGGCAACCTTTCAGAATTCAGCCCGCTCCGCTGAGCCGGTCTAGAATTGTACCTACTTAGATAGATACACTTTCTGATTGTCAGTTGCTAAATTCGCAATAAGTACAATGATGTACCTATAGTGGTTATAATTGATTAGGTATACTTACGTAAACTTAAAAAAAAGCTACGAGGGTTCCAAATGCACCCAGGTTTGAGAAGAAAGCTCAGAGTTATGTAGATACGTACCTACCTACTCAGCGGGCGCTGCAATAGAGAAAGCTAGGTATGCTTGGAGTTTCTCTACGTGATTACTTAAATCCGAAATGATGATCCGTGGGAGAACCAGAGTATAACCGACATACCTATAGCTCAATGGGTTGTGAAGCTGAAGTGGGCAGGGCACATACCTACCTAAGTTGGGATTCTAAGGAGCTAGAATGGCGACCTCGCACCGGAAGACGCAGTGTTGGAAGACCTCCCACTAGGTGGACAGACGACGTCAAACTAAACAAGTCGCAGTACGCTGGATGGCGGCGGCGTCGGTGGCGTGTGGAAATCCCTACAAGAGACCTATGTCCAGCAGTGGACGTCTATTGGTTGATGATGATGAAGCTGATGATTATCACTGTAATCGATACCTATTAGTTAGGTAGGTAGATACTTATGTTTTACCTAAATAAAAAATACAGATTATAAAAGCAAAATATCTTATGTAGGTATATCTATCTTAAGTATATCCAGACCAAATACTTTTTACTCAAACGGAATAAACAGTTTGAAAAAAAAGCTAACGGGTAAAATAATTATCTAGCTACTTAGGATTTTTTTTAATTATTAACGGATTAAAATGGACAACCCCGGATTATGTAATGGCAATCTTTTAAAACTGTTTTTCTATTGTTTATTCAAACCTTTGTAAGTATACATACCTACTTATGTGAAAGATGGGACAGTTTTACTTTTGTAGGATTCCGTACCTACTTTATTTTTTATTTTTTTATTTATTCAGATACAAGTTAGCCCTTGACTGCAATCTCACCTGGTGGTAAGTGATGATGCAGTCTAAGATGATAGCGGGCTAACCTGGAAGGGGTATGGCAGTTTTTATTAAACCCATACCCCTTTGGTTTCTACACGGCATCGTACCGGAACGCTAAATCGCTTGGCGGCACGGCTTTGCCGGTAGGGTGGTAACTAGCCACGGCCGAAGCCTCCCACCAGACCAGACCAGAAATTTAGAATTTATATAATTCCAAACCCCTGCCAGGAATCGAACCCGGGACCTCCAGTATTAAGACCACAGCGCTCACCACTGCGCTACCAGACTTCAAAAGAAACCCTTATACTTAGGAGCACTTAAGTAGTTGTCCGTTCATCTGTCTGACTCACTGTCAAGACCCCTTTCCCCAGGATAATTAGGTACATCACATCTATCTTTCCAATGTACGGACCCCTCGGTGCGCAAGTCCGATTCGCACTTGGACGGTTTTATTTATTTTTAACAGATTATTTTTAACGGATTACAAATGGTAATCTTTTAAAACTGTTTTTCTATTGTTTATTCAAACCTTTTTAAGTTTGTATGTGAGAGACGACAGAGATTTTTAGGGTTTCGTACCTCAAAAGGAAAAAAGAACCCTATTATAGGATCACTTCGTTGTCTGTCTGTCTGTCGTGTCTGCTAAGAAACCTACAGGGTAGGTACCTACTTCCCGTTGACCTAGAATCATGAAATTTGGCAGTTAGTTATACTTACTTAGGTCTTATAGCAGGCGTAAGGGGAAAAATCCGAATACCTTGAATTTGTGATCACAAAACAAAACAAAAAAAAATGTATTCTTGAACAAAATTCTAGTATTTTCAACCCTTAAATTAAGATTCTTACTACCTAAATCAAGCAGGGTTACCTATCATATGAGAGGGCTTTACCTACCTGTAACTTGTAAGTAGGTAGGTACATTCTAAAACAGATTTTTATTTATTTTTATGTAAGGGGTAGGTAGGAATACCTACTTAGTGAGTAGGTACTTAAGTAGTTTTTGATTTATCATGCAAAATGTCGAAAAAAATACGACTGTAGTTGGTAAGTATCTACAGAACCACCTGGCCGGTTTTTTTAAAATTGAAATCTTTTTTTTTTTTTTTAAAGAATATTAGCCATATTAAATGACTAATATTCCCCTTTCCTCTCCAATTAAGTGTCAGGCTTGTGCTAGGAGTAGGTACGACAATAGTGCAACGGGCGGGGTTTGAACCGTCGACCTTTCGGTTTTCAGTCCACTCCTTTACCGGTTGAGCTATTGAGGCTCTAAATTCTTATTGAACTCTTTTAAGAAGATTTTTAATCATTAGTCTAGATTAAGTTCTTAGATCTTTTTAATGTATATTTCTCTATTTTGCGTCAGAAGGTTTAAAACACTGGTTGAAAGAACTAGGTAGGTACCTACGTAGGTACAGGTAAGTAGATATAAGTACTAAACTGTAACGTGATTAGCTAAATGGAGGAATTATACACGGGCACTAACATTTAGCTCATTGGTATGCATACCCCTAGCTCTAGATTAATGGTCTAGGCTTTATTATTTACCTAGGCACATTGATAATTTATAGCGACAAGGTAAAGACTAAACTACTATGATTGAAATTAATTAGGTTGGTAGGTACCTATACAGTAAAATAATATTCTGATATTATACGTACCTAATACCCAGTGGCGTGCAGGTCATAGAGTCATAAATGCACTGCTTACCCCAGTTGTAATAGCTCATTGCAAATTTTACATTGTGACCTGCCAGTAAACAGGTTCCTACCTAACTAATGCCTACCCTGGCTTCAAACCCTGTACACGCCACTGAATACCTAGGCACTACAGGATATATAGGTACCTAAGTACTTACCCCTACCTACCTACAGTACCTACTTACCTACCTACTTTTTTTTTTTAATTCAGATACAAGTTAGCCCTTGACTGCAATCTCACCTGGTGGTAAGTGATGATGCAGTCTAAGATGATAGCGGGCTAACCTGGAAGGGGTATGGCAGTTTTTATTAAACCCATACCTTTTTGGTTTCTACACGGCATCGTACCGGAACGCTAAATCGCTTGGCGGCACGGCTTTGCCGGTAGGGTGGTAACTAGCCACGGGCGAAGCCTCCCACCAGACCAGACCAGAAATTTAGAAATGATAAAATTCCAAACCCCTGCCAGGAATCGAACCCGGGACCTCCCACTATTAAGACCACAGCGCTCACCATTGCGCCAGGGAGGTCGTCACTTAGGTAGGTATACGCGGCAGAAAGTAATGTTCATCGGCCTTATTAGAATGACATTTCGGCTTTGTAGAATGTAGAGCGTTGTCTCTGTCACTTCTACCTACTTAGGTACTTATACCACTTACGTACGTCATACTTACCTACCTACCTATGGGTAGATAGGTAAGTATGACGTTTTGTCGGTCTCATCAATGACAGCTAGGGACAACGCTCTATAAATCTGCTATCTCCTTCTAAATGTCGATGTAGGTAGGTACCTACATTAGGTAGGTAGGTACTTTCGGCCGTGTAGGTTACCTAGGTACTGTACCTACCTACCTACTTAGGTAGTATGACATGACAGTTGACACACAAAGTTTAAATGGCGCGTGAGAACTCATTTTGTACGCGTTATTTCAATTACTTATTCCGCGACTTAATCGAACAATCTTACAAAGCAACAATCAAAATTGTATAATTTTACGCCACTTTTGTTTAATTTTACAATCAATAACATAATTGTAAAACAAAAATCAATCACCAACTTGATTGCAACTTGATTGCAACTTATAGTGGCCATAACATAAAATTTAATTAAAAATACAATCTAAATAGTTTACCTTTTTAAAACTAGGTATACTTACCTACTTACCTATAAAAGCATACCTATTAAACATGATCGCACATCTTTCCTTAGGTAGGTACCGCACGTGCTGAACGCAGTCCAACTATTTTTGCGTTTCAATTTTTATTTCTCACTAAAGTAGGTAAGCTGAGGTATAAAAATTCGTCCGTGTGGATTTAGGTTTTTAAATTCCATGGAAACTTTTTGATTTGACATTGATTTTCCGAGAAAAAAATCCTATCCTATAGGTACGTCACTCTTCAGATCTTTCTATAGTATGATCCATGAAAAATGTGCGGTGTGCATGTGGCGCGATTGAAAAACAAATCAAGAAATAAAATACACTTTCGTAGGTATAGGTATTTATCCTATCTACCTACCTACCTAGTGACCTAATAAGTATCTATTTATGATTTTCGAGTCCATTGCGGGGAACATTTTGATTTTTTCTTTCCTACTTTGTATTTGTAAGTATTAGGTAGGTACTAGGCTAGGTAGGTAGGACCTAGTAGGACATAACTTAATGTACCTACCTAATGTGCAATTAAATAAAAACTTATTATTTTCATAGCTGATCTGTACCTAATGGGTGAAAATTAGCATGAAGTTCGAAGTTTATCGATTTTTAATTAAAACTTAATTCAACAATCGAACGGTAGGCATTTTATTATTTAGGTAAGATTCGATAAACATAATTGCACAAACATACCTAAAAGAACCTTGAATTGGTACCTAGATACGCTCGGAATCGATAATAATAATCGATTTACACATCACTCGGAACCGCTGAAAAACTTTATCGAGACATTAAGCTAATAAAGCATCGGAGTTAATTAAGGATCTTCGACGATGCGACCGGCGCGAACGGGCCAAAAAAGAGCAAAGACGAGCTTGCTAACCTACCCAATCGGCGGCTTAATTGATTCACAACCTACCGAATTCAAAAGCCTCTGAAAAGTACTCGTTTCCAGCGAGCTTTACGTGTGTTTTATTTGGCCGTTTGAAATTATTGAGGCTGAAGTGGAATCCGCCCATGCAGGAAGGTTCCAAATTCAAATTCCGCCTTCGGAAACCCTCCCACCAATAGTAACAAACTGAATTGTGTAACGAAAGCGCTTAAGTAATCCGAAGCCACCCATTGGTGGTGAGCGACCAATCGGCGAATAGATTTCCGTTAATCGTTTTTTTTCCCGCGCAACGGGCGGCCGGTTTTAGCAGCGGGTTCATTCGGCCGCGCGCCGTCGAGGCGTACGTATCGCTCGCACGATGGATTGTGATTGTGACATGTGGTATTGATTTGGTGTGTTTTATTGTGACGTTGGAAGGAAGCATGATGCCTCTCGCACCGACTCCTGTCGTGGCGGTGCCGTCAAAGCCGAAGATCGGATTCAGTATAGACAGTATCGTGGGTGGCTCGGAGAGGCACAAGCACACGTCTCCTCCTTTGGCGAGTCCGGGATCGCCTTCTCCCGTCGCGTCGCCTCGAAGTCCTTCGCCTCGACCTTTGCTGCGTCCTAGCGCTTTACCGGCAGTGTTCCCAAGCCCTGAACTTAAGAGACTACCTTACTTGGACGCTCAGAGTCACCATCACCAGTTCTTAGCGCATTTCCAAGGGGCTGCATTGGCAGCAGCCCTAGCTCACCAACAGCAAGGCTTTGGGGCTCCGTTACCGCCCCATCCGCCGCCTCATCCTGCAGCTCCGGTGCCGAGGGAGTCATATCAGTTGTACCCGTGGCTGATAAACAGGCATGGAAGGATTTTCCCTCATAGGTTTCCTGGGGGTAAGTAGTTTTTTCTTAATATTTTTGTTGTAAGAATTGTTTTGGAATCATGAACATATTATGTCAGAAATAGGATAAGAAAATCTGTGCTATAATTGGAAGCTTTAATTAGGTAGGTATAGGCAGAGTTTAGGCAGGGTATACTATACCTAAGTTTCATAGAAATGAAATGAATTTATTTATTTCATATAGAACAACTTGTGCCACTTATGATATTATTCTAAGACTGTACAGAGAAACTATAGGTAGAGAAGGAAGGTAGGTAATTATTTTAAGACTGTGTCTATAGAGAAACTATAGAGAAGGAAGGTAATTATTTTAAAACTGTACAGCGAAACTATAGAGAAGGAAGGTAGAGGTTTATGGTTGGTTCAGAAAAAGGTGTAGGTAAAAGATGTGTCCATTATCATTGTCTTTGTCTACTCTACCATGGACGCCATAGCCTGTGCCATAGCAGATAGAGCGTGCTGGAGACAGTGAGCTAATATTAATCGATAACCAGCATAACCTTGAAATTTTCAAAAAATTGAGTTTTAAGTAGGTATAACCATAACCATTAACTACCCATTATTAAAACCTGAAACTTCGCATACTTAATACCTACTTAATCATCGTCAATACCTATAATTTTAATTCATACTAATATTATAAATGCGAAAGTATGTCTGTCTGTCTGTCTGTCTGCTAGCTGTGTAAATATTTTTCTGAAATAAATAAGTAGGTAGGTAATTATTCTATTTAAAAAAAAACACATTGTGTTAAAATTGAATGTTTGGAAAAGAGACATAGAATATCCTAAATAGCTTGTCAAGTAGAGATGATTTTCATAAAAAACATGCATCAGTAAATTTTGGTAGAGGTGTGAATAGGTATACTTAATAGAGTTAAACGCGTTAGATGATTTAGGTATATTTGAGTGGAAAAATATGTAAATGCTTAGCAATAACATAATTAGCAATAGAATATAGCCGCAGTGGCGTGCAGATCATAGAGGCATAAAAGCACTGCTTACCCTAGTTGAAATGGCTTAGTGCTCATTTCTCATGATAACCTATCATTAAATAGGTAGTTAGCTACCTAACGCTTACCCTAGGTTCAAACCCTGTGCACGCCACGGAATATAGGTACCTGACAGATATCTAATGTAACTTAGATTGTGATGTAGGTACCTATTAGAGCCACAATTATCTACTTACTTACTGAATAGAAAAATGGTCTGTAACCCGCTTCAAAAAGGCTCAATTAAAAACTAAATTAAGTGAACGAAATAACTTTACGGATCGTTTTTAAAATATTAATTAATATCTCTGCCTAAACAGATAAAAAAAAAAGAATATTAGCCATGTTAAATGACTAATATTCCCCTTTCGTCTCCAACTAAGCGTCAGGCTTATGCTAGGAGTAGGTACGACAATAGTGCAACAGGCGGGGTTTGAACCGTCGACCTTTCGGTCTTCAGTCCACTCCTTTACCGGTTGAGCTATTGAGGCTCTAATTAGTAAATATTATATGAATATTGATTATTTGATTATACCGTAAGTAAGTACCTACCTATATTGTAAGAAGGTAGGAAAAATAGATCTTGTAAGAATCCAATTAGGTAAGAGCTTTTCTCAAAATCAAAATTAATTTATTTCTTGTAGCACTATGGGTTTTTTGAAATACTTTAATAGAAAATTCAAAATCAAAATCAGGCAAATTTAAAAATTCTAAAGCATCTATTTGAATGGTGGAGAGAGGTAGGGTTAACTTGCCGTCGCGTCGTCTAAGCTTAATGAATTTTACTAGAGCTTTAGGCCTTATTAAAACAAAGTAAGCACAAAGTGTGCCTTGTTTTGAAACGTAACGCTATATCTACTATTAAGAAATTATTTATTTACTAAATGCCTAATAGCCTATGTCCTTCCCTGGGATGTAAGCTAACTATGTACCAAATTTCATCGAAATCGGTTAAACTGTTCGGCCATGAAAAGCTAGCAGATAGACAGACAGACACACTTTCGCATTTATATTATTAATAGTACGGATAATATTAGTATGGATTGTAATAATCGAGAAATCAGCAAGAAACGCGTCTACTTATAGCTAATTTCATGCATGGCGAATTTGAATTTCGAATTAAATCCGTGCTTTTTGCGTCTCTTTGAGTCTGTTGTATGATGTGCGTACAGCATTAAGTTTCATTCATACTATCGATTCTAATATCGCTGGTATGCTATTGAGCACGGGTCTCCTTTCAGAATGACAAGGGCCAAGGGTCAAGGCCATAGTCCACAGCTGGCCAAACATGGATTAGCAGACTTCTTGAGTACTGTTAGGTCTATTTGGTGATAGTGTGTTAGATGTATTGTGGAAAGTCTGGACACGGCCTAACACGCTCTGACATTTCTCCGAGAGTCTATGGTTTGGCATAGACTCTAGACTCGCTGGTGACGCGCAGAACGGCGGCAGTGCATTGTACTTACTTGTAAAACAATTTTAATAAGCAAACCGTGATTAAAAGTATGTTAACAGTATATCAAAGTGGTTTTTAGGGTCTGTCTATCTGTCTGTCTGTCTGTCTATCTGTCAAGAAACCTACAGGGTACTTCCCGTTGACCTAGAATCATGAAGGCAGGTAGGTAGATCTTATAGCTGACATTTGGGGAAAAATCAGAAAACCGTGAATTTAGGGTTAGATCACACAAAAAAATTAAATTGTGGTCATGAACTAATAATTAGTATTTTCAACTTTCGAAGTGAGTGACTATATCAAGTGGGGTATCATATGAAAGGTCTTCACCTGTACATTCTAAAACAGATTTTTATTTATTTTTATGCATCATAGTTTTTGAATTATCGTGCAAATTGTCGAAAAAATACGACTGTAGTACGGAACCCTCATTGCGCGAGCCTGACTCGCACTTGGCCGGTTTTTTTCATCTTAACAGTACCTACCTACCTATGTAGAATTCTCAGGCATGTAGGTTTCCTAGCGAAGTTTTTCTTCACCGTTAAAGCAGGGGATAGGTAGGTAGGTATTACCTACTTATACCTACTTAACCACATAACACTGAAAAGTTAGAGGTGCGTGCCCGGGTATTGAACCCTGGACCTCCTGAATAGGAGGCCGTAATATAGGTACCTAAACTTAGCACCAGTCTACCTTTTTAGGGTTCCGTACCCGAAGGCTGTCAACAAACAGGACCCTATTATTAAGACTCCGCTGTCCGTCCGTCTGTCTGTCAGCGGGCTGTATCTCGTCAACCGTATAGAGGAGTTGAAATTTTCACAGAATAAAATTTCAAAATTGCCGCTTTGAGAACATATCAAGAACTCTCAGACGTGCAGGTTTCCTCACGATGTTTTCCTTTACCGATAAAGCAAGTGATACCTATTTACCTACCTACCTAATTATTACTTAAAACGCACACAACTCCGAAAAGTTAGAGGTACGTGCCCGGGATCGAACCCCCGACCTCCGATTAGAAGGCGGACGTCCTAACCACTAGGCTATCACAGCTTACTATATTAGCTATAGGTATGAAGTATGATAGAGTATGGTAGCTTATCTGGTAACAGACGCCTATTAAGATAAGAGTTATCAACGAACATGGTTTGGGAACTTTATTATGGGACGGACATGGGATAAAGTATAAATAAACAAGATTTTTTAGATACTTAGGTACCTATTAACAATGATTGATTTATTTATAAAAGCTTGAGAATTTGAATTTCTTGGGACGCATAGGACTTTAGCCGTGATAGCGTAGTGGTTAAGTTCACCTCCTATTCGGGGGTCAGGGGTTCGATCCCGGGCACGCACCCGTAACTATTCGGAGTTATTAATAATTGTAAACTGCTATGTGCGTATATTCTCTTTAATAATGAATTCTAGCCCCATATAAACTACCGCTATATAAAAATCAGGTCATTTTATTAGTACTGTCCAAGACCCTATTAAATATCACTTGTTCTAACAAATTTCGTCAAAATCGGTTGAACGGTTGAGCCGTGAAAAGCTAGCAGACAGACAGACACACTTTCGCATTTATAATATTACTAGCTGCTGCCCACGGCTTCGCCCGCGTGGCCTACAGGAAACAAATGGCATTTTTTTTTCAGAAACAAACATTATAACATCAGGACACGCACTCTGAACAGCACCGAATAACACATATAACCTTCCAACCCCCATTTCACTCCTTGGGGGGGGGGGGGGGGGGGGGATTTTCTCATAGTCGTTTCTTAGCTGACACAATTATAATATCAATAATTAAAACTTTCCCATAAAAACTTACATCCCCTATTATACCACCCTTATGGGCGAATTTTCGAAAAGTCCTGAAACTCGTATTTCTTCATTTGTAATCGAAACCCCAAATACCAATTTTCATGCAAATAACTTGAAAAATGACCGACTTTCATACAAACTTCCATCCCCCATTTAACCCACTTAGGGGTGGAATTTCGAAAAATCCTTTCTTAGTGGATACCTACTCTTCACAAAGAATAGACCCTCCAAATTTCATGTCTTTAGGACCAGCAGTTTAGGCTGTGCGTTGATATCTATGTCAGTCAGTCAGTCCAGGACTTTGAATTTTATATATTTAGATAGTATGGAAGTATGGATAGGCTCTACTTGTTTGTAGGTCGGTATAATATCATATATTTCAATGCAATTTTTTTTAGCTTAAACGCAGTTTTAATTGGCCATAGTAAAATGTATACAGGCGACATTTTTGCGACAACTTTGCTGTTGCATTGATGTTTTATTAATGTTTTATCAATAAGTACCTCAATAATACCTACCTTCCTAACTATAGGTATCTGATCTAGGTATCAGTGGCACTAACTCTAAACTAATCCATATACCCAGTGGCGTGCACAGGGTTTGAAGCCAGGGTAGGCATTAGTTAGGGGAACCTGTTTACTGGCAGGTCATAATGAAAAATATGCATTGAGCTAAACAACTGGGGTAAGCACGACCTCCCTGGCGCAGTGGTGAGCGCTGTGGTCTTAAGAGTGGGAGGTCCCGGGTTCGATTCCTGGCAGGGGTTTGGAATTTTATAATTTCTAAATTTCTGGTCTGGTCTGGTGGGAGGCTTCGCCTGTGGCTAGTTACCACCCTACCGGCAAAGCCGTGCCGCCATGCGATTTAGCGTTCCGGTACGATGCCGTGTAGAAACCAAAGGGGTATGGGTTTAATAAAAACTGCCATACCCCTTCCAGGTTAGCCCGCTATCATCTTAGACTGCATCATCACTTACCACCAGGTGAGATTGCAGTCAAGGGCTAACTTGTATCTGTAAAAAAAAAAAAAAAAGCAGTGCATTTATGCCTCTATGACCTGCACGCATACCTACCTATATCTACCTACCTAGACCTACTATAAATTATAATCCATACTTCCATACTAATATCATAAATGCGAAAGTGTGTTTCTCTGTAGGGCACCGTTCGGGTACGGAACCCTAGAAACTACAAAATAAAACATAATAGACTCCCAGAACACTCATTGTAGTGGGTAGGTAAGTATACCTACCTATTAGATTGAGTTTCAGCAGATTTTTTCTCCGTAGATATCTAATTATAGGAGGTAGATATATACGTTACCGTTAGATATATACCTACAATATAGACGTTTGTCAGTGCGCATTATAAAATTATAATTAGACGACTAATTATTCAAATTACTATCAAAATATCAACAGAATATTATTACCTCTATACTAAGTAGGTATATAGAAGTATATTCGATACTAATATAAAGAGACAATAAGTTTGTTTGTAAGAAGTAGTAGTACTTAGTGTGAACTGATTTTGAAAATTCTTTCACCAGTAGAAAGCTACATTATTCCTGAGTGACATAAGCTATATTTTATTTTCAAAAATGTTAGAGATCCCTACGAAAATTGTACTTAATAAGCTACCCGTGCAAAGCCGGTGTGGATCTCTATAGTTGATACAATATTAAAAGGCTGCCTGTCCACTGCTGGTGCGAAGCTAGGTAGCGGAGTGGAGTGTAATATCTGTCCATTAGACGTGAGAAAATAAGACTGCCTGTCCACTGGTGCGGAGTGGAGCGGAGATGTGTAGAGCAAACCAATCAGGTTGTCGGTAAACAACGTGATAATTTTATTCCGTCATCTGACAAAACTGTGATTGGTCAACAATACACATCTCCGCTCCGCTCCGCACCAGTGGACAGGTAGCCTAATGCGGAGTGGAGCTGCGGACTGTAATTTCCCATACGCGGAGCTAGGTTGCGAGCACGCGACGAGTTGAACTACTATAGCGGCAGGCAATTGGTTTAACACAACGCAACCCTCACGCGCGTCGATTCTTCCCTACGCTTCGCGGGGAACCGGAGCGTCGCTTCCCCGCTCCGCATCACTGATAATATGTTTTTCATCTCCGCGGCCCGCTCCGCGTTAAAATGTATGACTTTTTTAAACTAATCCGCAAATCCTTGTCCCCTGAAGCGGAGCGAAAGTTTTATGCATGCATGCATATAAAAGGAAAAGCTGATTGACTGACTGATCTATCAACGCACAGCTCAAACTACTGGACGGATTGGGCTGAAACTTGGCATGCAGATAGCTATTATGACGTAGTAGGTAATCAGCTAAGAAAAGATTTTTGAAAATTCAACCCCTTAAGGTAAAATTTATAGGGGTTTGAAATTTGTGTAGTTGCGGGAATAATCTAATCTAAATCAGTATGTGCTGTCCCACGGCTGAGCAAAGGCCTCTCTCCGATCCTTCCACCATTTCCTATTTCGTGCCTCTTCAGTCGACGTAACTGTAAAGTTATCTAATTCATCACGCCAACGTCGCCTCAGCCGACCACGCTGGCGTTGATGATTCTGGGGCGTCCAAAAAGAAGCAGATTTTGCCCATAACTCATCTGGCATACGGCTCACATGACTGTCCAGTCCCATTTGAGTAAAGAGCTGCAAGGCCAATAAGCTAGTTGGTTAATATTTGCACAGCTTCACTCCGCTCTTCTCTTCTCCGCACCAGTGGACAGGCAGCCTAAACGAGAGGCCATACTTTTTGCTGTCGCCCGCGCGTCGGGCGGCGGAACTAGAAATAAAAACAATGATTAATTATTGTGTTCTAGTAGATATTACAGCTACAGCGAGCGGTGCCAACAAAAACTGGTTTAAGATCTGAATCTATGAATATCTATATCTATGATTATATTGTTTGGGGCAGTGTTTATTTTGTTTCTTGAAATGTTAATGCTACCTATAAGTCCCGCAAATTGCTATTGCGCTGGAACCATGTCTCATTAACAATGAAATGACTTCATTTTGACGTCAAAATTACGCCATTTCGATGTTAATAAGACGGTTCATTAAGATGGTTCAAGCGCAATAGCAATTTGCGGGACTTACCTATTGTTTTGACATTTTCATACGAAACTTGTATGAAAATGTTAAAACATTATTGAAACATAGTGGGCCCCAGTAGTAGAAAGAGATACGGCTTTGTAGAGCGTTGTCTCTGTCGTTTGAGACCGACAAAACGTCACATAGGTGACAGAGACAACGCTCTACAAAGCCGAAATCTCGTTCTAAAGGTCGATGTTCAATAAACATCTGAAAACTAATTAAATAAGTATAAATGTATGTACTTAGTACTCGACAGGTCGAGATGGCAATCGGGGTGGGGACGCCCCGCACACCCGTACAGCCCCCGCGCTAATCCATTGCGGGATAGCGCTGGTTATGTGCGGGTGTGCGGGGCTTCCCCTCCACCTCATACCCCGATTGTCATCTCGACTTGTCGCGTACCTACTATATAGGTACATAGAGAGGTCGATGGTAAAATGCGACGAAGTGGGACAATAATAATATTATGACTGACTGACTCATGTAGTTCTAACAGACTAGCTGATGCCCGCGACTTCCATCGCGTAGATTTGGTTTACCACAAATCCCAGGGAACTCTTTGATTTTCCCGTATAAAAATTATAGCCTAAGTATTCTCCAGACCTTTAATTAGGTACCTATAAACATGCAAAAATCGTGTCGATCCGTTGCTTCGTTGCGACGTGATTGAAGGACAAACCAATAAACACACTTTCGCAATTGTAATATGTAGTAAGTAGGTATACCTAGTGATTAAACAAGTGCAGTTGTACTAATTTAAGTGCATTAAATACACTTACTTCATGAATGTACATTGTACCTACAATAAGTTAATATCAACACGTATTTTATATACAATGTTGCCTAATTAAAAAGTTGATTTGATACACTATCGGTAGCATCGTGACCCTAGAGACCCATTTCGTAATAACTCTGGGTTGTCTATGATATGAATATTACAGGATGTAACCAGAACAGTAGCAAAAACTTAGCGTTATTGTTATATCTACCTACTACCTAAACACAATCCAATACCAATAACCATTTGCCTCGTTTTGTAGTTTTAGTGATTCAGTATCTTTCAAACCCGCAATGTATAGCGTGCAAAACTCGGGTTAATGGCCCGCCTACGATGTAGCATTGACTCCGAGTGGCCTACTTACGCAACGTTCGTTGATCTCTAG
Organism: Maniola hyperantus; assembly: GCF_902806685.2. Taxonomy (NCBI): domain Eukaryota; kingdom Metazoa; phylum Arthropoda; class Insecta; order Lepidoptera; family Nymphalidae; genus Maniola; species Maniola hyperantus. The sequence goes on along the minus strand of NC_048559.1, from coordinate 1,648,593 downwards.
CATCAGTCAGATGTTTTATTTAGAATATAATATCGTGAACTTTTACAAAATATTTTTTTTATATTTCTTTCGCATTTTTTTTGTGGTATCATACCAGTAATCATCAGTACATCTCCATCGCCCGCTGAGTGACTCTGAGCTTTCTTATGAGAACTCTGATGGTTCTCCTACGGATCTCCTCATTTCTGTTTTGATCTTGTAGAGAAACTCCAAGCATATAGCTCTCTCCAATGCATCGCCCGCTGAGTGACTCTGAACTTTCTTATGAGACCTCTGGTTGTTCTACGGATCTCCTCATTTCTGATATTTTGATCTTGTAGATAAATTACAAGCATAGCTCTCTCCATCGCGCTGAGTGACTCTGAGCTTTCTTAAATAAGGCCTGTGGTTCTCTTACGGATCTCCTCATTTCTGATTTGATCTCGTAGAAAAACTCCAAGCGTAGCTCCCTCCATCGCCCGCTGAGTGTCTCTTTTCTTATGAGGCCTAGTTAGCGAACATGTCTCGGATCCATATGTCATGATACGAGTATGTATTAAGTAGATAAATTACGCAAACCATTTCAATATCTATGGTAATTACTCCGTCGCAAAGATAACCTAACCTCTATACATTGTAGCAATCGCATCATTAGTCGTAATTATATATAGGAGATATCTTAATTATAAAGATAACGGACTATTCAATAAACTGTTTTATTGCCTTCAATCTGGGTAGGGACATTTAATTGGTAAACATATTTCTCAATTAAAATATAAGAATGGGACATTTTTGTTGCACCATCTTTGATTGTAGTTGTTCAATAATTCATCCTCGTGGATAAAAGAACCAAAAATAGATATAGATCTGACTGACTGACAGATCTATCAACGCATAGCTCAAACTTCAGGACGAATCGGGCTGAAATTTGGCATGCAGATGGCTATTATGACGTAGGCATCAACTAAAAAAGGATTTTTGAAAATTCAACCCCTAAAGGGGTGAAATAGGGGTTTGAAATTTGTGTAGTCCACGCGGACGAAGTCGCGAGCGTTGATAGATCAGTCAGTCTGTCACCTTTTTCTTTTTATATATATTTAGATTACTTAGATAATAATACTAACCCTACAATCGGTTCTTACTTTTTTAACTATAGCATGCTCTTGCGATTGCAATGACTTACTACGCGGCCAAAAGTGATGAACATCGATCTTTAGAAGGAAACAGCAGATCTGTAAAGCACTGTCTCAGTCACTGAGCCCGACAAAGCGTCATATGGGTATGAGTGACAGAGACAACGCTCTACAAAGATACAATGGTACTGATTCTGAGCACAACCTAATTTTAGAGTATTGGCATACTTTTCTTACTAATGTTTGACGACGAGACGCAGTTTGATAAAAGTAAAACCCGTGATTTTAGCGCACAGTCGCGAGCCTACTGTTTTTTGTAGCGTGCACTAAAATTTAGAGTCTTTAAATTAAGTAAAGTTCATGTTCTGTCCCTTTTTAGCATTGCTAAAAAGAAAAGGATGCTGATACTCTAAATTCAGTTTAGAGAAAGACAACGGAATCGGTGCCAATGTCACTCTAAAGGCCGATGTTCATCACTTTCGGCCGCCGAAGGTACCTACTTTAGGTAAGTATTGTGAATTATTTTTTATTGATGTAACAAAGGCAACTATTGTAAAAATTACAGAACACTATCATCACGCCCCTATATAATTATTTGCTACAGTTCATTTCATAATCCCCTCGCAATGCAATATGCCATTATCTGTGCCAACAAAAAATACCTACCTATAGCTAATAAATAAAAACGGCTAAAGAAAAATATATAATATCGCTCGACAAATAACCGAACCGAATAACCCTGAGCGTGAGACTCTTTACGCACTGCATCCGATCCGAATCCACAATCATAAAATGTATCTAATAGTTATGAGGTCACAGGGCGCTCGAACGCATACTTAGTGTGGACTCCACCAATCAGATTATCGAAAATTGACTTGTCAAAGCTGCTGAAAACAAAATTCAGGTCCAGTGCGCAACAAATAATTAACAGCGTATAAAATAATATTTCGGCTTTACTACGGATCGAGAGTTCTCGGATTCAGATCGGATGCAGTGCGTAAAGACCCTAACTCAGTGTTACAATAACAATATTATTTTTATGAAGCCTGAACCCTGCTTAAATGAAATCAATTTAATCGAGACCGGCTGAACGCGTTAGTCGTTGCTTTAAAAAGATTTAAAAAAAAATTACAGAAGTAATATGGAAGCGGTTGAGGGTTTGACAAAGGACTTTTGTGACGAGGCGGGAATGAACGCCCGCGATTATCAACCAACCATTGTTGTTCCAAATTTGATTATTTCATAGTGTTGTAACGAAGGCGTTATATCTATCGATAGTTATGGTTTTTTTATCAGACTGGGGCACGTATTGAACCTTTTGTAGGTTCTGTTTTTGAGTTGACGTTGAAAAAATCTTATCATATATAAGATATTTATCCTAACAACTAATCTATACTTACTTACGCATTTGTTCTGACTGACTGATCTATCAACGCACAGCTTAAATCACTGAATTTAGAAATTTGAAATTTTAGACAATAGGTTCCTTTTATAACGAAGGTAGGTACTCATTCAGAATTTGGAAATTCTACCCATAAAGGGTAAAGAAGAGATAACAGTTTGTATGAAAGTCCGTCATTATTCAAGTTATATTTATGAAAATTGGTATTTACGTATTAGTTCCTTTTAGGAAATAATAAAGAAGTACTTGCTTCAGGATTTTTCGACAATCCACGCCCTCACATTTTTAAAAAATCCACTTGAATGAAGTCGCGGTGGTTCAGCTAAAATAATATCGACTGTATCAATGTTTAATTTTCTGACGTCTATTGATATGATTAACTATTATATTTTTCAAGAGTTATATTTTATTGCATCTGTTACAGTTAATGAGAAGTGTAGATTGTAGTTGACATTCAAACTTAATAAATAATCTTAACACTTTACTTATTAATTTTAATTAATGGCTATAAATAACTCTGACAGGCTGAGATATTTTATTATAACTAAATAGTATGCTTAGACAATCATAATAAAAATTATAAAGAGTATTATTATTATTTTTAAATACATGTCTGGCAGGAATTTAGTGATTCGCTTTCTGTTAATAACTATCACTTAAAACTTTAAGGCTAACTGAGTTATATTTAATTAGAGACCTAATGGTGTGACGGTAAGTTCGCATGTAGATTTTCTTTATTACTAACGAAGAAATGATTTTCAAATTCCGGAGCTACGCAGGTACGCTAGTAGATATTTAACCATATAAAAAGAGATAGGTACTCACCAAATGTCATAATAATAATATACCTACTCCTAAAATCGCTGAGTCTATAAAATTGAGAATTGGCTTTCATGCAGAGTCCTAAAGACTCCCACTAAAAATTGACTTTTCTCAGTGAAGGCAATGTGGGTCCGCTATTTGTAAATACAAAATTTATTGTATTGCCTATGTAGGTACTTCTTTGGGTTGCAAGCTATCTCTGTACAAAATTTTGTCAAAATAGGTTTGAAATTGGCTGTTAAAAGATAACAGACAGACAGACACACTTTAAATTTATAATATGAGTAGGTAAGATATAAATTACAATCACCACCAAGATTTAAATAACAAATATACCTCAACACCTAATTAATGTCAAGGTGTGCCATTTGGCATCCTTGAGATACAATATAAGACACAGAATTATCTACTGTTACTTAGCTTTTTGTATTTATAGCATAATTATTATGCACATTAGGCGTATAAATGGTAGTAATCATCAACATTTACGGTTTAAGCGACATAGTAATAGCGCACTTTGAATGGCACAATGCGAAATTATCTCGTCTATCGACATACCATTTATCGATACGCACGAATCACTAATCGTTAAAGGAACATGTTGGTAGCTCCGAACGTCAAATCTTTTACGCGCTTTTTTTCTTAATGACCAGCGATTGTTACCGGATGTTTTTTTACAATATTTCAGTTAAAAGGCTTGAATGGGATATAATTGGATGTAATTTGAGACATTGTTGTTGAGTGAACGAGATTAACAGGCGTCTTAAATTAAACTATTTATGTTCGTTATGTTGGCAGCGGGCGGCCATCTTGCAACGAGATCGGTAGTTAGATTTGATTTACGTTTAGGAGTCGGGAGGAAATTTATGATTAATTATCGGGCCCCGTATTTAAATATACGTTCGGAAATGTTATAGTAAGCTGGTTTGTTTGATAAATTGTGAAGTTATTTGTCCAAAGTAATTGGTTTACTTAGCGAAATGGTTCAGGTAGGCGTACCGGGCCATAGTTTAAAACGAAATCGTCTTGGCTATTATGTAGGTACTTTTTTGAATAGCCTATAAAAAGATATAGCTTAAACGATAAGTATTATGATTTTTTACTGTTATATTATGTATATGGCACTAGATTTTTGCTTGCAAGTTATCACATCACTTTTAAATTCATACTCCTAAGTCATATTTACTATTTCTTTTATTTATTTATTTTATATCTTATTAGAACGGCAGTGCCACTTACACTAACTAGATGATTAATAATAAATTTAAATACAAATTAAGGTACAAGAAAAAAGACATAAAATACAAAACGATAAAAGATCAAAGGATTTTGAATATGTACGCTGAGAACATTGAATGACATATTCATGTAATGCTCTCAGCGTACTTCAGTACTTAACTCCCGAACCAGTATTATAGACCCATCATTAAATGGGTCCCATTGAGCATTATTGTCCAAAAGCGCGTTGAACGATGCTAATGAACGGGGTATAGGTGACATAGATCTAGCAACAGTGCGATGATGTGGGACCACGAAAAGTTTTTTTTTTTTACTATATTTACTAGATTACAACATGGGGTTATTCAAGACGGGGACCAACAAATTTCTAAAAGGCCGGCAACGCATCGGTGGTTCCTCTGGTGCTGCAAATGTTCATGGGCGGCGGTAATCACTTAACATCAGGTGACCCGCCTGCTCGTTTGCTCGCTATCTATATTAAAAAAAAATCTTTCATAATACTTAATACCTAATATCATTATGGTTGTTATGGTAAGTAGGTACCTACCCGTATACGTTATATACCATATTGTCGTGATATAATAAATAATAAATAAATAAATAATTTTTATTTCAGACAATGAAAATACAACCCATAACAATATACACAGTGTGAAGCGGATTAAATTAATATTAAAATTGAATAGAATAGAATATAAATGAAGATTTTTTTTTTAATTTTTTTTAATGTTAAATCAATTTCTAGTAACTACCAACAACTTTGCAACTATAGAGTGGTAGAATCATAAACAGATAGGTACAGTACCTACGCAGCAGAAAGTAATGTACATCGGCCATTAAAATTACATTTCGGCTTTGTAGAGCTTTGTCTCTGTCACTCATACCTATATGACGTTTTGTCAGTCTCAACGACAGAGACAATGCTCTACAAATCTGCTATCTTCTTTTAAATGTCGATGAACATTAAGTATAGACTTTCTGCGGTAGCCGGTAACCTATCCAGTAACTGAACTAAATCAAAGTTGCTTAACCTACACTGCGCAATCATGTTAAGATTGTAACTAAGTGAATGAACGTTTTATAAATGGCACAATGACTAAAATTTGCGGTCACCCATCCAGTTACCGACTTGAGTCAACGTTGCTTAACCTGTACAATCATAATGACTTAATTAATAGACAATGTAGACACATTACACAGATACAGATACTGTGCTACGAACGTTAGATAATTAATTCTATCGATAAGAAGAGCGTCACTGCGGCGGCTTATCTGCGTCGTAAAGCTACCAATTTATGTTTTTGACACTTCCCGGCGGGTTATCGATAAGTGTTGTAGTGTTGTACTTCATAAATCTTGGAACATTAGGCCTCGTACACACCTTGGTCCATAGAAATATGGGTAGTGATTGAAAAGTGGCCCACTTTGGATTACCTGGAGGGTTTATGGTATTTAAATGTAGGTAGGTATACTAATACTTAAGTGCCCTCAATCATGAAGAACAATTCCGTCAGCTAGTATAAAATAATCTAGGTACGACTGTAGGTTAGGTTAGGTTGGCGAGATGTGTTCTTGTCCAAGACGAAAGTATTCGAACAGTGCGTGTTGCCAGTGATGGCATATGGATCCGAGACATGGTCGCTAACTATGGGCCTCATAAGAAAGCTCAGAGTCACTCAGCGGGCGATGGAGAGAGCTATGTGCGGAGTTTCTCTACGTGATCAAATCAGACATGAGGAGATCCGTAGAAGAACTAGAGTAACCGACGTAGCTCAACGGGTTGCGAAGGGGCAGGGCACATAGTTTGGAAAACCGATAGACGTTGGGGTCCCAAGGTGCTGGAATGGCGACTTAGCACCGGAAGGCGCAGCGTTGGAAGACCCCCCACTAGGTGGCCGGACGACATCAGACAAGTCGCAGGGAGCCGCTGGATTTAGGTGGCGCAAGACCGTGGCGTGTGGAAGTCCCTACAAGGCTTCTATCGGTTGATGTTGATGATGATGATGATAATGATGTTCTAATACCTAGGATTATTTTACTGAGAAGGGATGACAAGAATGACTATAATTTCTAAAACTGACCTAACCGGGATAAGAACACGCGATCCTGTCGTTAAACCTGCCACAATTATACACAACCTGTATAGCTACGCACAATTACAATACTACAATGTTAGTTTTAAGAGAGAGAGAGCCAGCCAGGGCCAGGACTTCGTTATTTTATAAAAGCTGAAGTTTTCTCTGCGCATTGTCCCTAACACAGGGAAGAACAATCCGCTGATTGTTATACTGTTGTGTTGTGTGTTGTGTTGTTGTTGTCCGCTACAAACCAACACACAAACACACTTTCTATTTATAATATGGGTACTGACTAATACCTGTACTAATACTTATAAGAATCTGTATAAATATAAATAGTGTAAGTCATAAGTCTAACTTGCAATGCAAAGCGCATTGCAAGTTAGACTTAATGACATTATAAGCTGTAAGCATAGCACGGATCTGTAAAAAAATAAAATAAAAATAAAATATGTGCATGCAAAGCCGCAGGCAAAAGGCCTACAAGCCTTTATTATATGAAATTCCTATAGTATAGGTACATATAGCTATATAATTATGTGTGTAAATAAATAATGTATAATGTATATTATGGTACCTAATTGACATATTTCCTAGTAACATGTCAACATTACTATGCTAAAACAATATATTGATTACCGTATTTCTTTATTGTGAAAGGCAATTGCATCGAGCAACAACATATATTATGAAAACTATAATTAATATTAGCTACATACTTTAGGGTTGGCAACTTGGCAACAAAACCTGAATGGATAAATATTTAGTTCTGTTTTTTAAGGTTCCTTGGTTCCGTACCTCAAAATGAAAAAAATAATAGGTGTACAATGTAGGTACATACTTACCTAGGTACATTAAAAAAACCCGGCCGAATTGAGAATTACTTTCTTTTTGAAAGTCGGTTAAAAAGGAACCACCCTTATAGGATCAATTCGTTGTCTGTCCGTCTGTCAAGACAAGGGGAATCAACCTAATAGACTATCTAGAACAGTCTCCGACCGCAATGTCGGAGGAAAATAGGGAGGAACACGTATATACCTATATAAAAAAAACCTATAGGGTAGGTTCTTCCCATTGACCTAGAATAGTGAGTGTCTTATATAGCACAAGTAAATGAATACATCCGAAAACCGTGAATTTGGGCCTTGGAAAAAAATCGACCGACTGGGTCCCGGATCTGTCTTCACAAAACCGGATGGTTAAAGTTTTACAACCCTCTTATATGTATAAACCTAGTTCCAGTATATTTACCAGTACCCACAGTTAACCAGGTTACCAACTTAAGTAACAAGGTTAACCAGGTTACAACTAAAGTAAGGTAACTTTAAGTACTTAAATTGGTTGCAGGTAACTTTTCAATGGTATGTAGTCAACATTATCTACACCATACAAAGAAGGTTCGGCGTATGAGTAATTAGTTTTTTTAATTTGTAATTAGGGTTGTCACCTTCTTTGATAAATTGACTAAATACTTACGAATGGAAATATGATATTTTTTCTAGGAATATTGTTATAATTTTATATTTATAACTAGCTTATGCTCGCGACTTCGTCCGCGTGGACTACATAAATTTTAAACCTCTATTTCACCCCCTTAGGGGTTGAATTTTCAAAAATCCTTTCTTAGCGGATATCTACGTTATAGTAGCTATCTGCATTCCAAATTTCAGCCCGATCCGTCCAGTAGTTTGAGCTGTGCGTTGATAGATCAGTCAGTCAGTCAGTCAGTGAGTCAGTCACCTTTTCCTTTTATATATTTAGATATTTTGTTGCATACATAATATAAGTATTTCATAATTTTATTCTGTTGCAATTTGCACCGGCCTACTTCTAAATATGGGTCTCCACTCAGAATAAGAAGGGAGTAATCCTACTAATATTATAAATGTGAAAGTGTGGATGTTTGGATGTTTGTTACGCAATCACGCAAAAACTACTGGACGGATCTGGCTGAAATTTGGAATGGAGATAGATTATACCCCGAATTAAGACATAGGCTACTTTTTATCCCAGAAAATCAAACCGTTTCCGCGGGATTTTGAAAAACGTAAATCCACAGACAGCTGACAGGAGACAGCTGCAGATCGTCTCCCGACAGTTCTTGCTGATCTTCATCGTTGGAACTGTTACCGTAATCCAGGCAAGCGGAGCTAATAGTGTCCTGTCCCACGACTTATGCCCTTGTCTTAGCGGAAACACTAAATTCCTTGCTCAAAATGTATGCATATAGTGGCAGCCCTATCAGCAATACGAGCCGTGGGTGGCGAACGGGGTGGCCTTGTAACGACGTCTGACATTTGCTAATGTCGTTATAATTGCAGAGATCGCCCTAACTTATGGCTCGCACCGTAACTTCACGAGTTACGTAACGCCATTACTTAGGGTGAAATCTACCTGTAGAGCGCACTCTGAGTTTGCTCAGACTTAAGACAGCGTTAAAACGAGACAGAGCTATATTTATCACATAAATCTGTCTCGTTTTAACTCAATCTTGTCTGAGCAATGTCAAAGTGCGCTCTATAGATCTCAGCCTTAGACGCTTTCAAAAGGGCTCACTACTTTTTCAGTAGTAAATAAAGTTGATATCGTTAATCGATATAATTTAAAAAATATCAAAGCTATTAAATTTGAGAATGTGAAAATAGCTTGGGCCTGAATTAATAGGTTAAATGCTCGGTAAAGGAAAACGTCGCGAGGAAACCTGCATGCCTGAGAGTTTTCCATAATGTTCTCAAAGGTGTGTGAAGTCTACCAATCCGCACATGGCCAGCGTGGTAAACTATGGCCAAAACCCTTGTTAGTCTGGGAGGAGACCCTTGCTTTGTAGTGAGCCGGTGATGGGTTGATCATGATGATGATGATCGTAACCACTAGGCTATCCCAGCAACAATTTCCACCCACGTTTATTAAGTAACATTAAAATACGAGCATGCGTACACTCTCGACTCATCAGCGCTAACGTCGGAGCGTGCAATTTGTAAAATGCGTGTATTATTTCTTTCCTTACTTCATAATTCTTCGGGAGTAATATGTTTTAGTGCTAACAGACGATCCAACTTGATTGGGTTCATCCATCAATCATGCGGTCGTTTTGGTCACCCAACAATGTGTGGCCATAATAAATTATTGTGACGCGTCACCAAATAGGTACCTATGTATAGAAAATCTTTTGCTTTTAAAGCAAGCCGCTGTTTAACATAGCTAGCTAAAAAGTCTAGATATGCTACATCTGGTGGAACTAAATCTAAGCTTCTTAGTTACGAGAAAATTAGTGTTCTTACACAATAGGCTAACTAGAAACTGTAATAAGCTTGCGACTAATACCTTCCGCCTCAGGATAGTCCAATAGTCATTATTTTGTGGGCATGGGTATATAGATATAACCTTTTATTACAAAATTCCGCAATCTATTTTGGACTTGCCTTTACACAAGTTTTAAAAATATATTAAAAGTATGCTCCTGAAAACATAATACATACACAATTAAAGATTATCTAAATGATAAGAGAGCATGGATTTGACCTGCAGCTCGTTCCAGCAACGCGCGGGACTGCAAATACTTTTTATATAATCGATTAACGATTTATATACCTATGGCAGAATAATGTAAATCAAATCTTTGAAAAGAGCATCCGTCGAGTTTCTTGCTGTTTCTTCTCGGTAGGAATGGCATTCCGAACCAGTGGTAAATGTATTTGGCGATTCAAAAGTACTTGTAAAAGTTTGATTGAATAAAAAAATCTATTCTATTCATACATTGCATTATTTGTGATATGTTTGATATTACTAACTCTATTATGAGGGTGGAAAAAAGGTGGTTAGATGGTCGGACTCATAACTACCCAACAAAGTCCGATCGCTGGTCGGGACCAACCAAATCAGGTCGTCTGTTAACTCTATGTACCTAAATGGTTGATAGATTAACTGACTCGTGGTCGTTTAGCGGTAATCTTTGGTTAATTTAATTTTAATAGCCGCCCGCCATTACAAAGATACGCCGTACGACTGTAACCTGTTATTACTTATTTGCAAGCTTGATATTTGAAACATTTTGATGTTATGCGTAATGGACTAAGAGCCTGTGAGGGCCAGACCTTCATCTAAATATATAAAAGGTGTGACTGACTGATTGATCTATCAACGCACAGCTCAAACTAAGCTATTATGTCGTATGCATCCACTACGAAAAGATTTACAAAAATTCAACCCCTAAGGTAGTGAAATAGGGGTTTGAAATTTGTGAAGTCCACGCGGACGAAGTCGCGAGTATAAGCTAGTCTAAATATAAAAAAGGAAAAGGTGACTGACTGACTGATCTACCAACGCACAGCTCAAACTACTGGACGGATCGGGCTGGAATTTGGCATGCAGATAGTAATTATGACGTAGGCATACGCTAAGAAAAGATTTTTGAAAATTCAACCCCTAAGGGGGTGAAGTAAGTACCTAGGGGTTTGAAATTTGTGTAGTCCACGCGGACGAAGTCGCGATCATAAGCTAGTTATTTTATAAAAGCTGAAAGCCACCATGATCCAAACTTCATATGCTTCAACTTCAGTCGCTGATCGTTCTTCCCCGTGTTGGGGACAATGCGCGGATAAAGTTTTAGCTTTTATAAAATAGCGAAGGTCTGGCCTTCACAGGCTCTTAGTCTACAATATTATGGATATGGAGTATAATTAAGCTAATTTATTTATTCCATGGTATATAATATTTTGATTAGAATAAATTAATATTGGTAGTAATTACCTATTATACCTAATGTTTCAAGTGCTGTAATTACGAGTCTACTTAATAAAATACTAATTGACAACTCATAGCTTCAACCGTCGGTTTTAGAACTCTGAAATCCTGCACAGGAGATCCTTATACAGGGTGTAACCAGAACGCTAGCAAAAACTTAGCGATATTGTTATACTACCTAAATACAATCCAATACCAATACCCATTTGCCTCATTTTGTAGTTTTAGTGATTTAGTATTTTTCAAACCCGCAATGTATAGCGTGCAAAACTCGGGTCAATGCCTGCCTACGACGCGGCATTGACTCCGAGTGGCCTACTTATGCAACGTTCGTTGACCTTTACGAACAGTCGGATGATTTACAATATATCGTAAACTTTTACAAAATAATAGGATTTTTAAATTTTATTTACGTGTTTTTTGTGGTATCATAATATCTTTAATCACCGTAGGTAGATACTATCACGTGTCTTTGTTTTTGTCAGCGTTCTGGTTACACCCTGTATAGCTCGCGATAGGTCGACATGGCAAAACAAAACACAGTAACTGAAGTTACTGAGTTTTCGATTACGAGGGCAGTATAGTACGTGACAGGTCGAGATGACACCCGCACAGCCCCCCGCGCTAAACCCGATGCGGGTGACGTGCGGGGCGTCCCCGCGCCAGTGGCGTGCAGGTCATAGAGGCACACATGCACTGCTTACCCCAGTTGTAATAGCTCAATGCATATTTTTCAATATGACCTGCCAGTAAACAGGTTCCTACCTAACTAATGCACCCTGGCTTCAAACCCAATGCACGCCACTGCCCCCCGCCTCATACCCCGATTGCCATCTCGACCTGTCGCGTACTACAGTTTACCTAATTAACCTAGAAGTCGCCTATGAAATGAAATGAAATGAAAATGAAATGAAATGAAAATCTTTTTTATTCGTATAAACTTTTACAAGTGCTTACGAATAGTCGGATGCATCTACCACTGGTGATTCCCACTATAGTTTTTAGTGTAACTTTAATTTCTCCCCCAGGTCCCGACATCCCCGGCTTCCTCCTCCAACCCTTCAGGAAGCCGAAGCGGATCCGAACCGCCTTCTCCCCATCACAGCTCCTCAAGCTGGAGCACGCCTTCGAGAAGAACCACTATGTGGTAGGCGCTGAGAGGAAGCAACTAGCGCAGGCGTTGAGCTTGACTGAAACACAGGTGAGATTGTGTACCTACTGTTTTGTATTTATTCTTTGAAATAAAATTGATGTAAATGAAAATATTATCCTAATCCTAATCAGTACCCTAACCTTATTATAAACGCGAAAGTGTGTTTGTCTGTTGGGTTGTTGGTTTGTCCTTCAATCACGTCGCAACGGTGCAATGGATTGACGTCATTTTTTGCATGGGTAGGTATAGATATACCTGGAGAGTATATATAGTAGTAGTAGTAGTAGTTATAGGCTACTTTTTATCCCGGAAAATCAAAGAGTTCCCACGAGATTTTTAAAAACCTAATTCCAGGCGGACGAAGTCGCGGGCATCAGCTTGTAATATTATAAATGTGAAAGTGTGGATGTTTGGATGTTTGTTACTCAATCACGCAAAAACGGCTGAACAGATTTGGATGAAATTTGGAATGGAGATAGATTATACCTTGGATTAACACATAGGCTACTTTTATCCCGGAAAAATCAAAAAGTTCCCGCGGGATTTTGAAAAATGTAAATCCACGCGGACGAAGTCGCGGGCATCAGCTAGTTATATATAAACTAGCTGATGCCCGCGGCTGCGTTCGCGCGAATTTAGGTTTCTAAAATCCCGTGGGAATTGTTTGATTTTCCGGGATAAAAAGTAGCCTATGTCACTCTCTAGGTTGACTATACTTACCCATGGAAGAAAATCACGTCAACCCGTTGCTCTGTTGCGACGTGATTGAAGGACAAACCAACAAACAAACACACTTTCGCATTTATAATGGGGTAACTACTATCTGTCCCGGCTTTACTCACGTGTGTAGTCGACGTTAGCCCGACTAGTTTCGAACCCATACGGGGTCCTTTTTCAAGGGAGTCCCACGTGAGGGAGGGAGTCACACCGGGTAAAGCCGGGACAGATAGTAGTTATAATGGAAATCACTCACGGTAGTTTAAACGCTAAAATATAATGGGGTACTTAGTGGTTTTTGATTCAAAGATCTATGTGACTCTGAAAGAAGCTGAATCCAATTTGCCTATTCAGCCAAAAATACTTAGCTATTTAGCAAAGATTCTTCAAATAAAATTGGCCTCTATTTCAGTAATTAGGTAATTAGTGTTATCTGAACGCGCTCGGTGCATTAAATATGCATTAAATAGGCCTATAATGTGAAACGCGTGCAATTATCGCCCGCAGTGAGGTGTATAAAAACTATCAATGCTGTAGAAACTGGGCTAATCGGCGCCCGCCGCGCCCGCCCGGCGCTGCACTGCCAGCACAAAACTGACTAGAATTATCTTTTTTTTAGGGTTCCGTAGGTACCCAAAGGGTAAAACGGGACCCTATTACTAAAACTCCGCTGTCCGTCCGTCTGTATGTACGTCTGTCACCAGGCTGTATCTCACGAACCGTGATAGTTAGACAGTTGAAATTTTCACAGATGATGTATTTCTGTTGCCGCTATAACAACTAAATATTTAAGGGGGCTCCCATACAACAAACGTGATTTTTATAGGTAAATGGTACGGAATCCTTCGTGCGCGAGTCCGACTCGCAATTGAGTGTTTTTTTAAAGATTTATTTACGGCCTTGGATGCCTGTCTTTTAAGGCCTGAGAATTAATTTTAGAACTTAATTTTATTTTATTTTATTGAAAATTCAATATTGAAAATCCAATTGATTGGATTGAGTTTTTCTGAAATCCTTTTTAGCGGATGCCTACGTCATAATAGCTATCTGCATGCCAAATTTCAGGCCGATCCGTCCAGTAGTTTGAGCTGTGCGTTGATAGATCAGTTAGTCAGTCAATCACCTTTTCCTTTTATATATTTAGATAGCAATCTGTCGGCGGGCTGTATCTCGTAAACCATAATAAGTAGAAACCTAAAATTTTCACAGAATGTGTATATTATAATGCGGCTCCAACAAAAAATAATAAACATTTCAAAATTACCGCCATGAAAAGAGTGTTATTTTTTGTACGATAGATTTTTTAAAAACCTAACGTTTCTTATCAGAAAATCATATACCTACTATCTCCATGGACTTATATATTACTTCGTATGGACAGGGCTATTGAACAAACAAAATGGCACCGACTCAGTGGTGCTTTAACATCAATGCACCCTCAGTGACGTTTGGATTTCAAACGGGTCGTTCATTAGTATCTAAGAGGTGGCGCTGATTTATTTGGTTCCAAAACCGTGAAAAATCTTGTTCACTTGACCATAATATCTTATCATTTATATCGATGAACATCTCTCTTGTTCTGCTAACCGTACAGGGCGCATGCAATTTGCTAATGAGCTACCAATTAAAACGTTTTTTATATCATTTTCAACAATTAAACGCAATGCTGATACTACATAACACATTTAGCGATTTCTTTACATTACAGCGTCACTTCCAATTAATTCTAAATTTTAATAAAATCTATATTTCTTGATTTATATGTAAATTATTTGGGTGTGCTACATCCACATTGCGAAATATTAGATACTTTACTTCTAACACTATATGTAGGTACGATTAAGTAATTAATAATTATCGTTTATAACGATTTCGAAAGTAGATGGTTTCTTTCAATTAATAATTATGTAGGTTATCCTAATCAGTATTTTTAATGCAAATATTTAAGTATGATAATGTGGATATGCTATACCTATGCATCCTTAGTTATTAACTATTGAATTTATAATTTATTAGATTTTTTTTTTTTTTTTCATTTTTTAGGATCAACAGCTAATCATCTACATCAAATACAAATTTAACCAATACAAAAGTTCTTAGATAGTTCATAACCCACAAGCACGCACTCACGCATACTCTCTCTCCCACACACAAACACACACCCACACACACACAGACACACATACACACACACAAACATATGTTGTGAATCACCTACTAGGTATTTTTACTAGTTAATTGACTTTTATATTTTCATATTATTATATTATTGTAAAGCTTGTTTAAATTATCAAACGTACTGTTATAAATTTATATTTAATATCTATTTAAGTAATCTGTAAAAAATTGTAATCCTATTTGGCCTTATTTTCAGTCTGTTATTATGTAAAATTATATTGTATATATCGCTGTTGATTGCAAAAAACAAATAAAATAAAAATAAAATAAAATAAAATGACGAGCTAATTAAAGGTAATCAACGCATGCGAATAAAGTGTCAGGTAATTTTACTACTAAAAAGTTACTCTAATTAGATGTTGGTAGGTACTGATTCTGAGCACAACTAAGTGTATTTGCATCCTCTTCTTACTAATGTAATATGAAAAGGACATACATGCAGTTTGACAGTTTTAAATTTAACTAGATGATGCCCGCGACTTCGTCCGCGTGGAATTAGATTTTTGAAAATCCCGTGGAAACTCTTGATTTTCCGAGATAAAAAATAGCCTATGTCACTCTTCAGGTCTTTATATATACCTATGCAAAAAATCACGTTAATTCGTTGCACCCGTTGCACCGTTGCGACGTGATTGAAGGACAAACCAACAAACCAATAGACCAACAAACAAACACAATTTCGCATTTATAATAAGTGTACCTACTTATTGATTTTTAAAAATACCATTATGTTCACCAGCTCCTCAAATTGTTATAAGCGCCCACAAAACACTAGGTATCAAAATATATAAAACGAAAAGGTGACTGACTGACTGACTGATCTATCAACGTACAGCTCAAACTATTGGACGGATCGGGCTGAAAGGCATGCAGATAGCTATTATGACATAGGCATCCGCTAAGAAAGAATTTTTGAAAATTCAACCCAATTCATAACAATGCTAGTTTATAGTATAAGTTTAACGATAGACTGAGTGCATTTTTCTTCTTTCTATTTAATTTTTTCGCCAATCAGTCTAAAGTCGCGATGTTCTTGTGTAGAAGTATAATTAACATGGAAAATTGCGAGGTAATGAGCCATGAGCGGCTGTTAGGCTGTTATATTTATTACGTTTTGATGAGGTTTCTCGCGTTTTTTGCACAATTAGTACTTTCCCGACCGTGAAGTCGTAAAGATCTGAATTAAAATGCCTTAAGGTACTAATTACGCTATGTTCTAATATGTATGTAATGGGGCGAGAATTGCTATCTCTACAATCTCTCATATTATTAAAAAAACCCGGCCAAGTGCGTGGCAGGCCACGCGCAGTGTAGGGTTCCGTAGTCACAATCCTCGAAAAACAGATATAACTCCTTAACCTGTGAACCCTACTTAGCCATGATAGTTTTCCTTTAAAATTGATTATATATACTACAGCTGTGAATTTTTTCATATAGATATAGTGATAGAGGGGTGGGGAGGGGGGCTCACTTGACTCTAATAAAAATTACACACTATGGGGTAGACGAGAAAAAATAATTCATCCCCATGTAGGGGAGCTATCCTAAAAAAATGAGATATTTATCAAAATGTTATTTCACCACTTTGTCGGCGTGGTTAATATTTATACCCATGCCAAATTACAGATTTCTAGCACTAATAGTCTCTGAGATTAACCGAGGACGGACGGACAGACGTTTTTTTGTAAAAACGTTTGTAAAACTCTGTTGGTAAGAGAAAGAAAATCCCGCCCTATAATAAATTTTGTCAAACTGTAAATTAAAAGCTTGTTTAAAGCCAATTTAGTCTGTCAACGTGCAAAATACATACATACACGCCAAAAACAACATGGCCGCCGAAAATACTTCCTTAAAAACGTCTTCGCAGGCACCAATAATCGAATTACGTACGTAAACATTTTATCATAATGATTCCCAGAAAGACTAAAGAAAAACATAGAAAGAGCTAAAGAGCTTAAAGAAAGCAGAATAGAAAGTGTTAAGGAGCATGAGTTGGTCGCCGCGTGTGTATTGACTGATCAAGCATTAGGGCACTACCGTAAAAACCAATGCATCAAATATATTTTGATGCAAGTTGTAGCCTTGGGTTCGCTGGGCTTCTAATTTCATAGCCAAGTATCATACTCGCTCGTGTTTGTTTTGGCAGCTTTGTGAGATACAATTGGGTATTTTCCTACTTTTGAATTTGATAAATTATTACTTTATTATAAACTAGGATAAAAATAATGACGTACGCTGAAAAAAATATAAAAATCCAACAAAGATTTACAAATTTACAGCCATTTTAATTTTGGAGTGGGAGGGTCTTCTGTCTCTTTCTCGCAAAACGAAAATTTGTGTGAAACCGCACGAAGCTACTATGGCATTACTATTAGTAAGGTGTGACGTCAAAATGCTATATCACTATCTCAGTCTAATCAGAAATATTTAAATGCTTATAACTTTTTGTTATTTGATCGATTTAATTAGTTTTTTCAGTTTACGTCATTATTTTATCCTAGTTTATAATAAATAAATAAAAAAAATTGTAGTCAAATACCCAATTTTATTCGGAACAGAAGTCTAGGTAAGTATTTATATTTATTCGGAACAGGGGTTCTATATACATTTAATTCAATGGTAAAAAACAGAATTTTTCGTTTAGGTATGGATGGGCAAACATCGTTATTTTACCTCTCCGTACAAATAATAATATGGTAGGTTTGTGAACTCAATGATGTCAGGGCATTGGTTGCAGAGCAAACAGCTTCTCTTCTCCGGATTTATGCTTCATTTTTGTGGCCTGTTATCTGTCTATATATTTCTTTACTCTGTGTTTTCTGTATGAAGAGGGCAGCTGTATGCAATTTACTTAATAATATAAAATTACAGACTTTTAAACTGTTTTGATGGAAAAAAATTAGGTTTTTTAACGTCAGACAACATTGTGAATAAGAACACAGACAAAAAGCACTTAATTGTTATTAGTTTGTTCAGGGAAAGGCGAAAACATGTGGACAAATAATGATGCAGGTAGTTTTGTCCTGTGTTGATAATAATAATATCTAAATATATAGAAGGAAAAGGTGACTGACTGACTGAAACTCCTATTTCACCCCTTTAGGCGTTGAATTTTCAAACATCCTTTTTTAGCGGATGCCTAAGCTACGGCTTCACCATTATAGCTATCTGCATGCCAAATTTCAGCCCGATCCGTCCAGTGGTTTGAGCTGTGCGTTGATAGATCAGTCAGTCAGTCAGTCAGTCACTTTTTAGGGTTCCGTACCTCAAAAGGAAAAACGGAACCCTTATAGGATCACTTTGTTGTCTGTCTGTCTGTCTGTCTGTCAAGAAACCTACAGGGTACTTCCCGTTGACCTAGAATCATGAAATTTAGCAGGTAGGTAGATCTTATAGCTGACATTTGGGGAAAAATCTGAAAACCGCGAATTTAGGGTTAGATCACACAAAAAAAAAAATTGTGGTCATGAACTAATAATTAGTATTTTCAACTTTCGAAGTGAGTGACTATATCAAGTGGGGTACCTATCATATCACCCGTACATTCTAAAACAGATTTTTATTTATTTTTATGCATCATAGTTTTTGAATTATCATGCAAAATGTCGAAAAAATACGACTGTAGTACGGAACACTCATTGCGCGAGCCTGACTCGCACTTGGCCGGTTTTTCCTTTTATTTAGATTACGTACCTATAAATATAGTTAACAAGACTCCCAAAGCCAATACAAGACAACCTCCCGTGTTAGGGCTGCGGGGTGCTAACAAGCGGCGCCCCGCGGATCCGCCCCACGGATCATCTTATGAGATATGGGGTGACGGGCGCAGACCCTCAGGACAGTGGCGTGAAAATCATAGAGGCATTAAAGCACTGCATACCCAAGAAATAGTTCAACGCTGTTGCAACGATCCTTCATGACTTGCCAGTAAGACGCACCTGTTATAGTTTTGCGGTTCGTTATTAAAGTGATACTTTTTGTAGTAAATAAATAAATAAAAATATTTTTTTTTTTTAATTTTATTCAAATAAACTTTTACAAGTACTTTCGAATAGTCGGATGCATCTACCACTGGTTCGGAATGCCTTTTCTACCGAGAAGAATGGAAGTATCTAACCCTCGGCTCGCACTTTCCCGGCTTTCTCTTAAATGATGTAACCATCAATTCACAGTTTTCAGATTTTCCCTTTACCTATTTTTTGCTATAACTTATAGCACAAAATAGGTAAAGGGAAAATCTTATAGCCTATAAGACATTGCTACCTGCCTTCATGATGTTAGGTCAACGGGAAGTAGGTAGGTACCCTATAGGTATTGATTCCCTTGAAAAGAAAAGAAACCCTCAAGGGAAGGGTGAATACCCCATTCACCCTTCCCTTGAGGGTTTCTTTTTAGGGTTCCGTACCTCAAAAGGAAAAACGGAACCCTTATAGGATCACTTTGTTGTCTGTCTATCAAAAAACTTACAGGGTACTTCCCGTTGACCTAGAATCATGAAATTTGGCAGGTAGGTAGGACTTAAATAGCAGACATTAGGGGAAAAATCTGAAAACCGTGAATTTAGGGTTACAACACACAATAAAAATTAAATTGTGGTCATGAACTAATAATTAGTGTTTTCAATTTTCAAGGTAAGAGAACTATACCTATCAAGTGGGGTATCATATGAAAGGTCTTCACCTGTGCATTCTAAAACAGATTTTATTTATTTTTATGCATCATAGTTTTTGATTTATCGGGCAAAATGTCTAAAAAATAGAACTGTAGTACGGAATCCTCGTTGCGCGGGCGTGACTTGACCAGTTTTTTTTCTCTGGAGATACGGTACCCTAAAAATAAAGGCCTTTGCTCACCAGTGGGAGAACAGGGTATTACATAATTCAGTCACGTGGTATAGAAATAACTTGATATCCGGTAATTTCCCGGATGTAGTTATTAAGCGGACATTTTTGGTAACTTTATTGCATTAAATTTTTAGGGTTCCGTACCTCAAAAGGAAAAACGGAACCTTTATAGGATCACTTTGTTGTCTGTCTGTCTGTCAAGAAACCTACAGGGTACTTCCCGTTGACCTAAAATCATGATTATTTGGCAGGTAGGTAGGTCTTATAGCAGATATTTGGGGAAAAATCTGAAAACCGTGAATTTAGGGTTAGATCTCACAAAAAAATAATTAAATTGTGGTCATGAACTAATAATTAGTATTTTCCACTTTCGAAGTGAGTGACTATATCAAGTGGGGTATCATATGAAAGGTCTTCACCTGTGCATTCTAAAACAGATTTTTATTTATTTTTATGTATCCATAGTTTTTGAATTATCCTGCAAAATGTCGAAAAAATACGACTGTAGTACGGAACCCTCATTGCGCGAGCCTAACTCACACTTGGCCGGTTTTTACTATTCATTATTGTTTATTGTATGTATATCCGGTATGTATATACCAGTAACAGCTTTATTATTTTTGAGGCTCTATTAAAGTCGTAGAGCCTTTCCGTATCTTTTTAGTGTTCCGTATAGCAAGAAACCCTTATAGTTTCGTCCAGTCCGTCTGTCTGTGCATCATAGTCAAATCTAAATATACATACTAGCTTATGCTCGCGACTTCGTCTGCGTGGACTACACAAATTTTAACCCCTATTTGACCCCCTTAGGGGTTGAATTTTCAAAAATCCTTTCTTAATGAATGTCTACAGCATAATAGCTAACTGCATGCCAAATGTCAGCCCCATCGGTCCTGTGGCCCTACCGCGGTTGTTTGACAGCTACAATGTCACGATCGCAATCATCTCTGATTGGTTAATGCTCGCTCACTATTGGCCACAATGCATTGTTGCAACAAGAATCGCACAAATTCAGCCAATCAGAACAATTGAGATTGTGATAATGATTGATGCAGGTTTTAGACAATCGCCCTGCAGTAGTTTGAGCTGTGCGTTGATAGATCAGTCAATCAGTCAGCCAGTCAGACCTTTTCATTCTATATATTTGAATACAAAATAAAATGACAATAATTTATAACTTAGATACGAGTATAAAAGAACAATTAAAATACCAAAGTTGTATATCGACATAACGACCCGTAAAACTCTTCAAACTTCTCAAATTGCCAATTAACTAACAAAATATGAAAGGCTGTTATAACATAATAATTATAACATTTTCATGCAAATTCGTAATGTATCGCATTTTGTATACCATGACAATAAAATTTAATTCGATCACATCTGCCGGGTGTTAGAAGAACCAGTATAAAAGATCCGCTTTTATACAAAATTTCTAGTTTAGGAGCTAGTAGATATTTTTCCTAAGTCAACAACCACAACAACAAAACCTCAATAGCTCAACCGGTAAAGGAGTGGACTGAAAACCGAAAGGTCGACGGTTCAAACTCCTCCCGTTGCACTATTGTCGTACCTACTCCTAGCACAAGCTTGACGCTTAATTGGAGAGGAAAGGGGAATATTAGTCATTTAATAATAATATATTATTATTAAATGACTAATATTCTTAGTCATTTAATAATAATATATTATTATTAAATGACTAATATTCTTTAAAAAAAAAAAAAAAAAACGGCCGGCAACGCATTGTCATATGACGGTTCCTCTGGTGCTGGAAATCTTTATGGGCGGCGGTGATCACTTAACATCAGGTGATCCGCCTGCTCATCATCATCATCAACCAATAGACGTCCACTGCTGGACAAAGGTCACTTGTAGGGACTTCCACACGCCACGGTCGTGCGCCGCCTGGATCCAGCGGCTCCCTGCGACTCGTCTGATGTCGTCCGTCCACCTAGTGGGGTATGTATGATGCATCGTATGATGCCCCACTTGGTAAAGTTATCTTAGCCAAGTCAAAATATATCCAGGCAAAAATTAAAAACAGCTCCAATGTAGTAAAAACTACCTGGAAAATAGTTAACGAAGAAACAGGAAGAGTGACACATAAAACTTGTAATTTTGAACTAAAATATCATGACAAGTTGATTACGTCAGACCCCGAGGTTGCAACCGTTTTCGAGACCTTCTTTACAGATATTCCTGTTTCTACTACAAAATCATTGAACTCTTCAGCAGCCGCCGCTCTCTCACTATTGGAGGATAACGTGCCTGAATGTAATAAAATGTTTGAATTCAGTCACGTTAGTTGCTCTGACGTTATCAAAGCTTTTAAATTAATTAATAATAAGAAAACAAATGATCTGTGGGGCATTTCCGTTAACGTTGTGAAATCATTAATTGATATTGTTGCACCCGAGTTAGCATTAATATTCAATAATTGTGTTGACTGTGGTGAGTTTCCAGACTTAATGAAACATAGTAAAATAATTCCATTATTTAAATCAGGTAGTACTAGTGACCCCACTAACTTCAGACCGATATCTGTACTACCCACTTTTAGTAAAATCTTTGAAAAAATAATTTTAACTCAACTGCTTAATTTTTTCAACATTAATGATTTATTTCACACCAAACAGTTTGGTTTTACACGGGGTCGCTCAACAACCGATGCTGGTGTTGAGTTAATACTAAATATATTTGAAGCCTGGGAGGAATCACGTGATGCGCTTGGCGTTTTATGTGATTTATCCAAGGCTTTCGACTGCGTTGATCATGAAACATTGGTCGCGAAATTGCACCATTATGGAATTAGGGGTGCAGCATTGGAATTGATGAGTTCTTACCTAAATGATAGAATACAAAGGGTAGACGTGAATGGAAAGCGATCTCCCGGATCCGTTGTAAAAATGGGGGTACCACAAGGTTCCATCTTAGGACCTTTTCTGTTCCTTATTTACATCAATGACCTTCCTTACCTCGCTAAGGACAATTACGGGATAGTCTTGTTTGCTGATGATACATCACTTTTATTTAAAATCAATCGATACTTAACAACTTTTGATGAAGTAAACAATTCTCTCACCAAGTTAGTACAGTGGTTCGAAGCTAATAACCTGCTTCTCAACGGGAAAAAGACAAAGTGTATTAAATTCACTTTACCAAATGTTAAGCAGGTGAAAACCACTGTGCAACTTAATAATGAGGAATTAGATTTAGTGGATACCGCTATTTTTCTTGGAATAACGTTAGATGCAAAACTTCAATGGGGCTCTCATATAAATAACTTATCGAACAGACTTAGTTCTGCCGCATATGCGGTAAAAACGATTCGCCAGTTGACAGACATAGAAACTGCGAGACTAGTATATTTTAGTTACTTTCACAGCATTATGTCATATGGTATATTATTATGGGGTAATGCTGCTGATATTAATTCTATTTTTGTGCTGCAGAAAAGGGCTGTTCGAGCCATATACAGTATGGGGCCACGAGAGTCGCTGAGAACTAAATTTAGGGAAGTTAAAATTATGACAGTGCATAATCAATATATTTTTGAAAATTTACTGTACGTACATAAAAACATAAATAAATTTAAAAAAAAAAGTGACTGTCATAATATAAATACTAGAAATAAAAATAAACTTGTAATTCCCGCCTCTAGGCTCAGTAAAGTTAGCAATTCATTTGCTCGTAATTCCATACGTTTCTATAATAAGCTTCCAGAAGACATATTGGAGATGTCTCTCAACAAGTTCAAAGTTTTCATAAAACGTAAACTAATTGAAAAATCCTATTACAATGTAAAGGATTATTTAAATGATAAGCAAGCTTGGGAATGAGTTGCTTAACGACTTTGTGATAGTTCTAATAAGTTTCAATAAATTTGTAAAGTGGTGATAATAAAAAGAATACCCGGCTGAGTTTGTTGTGGGCTCTTCTCAGACCTGGGCGCGTTTGGAACCCTCGTAGCTTTAGTTTTAAGTTTGCGTTATAATTATCACCACTATATTATCTTACAAATCTAACACTATACCAGACAATCAATAAGAGTAATTTATTACCTATTTTGAATAAATCATTTGACTTTGACTTTACTTCGAAAATTGAAAATACTAATTATTTGTTCATTAATACATTTTAATTTTTTTTGTGTGATGTTACCATATTAAATTCACGGTTTTCGGAATTATTCCTTTACTTGTGCTATAAGATCTACCTACCAAATTTCATGATTCTAGGTCAACGGGATGTACCCTATAGGTTTTCTTGACAGACACGACAGACAGACAGACATACTAACAGACTGACAGACGGACAGAGAGACAGACGTATAACAAAGTGATCCTATAAAGGATCCTTTTTTCCCTATACCCAATTTATGGTTATGGTTTCTAGGTCAGCGGGATGTACCCTATAGGTTTTCTTGGCAGACACGACAGACAGACAGACATACTAACAGACGGACAGAGAGACAGGCGTATAACAAAGTGATCCTATAAAGGATCCATTTTTCCTTTCGAGGTACGGAACTTTAAGAAAACAATGAACTGGTAAAAATACATCGCTCTATTTATTCAGTAGCTCCTAGACTACTCGCTTTCAAGTAAAGCTCTCAACCAACTGGTCCTATAACGGTATAAGAATCCGCAAACAATTTTGATGGAAAGGGGGAGCCAAATCCTTCGAAATAGAACCCACACTGTATAAATAAAGGGTGTCATCCAATGCCCCCAAATACTATTAAGTGCTTATGTACCCGATTATACTCCCCCAACGAATTACGGGAACGAGACAGCGGCATACGAAATCCTATAAGAGCAAAAGAGATGCGTATACAATGGGGAGATGCGCAATTAAGGGGTAGCATGAAGTTACGAATTGGGCCAGAATTTAAGCGGAAAGCTATTTATCTGTGTATTACTTTATTGTCGACCCATTAGTGCGAAAGGGACAGATGTATGGGGTGGGAAGGAGAGGCGATTATGCGACAAATTGGGGTTGTTAGGCAATTGTAATTTTTACGCCCGTTTCGCGTTTCGCTACTGTCGTTAAAGAGGAGAGTTTTATACAGGGTGATGTTTTTGATAGACATTTATTATGATAGATTATTTATTACTAGCTTTTGCCCGCGACTTGGCCCGTGAAATATAAGTACATATTATAATTTATAGCCTTAGCACTAGGGGAAAGTGCTTTCACTTGTTGTAGTTGATTTTGATGATGACGATAAATTAAAGTTACAAACCTAGATATGTATTTATCTTTCTACAATGAATCTATTTAACACGTATATCTGTTTAACACGCTTTTCATATTATCAAAGTTTCATGATATTTTTAGGGTTCCGTACCTCTAAAGGAAAAACGGAACCCTTATAGGATCACTTTGTTGTCTGTCTGTCTGTCTGTCAAGAAACCTACAGGGTACTTCCCGTTGACCTAGAATCATGAAATTTGGCAGGTATGTAGATCTTATAGCTGACATTTGGGGAAAAATCTGAAAACCGTGAATTTAGGGTTAGATCACACAAAAAAAAATTTAATTGTGGTCATGAACTAATAATTAGTATTTTCAACTTTCGAAGTGAGTGACTATATCAAGTGGGGAATCATATGAAAGGTCTTCACCTGTACATACTAAAACAGATTTTTATTTATTTTTATGCATCATAGTTTTTGAATTATCGTGCAAAATGTCGAAAAAATACGACTGTAGTACGGAACCCTCATTGCGCGAGCCTGACTGGCACTTTGCCGGTTTTTGTCATTTGAGAAAAGTAAGTAGGTAAGTATCAAGAAAATAGCGGCAAAAATATTGCTTTCTATTGTTGCAACATTAATTCTATTTTAACAGGATGAAACAGTAGCTACTTACATGCTTTTCAACATCAGTAAGTCAGTCAGTCAGTCAGTCACTATTTCCTTTTATAGTAGATTTATTGTATTATATTTAAATTGATTCTTCTAGTAGGTTATGTAGGTACCACAGATTAGAGAAGTCTTTTATCTATGGTAGGTACCTACCTACCATAGATAAAAGACGTTTTCTCCTCCGTGGTACCTACTATTGCCGGGAATAAAGGCTTTTCTTTCTTCTTTCTTAATTAAAGTTAAAACATTATAGGTACCTATGAATTGTATAAATTGATTCTTGTAGAAGTCTCTGAGATTAAGCAAGGACGGACGGACGGACGGACAGACTGACGGACGAACTTGGCGACCCAACTTGGAACCCTAAAAAGGACTATATTATACTGTAATGTAATGACTAATAATAATTTAGCATTGTATATTGTGACAATGTAGGTAGTGCCATGTCCTTGATATTTACTGCTTATGAATTACGATAGATCAGTAAATAAGCTCTAGGTATCCTATAATTGGTTCCTCATTATTGAAGCTACTTATAGATGATAGATTGTCGCAGTAATTGGGTACAACAATGCAGATTTATTTGCAGATTTTATGACCTACATTTATTATCCAGTAATTGCTTTAAATGGTTAATATACTTATTTAGGTATATTCCCTACTCACGATTTGTAAATTGTAAAGCTATTTTGAAAGGAGATTGGACAGACACAGGCCGGAGTTCTGTCCAAAGTAAGTATACTTCATAATTTAAGATAGATTTTATAATTAATCACAAATAATGGGAAATTTTATGGCTCCGTGCGCCGCGCCGCACCCCGCTTTCGGAATCTGCATTAGTGTGAGTGCTACATCCGTACACAGTAGCTACTGCACGATGCGTGGAACAATACCTGCGCGAGCTCGCACTCGCAGACGCGACTATTTAACTGCCGTGAACTATACCTAGTGATTGAAATTAGTAAATTAGTAAAAAGAGAGTAATAATAACAGGACAATACAAATTAATCACAATCACAAATACAACAATCATAGATACAACAATCACATCTTAATCACCGAATCACCACAATGATGGATAGCGATTGTACCCCAGAAGTAAGGGTTAAACGGACCGGTCCCACGGGCCCTCGTGATTAATGGGGTGTTCATATGAATCGGCCTACGGGACCCGTCGCTCGCGTCGGGGGTTAACGAGTAATGGGAATTTTTATGGCTCTCTTATTATATGGCCATGTTATGGTTTATTGGGATTTTTGCTTCTGTCAGAGATTAAAAAGCGGTGATAACATAGTCGAAGACTTATACGGTGGTCGGGGGTTCGATCCCGGGTACGCACCTCTAACTTGTCGGAGTTACGTGCGTTTTAAGCGATTAAATATTAAGTATTACGTCATATAGGTATAAGTGACAGAGACAACGCTCTACAAAACCGATATCTCATTCTAAAATCTAAAGGCCGATGTACCTACATTAGGTACCTACCTACCTACTTTCGGCCGCATGTACACTTTGAAAAAAAGTAGAGGGACAACGCTCTACGAAACCACTATCTCTTTCTAAAGGTCGATGTACAGTATTTCCTGCCGGGTAATGTACAAAGCTGTGATAGCCTAGTGGTTAGGACGTCCGCCTTCTAATCGGAGGTCGGGGGTTCGATCCTGAGCACGCACCTCTAACTTCTCAGAGTTAAGTGCGTTTTAATTAATTAAATATCACTTGCTTAAACGGTGAAGGAAAATATCGTGAGGAAACCTGCATGCCTGAGAGATCTCCATAATGTTATCGAAGGTGTGTGAAGTCTACCAATCCGCACATGGCCAGCGTGGTAGACTATGGCCAAAACCCTTCTCACTCTGAGAGGAGACCCGTGCTCTGTAGTGAGCCGGTGATGGGTTGATTATGATGATGATGATGAATGTATTAAAAGTATTAAAGAAACCATTTAAATAAATATTAAACCCAACTAACAAGTAAAGTCATCAAATAGGGTACCTAGTGCATGTCTTTAATACACGCTAAAGTTAATAGAACAATGCTACCCAACAATTACATGAAATGTGCTAAAATACTTAAAGAAAATGATCATTTTAACTTTACTGCATACAATGACACGTTTACTTAAAGTTAACTTCAGATATTTACGTAATTTAACCTCTATTGTACTAAGAGCCAGCTCGTGCCAGAACTTCGTTATTTTATAAAAGCTGAAAGTTTCTCTGCGTATTGTCCCCAACACTGGGAGGAACGTTTGTTTGTATCATGGTGGCTTTGGGAGATAACAGGTAATAAAAGTGTAATAAATCTTACGTCAGCCTAATCTTTTTTATATTTTCTTCAGAATAGTATTAGAAATCACGTCATGCATTGCCAGACATTTAGGGTGAGATTTAAGTACCTATAGACTGCACTCTGACTTTGCTTAGACTTAAAACTGAGTTAAAACGAGATAGATGTATATCTGTCACATAAATCTGTCTCGTTCTAACTCAATTTTAAGTCTGAGCTAAGGCAAAGTGCGCTCAATAGATCTCAACCTTAGTGTCATGGCAACCCCCTGCCTGACGCCCCCCTTTGACGTAAGAATTTTTGAATGTTGTATAGAAGCAGGCGTTACTTTGCAGAAGTCGGAGTGTGTTTTGGGATTTGTGTGGTGCTGCGTGGTGGTGGTGCGTATTGCTTGCCGAGTGGATGCTTTTCCTGCATGGTTAGCAGTGGGAGGGCGGGCGGTGCATTTCGCATGCTGCATGTTGTATCATACAGATGCGACCTATTTCAGCGGATTACAGCAAATTAAGCTTTTGGTTCATTGTATGTAAGATTTTTTAGTTTTTACACCTTTATTACCAGTTATCTCCTAAAGCCATAATCCAAACAAACATCCAAATAAACGTTCCTCCCCCATTGTTGGGGACAGTACGCAGAGAAACTTTCAGCTTTTATAAAATAACGAAGGTCTAGCACGCGCTGGCTTTTTGTCTATATGTTAAGAACTGTTTAGGTTATAATTTTTAACATGTTAAAACGTGTTGTAAATATGAGGTTTATGGCTGTTAAACACAGGCACCTAACTGCGAATTATGGGCATCTTTAGTAAGAACTGATTGTAAGGTTTGGGTGTTAAGCTTTTTATGTTCGTTTAATTTCGTATCCAAATTGGTAATAGTTAGCACATCTCACAAGAGATGGTCCGTTTCACAAGTCATCATCATCGCCGGCTCAAGATAGCCTAATCCCACTTCTGATGTCGGCTGAGCTGCGGCCCTTCATAATATGATGATTGATGATTAATTCAGGATTACAACATATTAGATTAACCGAGCCTTCGTGGGCGCACTGACAATATTCTCCCACTACGAGAGACAACACAAACTACCCTCAACAATCACTGGTATCACTTATTATGAGTCATAACACCAACGTCTCCTATGAGTATAGCCAATCCTAACTAACCCTACCTAAGATCATACCTAGATCAGCTCCTCTATTCCCATACCGATTCCAGACCAACCAATACCTCACTACCATACAACCTACTACCTACATAAAACCTACAGTACGACACACACAGTGTCTACTGTGAAGTGCCCTCGGCAAGAGCCACACGAATAATGCCCCGTTACAAAAAAAAAAGTGTCAATAAGAAAAATGTAACTAATACAAACACCCTTTATTTAGCTTCACAATCCAATTTCCATACATCCCTCTCTTTTTACGCTTGCCGTCCCACTCTGTCACGCGCCATTAAACTTCATACAAAGGGTGTTTGATTGATATTTGATGTCGATATGTAGTGCTAATGTAGCGTGGCGATGTCCATTGTAATCTAATTTTGGGGGGATTTGATGATCTTTTATGATCCTTTTATCCGGATCATCCAATCGCTTGGCTTTTACATTTTTCATCCAAAAACAGGCTTCCGGTGTTGCATTTTTTAAAGAAAAATCAGAGAGGTTACAGTGAACGCAAACCAAGTGATAAACTCCGGGTGGATTAAGGTTTTTAAAAATCCCTAAAGAACCCTTTGATTTTTTGAATTAAAAATAGCCTATGTCTGTCTTCCGCTAGCTATTTTTCTGTACCTGCTAAATTTTATCAGATTCTGTTGAATTTGAAAGGCACAGATTGGAGATTGACCTTGAAAAGTTAAGACAGACAGACACACTTTCGCAGTTTTAAATATTAGTATAGACTAGCTTATGCTCGCGACTTCGTCCGCGTGGACTACATAAATTTCAAACTCCTATTTCACCCCCTTAGGGGTTGAATTTTAAAGAAAATTTAGCGGATGCCTACGTCATAATATAGCTATCTGCATGCCAAACTTTAGTCCGATCCTACGATACGTCCAGTAGTTTGAGTTGTGCGTTGTTAGATCAGTCAGTCAGTCACCTTTTCCTTTTATATATTTAGACTAGCTTATGCTCACGACTTTGTCGGCGTGGACTACATAAATTTCAAACCCCTATTTCACCCCTTTAGGGGTTGAATTTTCATAAATCGTTTCTTAACGGATGCCTACATAATAACTATCTGCATGCCAAATTTCAGTCCGATCCGTCCAGTAGGTAGTTTCAGCTGTGCGTTGTTAGATCAGTCAGTCAGTCAGTCACCTTTTCCTTTTATATATTTAGATTTGGCATTGCACTTTGGCCCTATGCCGAAAAATAAACTATATAGGTAGGTTTCATTTGATATGTTTTTCATAAGCATTGAGCTAACATGCATAACGTGTATTGCTAAATTAAAAATAATAATGAGTGTCATTTCTTGTGCGATGGTACGGAACCCTTCGTGTACGAGTCCGGCTCACACTTGACCAATTTTAAATACACTTGTTCCAGAATATCGAAAGGTATCTAACGCAGTTTTCGATACGCTTGTCGTAACAGCTCCTGAAAAGAAAGAAAAAACAATTAAAATCTTGCAGAACTAATCATAAAACGGAAAATTAATATTGTACACGTTCCGAACAATTTCAGTTGACTATTAAAAGTTAACATTTAAATAGTATTCCAATATTTGACGCCATTACAGAGTTGATTGTTTGGCGGTTAGTGCGTAACTTACAATTCAAACAACAATAAATTATTTCGCGACACTTTCTTGATAGCGAGAAATTGAATGTGATTGCTTTGTACCAGCCAAGAACCTACATATCAAACTACTTGTTCACATACTACTTGTGACATATTTTATAATAAAATTCCACAAGCAATTTTAGACTTGCCTTTACCTACACAAGTTTAAAAAATGTGTTAAAAGTATGCTCCTAAAAAAAGCATATTATACAGTCGCAGACTATGTAAACGATAAAAAAGCTTGGATTTGACTCGCTCCAGCAATGCGCGGGGCTGCAATGCTTGTATAGTACGGTATAATAACATTGTAAATTGAAAAATTAAAAAGAGCAACCGCCGAGTTTCTTGCTGGTTCTTCTCGGTAGGAACGGCATTCCGAACCAGTGGTAAATTAAAACTACCTGACTATTCATAAGCACTTTTAAAAAGTTTACATGAATAAAAAAAACATTCTATTCTATTCTTTTCTATTCTATTCTATTCTTGAAAATAAACAAATGTTAAATTGTACCAACTGTAATTGTAAAAAAAAATCGGGCCGAATTGAAAACCCCCTCCTTTATGATAGTCGGCTAAAAAGCTGTGATAGCCTAGTGGTTAGGACGTCCGCCTTCTAATCGGAGGTTGGGGGTTCGATCCCGGGCACGCACCTCTAACTTTTCGGAGCTATGTGCGTTTTTAGTAATAATTAAATATCACTTGCTTTAACGGTAAAGGAAAACATCGTGAGGAAACCTGCATGCCTGAGAGTTCCCATAATGTTATCAAAGGTGTGTGACGTCTACCAATCCGCACATGGCCAGCGTGGTAGACTATGGCCAAAACCCCTTCTGATCCCCCACTGCTAAAATGCAGAAAAAGCAAGCAATACGCACTAAGTAGGTATACCTACCTAAGAATTCACAACCAAAAAAGATTTGCAATTGCAAAATATAGACCTTACAAATACACATTGGAAAGATTTGCAGTTACACCTTACAATGCACGATTGCAAAGATTTGCAATTAGACCTTACAATGCACAATTGCGAAGATTTGCAATTGAAATTAAACCAATGCACAATTGCAATTAGATCTTACAATGCACAATTGCAAAGACCACGCGTTGTTCTCTACCTACTTACTTAGTTTGTTTTACGCTGCAGTCAGTAAACGTTTTGACATTTCCAAATTTCAATAAAAATGGTAAATGCATGGCGAATACAAGACATAACTCAACATTTATGAGTATATCCAAAACTGAAATATTCTTGTGCTACCATATTTTCATAGAGCAACACTAAACTAAAACTTCAGTGAATAGATTTCATCGGCCATTAACCACGTGACGGATTGCTTTGCAAAATGGCGGCGGAGTGTACGCGGGAAATCTCTTTGTTAGCTGTACAGACCGTTCACTGTAACTTGTTCCCTGCCGTTATGTTGGCACCATTGCAAATCACACAATAATGAACCCTAAGCTCTAAGGAATAAAGCATACAAAGCAATGGTGCCAACATGACGGCAGGGGTCAAGTTATAGTAAACGATCTGTAGAAAAATTTCGACAGTTTTCTTTCAATACGCGATGAATTATGGCCGGGGGTGTATGAATAGTTTTATTATCTTTAACCCTTTATGTAAGGGTTAATCGAGCGTGGAACTGCATTATTACCCTTGTTATATCAATTGAAATATTTACTTCTCTATTAAGTTTATTTTATAGTTTTATTGATTTCTTACATAAAATATAATATAGAAGTAGGTAATATTATGATAATAAGAACCTTTAGGCAAGGTTTTAGTTATTGCCTTAATCTGCCATGCGATTTAGTTTCATTCGGAACTGATTTGAGACTCAGACTGAAAAATATAGAGCCAGGAGCGCACTTTGCTCAGAGGCTCAGACCACAGATTTATATAGTCCGTAAAAAATGAGAATTTAATCGCCATTTTAACTCTATGTGTCCAACTGCCATGTCAAAAGTACGATTCACCTTTAAAATAAGGACTAAAATCCGACTTTTGACATGAATTTTGAATAAAGGGGATATCTACTCGTGTGAAAAGGATAAGGCGACTGACTGACTGACAGATCTATCAACGCATAGCTCAAACTACGGAACGGATCGGGCTGAAATTTGGCATGCAGATAGCTATTAATATGACGTACACGTCCGCTAAAAAGGATTTTTGCTACCCCTAAGGGGTAAATATGGGTTTGAAATTTGTGTAGTCTACGCGGACGAAGTCGCCGGCGTAAGCTAGTATGTATAAAAAGGAAAAGGTGACTGACTAACTGACTGACTGACTGACTGATTTCTATCAACGCAAAGCTGAAACTAAAGGAATTTGAAAATTCGACTCCAAAGGGGGTAAATCAGGGTTTTGAAATTTGATTAGTCGCGGGCATAAGGTAGTAAGTTATCAATATGTATTTTCAAATGCCTCTTTCTTTCACAGGTAAAAGTCTGGTTCCAAAACAGAAGAACGAAACATAAAAGAATGCAGCAAGAAGAAGAAGCTAAAACTGGTACCAAATCCGGTTCTTCGAGCTCAAAACCAGAAGATAACCAGTTCAACAACTCCTACGAAGAAGAAGACGAAGAACTAATAGACATGGACATGGACGAGTTAAGTGAAAGTGAAAACGAAACGTAAAATAAACGAAAAGTGAACGTAAGTGACAGGACACTGTATAGTGATAAAGATTTGAGTGTGAATTTAAAGTAAAGAAACGCGTCACTGCAGTTGATATAAAACTGTCAATTCGTGCAACTAAACGCTGAGATTTGACAGATTTACGTCAACTTTAGTGATACGTTTATTTTATTTGAATTCGAGGCTCAGGACGCTATGACGTGTAAATAGTATTGTAATTTGTAATTTAGTTAAAAATAGTAGATTATTATTTATTTCCTGATTCAATTTAAAAGAATTTGTATATGAGTATGAAACGATTTTAATTTTAGGCAACATTGAAAAATTGAATATGACATGAAGGTTCTAAGTTGTAAATTAAATCTAATCATATCTAGGTACCTACTTGAGATGTTTACGTAAAAGTAAGAGCTGAGAAAAATTTTGCTTGTATTTTACGGGCGTCGTTTTGTGACATATCTATATCAAATAGATCTTGGCAAAACTTTGCTCAGACTAAAGACAAATTTATACCAATGACATGAATCTGTCTCGTTATAACTTTATGTATCTAAAAAAGTCTGAGCAAAGCCCAAAGTTCTGTAAATTCCAGCGTAAGACTAAAATCTTACTAGGTGCTAGTGCAGAGAGGCAAATACGCGTCCTTTCGCTTCAATGTAAGCCAAATGCCAATGTGTCTAGAGCCTTACAGTAATTTCATAATTAATTAATCAAGACTGTCACGTCAAGACGCAGGTAAAAAAACTTAATTATCTTACAGTCCACCTTTTATTCGGCTAATTTATCTTAATTCACAAATCGTCGTTAATTAAACTTAAATTAAACAAGCGTCATTAAATTAACGGGACCCGTTCCAAAATGGCGTCGGTACATTCTTGTTAGCGCATCATAAGTTATTAGTTAACCGAAATTGGCCGCATTATAATAGTTTTGGGATTAAATTAATTAAAAAATACCTCCTTTGATGCGTTGTTAGTGATGTGGGTATAATTAGACAGTTTGATTTTGAACGCTGATAGGCGGTGCTATGGTTTCTGAGCCGGCTGTCAACATTAAAACGAGAGGGGAGATATACTTTTAGAATGTGTTAGAAAAAGAAAGGTTATATTTATAGAGATGGTAGGCGATTATAATACCGTCGCTTGTGGGCCTATTATTAAGAGATGGTTTAGGAGTTACGGACTGTTCACTATAACTTGTCCCCAGCCGTCATGTTGGCACCATTGCTTTGTTTGCTTTATTCCTTGGAGCTTAGGGTTTATTATTGTGTGATTTGCAATGGTGCCAACATGACCTCAGGGAACAAGTTATAGTGAACAGTCTGTTATAGGACGTCGTATCTTTGGTTGGGATCACGTTCAATAATTGCTTGGACGCAACAAAATTGTTTTTAAACTGTTGACGATTGTTCTCTACGGCTATTTGTCTACGCGCATTCGGTATTTGAGATTGAGATCTCTCAAGATGGGTCGGTGATCAGTTTCACGCATTCGACGTTATTGTATGAGTGTTCAGTGTTGTAAGCGCTTTTATTGTTATTGGTGTATTGATCTTGACTTTCAAATTTTGTTTTTTAAAAGAATAAATATTAGCCATGATAATCATGACTGATATTCCCCTTCCCCTCCAACTAAGCGTAAAGCTTGTGCTAGGAGTATAGGTACGACAATAGTGCAACGGGTATAGGATTTGAACCGCCGACCGTTGAGCTATTGAGTCTCCGAATAATATGAATTATTAAATCAGGAACTGTTTGTTGAATAACAATGTTTATCAAGCCTAGAACGTCATTGTTTTCCATGGTTTGATCAAGATCTAAATTCTCAAAAACATGACTGAGCCAAAATTTATTAAAGTTTAAGAGTGTCTGGCAAGGGGTTGCCACCATACTAAGTGTCTGGCAATGCATGACGTTATTTCTAATAGGTAGATACTATTCCGACGAAAATTTAAAAAAAATTATAGGTACTTTGACGAAAAATTTTATACTTTTACCTTTTTTACCTGTTATCTGCCAAAGCTACGATGATCTAACCTTCATAGTCGCTGATGGTTCCTCCCTTGCGGGCAATGCACATAGACACTTTCAGCCATTATAAAATAATGACGGTCTGGCCCTAACGGGCTCTCAGAGTGAGATCTATAGAGCGTATACTTTAACTTTGGTCAGGCTTAAGTTAAGTTTTTTACACAGTAAAAACGAGATGGATTTATGTCAGACTCATAAGTCTATCTCGTTTGAACTCTGAGTAAAGTCAAAGTGCGCTCTATAAATCTCAGCCCTAGGCTGAGATCTGAGCGCACTTTGATTTTGCTCAGACTTAAGATCGAGTTAAAACGAGACAGATTTTTGTGAGAGATATAGCGCTGTCTCTATTTAACTCTGTCTTAGGTCTAAGCTAAGTCAGAGTGCGCTCTATAAGTAGATCTCACCATTAGTCCTCTATTGATTGGTATATGGTAGCGGTTACCGCTTCATAAGCTGTGGTAGCCTAGTGGTTAGGACGTCCGCCTTCTAATCGGAGGTCGGGGGTTCGATCCCGGGCACGCACCTCTAACTTTTCGGAGTTATGTGTTTAAGTAATTAAAATAATATCACTTGCTT
The DNA here is from genome assembly GCF_902806685.2 of Maniola hyperantus. Lineage (NCBI taxonomy): Eukaryota > Metazoa > Arthropoda > Insecta > Lepidoptera > Nymphalidae > Maniola > Maniola hyperantus. Next base: position 1,612,108 of record NC_048559.1, on the reverse strand, counting down.
TAACGGTGAAGGAAAACATCGTGACGAGACCTGCATGCCTGAGAGTTCTCCATAATGTTTTCAAAGGTGTGTGAAGTCTGCCAATCCGCACTTGGCCAGCGTGTTAGACTTTGGCCAAAACCCTTCTCACTCTGAGAGGAGACCCGTGCTCTGTAGTGAGCCGGCGATGGGTTGATCATGATGATGATGTCCGCTTCATAATAACAAAATTCTTGCTGTCTCCATAAATAGGTACATAATTGCCTACTATGTTACACGAGTGAAACGTTTCGTCCAGTATTTTAGAGGACATAAAACGTTTATTCCTTCATAAACTTTGTTATTACAAGATAGGTAGCCAAATTGATATGCTCATAAATGTCTTACAACAAGGAGCGAGTCGCTTTAATCAAGAGTAAGAAGATACACCTATATCTACTAAGTTTTCCTGACAAAGTATCGGCCCACCAGGTCTATGGCCGCGGATACCCGTGTCAGTTTTACAAACCATCATCATCATCATGATCAACCCATCGCCGGCTCACTACAGAGCACGGGTCTCCTCTCAGAGTGAGAAGGATTTGGCCATAGTCTACCAATCCGCACATGGCTGGCCATGTGCGGATTGGTAGACTTCACACACCTTTGAGAACATTATGGTGAACTCTCAGGCATGCAGGTTTCCTCACGAGGTTTTCCTTCACCGTCAAAGCAAGTGATATTTAATTATAGGTACTTAAAACGCACATAACTCCGAAAAGTTAGAGGTGCAACCCCCGACCTCCGATAAGAAGGCGGACGTCCTAACCACTAGGCTATCACAGCTAACAAATACAAATCATTTATTTGCACGATTGCAGGTAATATTGGTGTTAACGGTGATTAGGTTTTTTAAAAATCCCGTGGGAACTCTTTGATTTTCCGGGATAAAATGTTAGCCTATATGTCTCTTGTATAGGTCTTTATCTATACCCATTCCCCATGCAAAAAATCACGTCAATCCGTTGCACCGTTGCTACGTGATTGAAGAACAAACCAACAAACAAACAAACACACTTTCGCATTTATAATAAGAGTACTTATACGTCCAATTCTGGGTGGTAAAAAATATTGAAACACGGAACCCCCGTTCACTTAAAGTCCGATTATAAGCCTAATTTGTGTTGGCTTTTCCGTCTTTTGTTCCCATGATTTATGGGCCTCGGCTGTAGGTACCTACTGGGCTCTTTACTTCCCATTATGCGTTGTTATTTTGAAAACTTGCTCGCAATTGTAATATTTTGCAATTACTTTTTGAGTTACACGGTTTTTTTTTTATTGTCGATGACATATTTTTCGATATAGGTACCTGAGTCCCGCAAAATGCTATTGCGCTGGAACCAAGTCTCATTAACATCGAAATGACGTCATTTTGACGTCAGCCGAAATAAAAATATACCATCAGCTCGAAACTTCAGTCTAGTGCTGAAGTCGCTAAAATGGCGGCCACGAGCAATTTGCTAATGCGCATTGTCGCCATTTTAGTTGCCGCGGGACTTATATGATTTTAACTAATGGCCTAAGAGCCAGCGCGTGCCAGACCTTCCTTATTTTATAAAAGCTGAAAGTTTCTCTGCGTGTCCCCAACACTGGGAGGAACGTTTGTTCGGATTTTTGTTTGAATCATGGTGACTTTGGGAGACAACAGGTAATAAAGGTGTAAAAATCTTACGTCAAAGTATACCTACCTAAAGTCTAATTTCTTCAGAATACTATCTATTAGAAATCATGTCATGCATTGCCAGACAGTATGGTGGCAACCCCCTGCCAGACACTTTTAAAGTTTAATAAATTATCAAAAAAAAGTTCAATTCTGCTAACGGCCGAAATTAACAAATAATCAATCTATCTGTCGGTAATCAGATTCTTCAGATTTTTATTTATTTTTATGCATAATAGTTTTTGATTTATCATGTAAAATGTCGAAAAAAATACGACGTACGGAACCCTCGGTGCGCGAGTCTGACTCGCACTTGGCAGATTTTTTATTTGTACCTACCAATAAAAAGAAGCATTGGCCAGAGTAGTAATTTTTTCCAAGTTTATTATCGATTATAATGAATTTTCTCAGTGATCCCACAACTCGATTCCTATTTTCCGGTCAATTGAGCGCCATTTTCATTACGCCTTATTCATTAACTGTTTCTGATTAGCGGCCATGTTGTAATTTAACGATCTATTCGAAAAGTTGATGTTTCATTGCTTCGTATTACTGATTAGGTGAAATTATTCGAAATTATTCCTTCATTTGGAGACATGGAGCTAAATCGATAATGGTTTCTGATTAGGTTGTTTAATTTTGGTTTTATTTGGCCCGTTTGGTGGGATATGGGTTTTAATCGATTAAAATCGATAATCGTTTTTGATTGCGCTGTTTAATTATCCTTTTAAGTACTTACTTGGGTTTTTATTAAGACATTTGAAAAATATTTCACGCATTTATATCATCACACTAGGTACCAAATTTTTTGGATTAATTGGACCTACAATTTTGAACTGTACTTTTTAAGCAATTAAATAGCACATACTGACTCTTATTATATATTGTGTGCTTTAATGGTGAAGGAAAAATACGTGAGCAAAGCAGAATGTTCTCAAAGACGTGTGGAGTCTGCCGCACGTCTGAAGTCACGCAGCGTGGTGGACTAGGTAGGTGCATGGTCAATACAATCCCCTCCTCATTCTACAAGGAGGCTCAGTAATGGGGTCTCGTAGGCACTCTTCGGGTACGGTACCCTACAAACATAAATTAATTACACCATACGAACAGGATTTGACACATAAGGAGTGTAATAGCCAAGTTATTCTCGTCTATACCTTTATTAGTCTATGAATGGCAATTGTGTGCTAATTCCTAGGCATATAGATACATCTTGTAATAAACCTAGGTTTTTATACTGAGATATAATTCTTATTTAACACTCATACAAGAACAATTTTATTTAATCGCCGTGTAAAGGTGCATACACATTAGTGGATTGTTGTGTGTCGTGAGGTGATAGAATGCGATCAGCTGCGCGATTGCGGTAGAATGACAGCTAAAGTGTCACGATCGCAATCACCTCTAGTTGGTTGACGCTCGCTCACTATTAGCTACAATGCATTGTTGCAACAAGAATAGCACAAATTCAGCCAATCACAACAATTGAGATTGTAATAATGATTGATGCAGGTTTTACGAAATCGCCTTACAGAGTCGCACGTCTACTTAGTACCTGGCAGGGAAGACTGTCTGTCACTCATGCCTATGAGCGTGTGTAATGGCTCTATACCCTGGTCAGGAAAACGAGCTAATAAGGAAGTATAAGAAAGCGCAGGTAATTTCTCGCAGTTCTAAAATTTTACATAACATATCGACCTCTATCATCACCACGTAAAGCACTTTCTACTGAGAAAAAAGGGCACCCGCGCGCGCGAATATACCAATATGCATTGACTCTAAGGGGATTGAATAGGGGATGAACGAAAATCCCATCGATGACACGGCTAGATAGCTATAAAAATAATTATAAAGATGTCTGGTGTAGCACTCTGCGCACTTCGCTCAGATTTGTTGATCGTCGCGGCAGATTACGGTCGCAACTCGCAACACACCTCAACACAGTGATGTGTACACAGCTTTATGACAACTGACATAAATGACATTTTAAAATAATATACCTATGAGAAGCTTTAGCCATTTATGTTCTATGATTAATGATTAATAAGTAATTCATGGTATTTTCCCGCTTTTCCCCGCGACTTCGTGTATGCATTTAAAAGTATTTAAAATCCTGTGGGAATACTGTGAGATTTTTTCTGGATTAAAACATATCCTGTCCGTCTTTAGGATGCAAATTATCTCTCTTCTGCCAAATTACGTTGAAATCAGTTAAGTACATATTTTTAAGACTTAAAAACATTAAAAAAAGTTTAGTTTCGTTTAATATTCTTTATTGTTCACCAAAAAGAAAAGACAGAAAAAGAAACATGTAAAAGAAGAAGATACAATTCAAAAAGTTATCTATATTACAAACTTTTGGAATCATAAAATTACGTAAAAACCTACTAATTTTGTGCCTAAAACCTTTATGTCATATTCATATTATATGCCAATTTGTATATATAGTATGTAGACTAACTTGTTATGTTTAGTGCACAAATATTTATTAAGATATAAAATATATATTGAGCGAATAGACATTTGCAACAGTATCAAAATTATACCTATCCCAAGAAAACTTACCATTAAGTGTGCGATTAATTTTCATATTTTTTTTCATTAAGGGGTCACGAACACGACCCACAGTTATGAGGAATACGATGCCGAGAGAGACAGATCTAAATAAAAATACAAATTATTTCATTCAACTTAAAATATGTACCCAACAGTGTTATTCTCTAAACGCAACGCTGAAATACATATTGTAAGGCTGATATCATATTTTCTAAATTGATGGCTGATATTATAGAACACATATTTTGAATATCTGTAAAATTGGGGTTTTTAGCAATGATTTTCGGCATTTAAAAGAGTAAAAAATAATATTTATTAATATGTACCTACCTAACAGTGTTACCTATTCTCTAAACGCACAACTACAATTTCAACGCTGAAATAATACATATTATAGAGTTGATATCATATTTTCTAAATCGACGGCTGATATTTTAGAGCACACATTTTGAATATTTGTGAAATTGGGGTTTTCAGCAATGAATTCGGCATTTAAAAGAGTAAAAAATATATAAATAGCTTATGTACCTTCCTATTATGTACAATACAATGTAAAAGTAGATAATAGATTTTCGCTCAAAATATTGTAGTTGTATTAAGTCAGTTCCTTTAGAATTAAATTGAGATAATAATTAATTATGTCCAATAATAAATTGTATTGGATAACAAACAACTTACCTAATTATAATAATTTTGGCGACAAACTATGATTTTATGGATTTTGCCAATTTTGCGTTTTCTGCACTTGTTTTTTAATGTTGTGGTGGAGCTTAAAAAGATTTTTTTTGTACAATGCATATTATTTTATCCAAAAATATGTAAATAGATTGCGTGCAGACGAATATTTGGTAATTTCTAAAAAATCAAACCTTAAGTCTGTCGTACGCTAGAGTAAAACATGCGACAATGTGGCATGCAAGAAATGGAAACACTAATTTTGCAGCCAAGCAGCATGTCGTAGTGCCGAGACAATCAACATGTCTGACGACGATTTTTGCTACATTTTAAATTATCCAAAAAATTATATAAAAGAAAAAGCTGACTGACTGACTGGCTGACTGACTGATCTATCAACGTACAGCACAAACTACTGGACGGATCGGGCTGAAATTTGGCATGCCGCATTGTTGCACTATGTTGCTTTGGTGTAATGAAGCTTTAGGTACCTACAGCTCAAATGAAATCCAGTGCTGTACAGATCGTTCAAAAAATTAACGTAATATGTTTGTGTACACATCGAAGTTACAGCATTTTGGATGATTTTTTATGTTTTTTTTCCAAAATTACTTGATGCTGTAACGATTGATGATGTTATTAAGAAAACTATTATATTAAATTATTATAAAAAAGTTAAAAACATTGTAAATATACATTATTTATTTTTATTTCTCGTACTTAAATGGAAAACGTTTAAATTATAATATAAGTACTTATTTTTATGCTGGATGTCTTAAAAGTTATAAGTATAAATATAGTTGGTTTATAATTCATATTAATAGAACGATATTGAAATTCGTAAATATTTATTTATTTGTTATTTTTAAAAATCCCGTGGAAAATCTTTGATTTTCCGGGTTAAAAGTAGCCTATAACTCTTCAGGTCTTCAACAATAGCAAAAATCACGTCAATGTAGGTATTGCTCCGTGACGTGTTTGAAGGAAAAGGAAACAAATCATAAAAACTAAAATATTTTCGAATTTATAATATTAGTTCCAGAACAGTTATACAGTATTTAAATATTAAAAAAATTCGGTATGTTTTTGTAAGCTTTAGAAAATATTTGGAACTTAACGATCACAGCCTTGCTTATAAATTTCAACGCAGTCGCAGCGACGAACAACAAGCGACACAACATTAAATTAAATTTTTGTTAACTAAACTAATTTATTGTTTGTAATATTTGAAACAACTAGGTAAAACCATCCAGCATTAAATTGTTCCTTAAACTTTGAGGTGTCTAGCCATAATATTATTATAAAGTAAAAATGGTTGTAAATATTTATAAAATATTCTATTAAATTCTTCAACTTATGAGAGACTCCTTTCATGAAAATTAGTATCGATTATTTTTTGTTAATTTAGATTTTTACTAGCTATTAAAATAGCCTCAATAGGTGAACGGCTATCTAATAAATAAATAAAAAAGAAACGGGCCGAATTGAGAACCACCTCCTTTTTGAAAGTCGGTTGAAAAGTGGCCAAGTGAAAGTCGGGCCTAGCTTTTTTAGGGTTCCGTACATAGAGCCTCAATAGCTTAACGGGTAAAGCAGTGAACTGAAAACCAAACGGCGGGCAAAGTCGACGGTTCATACCCCGCCCGTTGCACTATTGTCGGGTCTACTCCTAGCACAAGCTTGACGCTTAGTTGGAGAGGAAAGGGGAATATTAGTCATTTAACATGGCTAATATTCTTTAAAAAAAAAAATGTGCCTATATCCGTAAACAAAAAAAAAGATTCCGACGAATTGAGAACCTCCTCCTTTTTTGAAGTCGGTTAAAAAATTAACGATGAAGAAAAACCTCGTGGGGAAACCTGCGTTTTTCCCATTCAAAATTGTGTTTTGTGTACTTCTTAAAAAGGTTTTTCTGTATCTTCTTTCTTTATATTTTAAAAAATGTTTTGTTAGTTACTAGCTTATGCTCGCGACTTTGTCCGCGTGGACTATACAAACTTCAAACCCCTATTTCACCTCCTTAGGGGTTGAATTTTCAAAAATCCTTTTTTAGCGGATGCCTACGTCATAATAGCTACCTGCATGCCAAATATCAGCCCGATCCGTCTAGTAGTTTGAGCTGTGCGTTGATAGATCAGTCAGTCAGTCAGTCAGTCACCTTTTCCTTTTATATATTTAGATTTTTTCCTGATTTTATCTGAAGTCGTCTCCTATAGGTTGAATAATTGATTAAAGATAAAATTATGTACCTAGACTACCTAGTAAAATTGTAAATTATACCGTCTTATTTAATTATCTAGCTAGGTGTAAATATAAATATGTGTGTTAGTTTCGACATATAGATGTAAGACGTAAGTGTGTGTGTACAGTCTAGGCGTCCATTAGACGACAAGTTCTGTACTGTATCAGTCAATCCCGTCAATCACTCTACTAATATAAGTCCCGCAAATTGCTATTGTGCTGGAACCATGTCTCATTTACATAGAAATGACGTCATTTTAACGTCATTTGACGTAGGTATATTTAAGGCAGCTCAGTTCGGTGCTTTCTCCATACAAACGTAGGAGGGAAAATACAACAATATTCGATATTGTACGCACAAAACTAAGAATTATATCGATTTATCTCGTCATTATCTAGGTTTATTGATATATAAAATATTGAAAAAAATATTGATTTAAAAGTTACGAGGCTCAAAAGATTCCTATTTTAACACTAAATTAATGACAACTTTGGGCGTAAATAAATAAGATTAGGGATATGAAAATTCTAAAACAATTTATCATTAGACGTTGTTTATTTATTCATTAGTTGAAATAACTTTACTTTGCAAACATAAATTCAGCAGTTTGTTCTCAAAAATACTTTTCCTAAACCCTTTTCGCGCGCTTGATTTCAGTGAAAATCATCGTGCCTCTCAACTTTCTCATACAATGTCAAGTGAAAAGCAAACATGTTACCCACGTGCGCTGCCAATTTTGGTCGAGCGTCCTGCGTCACCTTAAGTAAAAATATACCATCAGCTCGAAACTTCAGTCTAAATACGTCACTAAAATGGCGGCCACGCGCATTAACAATTTTCGGGACCTATACAAGTACGCTGGACTTGCGATTGCCGGCCCGTTTTTGTTGCAACTTGATTTTCGCCATTTTGGCGCTGCATTATGTGAGCGTACTCGGAATTAATTAATGTTAGTGATACGAAATTAGTCATTATAGTGTCAATACGGTATTTGACAACGTCGATATTCTATGAAATAATGGAATGTGACGTCACATCATAATGACGTACTTTTTTAGTTTAATCGATAATTTAAAATGGTTACTACACTTAAAATTAACAAAGGACGTGGATTTGTCGTATTTTGAAGACCCTCTATTTAATAATCACTGAGAAATAATTTATTTTTGATGTAGTCAACTACCCAATACGGAGACCGTTTGACACAAAGTGTCAATTTTAATTCCCGATAAGCTCGGTGGGGCACAGTGAAACTGATCGTCTAATGGACGCCTAACACTATCGTGATTGTACCTAAGTATGTGCTGATGTGGCAAATACAACGAGTGATATATAAATATATGTTTTTACTCATTTATGTCTTTTTGTTTGATTACTTTCCTACCTACGGGAACCAGCTGAGATGAATGTTTCAAAAAATACCGATTAGATAGGTACCTATAGTACTTACACGATATAGTAAGAAGTTAAATACCTACGCTTTAACAGTGAAGGGAAACATCTTGAGGAAATCTGCATGCCTGAGAGTTCTCCATGTAACCTTCTCAAAGGTGTGTGAAGTCTGCCAATCCGCTATTGGCCAGCGTGGTAGACTATGTCTAAACCGTTCTCATACTGAGAGGAGACCCGTGCTCTGTAGTGAGCCGGCGATGGGTTGATCATGATGATGATGATGATTTGTAAAACTGACACGGGTATCCGCGGCCATAGACCTGGTGGGCCGATACTTTGTCAGGGAAACTTAGTTATAGATATAGGCAGTGGCGTGCAGCTCATAGAAGCATAAAAGCGCTGCTTACCCTAATTAAAATATCTCAATGCTAATTTATTATGAACAGACAGTAAATAGGTAATTATCTAACTAATGCCTACCCTGACTTCAACCACTTGTGCACGCCACTGGATATTAGGTATATCTTTTTACTCTTGATTAAAGCGATTTTAATAAAACTAAATACTAAAAAAAGTCTCTGACATTATGTGAGGGGTAGGAGCCGCCTAAATAGAATCCTAACCTAAAATTAAGTAAAAAAGAAAACATTGTAAATTAAAAAAAAAAACATTAAAAAACCCTTCTCATACTGAGAGGAGACCCGTGCTCTGTAGTAAGCCGGCTATGGGTTGAACATGATGATGATGAATAGGTAATTTTATGAATATTCAGATTTCAAATACTTAGGTATTTGTCCCTAAGCTTTTTGGTTTCCGTTGACTCAGAAAGTAGCTGTTAGAACTGTTAGGTCATTTTATACGCGGTTTATTTCAACTTGTATTAATAGCCGAGTCCATCGACCACACAACGCGGTAGGTGACGTCATCAATAGATGGCGACCACTGAACTCTACTAACACACGCACGCTGGAATTGCGATTGCCGAGCTGTTTTGAAAGCGCTATTTTGACCCTGATAGCAGCTGTGAACGTCACGTGAGCGTACTCGGAACTAATGTTAGAGAAGAGACATCTGTTTAAATAGTTTCGACATGAAGACCATTCGCGTTACGCCAGTGGGCCACTCATTGACGTAGGATACGCGGCCGAAAGTAATGTACTTCAACCTTTAGAATGACATTTCGGCTTTGTAGAGCGTTGTCTCTGTCACTCATACCTATATGATGTTGTGTCGGTCTCAACGACAGAGACAGTGCTCTACAAATTTGCTATCTCCTTCTAAAGGTCGATTACTTTCGGCCGCTTAAGAGGGCTCAGGACGGAGCTTTCTTCATACAAACGTAGGAGGGTAATTACTACATTATTTGATATTGTACGCTCAAAACTAAGTATTATATCGATTTATCTCGTCATTATCTAGGTTTATTGATATATGAAACATCGAAAATAATATTGATTTTAAAGTTACGAGTCTCAAGAGATTCATATTTTAACACTAAATTTATGACAACTTTGGGCGTAAATAAGTAAGATTAGGAGTATGAAAATTCTAAAGAAATTTAACATTAGACATAGTTTATTTATTCATTAGTTGAAATAACTTTACTTTGCAAACATAAACTCAGTAGTTCTTTCTCAAAAATACTTTTCCTAAACCTTTGATTTCGGTGAAAATCATCGTGCCTCTCACCTTTCTCATACAATGTCAAGTGAAAAGCAAATAGGTTTGGTCGAGCGTCCTGCGTCACCTTAAAGACGGCAGCTCACGAACAATATGACATCGCTCAAGTAGCCAGGTTTGCACACATCATATTATACATACATACCTATGTTTCTTATTAGGAAATGTATAACAAAGTTGTATAATATCATCCAATTCAGTTTATTATAAACCTAACACTTGAACAACCTAATCGATTGCAAAACATTTATGTTTAAGACATCTTGTTATTGACAATTTTAAATAGATTCGAAAAGGTTTAAGCGTCTTTATCGACGTACTGCAAGTCTATTCACGGTCTTTTTGCATCATGCATCGTGCATGGCCTTGGCGGGACGTACAACAATATGGATGGTGAATAAGACGCTTTAGATTAAATACACAATGAACAAAAAGTAAAAACATTTATTATAAAGTAAAGCTTGTCTAAAAAGATTAATTTGAAATAGAGACAATTTTTCAAATTTCCAAATCTTGTAGATACTCAGAGCACTTTGACTCGGCACAAAAATAACTGTAATTTTGTATGCCACACCTTTACCAGTGAGCTTGTATAGGTCCATTTCAGGGATGATGACAACACTGCAAGTGGCCTGCATACAGATGGGTACGCAGCACGAATGGTAATGCGCAAGTTTATTGGCGGATTTGTTCAATTTAATGACCAATTCGGGGACGTTTTATTTTGCAAGTCTTGGCTTTTATGATACCTACCTACAGTACGCAGCCGAAAGTGATGAACATCGGCCTTTAGAATGACATTTCATCTTTGTAGAGCGTTGTCTCTGTCACTCATACCCATATCACACGAGTAGATATATAGACCAGAGGGGAAGCTACATACTAGCGGCTGGCTGTAGGTTCACTCACTCAAGCGCAGCTCACGTACACGACGACGTGTCACGGACGCTTCGTTTGCCATCAAACTGGGCGCAATCGTCGTGGTGTGCGTGAGCTAGTGTGAAGCTTCCCCTCTGGTCTATAATATCTACTCGTGTGCCCATATGACGCTTTGTCGGTCTCAACAACGGTCGTGACAGTGTTCTAAAAATCTGCTGTCTCCTTCTAAACATCGATGTTGATCACTTTTGGCCGCGTATTGTACCTACTGGATGACGTTTGCCTTTGTCCCACACGTCACCCGCGTTATCCCGCACCGGGTTAACGCGGGGGGCTGTGCGGGTGTGCGGGGCGTCCCTACCCCGATTGTCATCTCGATCTGTCGCGTATTATACCTACAGTACGCGACAGAAAGTACATCGGTCTTTAGAATGACATTTCGGCTTTGTAGAGCGTTGTCTCTGTCACTTATACCTATATGACGTTTTGTCGGTCTCAACGACAGAGACAGTCCTCTACAAATCTGCTATCTCCTTCTAAAGGTCGATGTACATTACTATCTGCCGCATACCTACTGATGTAGGTACACTGTTGCATTTAGGTGCATACCTGATGACTACAGAGCACGGGTCTCCTCTCAGAGTGAGAAGGGTTTGGCTATAGTCTACCACGCTGGCCAAGTGCGGATTGGTAGACTTCACACACCTTTGAGAACATTATGGAGAACTCTCAGGTATGCAGGTTTCCTCACGATGTTTTCCTTCACCGTTAAAGCAAGTGATATTGAATTACTTAAAACGCACATAATTCCGAAAAGGTAGAGGTGCGTGCCCAGGATCGAACCCCCGACCTTCGATTAGAAGGCGGACGTCCTAACCACTAGGCTATCACGGCCTGAAGAATATACGAAGACAATAAGATCTGCCACTTGAAGATACAAGAAAATGATCCGACATGGATAACCAAAAAAAGTTCGCTAAACTATTAAAATTCACACAAAAACAGCAAAGTACCGCAGTCCAACCGACCGAGAGAAGTCAAATAGCTAAAGGGATTACGCACAGGTAGTGGGTTCGATTCCCAGCGAATCCAATTTTCTGCGAAGCGACGCGGGTGGCAAGTTTAATGGCATTATAAGATTCTACAAACAAATATTGGTAGATAAGGAGTGATGCGAGTTTTTTAGGGTTCCGTACCTCAAAAGGGAAAAAGGAACTCTTATAGGATCATTTCGTTGCCTGTTTGTCTGTCTGTCCGTCTGTATGTCACGAAAACCTATAGGGTACTTCCCGTTGACCTAGAATCATGAAATTTGGCAGGTAGTTACCTAGGTCTTATGACGTGATTTTTTGTATAGCGGTAGTTTATGTAAATTTGGTACAGAGCTAGCTTACATCCGGGGAAGGACATATAGGCTACTTTTTATCCCGGAAAATCAGTTCCCACGGGATTTAAAAAGAAACCTAAATCCACGCGGACGAAGTCGCGGGCATCATCTACCTAATGTACCTATGACTCAGCTACTGCATTCAAAAAAAAGCTCTTATCATTTTACGGTGGGTTGATCTCCTAAGTAAATTAATTATTAATTGTTTAGTTAAGTTCTTTTTATTTGTCTAGATATTTTGAAAATGCTGTGTACACATTTTATAGATACATTTATCAGCCTGTGTTTGTCTATAAGTGTCGTAGTTTGTGTTAAATTAATGTATTGTGTGTGTTCCTAATAAATAAAACAAATAAAAATAAAATAAATCATTTCATTAGGTACCTACATACCTACCTAATAATATTATAATTTATAATTAGGTATTATACCATAGACAAACCTTGACAGTTAAGTATGCGAAATTCTATGAAATACCGGTATGTGACGTCACAATCATTTGACGTGCTTTTTTAGTTTAATCGATAATTTAAAATATTCAAATTAAAAGTTAATTAATTAATAATTTAAACTAAAACTAAAAACTTAAAAAATATAATATTATAACTAAAATATATTATTAAAAGGAGTCCCTTTAGGCAAGGTTCCGAAAATACTGGCAGCTAGGCTAATTCTTTGTCCGAGGTAGCTGCCAGCTCTTCGGTCTCCTGTGATGTCGACTAACCTTTTTGCTATTTCCTTAAAAAGTCTTATAGCGCTAGGACCCCACGGACCAAAGGTCTCGACACCGAATGGGATAATATAATAATATAATAATACCTAATTTTTAATAATAATTAGGTATTATTATTCTTAAAAAGTTAGCAACACTTTTTTTCTAACTGTTGTTATTTTTAATCTGCGCACGATTCGATGGTTTTCTCTTTAACATCGGCGTTGTATTTAATCCTCATACACAAGTGTTCACAAGTTTTTTGACGCCGAAAGGTGCTATGGAAGGATTAAGGTATTTAAAATTATTGTAATCCCGTATCCTATTTAAACTTTAAAGTGACTTTTAAGTTACGTGCGGCATTCTTTTTGAGTTTTGGATTTTTTTACGTTATAGTGACATTTTAAGCCTTTTTTAGGGTTCCGTACCTCAAAATGAAAAACGGAACCCTTATAGGATCACTTTGTTGTCTGTCTGTCTGTCTGTCAAGAAACCTACAGGGTACTTCCCGTTGACCTAGAATAATGAAATTTGGCAGGTAGGTAGATCTTATAGCTGACATTTGGGGAAAAATCTGAAAACCGTGAATTTAGGGTTAGATCACACAAAAAAAATTAAATTGTGGTCATGAACTAATAATTAGTATTTTCAACTTTCGAAGTGAGTGACTATATCAAGTGGGGTATCATATGAAAGGTCTTCACCTGTACATTCTAAAACAGATTTATTTTTATTTTTATGCATCATTTTTATTTTGGAATTATCCTGCAAAATGTCGAAAAAATACGACTGTAGTACGGAACCCTCATTGCGCGGCCGGTTTTTTAATTTATGTTTAAAAAATAGGGATGTGGTAGTGGATAACGAAAAAGAAACTGGTAGGTATAGGTATATTAAGTACTATGGTTGTAGGCACTTACCTAAAACAATTTTTTTTTTCGAAAATATCGTACTTAATAAGTTTCATTTATATTATATTTTTAGAAGTAGGTAGCCTAGGTACCGACCTTTCACATCAACAGTGACGCCAAGATGTCAAGACTCAAGATTGATATTGCTTAGATTTTTATCATCATCAACCAATAGACGTCCACAGCTAGACATAGGTCTATTGTAGGGATTTCCACAAGCCACGGTCTTACGCCGCCTGAATCCAGCGGCTCTCTGTGACTCGTTTGATGTCATCTGTCCACCTAGTGGGGGGTCTTCCTACGCTGCGCTTCCCGATGCGAGGTCACCATTCCTGGGATTCCAACGTCTATCGGTTTTTCAAACTATGTGCCCTGCCCATTGCCGCTTCAGCTTAGTTGGATCCAGAATTTTTATGGGATCACCATGGAAACTTCTACTGTTGATTAAAAAAAATTTGCAAATCGGTCTAGAAACCTCGAAAAAATCGGTATACCTACCTATTTTAAAAAAACGGACCGAATTGAGACCCACTCCTTTTTGGAAATCGGTTAAAAATATGTTTCTACCTGTGTCCGTTATAGACTTTGAAACCGTCCAACTGATGTGCCCCAAACCGATTTCATTAGAAAGGCAATAATGCGAAGATGGTTTTAGAAGAAAAAAATAGTTTTCTTTTTAGCGCGGTAGCACACGCCGCCGGGTATCCGCTAGTTGGTAAAATAAATCTAAAAAGTCGTGAAAAGACGACCGTTATTATGAAAAAGCCATAAAAAGCATTCTCAATTCAAACGCGAGGCGTCTATAGGCGGTGCTGTCAAAATGGCGTCTCTAATGGCGATTGACAGCTCCATCTAGATAACTATAATCAAATTATAGAGGATAAATAGGGAATTTTACCACAACTTTATTTTTAACGCCCATAAAATAATATCGCTGTCTCAAAACATTCCATTTTGATCTCTATTTGTAAGCTCATAAGGACATTGACAGTTGTTAGCGTTTTGTAGTTTGATGGGTGTTGTAAGTTTGTATTTTAGTAACTTTATCGGTAAATCTTCGGCCGTCGACAGTTGTTTGCGCTTTCAAGGCAGTTAACGCAGGCTAAGGAGAAATTAGACCTCTGTTACCATGGTAACATGAGAAAAATTACATAATTTGACCTTAGGTAGGTTTATTAACGATGTCCCTTGCTCGCGCTGATGCCCGCGATTCGTCCGCGTGGATTTAGATTTAAAAAAATCTCGTGAGAACTCTTTAATTTTCCGGTAGGACTAGGTAGGTACCTACCTACGAGATAGTTATCTTTGCACTTTTCGTCAAAATCGGATGGGACGTGAAATGATAACAGACAGACAGTCACTCTTTCATATTTATAATATTAGTAGGTATGGGACAGTTTTATTATTACTTATGAGTTGACATGGATTGACTCTACCTTGACTCCATTCTATAGGTATAACGCGTAAAATTCAACTCCTCACGCGCCATTTTAATTTTTTGTATCTAATTTCATGCCATAAGTACGATTTTAGTCCTAATTATTTTAAAGATGAACCGTATTTTTGACATGACAGTCGATCCGTAGAGCTAAAATGGCGCATGAGGAGTCATTTTCTACGCACTATGTATTCGTAGATTAGTATATACGTTTGACATTACATATCTAATATAGTTTTTGACCTTTGCCTCTGATCATAATGTGGCTCCTCGGTGGTGGCATGGTCTAAGTATGTTTAGCATCAGAGGTGCCAGTCTATATTTTCTTTTTCTATGGAATTCCATGAAGAAATTGTACGGTCAGATTAGTTTCAATATCTAATTTTTCATTGATATTTAAACTGTATAAAATTAAAGACGGGACAAAGCGGCGAAGTTAGAAGTTAAGGAGCCATTTGGCATCATTTTGCTTTAGTATGCCTTATTATTAAGATTTCCGTAGTGAACTCAGTGTAAAATAGAGAAGTAGAAACTGGTGTATTGCCTCATTCATTCACAATTAAAACTTAAATTGGTCCGAGCTAATCTTAGAAACGGCTGAACACTAATAGATTTATTGGGTGAGATTTTCACAGGCAAGATAATAAGATAAAAATAAGTTACATATACAGGAATTTAAAAAAATACCAAAAAGGTAACAGAGAGTTTATTTTAAACGTTAGCGCAGAGTTCGTTATAAAGGAAAAGCATTTTTAACCAATGGTTGATTTGCAACCAACTACTGGTTAGGTTAGGACATACTGCGGAGTCATAAATTAATTATTATTAATTCAGTATCTTTGAAAAGGAAAAGGTGACTCACTGATCTATCAACGCACAGCTCAAACTACTGGACGGATAGTGCTGAACATCCGCTAAGAAAGGATTTTGCAAAATTCAACCCTAAGGGGGTGAAATAGGGGTTTGAAATTTGTGTAGTCCACGCGGACAAAGTCGCGAGTATAAAAATGATTCCAATATCCGCTCTATTTTCCTAGTAACTAGTTATATCTCTTTGATATTTATCATAGATTAAAAATCATAGATATGGCCACAAAGGACCATTGTGAAAAATGTCTTAATTTATTTTAAACGTGTCAGATTGTTGTGATTGTTGGCCATAATAGTTGGCCCTCGTTGGCGCGCTTTTGTTTGTAAATAAGCTATTATTACTGGTACTTACCTACTTGATTAATTTAGAATAGAATAGAATAGAATAATGTTTATTCGAGGTATATAGGTGGTACATGGTGTAGGCAATTTCGTCCTGTACAGCAGTGCAACACCTCGAGCAGGTAGGCCACTCAGCTTGTGTTGAGACGTCGGACACAAACCTCTAGACTCTAGAGCAAATATCTGAGGAACCAGACGCTCCAACGCTGATTTTCAGTGACCGCCTTTTAAATATTACCTAAACGTCAGTGGCATAGAATATATAAAGTTGGCGAGTAAATGGTTAAATAAAATGAAATAAAGTGTTTAAAGTTTTTAAATTTAAAGTGATTTAGGACATAAAAGAAGAAATAAGAAATAATACATTGAAATAGATGTTGTAAAATGTAAGAATGGGAAAATTGTAGGATAGTTTTTTTGTATTTTTGACCTAGAATCATGAAACTTGGCATGTAGGCAGGTCTTATAATAGCAGACATTTGGGGAAAATATCTGAAAACCGTGAATTTGTGGTTACATCACCCAAAAAAAATTAAATTTGGATTTTCAATTTTCGAAGTAAGATAACTAAGTAGGTAAGTTAAGATATATCATGTGGGGTATCATCAGTGGCGTGCACAGAGTCCGAAGCCAGGGTAAGCATTAGTAAGATAGGCCTTAGATACACCTTATGTAGACCTATGGAATGGCAGGTCATAAAGAAAAATGTTGTTTCAACTAGGTAGGTAGGGTAAGCAGTACTTTTATGCCTCTATGAATTGCACGCCACTGGGTATCATAATATGAAAGGTCTTCACCTGTGTTCAGTTCAGGTTTGCACCGGCGACCTTTCGGTTTTCAGTTCGCTCCTTTATCGAGGCTATCGAGGCTCTATCTAATATTTAGTTTTTAGTAGTCACGAACGAAGTCGTGGGCATCAGCTAGTAAAAAACAAATAATCAATGTAAAAAACCAGTATATATGTAGGTAGTCAGTGGCGTGCACAGGAGTTCAAGCCAGGGTATGCATTTAGGTATGAACTTATTTTACGGCAGGTTGTAATGAAAAATAAGCATTGATTTATTACAATAAGGGTAAGCAGTGCGTTTATGCTTCTATGAGCTGCACGCCACCTATACCTACCTAGGAACTAAAAGTGTCTAAGTGTATGTAATATAAAGAATTATGATCATTTAGTTATTATGTTTTGCACGGTAGGTAATATGAGTTGCTTTCAACCAAAATTTGCTAAAGCTTAAATTGTAAATTATTGTTAAACTAGGAAAACATTAGCGACTGACAAATTGCTGTAATCCTGACTAGTGGCCATAATTAACATAAAATATGTCAAGTCTGGGCCTTAAATCAAAATGACGTCATTGATTTTTTTTAATTTATTTGTACCCAAAACATCACTGCCCATATTATTATAAATGCGAAAGTGTGTTTGTTTGTTGGTTCGTTGGTTTGTCCTTCAATCACGTCGCAACGGAGCAACGGATTGACGTGTTTTTTTGTATGGGTATAGTACATACAGTAGGCTACTTTTTATCCCGGAAAATCTAAGATTTCAAGAGCCTAAATCCACGCGGACTAAGTCGCGGGCATCAGCTAGTTTACAATAAAAAGAAATAGAAAGCAAAAGTTAGTCATAGGGTTCCGTACCTACCCGAAGGGTGCCAACGGGACCCTATTGCTAAAGCTCCACTGTCCGTCTATTTGTCAGCGACTCGAGACAGACAGCGAGATGTATCTCGTGAACCATAAATAAATAAATAAAAATCTTTTTTATTCAAATAAACTTTTACAAGTAGGTACTTTCGAATAGTCGGATGCATCTACCACTGGTTCACAAAATAAGTATTAAAAAATTCAAAATGGCAGCCAAGTGTGAGTTGGACTCACACACGAAAGGTTCCGTACAATCATACAAGAATAAACACTTTTGAATTTTTTTAATACAAGTAGGTATTTACCTACAACTGTAATAACTTTGAAATTGCAAAATCGATCGGTACAAAAATAAATTATGAGTAGATAAATCGATTTTTGTGTAATTCAATCGAATTAATAATAATAAGTCTGTGATTTTGTATGTAGGTACAGCTAGATAGGTAGGTACTTAGGTATGTAGGCGTTGTAAAATACGAAATAGGTATCTATACAATATATATATAACTATTATCCAAATAAAAAAAACGTCAAACTGGTACTCAGTTGTAGCGTGATTGAAGGATAAACAAACAAACCACGCAACAAACAAACAAATCACCACAGAGTAAGGATGGTGTGTTAGTTATCCTATTTAAAGTTCGACAGTCAAATACAAAAACTATCGGCTGATCAAAAGCCTGTGGTTTGTCGGTGTCCCTATAGTTCCATTCATTGAAGATTCAATTGGTAATTAATTAAACAAACTATGCCACGCAATCAATACTTTATTTATTTATTAGTCAATGCGCCTTCAAAGCTCGATGAACTGACACATGTCAAACATGCCCCTAGCCACAGATTATAAATGTCACAATAAAAAAAATAGAACATTGTCGACTCTATGGTAAGGTTGAAAGGAGGTTGTCTAATTTATGAAGATAATAAATTAAGTTTGTTTAATCTCTATGATGTTTACCGAAACGTATCGAATTTAAATGTTATCTAATAATAATCTGTAGGTAATTTTGTGAGTATAGTCCGTAAAAAATGACTCCTCACGCACCATTTTAACTCTATGGGTAGGTATGCATTGGGAATTGAATTGATTGAATTAAAATAAGGACTAAAATCGTACTTTTGACTTGAAATTTGACACAAGACGTTAAAATGGGGCATGAGGAGTAAAATTTTACGCATTAGGTATATTATGTTTGTTTACTATAAAATGACTCTATGTAAAAGGTTTCTGCGATTCAGGTAAGCTAATGTACAGTAGGTATATTATAGTCCGCGACAGGTTTAGATCGCAATCGGGGTATGAGGCGGGGGGACGCACGTCACCCGCACTCGCCCGCACCAGGTTTGCGCGAGGGCGGTGTGGGTGTGCGATTGCTATCTCGACCTGTCGCGTACTATGCATAGGTATCTACAGTGCGACAAGGTGGTTGGTGGTGAAAATCGAAACTAACGTTGCCGTCAAGTGTGTCCCCTTTGTTCTTGTTTGAATATTCTAAAGATTCTAAGCCTTTGTTCTCCAACAGCGCTCCCCTGTCAGTGTCATTCAAGTGCCAAGAGAGCCTTGTCACACTGTGTAAGTATCTACCTGCGGTATCTACTTACTAAATATTGTATTTGAGTTTGTTTAAAAAATTAGACTTCAACGCGTGCGAAGCTACCGCTAAAAATCAAGTTTATTTTACTTAATGAGGTAAGATTAAGACTGTCGTCATTATATTAAATTAATCTTTATCGAGTTATAAGCTTACAAAATGTTAGTTTATTATCTAAAATTAACTAAATTAACTAATAAAAAGTATAAAAAAACACACGTGCTCCATGCTATTACCTCTGTAGTAGGTAATCTGTGATCAGATTTATCATAATTTTAATGTCTTAAGATAAAATTAACATATTAAGGGCCATGACATAGTAGACACGATGATTGCACGAACTTTTATTTTTAAATTCCCCTTTCCCCTCCAACTAAGCGTAAAGGTTGTGCTAGGAGTAGGTACGACAATGGTGCAACGGGTGGGGTTTGAACCGAGCTATTGAGGCTATGTGTTGGAGAACTATTAGGCTAATCTATACACAGAATATTATGGAGAACTAAAAGTCGCTCAGCGCGCTATGAAGCGAGCTATGTTGGGTATCATTCTCAGGGATAAAATCCGGAGCGAGGAAATTCGCAGAAGAACAAAAGTAACCGACATAGCTCAAAGGATTAGCAAGCTGAAGTGGCAATGGGCATGTCTGTCGCAGAACCGACGGCCGATGGGGCAGACGTGTTCTGGAGTGTAGACGGGGTAAGTACCGGTAAGCGCAGTGTGGGATGACCTCCAGCCCGCTGGACCGATGACCTAAAGAAGGTGGTGGGGAGCGGATGGATGAGGAAGGCTGAGGACCGTGTTTGGTGGCGCGCTCTTGGAAAGGCCTATGTCAAGCAGTGGACGCAAACAGGCTGATGGGAATAATCGAAATGGTTCAAAAAAGGGAAGTATTCTTAATGGGTCCAATAATGATCATGTAGACAAATCATAATATATTTTGCATGTCAATTTTTTTTTTAAAGAGTACTTATTAGCCATGTTATAAATGACTAATATTCCCCTTTCCTCTCCAACTAAGCGTCAGGCTTGTGCTAGGAGTAGGTACGACAATAGTGCAACGGGCGGGGTTTGAACCGTCGCTCGTCGACCTTTCGGTTTTCAGTCCACTCCTATACCGGTTGAGCTATTGAGCCTCTAAAGACGAAACGTATTGGATAATAATAATATTATCTTAACATCTTAAGTAATAATAATAATAATATTAAATACACTTTATTTACACAACCACAAGAAGGATTACATTAAAGAATAAAAAACACAGACAGAAGGAAGATACAAAAGGCGGCCTTATCGCTAATTAGCGATCTCTACCAGGCAACCTTAAAGATTGGAAAATATGAGGAAAATTAGGAGATATTAAATTGGAAATATGAGGTTAAGTAAGTACAATGTTTCTTGCAAATAAACAATTTCAATTTCAATTTCAAAACACGACAGGAGGCTCGTGCTCCTGCCTCTGAAGTGAACCGGCAATAGGCTGTTTATGATGATGATGATGATGAATTTAAAATAATCATTTTATTTAAATTAAAAAAAATTGCTTGGTTTTACTATCTTTTACCAATTTAGCTCAATTAAGTATCCTTAACTTTTCGTGATGGAAATCATTTAGTTAAACTAATTTCTTATCCAAAAGTCTAACAAGGTGCAGATTGACATAAACGAATCCAATTTCAAAGGTGAAGTTTACTAAATTAACCTTTTCCTAACTTACACCGCAAACCATTGATATCATTAGAATAAAAACCAAAGATACACACGTTGTTCTAAAGAAATATTTCTTTAATATTTTGACACAATATCTGGCAGGAAATATTGCACATCGAACTTTAGAAAGAGATACCGGTTTCGAAATCTTTTTCTAAAGTTCCTTACCATTGTACAAGAAATAGGTAACATTATTTTTTTCTGATTTAACCACAAATTTACGGTTTTCGGTTTTTCCGAACTTGTGCTATAAGATATTGCTACAGTGCCAAATCTCATGCTTCTAGGTCAATGGGAAGTAGGCACCTTATAGGTTTTGATTTCCTTGACGGGTCTTCTACAGACAGACAGACAATGAAGTGATCCTATAAGGGTTCCTTTTTTTCTCTCGAGATACTTCATCATCAGCCTGTAGACGTCCACTGTTGGACATAGGCCTTCCCTAAAGAGCGCCACCACACCCGGTCCTCAGCCTTTCTCATCCAGCCACTTCCCGCCAGCCTCTTTATATCGTCGGTCCATCGTGCTGGAGGGCGTCCCACACTACGCTTGCTTAAACGCGTTTTCCACTCAAGGACTTTCCAGCTCCAACGGCCATCGCATCGCCTAGATACTTACGGACCCTTAAAAATTAGCTCCAAATCCAATTCGCTATTTTTCTAGTCTGCTGTATCAATGGTGCAGCCTTAAACATCTGTCAAATTATATCAAAACTCCAAAACCTCTGGGGGTGGAGGCGTTTTTCTAATAAATTAACATTTAATAAGCTATCGAGTCCAAATTATATTTCAGAATGGGCGGAAGATAATTATATTTATATAAATAGGGTAGGCCTCAGAAACGAGAGCGTGTTTCCATTGTACTGGCGCCTGAAAATATTTTTCTTTCATTTTTTTTAAAGCAATATCGTAAAAATCAAATCATTTATTCAAAATAGTTTCCATATGGTTCCATTGTTCACTTTTTGATTGTTAGTTGTTGGATTTGTACTACAATGATGTAATGGTGATAATTAATTACGTAAACTTAAATCTACGAGGGCTCCAAACGCAACCAGGTCTGAGAAGAGCCCACACAAACTCAGAATTTGTGTGAAATTACTGTACCTATATCCTAATATGCTGAGTAAGTACTGTCATTTCACTATAGTAGGTGCGTTGAATTCAAACTTAGTTATAATTTAGACCTTTGGATGTGTTTGAGGTAAGATTTACTAGTAAAAGTAAAATAATTATGAATATAGCAGAATTAAAATTTGGGCACACTTTTTGACATCCAGTTGTGTATCATACTCAGTTAGGTACCATATTTTTAAACTCATTGCTAGAGATGGACAATAATTTGTAGAAAATGATGACGGAAAGAGAAATATCGTGGCTCCGAAACATAAGTGGTTAAATGTATTATGACAAAAACAAAAAATAATGTAAGATTTTTTATTCGAAGTACCGATACGTCAAAGGGAAAAATGACGTATGAAAGTGGAAACAGGTATTGCTCCATTATACCATGATTATACTAAGCGGGCCGTACTGTTGATGGGTAAAGTGTGTGTTTAAAAGTCCATTTCGACTAATACCTCTACCCGCCCCTCGTCTAGCTTAACCGTTCCACATTACTACCGCGTAGAATATTATTTAGTTTTTAGTTTTAGTTTAAAAGCCCATTTTCGACTAATACCTGTACCCGCCCCGCGTACTTATAGCTTAACCGTTCCACATTTATGTCTACTACCGCGTACATTATTATTTAGTTTTAGTTTAAAAGCCCATTTTCGACTAATACCTGTACCCGCCCCTCGTATAGCTTTTAACCGTTCCACATTACTACCGCGTATAATATTATTTTGTTTTTAGTTTTAGTTTAAAAGCCCATTTTTGACTAATACCTCTACCCGCCCCTCGTATAGCTTAACCGTTCCACATTTATATCTACTACCGCGTACATTATTATTTAGTTTTTAGTTTTAGTTTAAAAGCCTCTTTTTTACTAATACCTCTACCTACCCACCCGCCCCTCGTATAGCTTAACCTTTCCACATTACTACCGCACGGAATAAAAACTATATATAATATATATATAGTTTTTAGTTTTAGTTTAAAAGCCCATTTTCACTAATACCCCTACCTGCCTCTCGTACAATTTTACCGTTTCATATAGGTAAATACCACGCAGAATATCATTTAGACTTTAGTTTTAGTTGAAAACCTCATTTACGCTTTGACTTTTGGTTAAGAAACATTTTTCATCATCGTCATCATTATCAAATGATAGCTCTCCTTTAGGAAGTTCCACACGCGACGGTCTTGCGCGCCGCCTTCCAGCGGCTCCCTGTGACTCGTCTGATGTCGTCTGTTCTCCTAGCGGGGGTCCTCCAACGCTGGCCTTTCCGTCACGAGGTCGCCATTCTAGCACCTTGGCACCCCAACTTCTATCCGTTTTTAGGGTCCCGTACCTCAAAAGGAAAAACGGAACCCTTATAGGATCACTTTGTTGTCAGTCTTTCTGTCTGTCAAGAAACCTATAGGGTACTTCCCGTTGACCTAGAATCTAGAATCATGAAATTTGGCTAGGTCTTATAACAGACATGGGGGGGGAAATCTAAAAACCGTGAATTTGTGGTTACACCAAAAATAAAAATAAAATGTGTTCATGAACAAATACTGCTATTTTCAACTTTCAAAGTAAGATTAGTTGGTATACCAAATGGGGTATAATATGAAAGGGCTTTACTTGTAAGTACATTCTAAAACAGATTCTTATTTATTTTTAGGCATAATAGTTTTTGATTTATTAAGTTTGAGCTGTGCGTTCAGATAGTCAGTCAGTCAGTCACCTTTTCCTTCAATATGTTTAGATTAATTAGGCTACGAATACGATGGGAAACGCTTTTGGAAGGAGAAAATCAGAACGCATGTCAGGAAATTTTTCTCGTTGCGTTAGGTCTAAGATCCCGCTATAGAACGACCTTCACCGAGCTGGTTAATGGATGAAACGTATTTTATATTTTTAAAATCATTTCACCGGTTTGTTTAATTGAAAAATTCTATACTAATCGAAAGTAAGAAGCCCAAAGAATATGCAAACGTTATTTTTTTCCCCGGGTAGGCAGGTATAAACAGGTAAATCGATACTAGTAAGTAACTTGCACCGCGTTAATGAATAAAGTTAAATGAAAATAAACATTATTTCATTAACATAACGTTTGCTAATTCTATGGGCTTCATACTTTCGATTGGTATGGATTTTTTTAAATTATTAATCAATCATCCTGGACTGAAATTTTTCTGGCAACCCATATGCAATATATTAATTATTGACATATTAAATTGAATATAAAATACGTTTCATCCATTAACCAGCTCTGTGAAGGTCGTTCTATAGCGGGATCTTGTACTATATGTTTACATACTTATTTATTAGGTATATCTATAGGTATCTACGTACCTGAATTTATTATTTTTGGGTACTCAAGTAACTCTAACGATACAAAATGAGTTTTAAATGAAGGGAACAGTTTGTGTAAGTATTGCGTGTCCCATATCATTTGGGAGTTAATTGAGCAATCCTGTTCCAATGGCCTACCAATTTACTGCAAACGAATAAAATACATATTATAGTTTTTTAAATAAGTATATTCCATTTGTGATGTATTATTTTACTAAGTAGCTGCGATAGAGTTAGCTTACATCCCGGGAACAGACATAGGTTACTTTTTATTTCGGGAAATCAAAGAGTTCCCACGGGATTTTTAAAAACTTAATTCCACGCGGATGAAGTCGCGGGCATCAGCTAGTAGAATATATTTTAATTCAAGTAAACTTTTACAAGTGCTTTTGAATCGTCTAATTTAACTAAGCACCCCGGTTTTTGAATGTAATGTCTCACCTATGTAATGACAGCCTATGTCACTCTCCATGTCTTTATCTATACCCATCCAATCCGTTGCACCGTTGCGACGTGATTGAAGGACAAACCAACAAACCAACAAACAAACACACTTTCGCATTTATAATAAGGGTACCGATTAATTACTAAACTGGGTGATGCTGGTTCTAACAAAGTTCTGAGTTGAAAACTAAGTATATCTACTTATTAAGTTGACATCTTATTCATCAATTATAATAAACGATTAAGAAGAACCTCTTTAAAGATCTTTAACCGATCGTAATTAAACACTTTAAAAAAATTAAATCGTCCCTAAAAATAAATATCCAGCGCCATTATGGTACCAGTTTTGTTAGCACCAACGTCGAAAAATACAGCTGTCTCACTCCTTTGTATGGATTGTAAGTGTAAAGATTGTTGTTGTCCCTGTCGCTCGTGGCAATGTTGGCATGTTGTTAAGGTGCAATCAATTGGCATGGGCAAACAGACGCCTATGATATATCCAATTAAGTGGCGTCGATTTAGAAGGTTGCAAGTGATAAATGGTAAACTTTTATGCTGACATTTAGTTTTTGACATCTGTGGTGGGAAGAAAAAGTTAGCCGAAAAATGGAAAGACTCGTCCCAGATTAAGAAATCTGTACTTCCATACTAAAATGGAGGTAGGTATAAATGCGAAAAGGGGGTTTGGAGTATGAACCCCAAAACTTTTCCCAGACTACGGCTATTACAGAGATTCCTTACAATTAGATCTACCTACCTATGCAACATACCTAATGTTTGCATCCCGGTGATAGACAAGTACTATTTTATGTCCCGGAAAATTAAAAATTTCCCACGGGATTTTTAAAAACTTAAATACACTTACCTGCCTATAATCTCTATATGAAATTTTCTTAAAATCGTGATGAACAGTGAAAAACAGACCGACAAACTTTCGCATAGTAATAATGTGATTAAAACCTAGCTTATTCACATTTCATTACACATTTCAAACCTATTTTACCCCCCTGCATGGGCTAAATTTTCAAAAACTCTGTCTTAGTGTATGTCTACATCATAATAGATAGCATGTCAAATTCCAACCCGGTCCGTCCAGTACTTTGAGCTGTACGTTGATAGATCAGTCAGCCAGTCACCTTATGGATTCATTGTGCAAAGTTCACGTTCAGGGCCTCGATTGTGGTAGAACGACAGCTACAATGTCACGATCGCAATCACCTCTGATTGGTTGACGCACGCTCACTATTAGCTACAATGCATTGTTGCAACAAGAATCACATAAATTCAACCAATCACAACAATTGGGATTGTAAGAAGAAGAAGGTGTAGAAGGTGCAAGAAATCATTTTAAATTAAATTAATTATTAAGTACTTCTTATTATCTACTATAACTATTACGTACTAACCATTAATTTTAAGTTCGTTTATAATAATGATTGATGCAGGTTTTATAAAATCGACCTACAGATTCAAAGAAAAGTGCAAAAAATTTCACCCACAACATTCTCCTCCGTGCCCGTAAGCTCAGGTAACGTGAAGAAATTTACCGAGTATTAAATCTCTGAACAAACAAGTTGTTCGCGCTTACACACACACAAACACACGCACCCACACACACACACACACACACACACTATGTACAGACAGAACACACACTCGTGAACTGTGTACAGACTACAGATGCGAGCTACAGCTTAAGAAAGCACACATTAATAGCTACAGAATATCTGAGCTTAAAGTTCGAGAAGTTAAAATTATGATAGGTAGTACATAATCAATATAATTTTGAAAATTTATTGCATCCATAAAAACATAAATAAATTAAAAAAAGTGACTGTCATAATGTAAATACTAGAAATAAAAAACCGGCCAAGTGCGTGTCAGACTCGCGCACTGGGGGTTCCGTACTACAATCGTATTTTATCGACATTTTGCACGATAATTCAAAAACTATGATGCATAAAAATAAATAAAAATCTGTTTTAGAATGTACAAGTGAAGACCTTTCATATGATACCCCACTTGATATAGTTATCTTACTTCGAAAATTGAAAATACTAGTTATTAGTGTATGACCACAATTTTTTTTTTGTGTAATGTAACCACAACATCACAGTTTTCAGATTTTCCCCTAATGCCAGCTATAAGACCTACCTACCTGCCAAATTTCATGATTTGACAACAGTGTGACAGTTTCAGGACAACAAAGTGATCCTAAGTATAAAGGTTCCGTTTTTCCTTTTGAGGTACGGAACCCTAAAAATGAAGTAGCCCTTACATAAAGCGTAATTCATATAAAATAATTCATTTTCTCACATATTCGTGTCTCGCAATAAACGTTGTAGCATGTAGTTGTAGTACAGAAACCAATTTTATTATTATAAAAATAAGCTACACACAAATGCGCGAGAAATTTGATCGCGCCATAAAGTAAACGCGCGGCACGACAGAGGTGTACTGCGGGATTTTATTAAACGAGTTTAAAAAAGCTACCCGAACTTTTGAACTATTGACTAAAATATTGTAAATTGTAATTTAGAGCCTCAATAGCTCAACGGGTACAGGAGTGGACTGAAAACCAAAAGGTCGACGGTTCAAACCCCACCCGTTGCACTATTGTCGTACCTACTCCTAGCACAAGCTTTACGCTTAGTTGGAGAAAAAAGGGGAATATTAGTCATTTAACATGGCTAATATTCTTTAAAAAAATTCAAAGATAACAAAATTATTCAAAATTGAAACTTTTAAAAAACCAGTCAAGTACGAGTCCGACTCGTACCCGAAGGGTTCCGTACCATCATACAAAGAATAAGACTTCATGATCAACTCATCACCAGCCTACTACTACTAATGAAACTAGGGCCTCCTCTAAGAATGAAAATGGCTTATACCATAGTCCAGCAAGCTTTTGCAGCAAATGCAAGTGGATTGGCAGACTTCACACACCTTTGAGAACATTATGGAGAAGTGAGAACTCTCAGACATGCAGAGAGGTCCTCGTGATGTTTTCCTTCACCGTTAAAACAAGTGATATTTAATTACTTAAAACGCGACTCCAAAAAGTTAGAGTGTGCGTGCCCGGGATCAAACCGACAACCCCCGAAAAGGAGGCTGACCTGTTTTAGCCACTATCACAGCTATTTGTTTATTTATTAATTTTTTATCCATCCCAAAATCGCCTAACGCGCCTAAAGAAGTTTTACTTCATCTTATTGTTTTTTACACAGTGCTTTGAAATCGTGCCCACCAATCTAGACAGTGTGAATCAGTACAGAGCGTGTCCAAATTATATCGCGTCGAATAAATATGGCATCCCAAAATCGCCCAACGCACCTAAAAGAGTTTCACTTCAAAAACCTTTTTGTCTATTACACAGTAAGTGCTACGCACGAAACGTTTTGCTTGATCATTCATCATACGCATGGCTAAGGTTTAAGTAAGACCGACGGCTTTTAACCGCTATCACCGCTATTTGAAGTTTTTACCCATCCCAAAATTGCCCAACGTGCCTAAAGAAGTTTCACTTCAAAATGCTTAGTGTTTTTTATACAGTACTACTAAATCGTGCCCACCAATCTACACAGTGCGAATCAATACAGAGCGTGTCCAAATATTATCGCGTAGAATAAATACGGCGCGAGACTTTTATGCGCTTTATTAACTGAGCTCTTCTTGTTTTGTTTTGTTCTAACTTCATCATAATCAACCCATCGCTGGCTCACTACTGAGCGCAGGTCTCCTCTCAGATTGAAAAGGGCTTACCGCTTAGACCATAGTCCGCCAAGCTGTCCAACAGCGCCACGAAAAGACCGACGGCTTTTAACCGCTATCGCCGCTATTTGAAGTTTTTACCCATCCCAAAATTGCCCAAAGAAGTTTCACTTCAAAAAGCTTACTGTTTTTACACAGTACTACTAAATCGTGCCCACCAATGTACACAGTGCGAATCAATACAGAGCGTGTCCAAATTAAATCGCGTCGAATAAATACGGCGCGAGACTTTTGTGCGCGCTGCGCTTTATTAACTAAGCCCTTCTTGTTTTGTTTTCTTCTTATTTATTATATTATAATATGTTATTATACTAACAGGGTATCGCCACTTTTGAAAGGGTAAGGTTTGGCGTGCATTGTATTTTTTTCATAAATAATATGATGATTTTCGATATTTTGCTGTAGTCTTCACGTTAGCGGATTACAAGTCGCCATTTTCAATTAATATGATTCTAGATGAATTTTTTTTCAGATATAATTTAGCCCTTGACGTCTATCTCACCTGGTGGTAAATGATGATGCAGTGTAAGATGGAAGCGGGCTAAACTGGAAGGGGAATGGCAGTTTTTACCCATATTACCTCTTTGCTTTCTACACGCTAAATCGCTTGGTACCACGGCTTAGCCAGTAGGGTGGTAGCTAGCCACGGCCGAAGCCTTCCGCCAGACCAGATCAAAGATTTAGAAATTATACACCCTGCCGCGAATCAAACCCGGTCGCCATTTAAGTTTTAGTCGGCGACAAACTAAAAACTTGCTTAAATAAACACCAGTGTCATGGCGCCGTAGTTTCAAATTATTGCACAAACATATTATCCAAGTATCTACATATTATTTGGATTTAGCGATTTAATGCGCGCTAAGCTTTTGCTCGTTTCGCCGTGAGATGAAATGATTACTCTAAAATTTATTGTTTTTAGTTTATTTTTAGGGTTTAAGTTACACTTGATTGTTTCATTATCACGATTATGATCGTGTTTTAATCTCTAAGATTAATCTTTTTCTTTTCGCCATCTTAAAATCATAATATCAAGAGTCCAGATTCTTAGCTCGCATTTCATATTATTATAAGTAGAGCGAAAAATAGGTAGGTACCTAAGTAGGTACTTAGTCATATTTTTAGGGTTCCGTAATTCAAAAGGAAAAACGGAACCTTTATAGGATCACTTTGTTGTCTGTCTGTCTGTCGGTCTGTCAAGAAACCTACAGAGTAGGTACTTCCCGTTGACCTCGAATCATGAAATTTGGCAGGTAGGTAGATCTTATAGCTAACATTTGGGGAAAAATCTGAAAACCGTGAATTTGTGGTTACATCACACAAAAAAATTTAAATTGTGGTCTTAAACTAAAATTTGTATTTTCAATTTTCTAAGTAAGATAACTATATTAAGAGGGATATCATATGAAAGGTCACCTGTGCATTCTAAAACAGATTTTTATTTATTTTTATGTATCATAGTTTTTGAATTATCCTGCATAATGGCGAAAAAATACGACTGTAGTACGGAACCCTTATTGCGCGAGCTTGACTCGCACTTGGCCGGTTTTTCTTATTAAATTGATGTTTAGTGACTGTAAAAGGAATCCATATTTTCATTCATTACAAAATCGAAAACAAAATTTTACGACACTGACTGATGAAACACTTACGGAATTTGTAACACTAGTGCCTTAAAAACTCTCATTTGCCTTAATAATTTAATAATAAACTTCGGAAAGATAATAAAATTTAATAAAATCGTAAAAATAATGCGAACCTCTTCCCGACGGACGTGTTTTTGTCACAGAAGTAGGAAAAATCCAGACGGAGTCTTCCCGAACATTCAGTCTATATTTTTCTATCAACGTAAAAATAAATTTTTCGTTATTCAGTCTAATTCAAAATTCAAATAATTTATTGAAAATCCATACTAATATTATAAATGCGAAAGTGTCTGTCTGTCTGTCCGTCTGTCTGTCTGCTAGCTTTTCACGGCTCACCCGTTTCACCGATTTTGATGAAATTTGGTACAGAGATAGCTTGCATCCCGAGGAAGGACATAGGCTTACTTTTAACCCGGAAAATCAGAGTTTTTAAAATAAAATAAAAAGAATATTGGCCATGTTAAATGACTAATATTCCCCTTTCCTCTCCAACTAAGCGTCAGGCTTGTGCTAGGATTAGGTACGACAATAGTGCAACAGGCGGGGTTTGAACCGTCGACCTTTCGGTTTTCAGTCCACTCCTTTACCGGTTGAGCTATTGAGGCTCAAACGGGTTCCCACGGGATTTTTAAAAACCTATATCCACGCGTACGAAGGCGCGGGCAACAGCTAGTAGGTAATAAGTAATTAATAAATGACTCTTTTTGATAGTCCGTTGTTGGATTTGTAAGATATAGTGGTGATAATTGTTACGCGAACTTAAATCAAGCTACGAGGGTTCCAAAAGCACCCGGTCTGAGAAGAGCCCACAACAAACTCAGCCGGGTATTCTATATACTATATAATTAAATTCTTTTTCAAATGAATATTCTGATGGATGGTATTGCCATACCAGGCCATGCCCTTCCAGGTTAGCCCGCTTTTTACTTTTTCATCTTGATATAAAAGCTTTAATACGTCAATTTAATCGGCTTCTTTAGTTGATATCGGCTTGTCCGGGTCGGCTTCATTATTCTGGATTTTTTACCGTCTATTTTTTCCTTTGCACTGAGTGTTTTTGTAAAATAAAAACGCCTTGTTACAAGTATGAACGAAATTACTCGGATTGGGGTTTACTGTTTATTCATTAAAGTTTATTTCCATAAATATTAAGGGTAGGGAAATAAAAGTGTAAAATATAAGGTCATTTTCATTTGTTTTACATTCATAAAAGAACAGAATCTTTTAAAATTTGCACTTTAAAAAAAACCGGAAAGCTTGTATAGTCCCTAAAAAACCGGCCAAGTGCGAGTTAGGCTTGCGTACTAAGGGTTCCGTAATACAGTCGTATTTTTTCGACATTTTGTATGATAAATTAAAAACTATTTAGCATAAAAATAAATAAAAATCTGTTTTAGAATGTACAGGTAAAACCCTTTCATATAATACCCCACTTGGTATAGTAATCTTACTTTGAAAGTTGAAAAACTAATTATTTGTTCATGAATACATTTTTTTTTTTTTTGTGATTTTTGGTTTTTGGACTTTTCCCCTTAGGTACGTGCTATAATATAAGAGCTACCTAACTACCTTTAATCTTTATGTTGCTTCCTAAAGTTATTCTGAAAGGAGATCTGAGCTCAGTAGTGGGCTGGTGATGGTTTGATTATGATGATGATGATGAATTAGTAATGTCGATACCGATTCCGACTGCTACATCACAATCCCGATTCCCGGCGGCGTATCTTCCGTCCCTGTCGCACCAGCAGCCAATGTCCATTCACACCTGCACATTATTCGGTTTGTTTATTTGTTTGAGGTTTTAAACACTCGTTTTATTTTACTGCCTCGTTACACGCTGCCCGGCGAGAAGAGTGCACGGGAAAAGTTAAGTTAATTGCAACTTAGTCACAAAACTTAGACGCAACTAGCAAAACATTTGAAGTTGTAATGTTAACCATAATCTTCTAAATTTGTTTTTGTATAGGTAGTTACTTAACATCTCGAATTTATTTTCCATTAATTGGTTTTACGGGTTTTTTATTAACACTTTGGTCTTTATCGATGACTGAAACTGGTTAGACTTTCTCGAACGAATCAAAACGAAACCTAAAAGTGTATTTTATACACTTAATTTTGAAATCTACTTAGCTAAATCTGCATTAATATTATTATGAAGCGGTAACGTTTGTAAGTTTGGATGTAGGGGGTAATCTCTGAAATTAATTATGTGACTATATAAAAGGAAAAGGCGACTGACTGACTGACTGACTGACTGACTGATCTATCAGCGCACAGCTCAAACTACTGGACGGATCGGGCTGAAATTTTGAATGCAGATAGCTATTATGACGTCGGCATCCGCTAAGAAAGGATTTTTGAAAATTCAACCCCTAAGGGGGTGAAATAGGGGTTTGAAATTTGCGTAGTCTACGCGGACGAAGTCGCGAGCGTAAGCTAGTGTGACTATAAAAATTCGTTCACTGACACACAGCTATATAATCCCCGAGTGCTACATACAAATTACAGGCTATAAATTACGCAAAAGAAATCGCGGAAAAAGTTAGTGTTTAATAAGTTTAACTTTAGTTCTAGATATTTTTCAGTTGCGCCTATCTCCACTAAGGCTATCCTTACATCTCGTTAGCGCCCGCTTATAAATTTGTCTGTCTGTACGTCTCGACGATTACGGCTAAACCCGACTGTGTGTATGTAACACGAAATAATACCTATAGTGATAGTACAAATTAAAGTTGTTCCCTCCAAAATTCATCATCAACCGATAGATGTCCACTGCTGGACATAGGTTTCTTGTAGGGACTTCCACACGCCACGGTCCTATATACCTAGGTAGGTAGGTACCTAAAAAGTGAATGACTGTTCAGACCAGAGTAACGACATAGCTCAACGGGTTGCGAAGCTGAAGTGGCAATGGGCAGGGCACATAGTTCGTACAACCGATAGACATTGGGGTCCCAGGGTGCTAGAATGGTGCTAGAATATATTATTATTTACTATATTATTATTATTATTTTGACGTAATGTATACAGTTTAATTATGTAGTTTGATTTAATTAGTTTTAAGGTTTATTGTAGTGTGTGTAGTGATCAAATAAAAGTTTTCTTTCTTTCTTTCTAGAGTCACACCGGTAAGCACAGCGTTGGGAGATCTCTCACTATACAGGGTGTAACCAGAACGCTGGCAGAAACGAAGACATATTTTGCATGAGTAGGTAGGTATAGTTTAAGACTTCGAGACTGGCGTAGGCTACTTTTTATTCCGGAAAATCAAAAAGTTTCCACGGAATTTTTAAAAACCATCTAGTAAAAAATAAGACAAACAAACATAAAAATGCGTGAGAAAAAATTGGCGTGAGCTTTTGCATGGGCAAGTTAATGCCCTGGAATGAGACATAGGTTACGTTTTATCCCTAAAAATCAAAGTTCCCACGGGATTTTTATAAACCTAAATCCACGCGGATGAAGTCGCCGGCATCATCTAGTTATAAATAGGATAAACAAACATAAAAATGTATCCAAAAATGCGTGAGAAAAAATTCTAACAACAAGTTGTATCGTGTACCTAAGTTGTAACATGTAATGAAACCTGATCAGAACCTCTGAACTTTAAGGCTCAGTTTAACGTCTTCATCGGAACGTACGTCCAAACATACACATTACACAGGCGTCACTTCTTGTTGCCTTGAGATAGCTTGAGATTTTGGGGTTCCGTCATCGTTATCTCAATATTTACCTAATCGCCGAATACATAAACTTATCGTGAATATTCCATACTACTTCATATTATAAATTTGGCATGCAGATAGCTATTATGACGTAGACATCAGCTAAGAAAGAATTTTTGAAAGTTCAACCCCTAAGCGGGTAGAGGTTTGAAATTGTCCACATGGACGAAGTCGCGAGCATAAGCTAGTATTTAAATAAATAGAAAATAGAAATAAATAGAAATTTTTGAAAATTCAACCCCTAAGGGGGTGAAATAGGGGTTAGAAATTTGTGTAGTCCACGCGCTTGATTTGTACACCAGTTTAAAGAAAGTGATTAACTCCGGAAATGTTAGAAGACAGAATGTTAGAAGAATGTTGTGAGAGGATATTAAAATTCAATACGGAACCCTTGATCCATCAATTCTTTCTATCTGTTATTTACTGTATCAAATTACATCAACCATCTCCAAGCAGTGATACTTACGTATTTATTATTAATAAGAATAAATTTTCTTAATCTATGGACCAATTTGTTCATTTTTTTTTTTATTGAAAATATTACAATAAAACTTAAAGCTAGCCTTATCTAACTATTATACAAATCATGCCCGCGTGAAATGGTGCCAAGAATACTGGCTGCATTTCCGCGCTGGACAGACAGGCTGATCCGTTGCGCAAAAATTAATCCGTTCTTCAATATTGTCATTGTAATTAAATTATTTTCCGTAAAGCTTCTTACGATGAGATAATTATGCATCCGTTACTTTAAAAAATATTTTGGCGCTTTTATTTTATAAATAATGATACTTCAACTAATTTGGTTGTGTTCCAATCATTTTTTATTGTTTTATCGAAATATTATTAACAGCTATTGCTAAATAAAATTATCTTAAGTATTAATAATTTTATTTAGCAATAGCTGACCCGCCCCGGCTTCGCTCGGGTGGAGTTTAGAAATTGGGAGGGAAAATGGGAGGTTGAATTAAATTTTTCTCTCCGTAAGAACCATCCTCGTATACTTCAAGGAATATTATAAAAAAATAATTAGCGAAATCGGTTCAGCGGTTCTCGAGATTTGCGATGACCAACACATTTGGTGATTCATTTTTATATTGTCTTCGACCACATAATAGTCTAAACCAATTTTGTCATTGTGACAGATTTCCTATAGAAAATACAAAATCGGCATAGAATAATTAATTATTGGTCTCGCTACAAAATCGGTCATAGCGTTGGCGAAAAAATTGGTCCGAAAAGCCTCTGCAATGCACAGACCTCTTCGTTTAACCTTTTAGTTAGTTTAACCCTTTTAACTTAAACCTTAAACCTTTTAAAGTTAAAAGGTTTAGTTTAACCCTTTCTTTTTCAATTTTCCCCTAACCTTCCAGTCAATAGTGAATCCTCGTGCAGCTCATAGAGGCATAAACGCACTGCTTACCCTCATTGTAATAAATCAATTGCTATTTTTCATTTTACCTGCCGTAAAATAAGTTCATACCTAAATGCATACCCTGGCTTGAATCCTGTGCACGCCACTGCTCGTAGGCAAGCCCGCTCCATCTTAGACAGCATCATCACTTGCCAGCAGGTATGATTACAGCCAAGTCTAAAAATTAAAAAAAAAAACAGACATATTTCCCAAAGTTAAATATTTTTATATACGGAGAGACTTTTTAAGCTGCATTTCGCAATTCTCAACCAATTTGTCGGTCCTGTGGTAATGAACTTATTTTACGAAATTCATGCGATAAAATACTGTGTCGATTACACGTTTGAAAGTGTTCTTGTTATCATTATTTTTAATTTTATGGTGTACTTCAAGAAATTTTGGTAAGTAAGCGACGACATTTTTTTTTATTTTCATCCAATTTTTACATATTGTTGCATAATAAAAAGTTTATTTATCAGCAATTCATTTTCAAAAGTTGTAATAACCGTAAACAGTAATAACCGGTATGATATGATTTTGAACTTTTTGATTCAAAAGTTTTTTTTTTTCACTTTTTAATAGCAGTGTTTTAAAGCGCGATAACCTAGTGTTAAGACCTACTCGGGAGCTCGAAATTCAATCCCAGCACGTCTAACTTTTCAAAAATGTCACTTACTTTAACTTACACTTTTTGACGACCTCCCTGGCGCAGTGGTGAGCGCTGTGGTCTTAATAGTGGGAGGTCCCGGGTTCGATTCCTGGCAGGGGTTTGGAATTTTATAATTTCTAAATTTCTGGTCTGGTCTGGTGGTAGGCTTCGGCCTTGGCTAGTTACCACCCTACCGGCAAAGCCGTGCCGCCAAGCGATTTAGTGTTCCGGTACGATGCCGTGTAGAAACCAAAGGGGTATGGGTTTAATAAAACTGCCATAACCCCTTCCAGGTTAGCCCGCTATCATCTTAGACTGCATCCATCACTTACCACCAGGTGAGATTGCAGTCAAGGCTCACTTGTATCTGAATTAAAAAAAAAAAAACACTAAATCCACGCGGGACAAAGTGGCGGGCAGCATCCTAGTAAAAAATAAAACAAAGAAACTTAAAGAATTTGATTAGTAATTGAAGTAAAGGAACATCTTTTTTCCCACATTAGCATAACGCGCGTGTTTTATATCGAGTGGGTAAAGTGTTAGATTGAGTTATCCCGCAGCCAGCCGCGCTCGTAGCATTCCTACGCCATACTCCATAGGTTTGTTGTACGCTCGCCTACAGAAATAAATAAATAAAAATAGTTTATATCCCCGCTACTTCGTCGGCGGGACTACACAAATTTCAAACCCCTATTTCACCTCCTTAGGGGTTGAATTTTCAAAAATACTTTTTAGCGGATGCCTACGTCATAATAGCTATCTGGATGCCAAATTTCAGCCCGATCCGTCCAGTAGTTTAAGCTGTGCGTTGATAGATCAGTCAGTCAATCAGTCACATTTCATTTAATTCCTTTTATACATTAATTTAGATTAAGCTTTTACAAGTACTTTTGAATCGTCAAATGCATCTACCACTGATCCAGAATGCCTTACCTACCGATAAGAACCAGCAAGTAACTCGGCGGTTGCTCTTTTCTAAGATTTGATTTGATTCTGAGAACGCTATAATCACTCTCAGCCACACATAAATCTTAAATATTTCTCTTAACGGACTCTACGTCTTTCCTTGGAAGGGTATGACAGCACATCTACAGTAATGTATAAAAAATAAATCTTTCGCCATTTTAGCATTATGTACCAACTGTCATGTCAAAAATACGCTCCATCCTTAGATTAAGAACTAAAATCGTATTTTTAATATGACAGTTGACACACAGAGCAAATATGGCGAGTGAGTTCTCAAAATGTACGCACTATAGGAAATACAGGGTGTAACCAGAAAGCTAGCAAAAACGAAGACAGGTGATAGTACTGATGATTACTGGTTCGATACAACAAAAAAACACGAATAAAATATTTAAAAAAACATTCTATATTTTGTAAAAGTTTATGATATATTGCAAATAAAACATCTGACTGACGCTAGAGGTCAACGAACGTTGCGTAAGTAAGTCACTCTTAGTCAATGCCGCGTCGTAGGTGGGACATTGACCCCACAGTTTTGCACGCTATACATTGTGTGTTTGAAAAATACTAAATCACTAAAACTAAAAAATGAGGCAAGTGGTTATATTGGTTTTGGATTGTATTTAGATAATATAACTATAACGCTAAGTTTTTGCTGGCGTTCTGGTTACACCCTGTAGGAGTCGTTTCAGGAACACGCCGTGGAAAGTTCCTCAATTAAAAAATGGTCGAGTAGGGGAGAAACCTCAAAACTTAATGTATGTCTATTTTTAACGTGCAGGACTTGTCTAATTTATAGTGTAATAGCGTTATTTATGTTATTGTAATGCGTCGGTGTAGAGTTACACGGGTTTGTCGGTTGATTTACTCGTAAGCATGGGACATCGCCTATCTTTACTCGGAGGTGTAATTTTATAGCTTAAAGCGCTTTAATGGCTCCTCTTGTAGTTTAAATTGTTGTAATAAAGATTTATTTTAATTAATTGCTTGTGATTATGATACAAATCAATTTATTCTTTGATATCTTCTTCTTCTAAATATATAAAAAGATTCCGACGAATTGAGAACCTCCTCCTTTTTTTGAAGTCGGTTAAAAAGGATTGACTGACTGACTGATCTATCAACGCACTGCTGAAACTATTGAACGGATTGGACTGAAATTTTGCAAGCAGATAGCTATTATGGCGCAGACATCCGCTAAGAAAAGACTTTTGAAAATTCAACCCCTAAGGGGTTTGAAATTTGTGTAGTCCATGCGGATGAAGTCGCGGGCATAAGCTAGTAGAAACGTAATAGCTTTATCCTTTTCTTTCTTGTAGTTAATACTGCAAATCTCTTTCTTGTGGGAATGAAATAGAGACATCGCCTATCTTTACTTGGAGGTGTAATTTTATAGCTCAAAGCGCTTTAATCGCTCCTCTTGTAGTTTAAATTGTTGTAATAAAGATTTCTTTTAATTAATCGCTTGTGATTATGATACAAATAAATTTAAACTTTGATATTAATATACAGTGGGCTTGATAAATCATACAGGGTGTAACCAGAACGCTGGCAAAAACAAAGACAGGTGACAGTACTGATGATTACTGATATGATATCACCAAAAACAACGCGAAAAAATATATATGAAAAATCCTATAATGTTGTACCTAAAACTTTACGATAAATTGCATATAAACCATCTGACTGACGCTAGAGGTTAACGAATGCGTAAGTAGGCCACTCGGGGTCAATTCCACGTTATTATAAGTTATAAGGCTCTGACAGATGGAGAGACGGACCAATGCAAAAGACTTAAAAACAAAAAGTATGTAGGTACATAAAATATTTCATGATCAACCCATCGCCGGCTCACTACAGAGCACGGGTCTCCTCTCAGAGTGAGAAGGGTTTTGGCCATAGTCTACCACGCTGGCCAAGTGCGGATTGGCAGACTTTACACACCTCTGAGAACATTATGGAGAACCCTCAGGCATGGATGTTTTCCTTCACCGTTAAAGCAAGTGATATTTAATTATTTAAAACGCACATGAGTCCGAAAAGTTAGAGGTGCGTGCCCGGGATCGAACCCCCGACCTCCAATTAGAAGGCGGACGTCCTAACCACTAGGCTATCACAGCTTAAAATATTTAAGGACTAAAAATATGCTACCTATTTTTTACCATGATTAAGAGATTTCACCGCGATTAATAGCCTCATCTGGTGACAGAAGGGCTGGCTCATTTTTTGCGCAACGGATCAGCCTGGCTGTCCAGCGCGGAAATGCAGCCAGTATTCTTGGCACCACGCGGTCATGATTTATATAGTAATTAGATAAGGCTAGCTTTAAGTTATATTGTAATATTAAATATAAAATAAAAAAAAAGAGATGTTGATAAATTAATATACCTATCAAGTGCCTAGCTATCGAGCCTATTGAAACAATTTAGTTGTGCCTACAGAAGGTGTCAGGTTGGAATTGGCTCGCAGCGGGAGGCCCCCGAGGCCGCGGCTGAGGACTGATGATGTGTTGTCAAGTGGGGCCCCGGGCCCCGGGCCCCGGGCCCCGGGCCCCGGGCCTAATGTCTTGGAACCCTGTGATGGATACATTTTGTGCTGTTAACTGTCTATACATATCCGAGTGTTAATTTAAGAAAATCATTGATGATCTAAGCCATTCTAACTCTACATGGGTCTATGGAAAAAACTTACACCTAAACTTGTTGTAAAATATACACATTCTTCCTAAATAAATAAATTATTATTATTATTAACTGTCATGTCAAAAGTACGGTTCACCTATATATAAAAGGAAAGGTGACTGACTGACTGACTTGACTGATCTATCAACGCACAGCTCAAACTACTGGACAGATCGGGCTGAAATTTGGCATGCAGATAGTTATTATGACGTAGACATCCGCTAAGAAGAATTTTTCAAAATTCAACCCCTAAGGGGGTGAAATAGGGGTTTGAAATTTGTGTAGTCCACGCGGACGAAGTCGCGAGCATAAGCTAGTCATCTAAAAATGAACAATTTTGACCATCAGTAAGCGTAACATGTTACCTATTCTGAATAAATAAAATTTGACTTTGATACGTGTAGTGTAGTGTGCAGTGTTGTATGAAAAAAATTGACTTTGACTTTGATACGTGTAGTGTAGTGTGCAGTGTTCTTGAAAAAAAATTGACTTTGACTTTGATACGTGTAGTGTAGTGTGCAGTGTTGTATGAAAAAATTGACTTTGACTTTGATACGTGTAGTGTAGTGTGCAGTGTTGTATGAAAAAATTGACTTTGACTTTGATACGTGTAGTGTAGTGACCAGTGAAGTATGAAAAATATTGACTTTGACTTTGATACGTGTAGTGTTGTATGGAAAAATTGTCTTTGACTTTGACTTGAAAGGGTGTTCCAGTCTACCTTAGGCTATAACAAATTGATTATTTATGGCATCAGTATTTCAACAAAACTACACAATAATGATAATAGATGGCGCTGTTTTATAAAAATATCGGGAATTATGGGATACCGCGAGGTCTTAGTT
The DNA here is from genome assembly GCF_902806685.2 of Maniola hyperantus. Classification (NCBI taxonomy): domain Eukaryota; kingdom Metazoa; phylum Arthropoda; class Insecta; order Lepidoptera; family Nymphalidae; genus Maniola; species Maniola hyperantus. The sequence goes on along the minus strand of NC_048559.1, from coordinate 1,570,815 downwards.
CGGGGCGAACCACTAGTGTAGATACGTGTAGTGTAGTGTGCAGTGTTGTGTGTCCGTCAGTGCGCTTGGGAGCATTAGGTATCAGGGTATCGGCTCATCAGTTCGAGGAACCGCCCCGCTGCGACGGTAATTCACAACTCACACCTCCGTGCATCTGGATTGTTACAATGTACTGCACACCAACAGTTTTGATACTTGATTAAATATTGATAGTAATAATATTGTCCCGTTGCAGGGTGTTCCTTTCCAGTCTACCTTCGGCTATAACAAATCTAAATATATAAAAGGTAAAGGTGAGGAAAAGATGACTGGCTAACTGACTGACTGATCTATCAACGCACAGCTCAAACTACTGGACAGATCGGGATCGGAAATTTGGCATGCAGATGCACGGCGTAGGCATCCGCTAAGAAAGGATTTTTGGAAAATTCAACCCCTAAAGGGGTAAAATAGGGGTTTGAAATTGGTGTAGTCCACGCGGACGAAGTTGCGAGCATAAGCTAGTTGATTATATTCCTTAAGAATGCACTGTAGGCTCTGTCAATGTACCTAAACTGTAAAATAGTATTTAAGTATGTGCTCTGAGGAAAACCTATATCCAACAGTGGAAGCGAACAGACAAATTGATCGATTGATCAATTGATTAATTAAGTTTTTACAGCATACGTGAATTAATTTTGAGGGTTAAGAACTTTGGCGATTACTTTGAATATCTTGTTAATAGAATTAATATTATTGAGTTCAGTATTCTAAGTACCTTAGTAATTATATTTATTAAGGCCTTATTACTCTAATCACTAAAATATTTAATACAAATACAATTTATCAAACATTCTCTCATTTTACAATATGAATCACTTTGCGCTGAAATAAGCTTGAAATGAAAACTTTATAAATTGGCGCTAATTATGTAAATTTTTTAAGTACCTAATTAATAACTTTTGGATTTTTTGAATTATAACTAATTTTAATCAAGTATCAAGAGTTTGCGGGCGCTGTACACCGTAATATATTGATGATGCTGTAACAGTCTATTGTGATCTTTTGTTAGATTATGATAACCGAGATAAGTTATTCTCGAGTTAATATAAATGTCTGGCTGTCTGTCCGGGCTCGCTTACTATGGAAATGCGTGTTTGTTTTGTCATTGTACGTTGTTCGTGCTATTATGGCGTTAAATAAATCGTTTTATTTGTCTATCTATCTATTAAGTTGTATACGTTCAGCGAATTAAGGCTAGATAACTCAGTATAATATTATATACAACAGACGTTATTATAGTACCTAGCGGATATCCGGCGTGTGCTACACCGCTAAAAAAGAAATACATTTTATTATTGGCCTAAAAACATCTTCGCATTATTGCCTTTCTAATAAACCAGTTTGGGGTACATCGGTTAATATAAATGTCTGGCTGTCTGTCCGGGCTCGCTTACTATGGAAATGCGTGTTTGTTTTGTCATTGTACGTTGTTCGTGCTATTATGGCGTTAAATAAATCGTTTTATTTGTCTATCTATCTATTAAGTTGTATACGTTCAGCGAATTAAGGCTAGATAACTCAGTATAATATTATATACAACAGACGTTATTATAGTACCTAGCGGATATCCGGCGTGTGCTACACCGCTAAAAAAGAAATACATTTTATTATTGGCCTAAAAAACATCTTCGCATTATTGCCTTTCTATTGAAACCAGTTTGGGCACACCGGTTAATATATAAATGTCTGGCTGTCTGTTTGTCTGTCTGTTACTATGGAAATGCGTGTTTGTTTCGTCATTGTACGATGTTCGTGCTATCTATTAAGTTGTATACGTTCAGCGAATTGAGCTCAGTAATGGAATTTTAGGTGGACCTAATAGGTAGGTAAGTAGAATAGAAAGCTCAGAGAGAGAGCTATATATACTATGCTTGTAGCTTCTCTACGAGATCAAATCAGAAATGAGGAGATTCGTAGGAGAATGAGAGTAACTTACATTTAGCTAAACGGACTGCAAAGCTGAAAATATGGCAATGAGCAGGGCACATAGTACGAAAAAAACCAGCCAAGTGCGAGTCACGCTCGCGCAATGAGGGTTCCGTACCTACTTCTCGTCTCGCCTTATTTTTTCGACATTTTGCACTATAATTCAAAAACTATGATGCATAAAAATAAATAAAAATCTGTTTTAGAATGCACAGGTGAAGCCCTTTGATATGATATACCACTTGATATAGTTATCTTACTTTGATAATTGAAAATACTTACTAATTATTAATTTATGACCACAATTTAATTGTTTTTGTGTGCTATAACCACAAATTCACGGTTTTCAGATTTTTTCCCTAATGTCTGCTATAAGACCCACCTACCTGCCAAATTTCATGATTCTTGGTCAACGGGAAGTACCCTGCAGGTTTCTTGACAGACAGACACAGACAGACAGACATACGACAAAGTAATCCTATAAGGGTTCCGTTTTTCCTTTTGAGGTACGGAACCCTAAAACGGAAGATTTTGGGGTCCCAAGGTGCTAGAATGGCAACCTCGCACCAGAAAGCTCGGCGTTAGAAGACTCCACCACTAGGAAGACGGACCACATTAAGCGAGTCGCAGCTAGCCGCTGAATGGCGGCAGCGCAAGACCGTGGCGCGTGGAAGGACCTACAAGAGACCTATGTCTAGCGGACATCTATCGGTTGGCGATGATGATGATGAATATGGTTTAGTATTCAAAGTTATTTTTATCTACAGTAAAAATAATCCACACTTGTCCAACTACAAACCAAGTAAAAAGGTCCCACAGTGCGCGTCCTCGGCGCAGTTTGTTTTACATGATAATTGAGCGACGCCTGCGCACGGCGTGTACAGACGTATACGCTTTAACGTCTTTATTCGACTCGTATTATAAAACCACTATTTTATATTGGGCCTCGTTGTTGGTCCTATACGACTATACGACTTTATAATTATTTTTACTAGTTGGTCGTAGCTACTAGATAGTATCTAATAAAAATAGGGTAGAAATAGAAATAAAAAGATTTTATAATTAGGAGTAGAAATTATTATTTTATATAGCTTAGTATTTTTTAAATATTGTACATGATTGTACCGTAATATTTATGTACCTATTTAGAATATCCTTCACTTTCGTATTTTGACATCCACACATACCTACCTAGTTTTTTCTAAATTTTAAGCAAAAAAATTAAGAAAAATCCACTTTTAGCAAAAGTAAAGGAATAAATCCGAAAACCGTGAATTTATGGTTACATCACAAAAAACATTTACGAATTTAGACTTCCAAAGTAGGTCACCCATCCACTTGCTGACTTGGATCAACGTTGCTTAACAATCGCAATCGATTGATATATGCGTTGTCACAACTAGGCCACACGTCTACAAATAGTACTATTATACATATATTCTGTGGTACAACACAGATTGCTGAAATCACAACCCTTCCTTTTAGCTTTGTAGTCGGGTAAAAAACAACGAACTATTGCTACAATTTAAACAAGCATAAAAATAATGGCCACCTTAGGAAATACATTTATTGTGATCATTTATCACTATAAATCGATTATACTAAATCACCTTGACGTCTCTACTCTTCTATAACCTCTATTCATATAGATATAAGGTTGGTATTTGTATGTTTGTATGTATACTAAGTTGCGTAGGCGCACAGTGTATTGTTGGACATTGTTGGTCAGTACGGTTACTTAGTATAAGATTTAACGTCTCACCAACGTTGCTAGAATTCGAGATAGCGTCAAAGTAAAATGGACCTACAGAGCCTTGAATTGGGTATTTGACTCCAATTTTTTTATTACTTTATTATAAACTAGAATAAAAATAATGATGTAAGCTGAAAAAACTAATTTAATCGATCAAATAACAAAAAAGTTATAAGCATTTAAATATTTCTGATTAGACAGATATAGCGATACACCAGTTTGACGTCACACCTTACTAATGCCATAGTAGGTAGCTTCGAGCGGTTTCTTACAAGTTTTCGTTTTACGAGAAAGGGGTAGAAGACCCTTCCACACCAAAATTAAAATGCCTGTAACTTTGTAAATCTTTGTTGGATTTTAATATTTTTTTCAGCGTACGTCATTATTTTTATCCTAGTTTATAATAAAGTAATAATATTAATCAAATTCAAAAGTAGGAAAATACCCAATTGAAGTCAAAAAGTCAATGCCACTGATTTTAATTTCGCAACGTTTCCGGTTGAAGCGCTGGCTGTAGAAGTGTAGACAAACTTGAGCTTTAAAACAAGGCACTTAAGATCCAGTTTACTATAACTCGGAAGTGTTTCGACACTCGAATTCTATCAACGTTGGTGTGACATAAAATCTCGTACTAAGCGTACGGATGTGTCAATGGACATGGATATATACTTTTATAGACAAGCTCGGAATTATTGCTTTTTATTACAAGCTTTTATTTAAATTACGGATACAATGGTTAGTTTGTTAGTTTATCTCAAAATAATCTATTTATAAGCTCGATTGTCCTAACATCTCGATGATTCTCGATGGTTTTCGAGAACCAATCGATTCATCTTGGCATCTCGCATAGCTGCCTTACTCACTACCTCACTCGCATCCGCTTGTATGTAGGTATACAGGGTGTAACCAGAACGCTAGCAAAAACATAGCGTTATTGTTATGTACCTAAACACAATCCAATAACAATAACCATTTGCCTCATTTTGTAGTTTTAGTGATTTCATCATCATCATCATCAGGCTGTGGACGTCCACTGTTGGACATAGGCCTTCCCTAAAGAGCGCCACCATACCCGGTCCTCAGCCTTCCTCATCCAGCCACTTCCCGCCAGCCTCTTTATATCGTCGGTCCATCGTGCTGGAGGGCGTCCCACACTACGCTTTAGTGATTTAGTATTTTTAAAACCCGCAATGTATAGCGTGCAAAACTCGGGTCAACCTTTCTAAGAGCGCGCCACCAAACACGGTCCTCCGCCTTCCTCATCCACCCACTCCCCACCACCGTCTCCAGGTCCAGCGGGCTGGGGGTCGTCCCACACTGCGCTTACCGGTACGCGGTCCCCACTCCAGAACACGTCTGCCCCATCAGCCGTCGGTTCTGCGGCAGACATGACCCCAATTGCCACTTCAGCTTGCTTTGAGCTATGTCGGTCACACTTGTTCTTCTGCGAATTTCCTCGTTCGTAGAGTGACACCCAACATAGTTTTCTATATCACATCCTAACCTAAGAATTTCCGCGAAAATTCAAATTTTAGATAGTTTTTCGAAAATAGTAGACTAATCATACATCAAAAGCTTATGGTAGGTACCTAATGAGTTTTGCGGGCATAACACTGCATCTACATGTTTTTCCATAAAAACTTTGGTCAAAAATACTCATTTACTTCATATATTTTGTTCCTGAAAGATAATTTTCTGAATTTTCCCAGATTTGCACAAATATGAAGTAGGTAAATGAGTATTTTTGACCAAAGTTTCATGGAAAGACATGTAGATGCATAAATGTTATGCGTGCAAAACTCATTACCATAGCCAGCTTTTGATGTATGATTAGTCTACAATTTTAGAAAAACTAACTAAAATTTGAATTTTCGCGGCTGGTTCTATCAAATCACCTTAAGTTTCGTACATCTCGGTTAAAACCAATGTCATCTGATATTGTGCATAGTTTATGGTCATTTTGGCATCATTTTACGCCCATAAACTCAATAGGTATTCTGGTGAATCATGGCGCCTTAAATAACGACAATTTGGATACATTATTTAAGTTTATGGCCGATTTATAGTCAATCTGTGGGTTTGTTATAAGTTTAGGATCGTATTACAACGACATAGTGATTGTAAAACTGGTGGGTTAGTTAAAGCACAGCTTACCCTAGTTGTACTTATCTTGTACAGTACGTGGCAGAAAATTATGTACATCGACCTTTAGAAGGAGATAGCGGATTCGAAGAGCATTGTCTCCGTCGTTCAAACCGACTAAACGACGTCATATAGGTATGACAGAGATAACGCTCTACGAAGCCGAAATGTCATTCTAAAGGCCGATGTACATTATTTAGAGCCTCAATAGCTCAAAGGAGTGGACTGAAAACTGAAAGATCGACGGTTTAATTCAAACCCCGTCCGTTGCACCATTGTCGTACCTACTCCTAGCACAAGCTTGACGCTTAGTTGGAGAGGAAAGGGGGAATATTAGGCACTTAACATGGCAGGCTAATATTCTTTTTTAATAAAAAAAAACCTTTTTAAAAATCCCGCGCGGAACTTTCGAGATAAAAGTATCCTTTGTCTTCATCCAGGGTATAATCTATATCCTTTCCAAATTTCAGCCAAATCCATCCAGTAGGGTTTGCGTGAAAGATTAGAGTGTCACGACAAATTTGGTATAAGCCCCGCAAATTTCTATTGCGTTGGAACTTTGTCTCATTAACAAATGACGGAATTAACGGAATGACGTTAGTTTGACGTCAGCCGACATAAAAATATACCATCAGCTCGAAACTCCAGTCTAGTGCTGACGTCACTAAAATGGCAGCCACACGCATAAGCAATTTGCGGGACTTATAACCATCACGGATATGGCTTTTGTTGAGTTCACGGGATAGAAACTTTCTGAAGCCTCTGATGTGACTCCGAGTTACTTGCTGGTTCTTCTCGGTAGGAACGGCATTCCGAACCAGTGGTAAATTAAAACTACCTGACTATTCATAAGCACTTTTAAAAAGTTTACATGAATAAAAAACATTCTATTCTATTCTATTCTATTCTACGCTTGCCTGCGCTATACCCGTAGTACAAGATTTTACGTCTCGCCAAACGAAACCAAATTCGAGAGTCGAAATACTTCCGCGTTACAGTAAAATGGACCTAAACAGCCTTGAATTGAAGTCAAATATTCAATGCCACTGATTTTAATTTCGCAATGTTTCCGCTTGGAGCGCTGGCTGTAGAAGTGTAGACAAACTTGAGCTTTAAAACATGGCATTTAAGATCCAGTTTACTGTAACGCGGAAGTATTTCGACTCTCGAATTTGGTTTCGTTTTGTGAGACGTAAAATCTTGTACTACGGGTACTGAGCAGTAATGTATAATTTAACCAAAATTTTGAATTTCGAGCATAGGTAGGTATATTACAAGCCTATAACATTACCATAGATCACCATAAACGTCTATTTAACAGTCTATGGTCGTTAATAATGTCAATGTGGCTAGGTGACATAAATGTATTACTTTTTAGGGTTCAGTACCCTTTTTTAGGGTTCCGTAGCCGAATGGCAAAAAAAGGAACCCTTATAGATTCGTCATGTCTGTCTGTCTGTCTGTCTGTCTGTATGTCACAGCCACTTTTCTCCGAAACTATAAGAGCTATACTGTTTAAACTTGGTAAGTAGATGTACCTATTCTGTGAACCGCATTAAGATTTTTACACAAAAATAGAAAAAAAACAATAAATTTTGGGGTTCCTCATATTTAGAACTGAAACTCACATTTTTTTTTCATCAAACCCATACTTTTGGGGTATCTATAGATAGGTCTTTAAAAATGATATTGAGGTTTGTAATATCATTTTTTTTCTAAACTGAATAGTTTGCGCGAGAGACACTTCCAAAGTGGTAAAATGTGTGTGTGTCCCCTGTAACTTCTAAAATAAGAGAATGATATAACTAAAAAAAATATATGATGTACATTAATTACCATGCAAACTTCCATCGAAAATTGGTTTGAACGAGATCTAGTGAGTAGTTTTTGATTTATCGTGCAAAATGTCGATAAAATGCGATTGTACTACGGAACCCTCAGTGCGCGAGTCTGATTCGCACTTGGCCGGTTTTTTTTAAATAAACCCACACCCCTTTTGGATTTTATACGACATTTGTACCAGAACGCTAAATCGCTTCTCGATACGGCTTTGCCGGCAACTACCCTTGGCCGTAGCCTCCCACTAGACCAGATTAGAGGAAATTTAGAATTTATAAAATTCCAAATTTCTTCTACCAGGTATCGAACCCGGGACCTCTACTGATAAGTCTATAAAGCTCACCACTGCGCCAGGGAGATCATCAAAATATGATATCACTACCCATATTATAAACGCGATAGTGTGTTTGTTTGTTGGTTTATTGGGTTGTTGGTTTGCTGGTTTGTTGGTTTGTAGGTTTGTCCTTTAATCACGTCGCAGCGGAGCAACGGATCGACGTGATTTTTTGCATAAGTAGGTATAGGTTAAGACCTGAAGAGTGACATAGGTAACTTTTTATCCCAGAAAAACAAAGAGTTCCCACGGGATTTTTTAGAAACTAAATCTACGGGCTAGTGGTATATAATAATGATGATGAGTGGGCTTCATATCCCGCATTCCTGGGGTATTTGACCAGCAGTGGGATATTTATAGACCCATTCTTTAACCAAGTCAGGGCAGACATTAGTGATTTAATCGATAGAAATCATTTGATACATATTTATAAGCTTGTAAAAGATACCATGAATTATTTACACGTTTTGTCGCCTTAATGTGTGTGTAAACTGGTTCTTAATATCATATTTACATTATAAATACGTATATTATCGCAATTAATGTCAGTTTATCGAATAATACTAATGTTGATAAATCAAAATCACAAATACTTAAAATTATTTTTTAAATATGTTTCTACGATTCCGTCATTTGAAATTCGAACGTGACAAACTATGGTCTATGGATGGCGTACCGATAAAAAAACCGGCCAAGTGCGAGTCAGGCTCGCGCAATGAGGGCTCCGTACTACAGTCGTATTTTTTCGACATTTTGCACGATAATTAAAAAACTATGATGCATAAAAATAAATAAAAATCTGTTTTAGAATGTACAGGTGAAGACCTTTCATATGATACCCCACTTGATATAGTCACTCACTTCGAAAGTTGAAAATACTAATTATTAGTTCATGACCACAATTTAATTTTTTTTGTGTGATCTTACCCTAAATTCACGGTTTTCAGATTTTTCCCCAAATGTCAGCTATAAGATCTACCTACCTGCCAAATTTCATGATTCTAGGTCAACGGGAAGTACCCTGTAGGTTTCTTGACAGACAGACAGACAGACAGACAACAAAGTGATCCTATAAGGGTTCCGTTTTCCTTTTGAGGTACGGAACCCTAAAAAACGTTTAGAAATGCATCGGTCCTACATACATCGGAAGAAATATCTGTGCATCGGAACAATATACCTAGGTATACTCCGTACTAAATAACTCCTCACGCGCCATTTTAACTCTATGCGTCAATTGTTTTTTTTTTATTCAGACTGCAATCTCACCTGATGGTGCCTAAGTGATGATGCATGTCTAAGATGGAAGCGCTTTGGTTTCTACGTCGCATCGTACCGGAACGCTAAATCGCTTGGCGGCACGGCTTTGCCGGTAGGGTGGTAACTAGCCATGGCTGAAGCCTCCCACCAGATCAGACCAGAAATTAAGAAATTGTAAAATTCCAAACCCCTGCCAGGAATCAAACCCGGGACCTCCCACTAATAAAACCACAGTGCTTAGGTACCTACCACTGCGCCAGGGAGGTCAAAAATACCTACTCAAAAAATTAATAGTAAGTAAAGTGTTTTTCAAACTGAATAAAATAACTTTTTCGATGGTCTTGGTACTATGAAGTAGTAAATTAATTCAATAGCTACCGGGACAAAAGTTTCAAGCTATTTTATAGCTGGCTTCCGGCATTTGTAAGCTTTGTTCATAGACCACAGTGACCATAGAGTAAGTACACAGAGTAAGGAAACTGATAGACGAAACACCTAAAAAACTATGTTTTTTTTAATAAAAATGGCGAGCAAACGAGCAGACCTGATGTTAAGTGATTACCGCCGCCCATGAACATTTGCAGTACCTACCAGAGGAAACACCAATGCGTTGCCGGCCTTTTAGGAATTTGTTGATCCGCCCATGTTGTAATCTAATGTTTTTTGAATCGCGTGTGAACTCTTTGATTTTCCGGTATAAAAAGCAGTCTATGGTAGGATGCAAGTTATCTCTAGGCTAAATTTAGTCAAGAACAGATGAGTCGGGCAAAGCTAGCATACACGCAGACAGACAGACACACTTTGAGATTGAGATTGGTTATGAATGTAAACTTCATTGCAATTTGCAACTATGTATATTGTAGTTATAGTTTATATATTAACACAGGCACATCCTATGTTGTTCACTTTGTTTATAATAATCGATTGATACAGTGTGTTTGCAAAAGTTGTAGTCGTACTTATGAAATTACAGTTTACCCACTATTTACTGCAAGAATCTTTACACAAACACTTTTACAGAAGAATAATTGAACATTAAAATACATAATTCAAAATTTGGAATTTAAAAAGTTTACGCTAAATATTTTTTAAGACTTAAAGTACGGGACCACGTCTTCACTTGGCGACTCGCGCGCCATATTCATTTCTAACGCCTCCATTTACCGTCTACCTTTATACTTTAGTCTGAGGTTTGAGTACATAGGTTTTTAAATAAAAAAGTTAAGGTACTTAGTTCTAAGAAAATACATACTCGTAAGTACATAAAACGTCTCTATATACATTTTTATATCCATCTAATTTAAATAAACATACAATAAAAAGCTCCACACAATAGTAATTTCTCGATAAATTAATCAATTTAAACGCAAACTCTTGCGCGCTTACAATTTTATTTAAGCGTTGTTTTAAAAATGGCTGCCAGTGCCAAGTTACGTTTATGGGTTATGTTTCCTTGTTTTTAGGGTTCCGTACCTTAAAAGAAAAAAGGAACTCTTATAGCATCACTTTGTTGTCTGTCTGTCTATCAAGAAAAGGTAATCAAATCTATAGGGTACTTCCCGTTGACCTAGATTCACGAAATTTAGCAGGCAGGTAGGTCTTAAGGATGATTTATGCTAGACTGTACCGAGCCCGAGCGGTGCCGCGTCCGAGGCACCAGCTTGAGAATTCGTATGAGGTCACATCAGACCATGCCGTGTCTGAGTCATCCGAGCCTCGTCCGTGTTACGTTTCTTTATACAAAATTTCAATCCGTGGATCGTCTGCGCGTCGGACGAGCCTCGGACGTGGCACGGCTCGGGCCTGGCACGGTCCAGCATAAATCATCCCTTGTAGGACAAGTAAAGGAAAGGAAAAAATCCGAATACCGTGAATTTGTGGTGCGGAAAATACATCACAAAAAATTAAAATATGTTCACGAAAAAATAAATAAGTTTACTATCACATGTACCTACTTAGATAGATGACGCTGTCCGTTATTAACTTGCAGTGTTGCATATAAAACAGTATTACCTATCTTGTACGCTGGTACGGAACCGTGCAAGTCCGACTCGCTCTTGACCGTTTTATATTCATTTAATTCTTTGAAAATACGAGTAACAATGGATAGTTATATTATATTGAAGTGTATAATATTGAATATTATCTCAATATATAAAATTCAAAGTCCTGACTGACTGACTGACTGACATATATATCAACTCACAGCCTAAGCCGCTGGTCTTAGAGACATAAAATTTGGAGGGTGTGTTCTTTGTAAAAAGTAGGTATCCTCTAAGAACGGATTTTTTGAAATTCCATCCCTAAGTGGGTTAAATGGGGGATGGTAGTTTGTATCACAGTCCGTCATTTTTGAAATTACATCGATGAAAATAATTGGTATTTAAGCTTTCGATTAGAAATAAAAAATTCGTATTTCACGATTTTTGAAAATTCTGCTACCAAGGGGGTTAAATAGGGGATGAAAATTTGTATGGAAGTCCGACATTTTTCAAGTTATTTGCATGAAAATTGGTTTTTGGGTTTTCGGTCACAAATGAAAAAATACGTGTTTTAGGATTTTAGGAAATTCAATGCCCACCTTGATTTATAAATTCCACCCGAGCGAAGCCGGGGCGGGTCAGCTAGTTTTAAGTATATATTTCCTACCAATGGCAGGGGTCGATAAATATGGTTGCTCATGGAATTTGTTAATCGTGTAAAGGTAAGTGTAGTATGTGAGACCTCCAAAGATATTAGGATGTATGCACAACATTAATTTTATGCTTCATCTTAATCTGTATTAGTTAGGTACAGTACAGGGTTTAAGCAGAGCGCTGGCAAAAACAAGGACAAGTGATAGTACCGATGATGAAAATTGGTTTGAATGAGATCTAGTGTGTAGTTTTTGATTTATTGTGCAAAATGTGGATAAAATACGATTGTAGGACGGAACGCTCAGTGCGCGAGTCTGATTCGCACTTGGCCGGTTTTTAAACTTTAAATCAAGAACTTTTAGACCCATTTTACTTTGACGTTATTTTGTTTCTGGGGAGGCACGGGGTATGTCAATCTCTTACTGATGTCCCCTCTTGTGTTCGAAAAATTTTCTTATTTCTTCTTTTATGTCCTATATCACTTTAAATTTAAAAACTGTAAACACTTTATTTCATTTTATTTATCCATTTACTCGCCAACTTTATATATTCTATGCCACTGACGTTTAGGTGATATTTAAAAGCCGGTCACTGAAAATCAGCGTTGGGGCATCTGGTACCTCAGATATTTGCTCTAGAGGTTTGTGTCTGAGGGGCCCGACGTCTCAACACAAGCTGAGTGGCCTACCTGTTCGAGGTGTTGCACTGCTGTACAGGACGATATTGCCTACACCATGTACCACCTATATACCTCGAATAAACATTATTCTATTCTATTCTATTCTATTCTATTCTAAAAATCGCCTGGTGGCGGCTGGGCTACGGAAGCCTAAGTACCTACTGTTTCAGTAGTTGGAATTTTGTAACCAAAACGGTAAACCTATAAAAGCCTAATTTCCTTATAAATTTCTCCCATAGCGTGTTTGTCGCGTGTAGAGTGTAGACCACACCTAACTGTCAATCCGTCTATTCGAATCACGCGTCTCAATTTAGTGGCAAGCGATAAGCGCATGCGCTTTGCATGCCGATCGTTAGGCGTGTGACACATTCATGGAGCTATACTGTAGAGCAGTTACGCATTGTAGTACGGTATAATAACATTGTAAATTGAAAAATTAAAAAGAGCAACCGCCGAGTTTCTTGCTGGTTCTTCTCGGTAGGAACGGCATTCCGAACCAGTGGTAAATTAAAACTACCTGACTATTCATAAGCACTTTTAAAAAGTTTACATGAATAAAAAATTTAAAAAAAAAATTTAAAAAAAAAAAAAAAAAAAAAAAAACATTCTATTCTATTCTATTGCATCCGATCTGAAAATCCGTGAAAATCAGTACCCTTATTAAAAATGCGAATGTGTGTTTGTTTGTTGGTTTGTTGGTTTGTCCTTCAATCACGTCGCAACGGTGCAACGGATCGACGTGATTTTTTGCATGGGTATAGAGAGAGTGACTTAGGCTACTTTTAATCCCGGAAAATCAAAGAGTTCCCACGGGATTTTTGAAAAACCTAATTCCACGCGGTATCAGCTAGTATTTTATATGGTGAATTTAAATATATACTCTCTCTCTCTCTCTCTCTCTCTCTCTCTCTCGCTCTCTCTCTCTCGTTGTGTGTTCTATCACCCATTATAAAGGCAATAGAACACGCAAAGAAGGCTTACGTCTCTGCAAAGCTTTCCAACGTGCCGGTTAGTTTGGGGTCGTCCACAAGTCGAACACCCCCCTTTGGATCCGATCAAATGAAAAAATTTGGTTATAGTATATCTTGTAGTGTGCGTAGGGAGTTATTTGGCTCAAAGCGACCAATTCAAAGGATAACAATGTGTCGTGGGCCGCAATTAAATTCCACGCTTTCCTTCTTAGAACCGAACAATTCGGGCACTGAGGTCTGAGGCCGATATGAATAATTTCCATCCTACACTGTGATCATGTCTGGCTACACCAAGTGTCAACCGCTAAGGGGGGGAAAAGAGGTTATGAAATTTGTGTAGTCCACGCGGACGAAGTCGCGAGTATAAGCTAGTTTAGATATAAGTAATATTAGATAAAAACATTGTATGTAGGTACTACTAGCAATAATGAAACAATAAACAATACTTATTATTATTATTATCATTAAACTAGCTTATGCTCGCGACTTTGTCCGCGTGGACGTCACAAATTTCAAACCCCTGTTTCACCCCCTTAGGGGTTGAATTTTCAAAAATCCTTTCTTAGCGGATGCCTACGTCATAATAGCTTTCTGCATGCCAAATTTCAGCCTGATCCGTCCAGTAGTTTGAGCTGTGCGTTGATAGATCAGTCAGTCAGTCAGTCAGTCACTTTTTCCTTTTATATATTTAGATTACAGATGAGGTTATACCCTATTAGTTTTATTACGACCGTAAGAAATTCCACTGTCTGTGTGGTCGCACTCAAATCGTTTATAGTGAAATAGATCCGAAAATTAGCTGGAATCGTTCATAGATTAACTCCTACAGAATTTAAAATACTTTATGGTATAAAGCCCTACTGTTAAACCATTTGAATACATTTTATTTTCCCTAGAAAGCATTATTCTTGCTTTAAAGTTCTTCACCATAAATATTAAATACCAGCTTATGCTCGCGACCTCGTCCGCATGGACGACACAAATTTCAAACGCCTATTTCACCCTCTTAGGGGTTGAATTTTCAAAAATCCTTTCTTAGCGGATGCCTACGTCATAATAGCTTTCTGCATGCCAAATTTCAGCCTGATCCGTCCAGTAGTTTGAGCTGTGCGTTGATAGATCAGTCAGTCAGTCAGTCGGTCAGACAGTCACCTTTTTCTTTTATATATTTAGATAGTAGATGTATCTAGAAGAATTTAAAAAAACCATGCTGGTAAGGCGCGGATTAGCAGACTTCACACACCTTTAAGAAATTAAGAATATTATGGAGAACTCTCAGGCATGCAGGTTTTCTCACGTTTCCTTCGTCGTTAAAGCAAGTGATATTTAATTACTTAAAACGCACATACCTACCTAACTCCGAAAAGTTAGAGGTGCGTGCCCGAGATCGAACTCCCGACCTCCGATTAGGACGCGGACGTACCTACCTACCACTAGGCTATCACAGCTTGGCATATAGCACCGGTAAAATGACTAAATTACCAACTTCGACGCCTGCATTTACTGTAAAATACCAGTTACTTCACAGATATCTTCCACATACCTATTTAGATTACCCAGAAAACTTTCGGCAAGTCGTAATGGAGACAATTGTCTAACGAGACCCGTTTTAGAGCATAAAGACGCACATTTTCCACAAAAAAATAGTTAAAAAACCCATTTTAGTACGTGTTTAAGGAGATTTTCCCAAGCGAATTGTCAATTGTTGGATAAAAACGTAGTTTTGTTGTACTAATAGCGTATACCATACCAATTACAGTGTTTGTCAACTTTATTTTGTCGCAGAATTTTCTTCTTCTTGAACAATGCAATAAAGGTGATTTTTCTTTGATAAAATTGGTGGTTGTTGGAGAAATTTTGTGGTAGAGTGTAGATAAAAAGAATTAGATAAGCTTTGAGAGACGGTATGCTTCTTTTGTGTTAGAAATGACGTATGACTTTTGACCTGGTAGCCGTTTCTGTGTTTTTGTAAAATATTATGATAAAAAACCGATTTCTTGTTTAGATAAATACACGAAATTATGTTTATAGACACTCTTAAAAGGCTTAAGTTATTGTGTTATGTGAATTCTTTAGCTGTAAGTGGTCGTAATTTTTTACCGCTGGCGATAGATAGGTACCTACACGATCAAGTTTGCAGCGGACTTGAAGCGGCGTCCAGTTAACTCGACCACACGAGTAGATATTGAAGACCAGAGGGGAAGCTTCACACTAGCTCACGCACACCACGACAAACGGAGCGTCCGTGACACGTCGTGGTGTGCGTGAGCTGCGCTAGAGTGAGTGAACCTACAGCCAGCCGCTAGTATGAAGCTTCCCCTCTGGTCTATATATCTACTCATGTGACTCGACGGTGTATTATATGAGTGTCTACTGACTATAAGTTCCGCGAATTTCTAATGTACATGGCCGCCATTTTAGTGACGTCAGCACTAGACTGACTCATTCTTGATATTCGTAGGCATCCGCTTAGAAAGGATTTTTGAAAATTCTGCTAGCACTGTTACCGCCGAGTTTCTAGTGCGGCCATTCCGAACCAGTGTTGCCAGCTGCAGTGGCAGATTCACTTGACTATTTGAAATCACTTGAATTTTTTTGTTGATTTCTATTTAAATAAAAAATAAACTTTTTATTCCTCAGGAAATAATAAATAACCTAGTTATTAGTTAACTATTTGAAAATAGATTTAAAAAAGTCATTCAATAAAATTAACAAAATAAATTAACGTTCCCAAATGTGACTAATTGAGTCAAATTATTAGTCACAAAAAAAAGTTTCGGCACCCAAAAAGGATTTCTTAAAAGCCGTTAAATAGAGGTCCTTTCGTGAAATTGATTCGGGTTCGTCACGGTGTGATTAAACGCAAACATTTGTTCAGCGGATAGCAGGCCGCCTCTCACACCGTATCGTAACAATACAGAGTAACAAAGGAAGTAAAGATTCAATTATAACGCTACTTTGTCACTAAGTAACTTACCTACCGTGTTATTTTTCGGTTTATGAAAATAGATAGAGAATCATATTATTATAATTATGTTTTGTTGTTTGAAATGTTATTTTTCAATACGTTTTAGATATTATGGCATTGCATCAAGATGAAATGGTACCTACGATATTAAATTCGCCTTGCTAATAAAGCCTCAATAGCTCAACCGGTATAGGAGTGGACTGAAAACCGAAAGGTCGACGGTTCAAACCCCGCCCGTTGCATTATTGTCGTACCTACTCCTAGCACAAGCCTGACGCTTAATTGGAGAGGAAAGGGGAATATTAGTCATTTAACATGGCTAATATTCATTTTAATAAAATAAAAAAAAGGTTCCATCAATTCCCTTTCCTATTACACTTTCGACGACCTCTCTGGCGCAGCGGTCTTATCAGTGGGAGGTACAGGGTTCGAATCCCTGCAGGGGAAATCTGGAAATTTATAATTTCTAAATTTCTTCTGGTCTGGTCATAGGTAGGTAATAACTAGAAGATACGTAGTAGGAAGCGAATATGACGACATCCAGCGAGTCACAGAGAGCCGCTGGATTCAGGCGGCGTATATGACGATGCAAAACCGTAGTCCGCACGCTGATAGAAAGCCGAGCATAGGTTGAGCGGAGCCTAGTGGTTAAGACACCAGACAGCTATTCAGTTTCAGACGGTCGGGGGATCGATCCCAGCTACACAGTGACGCACACTTGACACCTCTAATTTGTTATCGGTGAAGTAAAACATCGTGAGGAAACCTGCATGCCAGGGAGTTCTTCATAATGTTCTCAATGGTGTATAAAGTCTGCCAATCCGCACTTGGCCAGCAGCGTGGTGGACTATGGTCAAACCAAGAGCTGGCGATCGGTTGATAATGATCCGGCAAAAAAAATTGGATGATAGCATTCCGAAAAAAGCCAAGTGCGAGTCAGGCTCGCACAATGAGGGTTCCGTACTACAGTAGTATTTTTCGACATTTTGCACGATAATTCAAAAACTATAAAAATAAATAAAAATCTGTTTTAGAATGTAGGTACAGGTGAAGACCTTTCATATGATACCCCACTTGATATAGTCACTCACTTTGAAAGTTGAAAATACTAATTATTAGTTCATGACCACAATTAAATTTTTTTTGTGTGATCTAACCCTAAATTCACGGTTTTCAAATTTAACCCCAAATGTCAGCTATAAGATCTACCTACCTGCCAAATTTCATGATTCTAGGTCAACGGGAAGTACCCTGTAGGTTTCTTGACAGACAGACGGACAGACAGACAGACAGACAGACAACAAAGGGATCCTATATGGGTTCCGTTTTTCCTTTTGAGGTACGGAACCCTAAAAACAGCTTAGGAGGTGGTGTAGAGACCTATGTTCGGAGTTTGATCAAATTAGAAATGAGAAGATCTGTAGAAGAACTCTGGGGCCCTACTACCACCACCTGTTTCAATATTGTTTTGACATTTCCATACAAGTTTTGTATGAAAATGTCAAAACAACCATGCACCTGTATGTTTTCGGAGTTATTTGCGTTAAATACATATCACTTGCTTTAACGATGGAGGAAAACATCGGGCCTGAGAGTGCTCCATAATGTTCTCAATGAATCTGGCAAAAATAAATTAGATGATAGCTTCCTGAAAAAAAATGGTTTTTTTTCATATGAAATTGTAACCGGTGTGATACATGCTGAATATGTTACAGTATGCTAACTGTATATAAATAACCAGATCATTGGAAACACATAAATAAGGGTACAATGCGAGGGGCAGTTCACGCTCAATTGATCGCTAATTTTTGTTTAGAGCCTTTCATACGCTCGCATGATTTGGGTGCAATTTTATATCTAATGTAAAGAGCGTGGGTTTGACTCGCAGCTCACTCCAGCGATGCGCAGAACTCTGTATAATATTATTGTAAATCGAATCTTTGAAAAGTGTAACCGCCAAGTTTCTTACTGGCTCTTCTCGGTAGGAAACGCATACCGAATCAGTGGCAGATGCATTCAAAAGTAAAATAGTTGTAAAGGGTATTTAGGTAAATTAAAAAATAAAATAAATAAAATATAACAGTTTATTTAGCTCACAAAACAATACAAGAAAAGCAAAAAATATACAACCAAATGTACAAAAATTAAAAAAATTAAAACTAGTAAACTTAAAACTACTAGCTAGGAATTATTTAAAAAAATAGCTGGTTGGCGCGCATTATTTGCCCAGTTGAATGAGTGAGACACACAAGCTTCTTACATTGACCTTTAGAAGGAGATAACAGATTTGTAGAGCACTGTGTCTGTCGTTGAGACCGACAAAACGTCATAGAGGTATGACTGACAGAGACTACGCTCTGCAAAGCCGAAATGACATTCTTAAGGCCGATGTACATTACTTTCTGCCGCGTAATGTACTCTTGTGTATAATAGAAACTTTTAGACAGTTTTACGATGCTACAAGTTTCTATTACACACAAGAGTAAGAAGCTTCACTTCTGTCGGTCACATGTCAAGGCGTTTTCTGTCTAATTTTCATAGCTTTCTGAAGAATCTTGTCCTATTTACGGTTTCCCATACAACGCAACGAGCACTGTATATTAACGGTGGTAGTAAATGCAACGTACGGTACGCAGCCAAAAGTGATGAACATCGATCGTCAGAAGAAGACAGCACATCTGTAGGCCACTGTCTCAGTCGTTAAGACCGACAAAGCGTCGTATGAGTGACAGAGACAACGCTCTACAAAGATGAAATGTCATTCTAAAGACCGATGTTCATCACTTTCGGTCGCGTACTGTACATTTTAATCTTCGCACCATAGTTTAGTGAGCGTCCCACTAACTAGCAGATGTCACATTTTTTGTCCTATTCGGATCCGTTTGGAGCGCCTCTCCAATAGACTTGAAGTGTCGTTTTCAATTATACACCCATTGTGACCCTGTGGGCACAAATACTTGTGACACTATGGGCACAAAGACTTGTGTCATTCTGGGCACAAAGGCGGCCGTCTTGCATCGTGTTGTAAAGGTTACAATATCATTTACAAAGTTGAGGAGATATTGAAATGTGACACAGTTATTTGTAATGTCAATTTCAAATGAAGAGGTCCGTTTTTTTTACAAATAATGGGATATGGTGTGAAAGTGGGTCGAATAAATTGCTCGAAAACGGAGTAGGTACATTTTTGTACAAGGTGCTAGATAATGTCCGTAACATTAGGGCAAGCGACGACCTCCCTGGCGCAGTGGTGAGCGCTGTGGTCTTATTAATGGGAGGTCTTGGGTTCGATTCCTGGCAGGGGTTTGGAATTTTATAATTTCTAAATTTCTGGTCTGGTCTGGTGGGAGGCTTTGGCCGTGGCTAGTTACCACCCTACCGGCAAAGCCGTGCCGCCAAGCGATTTAGCGTTCCGGTACAATGCCGTGTAGAAACCAAAGGGGTATGGGTTTAATAAAAATAAAAATAAACTGCCATACGCCTTCCAGGTTAGCCCGCTATCATCTTAGACAGCATCATCACTTACCATCAGGTGAGATTGCAGTCAAGGGCTAACTTGTATCTGAATTTAAAAAAAGACATCCGCCAAGAAAGGATTTTTGAAAATGCAAAGGTAAACGGGCACTGCAGTATGGAAACCATACCCACGGCGGACGGTAGCTAGTAATATTGTAAGATTCATAACAGGTTCAAACAGCTTGTAGGTTGTAAAACGTAATAATTCTAGATGGTGCCCGCGACTTCATCCTTGTGGATTTAATTTTTTTTAAACGGGTGGGAACTCTTTGATTTCCGGAATAAAAAATTTTTTTACAAAAAAAATAAAAACCGACTTCGAGACACAAACACTAAAAATTGAAAAATAATTTTATTTATTACCGAATATATTATGTATACAAGAGTTAATATAGTTCCATAATAATACTTTTTGGTGCCGGTGCCAATTAGCTTTAGCTGCGCGAATCGTCTAGACTTCATATTTTTATGAGACTCCACAATGGCACCTCATTGGCACCGACCCCAAAAAATATTATTATGGAACTATATTAACTCTTGTATACATAATATATTCGGTAATAAATTAAATTATTTTTCAATTTTTAGTGTTTGTGTCTCGAAGTCGGTTTTTATTTTTTTTGTAAAAAAAATTTATTTCACAATTTTTAGTGGCCCCATGGAATTATGCTATGATTGGTTAAAAATCTACTGTTTACTTAGCTATTACACTGATCGCGAGCAATTTACTCTTATCCGTTGAGGAGTTCCAGTATCTATCTTCGAAGATGTTCATCAGATCTTCACCAAATTTAAATGGGACCAACTTTGAAGTATACCCTTTCAAACAAAAAAAGAATTTTCAAAATCGGTCCAGGCGTCTTCGAGTAATCGGGGAACATACATTAAAAAAAAAGAAAAAAAAAAAATCCGACGAATTGAGAACCTCCTCCTTTTTTTGAAGTCGGTTAAAAATAGCCTATGTTCGTCCCCGGGATGTAAGCTAACTCTGTGCCAAATTTCATCAAAATCGATTAAGCTGATAGGCCGTGAAAAGCTAGCAGACAGACAAGCACACATTCGCATTTATAAAATCCATACTAATATTATAAACTAGCTGATGGCCGCGGCTTCGCCCGCGTTGATTTGGGTTTTTAAAAATCCCGTGGGAACTTTTGATTTTCCCGGGATAAAAAGTAGCCTATGCGTAGTAGCCCGTCCCCGGGACGCAAGGTATCTCTGTACCAAATTTCGTATTGTTATTAAAATTCCCGTGGGATCACCACGATTTAGGATTGAAATTTCTTACAGCATCAGGGTTGAGGAGTTGGGTCCTCGATTTCAATGATAGTCTTTTCTTGGTAGGTACCTCCAATATAAATTTATAACCGACAGTTTCTAAATCCCATCAGTTTAGGTGATCAGGTCCAACCTCAGCTTTTTTTTTTTATTCAGATACAAGTTAGCCCTTGACTGCAATCTCACCTGATGGTAAGTGATGATGCAGTCTAAGATGATAGCGGGCTAACCTGGAAGGGGTATGGCAGTTTTTATTAAACCCATACCCCTTTGGTTTCTACACGGCATCGTACCGGAACGCTAAATCGCTTGGCGGTACGGCTTTGCCGGTAGAGTGGTAACTAGCCACGGCCGAAGCCTCCCACCAGACCAGACCAGAAATTTAGAAATTATAAAATTCCAAAAAGAAACTCCAAGCATTAATCTTTTAATTTACATTCCATTCACCCGCTGCACTCAGCTACTACTTAGAGCTTTCTTATAGGCTGATTGTTAACGACACGGAAATATTCCTGCTTTGAATCCTGGTAGGATTTAAAGCTCTAACCCGCGTCAAATATCTTTTAAGCTATTGGCCAGATTGTTCAAGGTACCTACTGCGGACCAAGACAGAGCTGATGTTGATTTGGGTCCAAAATGATTTGATAGGTAACTCCAAACCCCTGCCAGGAATCGAACCCGGGACCTCCCACTAATAAGACCACAGCGCTCACCACTGCGTCAGCGAGGTCGTCAAAATAGCTACGTCATAATAGCTATCAGCAAGCCAAATTTCAGCCCGATCCGTCCAGTAGTTTGAGCTGTGCGTTGATAGATCAGTCAGTCAGCTTTTCCTATTTATAGATGTACCTACCTAGTCGATTTTTTGCACAAAACCTATCGATCAATTCTAATTTCTAATTGATTTTACAACCATAAAATTTCTAGTCACTGTACACTGTCACAAATTTCACGCACAATTAAAATAACTATACACAGCCATACAAAAATCATTAACCAATTTCGATATTGGCGAGTCATGGTATTTAATGTCCCGTACCATTCCACAGCACCTGGACAATGGCGACCATGATCGTAAATTGGACGAAATGTGTTGCGAGCTTAGAAGACAGCTTGTATTTTTTGTCACAATAACTTCAGAGAAGCTGTCATAGTCTAGTGGTTAGGATGTCCGCCTTCTAATCGAACGCGAACGGATGATTTCTATGCCATAATAAGGAAAAGGACGTCATCCATCCTGGCAAGGCTGCGTTCGAGCTCCAACAGTATCCTGAATATGATGGCGGGAAAGCTGGATACGCCAATTCTCCAGCATTTCATTCAGGTTCTCGTCCGGTAAATACGCAGAGTGTTGACCGGACGAGGGCTTGAAAGTGATCCCAAAATCTAATTGTTTGCGCCCTATTATGATAGCTGCTGTAAAAATAAAATAATAATAAAATGTTTATACTAACATAGTTTTTAAGCATTATACTAACAAAATATACTAACATAGTTTTTAAGCATTATCTGTACTAACATAATTTGGGTTTCTGTTGCCTTATTAAATAAAGAATTTATTTTAATTTTATTTAATTTAATAAAAAAAAAAAAAACGGAGGTCAGGGGTTCGATCCCGGGCATTAAATAGCGGGGCAACGTCCTATTCAAATTCCACTACATGGTTAGACCTGTAAAGTGGTATAGCCTACTTTTTATCCCGGAAAATCAAAAAGTTCCCACGGGATTTTTAAAAACCTAATTCGACGCGGACGAAGTCGCGGGCATCAGCTAGTAATTAATAAATCAGTAATTTAAACATCTTGTTTTTCTTTTGGAACAGCGTCAAGACAGTCGCTAGTCCGCGCAACCACAGCTATCTGTCGCATGTCTGCGCAGGCCATACAAAGTAAGGTAGCCACTCGCTACCATACAATAGAATAGCATTAAACAGCGGGATACCGTCCTATCCAAACATCTAATATATTCTAATTTTCATACAAATGCCACATTTATATAGTAGTAGTGGCCATAACGTTGCCTGGATGGCTTATTATTTCAATATTTTATTTTATTACCAGCCAGCCACCAGACGGCTACGGTTTAGAAAAGAAAAATAACAGACTATTTTATGGCTACTGTTTTATAATATAATTGGGTATCCTTAACGATTAAAAACTTCAAAGTTATGTGGTTCTTAAAACTTAAAATCTTAATTAGGTATGCCTCATTTAGCTACTTCAAAAATATAATGTAAAAAACTCAATAATGATATAAAAACTCGTTCTCATATTATTTTTACTTTAAAAAATACATTTGAAAATGGAATAAGTATAAGTCCCGCAAATTGCTATTGCGCTGCAACCATGTCTCATTAACATCGAAATGACATATTATGCATTTGTACATTTTGACGTCGTTTGACGATCTTTAAGTAATAAATATATACCATTAGCTCGAAACTTCAGTCTAGTACTGACGTCACTAAAATGGCGCCCACGCGGTATTAGCAATTTGCGGGACTTATAATATAGCCGAGCAGGGTAACTCGCTGACTCAGTGGCTAACACTGAATGACAGCCACCGACTACATTTGACATTGGTTGGTTCTAAATTGCTGCTTCATTGAGCGATATTAAAATATTTTTTCGTAGAAAACCTTCAATGGATTGAAAATAAATGTCAAATGAGCTCGGTGGCTATCATTCTGTGATAGACGAATCGAAGACTGAGTCGAATCAGCCTTGGCTTTATGCAGCTTGCTTCCAGCTTCGAACCGCCAAAACACTCATGTCCTTCTCCAAATACTTTTAAATTACTTAGGTAATTAAATTACTTTAAAAAAAATCGAGCAAAAACTCATCTTAATATATAAAAGGAAAAGGTGACTGACTGACGGATCGGGCTGAAATTTGGCATGCAGATAGATAGCTATTATGACGTAGGCATCCGCTAAGAAAGGATTTTGGAAAATTCAACCCCTAAGGGGGTGAAATAGGGGTTTGAAATTTGTGTAGTCGACGCAGACGAAGTCGCGAGCATAAGCTAGTTTTAAGTATATATTTTTTTAAAACACTCCAATGGGTATAGGAAAGATTCTTACATGAAAAACATGTAAGAATCTTTCCTAAATAAATAGCTCATCATTCTTTTATTCCCGCCCAAAACGTATTCCAACTTAAACAGTGTCAAACAATTACCTTAAAAATACCTAATCGTAAATAAAATCGAGCGCCATCTTTAAGGGCACAGACGATAAAACACCCAAATCTGACAAGGATCTGTGACGTTAAGCCACGTACACACTAAGGTATCAGGTTACGAGTAATTTGAATAAGTTATCACTGTGCCTTGATGTCTTTATTCTAAAAGGGACCAGTTTTACTTGATACACATCTAGTTTGTATAAGAAAATTGGTTTGGGGTATTGTGTTTGTGTATTGATTTATTTTGTTAGCTTTGCTGTTCGGAAATCGCTCCATATTTTACAGTTTTGTGTTCAGGAATCCACAATCATGTACATAGGTCATGATGTAAAACTTTGAATTTAATGTTCTTTATTTGAATTATTATGTACGCTTTGTATTGTTTGAATTAGGTATTTGAAATATTAATTGCACCGAGAGCCTATACAAGGGTCAAGAAGCTTATCCTATACTTTAGTTTTTCTTAGTTTACATAAATAGGTACTTCCCGCTGCAATGCTTAAGAGACGAACTGTACGCAGCTCATACGACCTTGTTACCGTGAACTGACAATGAAATTGAAAAAAACGAGAGAAAACCTTACTCCAGAAAGTCTAAAGCGCCGGGCAAATCGCATCGCTTTTCTACATTTGGCTATTCACATGCCATTAACGTGTAAATTTCAGCTATTACGGTTCATGAGTGATGAGATAGCCTACAGTCCGCTGACAGACAGACGAATGGATAGTGGAGGCTTAATAATAGGGTACGGAACCCTGAAAATAGACAATATTCCTATTAAAGGTATTTCCCAGATTACCATAGGTCCAAGTAAGCTGGTTAACAACAAAGTAATTTAAGGGACACGCTCACACGTCTCGTATTACACGTTTTGTGACGCCACATTGTATGCGCCTACATTGTACGTGAATAGTTCATTTTTGTTTTTTTTACTATTGAAAAGAAAATGACGCATCCTATTAAAATATGGATAGTGAGGTAAACAAAAATCAAAATCCAAAAAATCGGCCAAGTGTGAGTCGGAGTCGCTGATGCCCGGGACTTTGCACGCGTGGATTTCACTTTTTAAAAATGCCGTGGGAACTCTTTGATTTTCCGGGATAAATAGTAGCCTATGTCACTCTCAAAGTCTTTAACTATACCCATGCAAAAAAACACGTCGATCCGTTGTTCCGTTGATTGAAGGACTAACCAACAAACCAACAAACAAACACACTTTCGCATTTCTAATAGGGGTAGTGATTTAATACTTTTAAAGACAGAAATTAATGTACATCAGCCTTTCGAATGACATTTCGGCTTTATGAAGCGTTGTCTCTGTTACTCATACCTTGTGCCTATATGACGTTTTGTCGGTCTCAACGACAGAGACAATGCTCTACAAATCTGCTATCTCCTTCTAAATGTACATTATTTTCTACCGCGTACCTACCTACTGTAAATATTTCAATACCATGAGAAACCGGGGGACGGATTCCGAACTAAAATTGTCTGTCAAATAAATTACTCTTCAATTAACGTTAGGGAAGTTTTGAATGGCGACCATTTCAGATTTGTATTGTTATTGAGTGGTCAGTCATTATTTCGTATTTATTTAATGGGTTTTGGGGGCATTCCGGCGTAATAGAATTAACTTTAACGGTTAACTAAACTAATGCAGTTTTGTAATGATTAACTATTTTTGAAGGTAGGTAGCCCATAGCCGTCTTCAGAATCTATTTTTATACCAAACTATGCTTACGCCCGCGACTTCCTTCGCGTGAACTACACAAATTTGAAACTCCTATTTTACCCCCTTAGGAGTAGAATTTTCAAAAATCCTTTCCTATCGGATGCCTGCGTCATAAGAGCTATCTGCATGCCAAATTTCAGCCCGATCCGTCCAGTAGTTTGAACTGTGCGTTGATAGATCAGTCAGTCAGTCACCTTTTCCTTTAATGTATAGATCAGTATGGAAGTATGCCTTTTGGTTCCTTGCAGATCCGTATGTCATCACTGGCAACAGTGCATAACACCCATATTGCAACGCAATCCAAATGTCAAATATCTCTATAAGATTGTATGCGGAGTCAATCAACCCGCCATCTGCCCGGTTTTGGGATGGCCATACTTCCAGACCTTGCCCCCCGTGGAGCGGTCGAGTGTTTAGGATGACCAGGGACAGACTCGGACTTGATATTTTTGGGATATATTTTATTACTAGCTTATGCTCGCGACTACGTCCGTGTGGACTACAAAAATTTCAAACCCCCATTTCACGCCCTTAGGGGTTGAATTTTCAAAAATCCTTTCTTAGCGGATGCCTACGTCATAATAGCTATCTGCATGCCAAATTTTAGCCCGATCCGTCCTGTAGTTTGAGCTGTGCGTTGATAGATCAGTCAGTCCGTCAGTCCGTCAGTCAGTCACCTTTTCCTTTTATATATTTAAGATGTAAAGTAATCAGTAATCACCTTTGCATTTAGCTGCTGTCATCATTGTACAATGAGAGTTTTTGGCGACTGCTAGGTTTGTTGCCACCTCCGTAGAATCTGTTGACTATTAAGTACAAAATCAAAGATGTCACCGTAAGTTACAAATCCTTGACGAGGATGAAGTCACTGGCATCATAATATATTCGGTACAAAGATAGTTTGCACCTCGGACACTCATATAAACTACTACAGACATGGGCATCATTTCTAGTAGGTATGAATATTATTTTTGATCGTTACCAAAGCCCGTCCCTGTCCAAACCCAATCTCACCGAAACCAAACAGTATCCCAAACACAAAATTCCGCTAATTATTAACAATATAATGGCCCGACTAATTTATGGTTTTGGGCCTGAAATATGGCCTTTTAATGGCCTGTCAGTGGCCACAAATGACCAGCTTGGGCTAGTATTGTTTACGTGCCCAATTTTATAGTTTCTTTTTCGACTTAACTGCGTGGGTTTACTGATGGTTATTGTATAGAACAATACGTGCTTAGTAATATTATTGTTGTTTTAATTCAAGTATTAAGTAGGTGCAACGAATTCATTCAAACAAGGTCTACGGTTCTCTATCTTTTTTTTAACTGACTTTACGGCTCTGAGTTCTAACCTCTTTGAACCATAGAATTATGGTTGTTGTATACCTAGAACAATACGTACCTACTTCCTAATCTAATACTACTGTTATAATACTGTTGTTCCAATTTAAGTACCTACATATTAGGTAAGTACCTACTACCTACTATGTATGTATTGTAAGGAATTCATTAAAATATAAAGTCTATGGTTTCCTTGTTTTTCCTGGCATTACAGTCCTAGGTTCTAGCCACTTTGAGCGATTTATAATAATTATCCCTGTAAGAATTGCAATAAATCCACCCTTTCGTTTGTTAACACTGTTCTACAATTGGCTTAATAAACAAAGAAAATACTTAATAACATTTTAATATAAATTAATTTACTAATTTATTAAGCACATACATTTAAAATATCAAATTCTTACTGTAATCCTATATCACTCTAACAAGGGTGTCCACTATAAAATGCAACGACTAACAAATTATCATTCTTAGTAAGTGAATAGGTATATAATAAAAAACCGATTCAATAAATCAATACTTATAATAAATACACAATAGTATGTCTATTTTACTTATAACTATCAAATGAAATTAGGCTGTATGATCACGAGTTAAAGCCTATGATGTTCGCAAAAAAAAGAATGTCATCAATACAGAGTATAAAGACGTCAAAAGTCACTTTCCGCGCCAACAATGGCCTCTGATTGCCGCGCTCGTATTCACAGATTATTCACGGCCATTATATTCTATTTAGCTTCAAATAACCATTTAATAATAGTCCCTGCGTCCCCTTACCATGCTTATTAACAATACAATAAAATAAATAACAAATAACACAAAATAAAAGCCACTTTACACCTTCTTGGAAGCTGGCAGTTGCGCTTTCAGCCGAAAAAATTAAGAAAAAAACTTTTACGTCCCTTTCTTTCGTATAACTGTGTCCTGCTCTGTCTTATTTAGCGCCCCTAACTTGTACGCGCGTAAAATTAGGTTTTACACAAAATTCAACTTTATTTGTGAGTAAAATAAAGTTTAAAGTAAAAGTCAAACATTTGTATAATTGAAATAAATTTCGTGTATTAGAAACATAATGGATACAGATGAAGTGGAAAACGATATACTCAACGTGTCAATCCCTTTTCAATGTTACGCTAATATAAAATTAATATTTTTGTGGAACCGAAAAAAAAAATAGAAAAAAAAACATTACGAGATAATATTGAGCTTTATATACGAGTAGCCGTAGGATCTAATAAATTTAAAAATGGAATAGGTTTCGCGGAAGTCGTTGACACATTCGAAATTCGAATTTCGAGGCCGAATTTTATGGGGTTCACACATGACTAGTTTATAATTGGCTCACTTTATGACTCCTATACACAATAGTTTTTCTGTAATCTGTTTTAGATCGATCTGTGGTTCGAATTTTAAATTCTTCAACCATTATTTATTCGATTCTAGCATTTATTTAATTATACATAAGACTTTTTTTAAATTTATTTTTATATGATTTTTATCTAAGATCAAATTCGTACCTAGATTTTCAGCAGATGCATTTAAAATAGATATTTATTGACTAACCTTGTGCGGTCAATCCACATTACGTATAATGTTATTGAAAGTACCTATTATTAGATCTATTTGGTAATGCGTGCTTTATAATGGGCTAATCTGACCATGAAATCTGAAATAGCAAGGAAAAATACTAAGAAACCTATTACGGTCACAGGTCACATGATTAATTAAAAAAAAATACATTCAGTGAGTAACCCTGAAACCTGCATCCTAATTCCTAATAATGTGGAATATTAATAACTAGAGGATGCCCGCGACTTCGTCCGCGTGGATTTAGGTTTTAAAAAATCCCGTGAGAACTCTTTGATTTTCCGGGATAAAAAGTTGCCCAAGTCAATTTCCAGGATGCACTCTAGTTTTAGTCTTTTAGAGTAGGTAGGTTTTAGTGATATACTTACAACAATCTAAATAAAAAACAAAATCTTTAATGACCACTGCAAGTTGCAAGTTGCAACACAATGCAACTTTTTCATTAGACATTCATAAAGCATAGCGCATATTAGTTATGTTAAAGCGCACTGTCGCAACGCAAGCGCATTCTGATTTCTCAGAGCCTTTTTGACCACACGCGATAGTTCCTATAACTTTGAATTGAATGCGCATGTTTATTGCTTGGCTGTGTGTGGAATACGTGTTTTTCTATTGTTTTTATGCATTTTTTCTTGTAACAATCGTTATTTGGGCAATTGGTTTGATGGTTGTCGTAAATATGTACACGCCTTAATGGTTAGTGGAAACTTATGCTAGAAATGTTATTTGGGTTCTAACAACTTTTTATGACATTGTTTTTTGGTACAATAGTATTCTGTAATTACATCAGTCAACGGGTTTAAATATTTTAGTGTGGAGCCTGGCCTGTCTAAATGTGCGCCATTTGTATTTTTTACAAATTAGCTGCCACGCATAAAATCCGCTATTTTGAAAAAAAGAAAAATGGGACCTAACGAGGTAGGTCAAAATCTTCAAAGCCCTTTGTCATAGCTTAATCAAGTTGCTTTCTATAATGCACTCCTACTATCAGCTTATGAATGGCAAAGTTGACAACCCAAATACTTTGGCACGTATTGGCGTCGCGGTTCCGCGAAGATGTAATTGGGTATTTGACTACATCAAAAATAAATTATTTCTCAGTGATTATAAAATAGAGGGTCTTCCAAAATACACAAAATCCACGTCCTTTGATAGTTTTAAGTGTAATAACCATTTTAAATTATCGATTAAACTAAAAAAGTGCGTCAAATAATTGTGACGTCACGTACCGGTATTTCATAGAATTTCGCATACTAAGCGCGCGTTTTGACGTTTGATAAAAAGTTACTGATTTGACTAGTTGTGAAATAGCGTCCGCGGCGTCGGCCGAGGCTGCTGTCGTCCGGCGAAGGGCTGGGGTCCGGGTGGGAGGTCGTCCCAGACTGCGCTTACCGGTACGTGGTCTCCACTCCAGAACACGTCTGCCCCATCGGCCGTCGGTTCTGCGAGAGACATGGCCTGCCCATTGCCACTTCAGCCCGCTAATCTTTTGAGCTATGTCGGTTCGCTTTTGTTCTTCTGCGAAAATTCCTCGAAATTTGAGGAAATTTCCTCGTTCCGGATTTTATCCCTGAGAGTGATACCCAACATAGCTCGCTCCATAGCACGCTAAGCGACTTTGAACTTGTGGACAAGAATATCTTTTATGCCTGCCACTTCAGCTGGATAATTCGTTGAGCTAGTCATAGTCATAGTCATAGTCATAGTCATAGTCATTTATTCATAAATACACATTATACGTCAATTACAATAATTTCAATTCTTTTTCTTAATATTTAATAACATATTCTTGTTTCAAGAATAGATTTAAAAAAAATAAAAAGAAAAATATATATATATATATATAACATAAAATAAAATAAATGTTAAGTAAACAATTTAGTCTTGGATCTTCCCAAGTAGAAATTCATTATAACTATAGAAAGACTCCTCGACAAGCCAGCTTTTCACTTTCCTTTTAAAAATCTTAATGTTTTGCGCTATGCTATGTTGCTTTTTTATTGCTATGTTGGCTACTTTGGTTTCCTACGAATTTACTCGTTCCGGATTGTGTTCCCCAGAGAGATACTTACCCAACATAGCCTACTCCATAGCACGCTAAGCGACTTTGAACTTGTTTTGTTGACACGGCCAACTGTCAGTGTTCACGTCTCAGCGCCATACGTCTATCACAAGGAAGGACACACTCATGAAGACATTAGTCTTAAGGCTTTGCGGTACTGTTGCGGGAGGTGTGCAGGCTCGACCGTACCAAAGGGAGATCTCAAACCGATCGGTTGGCTGTGCTCGGTAGCGCCAGCTGGGCCGACAGTTGTGTCTTGAAACTTCTATATATAGTCCATATTGCAGAAAACTCCGTTAGTGCGAGTACTGTCGCCGGTACATTTGTTCGGGACTACGTCATGAAATATTATCGATTGAACAGCGCCATCTAGTTTCTACTGTGGCAACCGCCACAGTGTATTTAAATTAAATTTAAAAAAAAATGATAGCCAAGCTACGTTTGTCTATAGCGCACTACCAATAAACCCCTCTCAACTAACTTTATCAGCATTCAAGTCATGTAACAATGTAATAATTTAATGGAGTCATCGCAGATACTGTTTCCTGCGCGCCGCGCGCCGGGTGGCGTGTGCAGTCGACGACACTGGCGATTAGAATGCACCCAGTGTGGCGCTACCTTTACCTTGCCATCGATTCTAACGATAGATTGTTTGATAGACTTTATTGGTGTCTCATAGAGAATATTAATTACTGAGATTTAATTTTCCGTAAGCTATGATAGCCTAGTGGTTAGAACGTCCGCCTCCTACTCGGAGATCGGCAGTTCGATCCCGGGCACGCACCTCTAACTTTTCGGAGTCATGTGCGTTTTAAGTAATTAATATCACCATTTTCGGTTCACTAGGTACTGAGCACAGGTCTCCTCTTGGCATGAGTATGGTTTGGCTACAGTCCACCACACTGGCCAAGTGCGCACATAATTATGTATAAATATTTGTTACTACTGATGCCCACGACTTCGTTAGCGTGGATTTAGCTTTTTAAAAATCCCATGGGAACTCTTTGATTTTTCGAGGAAAAGTAGCCTATGTCACTCTCCAGGTCTTTATCTATACCTACCCATGCAAAAAATCACGTCAATAGGTAAGTACGTTGCATCATTGCGACGTGATTGAAGGAGAAACCAATAAACCAACAAACAAACACACTCTCGAGTTTCACATTTATAATAAGGGTATCTACTGATTACTTGCTTTCAAACTTTGCTTTTTTAATAGTTACAAAAATATCTTGCGAAAACCTGCATGCCTGAGAGGCGAAGTGTGATTTCATTCTCCATGTATTATGAACGTGTGTATCTATTATAACAGAACATTTAGGAGACGGATTTCACTACAAAACTAATTAAAATTCTTCTCAAGAAGAAATATTTTAAAGATAAAGTCTATCTAGAACACCGCTAGTCTGAAACAAGCACGCCCACTGCATTCTGTAAGTGTCGGGAAAACCCTAGGATTTTCCAGTAGCCCTGAGCATTTAAATTTACAAGCGACGTTACTTACGGCTTCTATGAAGCGTCCATTCAGATGAGGTGAAAGCAACTTGGCTACTGAAGTTGGAACCAGGAAGGCTGGCAACACAGTGCGAATTGGCAGACTACATTGAGAACTTATGCAGCATACATGAGACTGCATGAGAGCATGCTGGTTCCCCTAGCGATGTTTACTTTCAACGTTACTAACGAAATCTCAATAAAATTTTGTGTTACAGTGGAAACTCAATTAACCGGACTAATAATAATAGCCCTGTGGTTATACTGTTGTTTACAAATGCATGACGTCAGAGCACAGATACTGTGGTTATACTGTTGTTTACAAATGCATGACGTCAGAGCACAGATAATCTATCGGCCAAACATGGCCGACAGTGTTTTCACCTGTCTAAGAAAAATATTTTTTTAAATTAAAGTTTTACGGTTTTTAGGGCGCAAAAAAATATAGTGTTAATTTTTTTGATATAATAGGACAAATATTAACCATTTAAGACCAACTTAAAAAAATTGTCAAGTAGCCTATTGTTGTCGTTAGGGATTCGGATAATCGAAAATCCGGATAATCGAATGTATGAAGAAAAGTGGGTTTTGTGCATATTATGTTATTCCCTATAATAGTATTTTCAATTTTCATAAGATAATTCATATGAAAGGGCTTTGCCTGTACATTCTAAAACAGATTTTTATTTATTTTTATGCATAATAGTTTTTGATTTATCGTACAAAATGGCGGAAAAAATACCCGAGTATGGATTTATGGAACCCTCGGTGAGTGAGTCTGACTCGCACTTGGCCAAACAATTTTGGTTGGTAGTCCGGATAATCGCGAATCCGTATAACTGAGGGTCGGATAATCGAGTTTCCACTGTAGCCTACTTACTATTTTGCAAAATAAAAAAATATTAGTTAGATGGGTAAGTATAGTTTAAGACCTTTCCTGGTTCCAACTTCAGTCGCAACTTGGCGACTGAAGTTGGAACCAGGAAGATTGGCAACACCGGCAACCTACGAGTAAGTGCGAATTGGCTTTACACACCTTTGAGAACATTTTGGAGAAGTATTGAATAAACGAGTCCCTCCTTCACCTTTCTACTATCGTACCGCAAGGCAACGCCAAGGTCTGCACCCGTACGTAGTCGAAATTCCACGGATACGTGCGAAGCGATTTGCCTCCTCATTTCTGATTCGAACCGCTAAGATTTGGAACACCCTTCCAGCATCAGTTTTCCCCTCCAATTATAATATCGCAGCGTGTGCTAACCACGCTGGCCAAGTGCGGATTGGCAGACTTTGAGAACATATAATATTTTTAGAGTAAAGGAAAAACGGAATCCATATATATATCACTTTGTTGTCTGTCTGTCTGTCTGTCGGTCTGTCAAGAAACCTACAGGGTACTTCCCGTTGACTTAGATTTCATGAAATTCGGCAGGTAGGTAGGTCTTATAGCAGACATAAGGGGGAAAAATCTGAAAACCTTAAAAAGGTTATCACAAAAAAAAATTCAAATGTGTTCATGAACAAGTCATTAGTATTTTCTATTTTCGACGTAAGATAACTATATCAAGTGGGGTATCATATGAAAGGGCTTTACCTGTGCATTTTACAACAGGTTTTTATTTATTTGTATGCATCAAAGTTTTTGAATGATCGTGCAAAATGTCGGAAAAATACGGCTGTAGTACGGAACCCTCATTGCGCGAGCCTGACTCGCACTTGGCCGGTTTTTTTTAATTATCGTGCAAAATGTCGAAAAAATACGACTGTAGTATGGGACTCTAGTTGCGCGAGCCTGACTCGCACTTGTCCGGTTTTTTTAATTGCTTATAACGTATCAAATGAGAAGATATCTCAAAGAATTTTCTCATCGTGTGGGAACTAATGACTCGTATTAGTTCACGTAGGTAGGTACAGTTGATCGATGCAATAGTTCATGTTTCCGCCACAACCTGTACTGTACTCGATTCTTGTACAGCTTCTAACCTATCGTGGACTCACGGCTCTGACGTTTGGACAACATACAGTGCTATAAGTCTCGCTTGGCACTTCAATGACATTGACAGTAAAGATAGGACACTGTAGGTCACAGATATGTCCAGATTTGCAACTAGCGTGGCCCCCTCAGTCCCTCTCGCTCAAGCAGATTTTCTTACTTGTGAAATGTCATTCCTTCTACACTTCACGTTGTTTGTCAAATAATAATAATAATAATAAAGCTTTATTTAATTCCATACAAAGTTTTTGACATAAAGTTACAGTGAGTAAGTACTTAAAATAATTATGATTAGTAGTTAGTTAATATTATAAAATAAAATTAGGGTTAGTATGTTAGTATTACAAATTATTTACATAAGTAGGTCTAATTATATTATAATGTATAATTAAAGTTTTTGTATGGACCCCCTTCGGGTAAAAGCCTCCTCCAAGGATTTCCACTTGGCTCTATCTTTAGCTGAGGCTAGCCACCTTCGACCCGCTATCTCCACTATTTCGTCTACCCATCTGGCATATGGCCTGCCTCTAGCTCTGGTGCCTCTTGGTCCCGACCATCTAACTGATCTTGTGGTCCATCTATCGTCACCGTATCTAGCCACGTGACCTGCCCACCTCCATTTCCTTTGTAGCGAGAAAGATAAGGCGTCAGTGACTTTTGTTTTCTTGCGAATGTCCACATTCTTCACCCTGTCTTTTAATTTTAGCCCTAGGTAACTTCTTTCCATTTTTCTCTGGGTAGTCTGAATTTTGTTTCTGGTTTTGTGATCAAACGTCCAAACTTGGACGTTTGGACGTTTGGACGTTTGTCAAATACTCACGTACAAATACATTTTGGCAAACAAAAAAGTGGCCACGGTGATAAGGACAAAACATAATCATTTTGTCACGTTCTAACAAGAGCTTAAATGCATTTAGCTATCTCGCTCTAACAGTAAGTGTCACAATAGGGCTACTTCTAACAGTCCTTGTTCTAAGCTGTAGTTACAGTGCGACAAGGCTTTTATTAATTGTCTTTTGGCGCGTGGCCAAAACCGGAACTAACGCCGCCATCTTGTGAAGTGTCACGCTGTCCCTGCGCTGTCCCCTTATATGCGGTGTTGCCAAGTAAAAAATCTGAATTTCACTGTTTTTGTTAAATATTCCGTTCCATGTGTACATAACATCACGATATATACTGCATAAATGTGTCTGCCTCTTATAGCTACGTTGTATTGTAAATACGACTCCACTATTTTGAAGGTAATGTTAACAGTCTGTCCGTATGTCACACCGTAGCTTGGCAACGATCTCGTTCATTTCATTAGCGATCGTGAGCAGATATCGTTACTGCGTGCCGTTCACTCACTCACGAAGTATATGAACGATCTTTAGATAAATTTTAATCAGCGATATAACAGTAGTAACATGACAAACTATAATATTATATACTCTCTCCACGGAAATAAATTAGTAATTAGGTATAGCGCTCTCTCTGCCACGTACTGTGGTCACGTATGATTATAGTTCAGAGTTCTGCATTCTACATAATAGGGTCTTGAATTGTAGTAATAAAATAATGTGATTTTTTTGTATAGCGGTAGTTTATGGGACAAGAATTTTTAACATAATTAATTATTAACGTCACGCTGTACGGAAAGCGAATAATGACGTCACAATGTGTAACCGACTAATATTTTTCAATTTTTCAGCATAAAAATAGAGTAATTTCTGCTGGAAAATATATTTCATGCCTGCCACTTCAGCTGTCTAATTCGTTGAGCTATGTTGGCTACTCAGAGATACCCAACATAGCCTGCGCCATAGCACGCTAAGCGACTTTGAACTTGTTGACAAGGCCAACTGTCAGTGTTCACGTTTCTTTCAGCGCCATACGTCATCAGTCATCACAGGTTTCTTACTTTCTTAGAAGAGTAAAAAGTCAAAGTCAAAGTCAAATGATTTATTCAAAATCCATACTAAAATGCGAAAGTGTGTCTGTCTGTATGCCTGCTAGCTTTTCACGGCCCAACCGTTCAACCAATTTTGATGTTTGGTACAGAGATAGGTTGCATCCCGGGGAAGGACGTAGGCTTTTTATCCCGGAAAATTAAAGAGTTCCCACGGGATTTTAAAAAACCTAAATCCACGCGGACGAAGTCGCGGGCATCAGCTAGTAGGTAATAAATTACTCTATTTTGATAGTCAGATGTTGGATTTGTAAGATATTATAGTGGTGATAATTATTACGCAAACTTAAAACTACTTAAAGCTAAAAATAAAACATTCCTCTTCAACCTTGCATATACTGCGTACAAAACACACTCGCCCTCTAAAACATAAATAAATAATTACATGATTATATTGAATGAACCTTAATCACTCGCTAATCACAGCTCTTGCGCTGCTGCGCGGGTAATAACATAATGACGTGCGACGGAGACGGACGATGTGTAGGAGGGAGAAAGCGATACAGCTTACACTCTATATTAGAAAACTGACCTGTTAAATCTTAAAACAAAATCCGTTTTCTTGTTTTTAATCGCAAATCTTAAACATAGCTTAAAACTGGATGACAATAAGTATTATGATGACAATGCAATATTAATTCACTCTATTGTCCGCCTGTGTGTCAGTTTGTTTGTCTGTTTGGTTGAAGCGATTTTAAAATACCCAAGACATATTACTTAAAGTTCAAGGGTATCTAGCAAAGGGGTTGCCAGGATAGGTAGGTACTAAGTGTCTGGCAAATGGCAATGCATGACGTGATTTTCCGAAAAAAATATAAAAATTAGGCTTTATACTTACGAAAGATTTTATGAGTCTTTGTTACCTGTTATCTGCTAAAGCCATGATCCATACTTCATAGTCGCTGATCGTTTCTCCCGTGTTGGGCACAATGCGCAGAGAAACTTTCAGCTTTTATAAATTAACAATGGTTTGGAAATTTTCAATTTTCAACCGCCGAGCCGCTGGATTCAAGCGCCGCAAGACCGTGGCGTGGGGAAGTCCCTACAGTAGACCACATATGTCCAGCAGTGGATGATGATGATGATTTATTTATTTCCTTACTTTAAGTGTCTCAATCCTTTTCCATTTAACATTATAGTCGGGTAGTGTTCAGAAATCTGAACTCATCTAAGTATTTTCATGTAGCTATTTATGTGTTTGCTTATCTATACGTCCACATACAACGTAGTCTAATCACGGGCTCTCCAGTGTCAATTTATTGGCCCAACTGGGCACTCCGCGCACGTCTCGACTCACTCATGTGACGTATAGACGCAGTTCCAGAATTTTAAAGGGATAAGGGGCTAGAGCATAAGCGGTAGCGAGAACCAGCTTATGAATCCCTATTTTAACCCCTTAGGGGCTAAATTTATCAAACATCCTTTGTTAGCAGATATCTGCGTCATTATAGCTATCTGCATGGCAAATTTCAGCCCAATCCGTCCAGTAGTTTGAGCTGTGCGTTGATAGATCAGTCAGTCAGTCAGCCCTTTATACGTCCGCATACAACGTAGTCTAATCACTGGCACTCCAGCGTCAATTTATTGGCCCTACTGGGCACTCCGCGCACGTCTCGACTCACTCATGTGACGTATAGACGCATTTCCAGAATTTAAAGGGATAAGGGGCTAGAGCATAAGCGGTAGCGAGAACCAGCTTATGAATCCCTATTTTAACCCCTTAGGGGCTAAATTTATCAAAAATCCTTTGTTAGCAGATATCTGCGTCATTATAGCTATCTGCATGGCAAATTTCAGCCCAATCCGTCCAGTAGTTTGAGCTGTGCGTTGATAGATCAGTCAGTCAGTCAGCCCTTTATACGTCGGCATACAACGTAGTCTAATCACGGGCACTCCAGCGTCAATTTATTGGCCCTACTGGGCACTCCGCGCACGTCTCGACTCACTCATGTGACATATAGAATTGATACGCAGCCCCAGAATTTTAAAGGGCGAAGGGCTAGAGCATAAGCTTTAGCGAGAGCAAGCTTATGCCCGCGACTTCATCCGCGTGGACTACACAACAGCATCTTCAAGGCAAGCGCGCTCCATCTTAGGATCTATTTTACCCCCTTAGGGATTGAATTTTCAAAAATCCTTTATTAGCGGATGTCTACGTCATAATAGCCTAACTATCTGTATGCCAAATTTAAGCCCGATCCGTTCAGTAGCTTCAGCCCGTGTTCAGCTGTAGTGGGCTGGCGATAGGTTAACATCATATTAAGACGTATAGAGTCCATCTGGATAAAGTTTTTATTCAAGGACTCAAATGAATAATAATTGATTAGGTATTATCAGGTTGATGCATCATCCATTTTTTCCATGAAAACCCAGACGTGTACGGTGAAAATAATGTACAGTACGCGCGGCGAGAGTTTGGCTTTGACCGTTATTGCGCAGAAATCAGAAATTGGGTATCAACGGGCAATTAGTGGGGTGCGGGGCGGGTGTGTAGGCGCACGCGGTGCTCTGATTGGCGCTCCACTGCTCCAGTCGTTCCCTGCCTCTGTTTGTACAATCACGTTCACAAGTGAATTGCTATTTTCGTTAATTGTTTATTATATAAGAATCTGAATAGCACTGCTGCTAAGACTTTTTTTTAATGTTAACTTTTGTATTTAATAATTATTTTAAGTTTTCTTTTGTTTGTATGTACCAATTTTACATGTATCTTGGAATAAATAATTTTATTAAAAAACAATTATTTAGAATTTTCATCGCTGTCTCTGTAAACTTTAAAAGGAAATAAACATTTTATATAAGTAAAATAACTATCAATAGTTTTAATAAATGAAGAAGTTTATCTATTTCGTATTATTTTCTAGCATTATTACCACTGTACATGAATTTTGACCCACTCAAATATCCAACCTGGTACATAAAAACCGAAACCGCTATGTGTCGACAA
The DNA here is from genome assembly GCF_902806685.2 of Maniola hyperantus. Classification (NCBI taxonomy): domain Eukaryota; kingdom Metazoa; phylum Arthropoda; class Insecta; order Lepidoptera; family Nymphalidae; genus Maniola; species Maniola hyperantus. Next base: position 1,531,183 of record NC_048559.1, on the reverse strand, counting down.
CTAAACTCGTTTTGTGAAAAGTTTAAAATTTTTGACGAAAGCCAATACGGCTTTCGAAAAGATCGGAGTACGACATTAGCCGTTTATAAATATATTCAAGAAGTATATAACACCCTAAATGACAAAAAATATGCAATAGGGATAATGTTGGACATGTCAAAGGCGTATGACAAAGTCCAATATGACATATTATTGAATAAACTATACGGCATAGGTATACGAGGTACACCACACGAATGGTTTAAATCGTATTTAGAAAACCGCGAACAGTACGTTGACGTTGAAAATTGTGACCAAAAAACAGGACTAGTAAGCTACATCAGATCTGACATGACAACCATGACTAACTCAATACCCCAAGGAAGTGTCCTTGGGTGTATTTTGTTTTTAATTTATATAAACGACTTGCCGAAAACGTTTGACGAATATTGTGTATTATTTGCGGATGACATCTCTTTATTATTTCCTTTATCCAAAAATTATAATTTTAATGAAAAAATTACTAGACTATTAAGTGACATTACTGACTGGATGAATGACCATAAATTAGAAATAAATTATAATAAAACAAAAATAATCCAATTTCGACCGTACCAAAAGGAATCATTAAATATTAAATATACTTTTAATGACACGGACATCGAATGTACTGACAGGCTAACATTTTTAGGCATTGAAATTGACAGCAATTTAAATTGGAAGAGCCATATCGAAAAAACAAAAACAAAGCTATCTAAATTTATATATGGACTCAGAGAACTAAAAAGAACTACCAACTTAAAAACCGCACTAGCCGCGTATTACGCTTATGGCTACGCATTTTTGAGATACGGTGTTATTCTCTGGGGAAACAGCACAAATGCCCATGATCTGTTTATACTACAAAAAAAGTGCATACGCATACTAGTCAATATAAAAATTACAGACTCATGTTCACCTCATTTCAAAAAATTAAAAATTCTTACCCTACCTTCCATATATATCCTCGAAATATGCAAATTTGTAAAAAGAAATATACACTTATACACAAAAAAAGAAATCAAATCCCGTCGATTTCCCGAAAGACATGCAAATAAATTAAACCTTCCGCAATCAAAATTAGTACTGCATACCTCGAGTCCCTACGTAATGTCTATAAAGATATATAATAATTTACCAGACAAAATTCGTAACATAAACAATGAAAATAAATTCAACAAAATATTAAAAAACTTTTTATTAGAAAAGGGCTACTATGCCGTAAATGATTTCCTAAACGACGAACATAAAAATAAATAATAATATCGGTCTCCCTACCAAGGTCTAAGGACCAAATTGCGACACCCAAACTGGGTATCCATAATACCTTATACATGCTTAATATGATGTAATGAGTTATGGAAATGCAATAAATAAAATTGAAATTGAAATTGAAATTGAAATAAAAAAGGAAAAGTATTGTGTGCGTGACAGTACCCATGCGCAGTAATCCCCTCCACCCGAAGGTCAAAGCCAAACTCTCGCCGCGCGATCTGTAAAAGCGTAAAGCACACCCGCTTCCGTATATAACTTAAATACAACCCCACTAGTCTGCTCCCTAAATGCCTAATAACCTTGTCCCATTGCATATTCCCTACACATTGTCTATAAAACACTCTATAATGCCATTAATTTGTGTTAAACACGACAGTCTATGACTACATTTTATGGTGTATGTCTTAATTACAATAAATAGCTTAACCAGCACCCCAATTGTGTAAGAATAACGATTCATCGTTATCGTAATCATCAAAAAATTCTGCCATTTGATTGGCTGTAAAAAAATGTAAACAGCGAATCAACCAACTCTATAATATACTCTCATCCTACTGTAAGGAATCTTTACTTAAATTGTTATCCCCTTTGTAACTCTGATATCTGTACGGAATTTGCATGCAGTGTTTTAAATGATTTAACATAATTAATGTGCATGATAGAAAAATCTATGTATTTATTATAGTTAGGTACTAAGTTTTATGTTAAAATCGCTAGTAAACCTTTCAATAAAAAAAAAAAAAAAAATTCTCCCCAAAAAGTTCCAACAAGCCCTTTTTGATAAGGTATTTATGGGGCTTCATAATTGTTTTACTAGCACCTTGTTAACTTGTCCATCTCTCTCAGAAGCTTGTTATAGGGGCCGCTTGTTACACCGAAATTAAGTCCAGACGAAATTTTTTGTTTTCCATAGTTTTTAATCGCTCGTCGCACTTGCACGTACCTACTCGCTTATAGCCCGGCGACAAAACTATCGAAACTACAAATCAAATCAAATCAAATTATTTATTGCTTATTTGGGTTTACAATGGTTCTTAGTCATAAACTATGGTAAGTACAGCCAAATACCTTATATACTAAGGCATGCAATATTATGTTAGAATTATTTTATGTAATTTTTAATTATCATTTTAAATTTGCTTATTTTACAAAAAAAAATATATATATATAAAACCTTCTCAGAACAATGTCAATATGGGCTAGCTACCAAATAATCAATTATATTGTCAAGTATATACACAATTATGTCAAAATTGTACTTTGAATTTTTTTATTTATTTAGGTATTCAGCTACACTGTAGAAACCTTGAGTAACAATTAAATAATAGCCACTCAAATAATTTACGTTTAAGTGTATTCAGCGACATTGATTCTGCTTTCAAATCATTTGGTAGCTTATTATACAATTCAACACTCATTGCATACCAATTTTTACAGAAGAATGTAGTGTTTATCTTATGAGGTATAATTAGTCTATTTGTGTTTCGATTATTTCTAGCAGTACTACACACTCGCTTCCCGCTGATCGCCAACTCGTTTAAGTTTCTAGTTCTATTCGTTTCTCGTTCATCGTCGGCAGTCGGACCACTGCCTTACGCCTCGGTGTAAAGGCAGCCACGCGTGTCTGTTAAACGATTTACTGTAATTTACGCTTTAAATCTCTGATAATAGGCTGCAAGGGGTCCCAATTACTAATACGGTCCTCAATTAGACCGCCAAATGATACTATAAACTGATCGATTGGAAGTATCGTTAAATCCAATCAAATCCAACGGGTTCAGGTGGTAGGCTGTAACGGCTTTATTAGACACACACTTTTACTATACAGTATAAATTATAATTACATAATTGTGAAGTTATAAAAACGTTGTCTAAAACAGCTTGATTAAAGCAGCTTTACAGCAAATTCTTCTTCTTCCTTACCTTATCCCACGCTATCTAAAGAAAAAGAAAGAAAGAAAGAAAAACGTTTATTTTTTAAAGCTGGCACACATTACCAGTTAGGTTATCCCGGCGCCTCTAATACTTGAGTAGTAAAGTCAAAAGACCTCAAGTAGAAGAAGCGCCGGAATCAAGTATGTCATGTGTGGCACAACCCGAAAAAAAGGTCCCTACTCTGCATAAATGCCATATGTCTTGCACAAGTACAAAAACATAGAGCGCTGGTTTTCAGTATGAACCCTGATTCGGGTGGCGCCACGAAATTATTTAAATTATTTAAATTACTAGCTTATGCTCGCGACTTCGTCCGCGTGGACTACTCAAATTTCAAATCCCTATTTCACCCCCTTAGGGGTAGAATTTTCAAAAATCCTTTCTTAGCGGATGCCTACGTCATAATAGCTATCTGCATGCCAAATTTCAGCCCGATCCGTCCAGTAGTTTGAGCTGTGCGTTGATAGATCAGTCAGTCAGTCAGTCAGTCACCTTTTCCTTTTATATATTTAGATTATTTATCTGGGCTCCGCACAACATGTCCTCTTCTTCCACTCACTTCTGTCATTTCGTCAACGTATTGTGCATCCCTTTCACACGCATATCCGCTTTCACGCAATCCACCCACTTTTTCTTTAGTCGTCATCTCCTCTTATTTCCTTCCACATGCATATTTAACCTTCTTCTAGTGACATGGCTTTCTTCCCTCCGCATTATATCCCCATACCATGCCAGCCCCTCATCTTTTCTACCACTGGCGCTACTTTCTTAGCTTTACAGCAGAATAACACTAAAAAATCGGTCAAATGTGAGCTAAAGTTCTACACGATCCAATACGGATTTTTTTTAATGAACTACCTCTTCTAAAAACTGCTAGATTGGTTAAAGTGTACCTACACCAACCTAACCTGATATTCTTAGCTGATATTTTATTTTAAAACAAAATAGAATCAACGCCAAAGTACCTACCTATTCAGAATCGCGGGTGAAACCTACCTATAAAAATTAAAGTAGAACCACTTAACAATTTGTCATGTAATAATTTTTATGACACAATTTAGGTAACAAATTATTCAAATTACAAAATAACGCACCTTACTCATTTGAATAAATGATAGACCAACACCTGCCAACGAATTTTGACTCATAGCCTAATCTATACTTATAATAATCTAAATATATAAAAGGAAAAGCTGACTGACTGACTCTGACTGGCTGACTGACTGATCTATCAACGCACAGCTCAAACGTTATTATGACGTAGGCATCCGCTAAGAAAGGATTTTTGAAAATTCAACCCCTAAGGGGGTGAAATAGGGGTTTGAAATTTGTGTAGTCCACGCGGACTAAGTCGCGATAATTTCTTAAAAAAATGTACTAAGTAACGGAAGATTTTCAAACCCTTTAAGTCCTAAAACCCATCTCCAATCTTTTTCTAAACAATCCAAACATATTACGAGTCGCATCCCCGACATGAATCCTGGTTAAATTTAAAAGTGAAATGGTCCAGGACAGACGGACGGACGCCAACCTGACAGAGACATACGAGCGGACAAACGAAAACAATCACAACACCAAAAAAACACCAAACGACACCAAAAAACGGCACGAAATACACAAAACGTGTAAAATAAAAGTTTTCGGGACAAGATTCCGAGCATACCGAGCGACCCAATTAAGATCCCAGAAGATTGTCCTCTTGTCTTTTTCTTTTAGGCTGAGATACGGTGGGAAGATTGTATGTACCGTGCATTCACTGGTATAAAAGGAAAAGGTAACTGACTGACTGATCTATCAACGCACATCTCAAACTACTGACTGATCGGGCTGAAACTTGGCAGGCAGATAGCTATTATGACGTAGGCATCCTTTGAGAAAGGATTTTTGAAAATTCAAATAGGGGGTGAAATAAGGGTTTGAAAAGGAAACGCCCATTCTTGACTAAAAAAAACTTATTTAATATACTGAAATATTGCTCGTAACGTTTGTACGTAACACTCCGGCGTAATTAGAAGACACTAATAAACTAATTCCGCTCGTAATGACCATCTTGGCAATGTAGGTAGGTATTGCAGTAATTCTTACTGAGAAAACAAATGAACATAAATCCTCCGGGTTCTATGTCCAAAATAGTGCTTGTTTCTTGATCTGTGATCTCAGTCCTATTTACTTTAATTAATATTATTGGTGGATGCACTTTGGCCAAAAACCCTTTGACGAATGATGGGCGTTTCCGTTTGTGTAGCCCTAGCGGACGAAGTCTCGAGCATAAGCTAGTATGTGCATAATATATTTGTATGTATTCAACAAACAACAAAACGTCACGTCGTCTCTCACACTACACCTTTTTTAAATCGTCCCAATCGGTTTTTTAACACCTTCGGCTTAAGGTTGTCCATTTCAGATTGCGGGTATGATAATTACATCGGTCCCCGGTCCCCGGTCCCCAGGCTGGAATTGATAATGTATGTTACTCATTAGCTACGGTTAATCGTTATTTGGGTATAGGGATCATTTGGGAGTGTTAAAATTATGAGGCAATCAAATCAGAAAAGAGGAGATCCGTAGGAGAACTAGAGTAACCGACATAGCTCAACGGGTTGCGAAGCTGAAGTGGCAATGGGCAGGGCACATAGTTCGTAAAACCGATAGATTGGGGGTCTCAAGGTGCTGGAATGGCGACCTCGCACCGGAAGACGCAGCGTTGGAAGACCACCCCACTAGGTGGACGGACGACATCAGACGAGTCGCAGTGAGCCGCTGGATGGCGGCGGCGCAAGACCGTGGCGTGTGGAATATAATTTTTCACGGTTTTGGAACCAAATAAATCAGTGCCACCTCTTTGATACTAATGAACGACCCGTTTGAAATCCAGACGTCATTGAGGTTGCATTGGTGCCAAAGCACCACTGAGTCGGTGCCATTTTGTTTGTTCAATACTGTCCATACGAAGTAATAATATATACTTAAGTTTTGGGTTTTTTATTTTTTAACTACCTACCTAAGTATTGACTTAAGTAACTTAAGTTAAGTTGCCATTTCGAGCAGCTCCCGGGTTTCACAAGTGGTCGTTATTCGCGCAGTATATGAGTCTGTGTGACGTTTGATTTAAACGGACAGTTGGCTAATTGGCAAATTAAGAGGTAGCGCGAAATTAAACTTCGCCTCGCATATCAATCTTCTGCTTATGCTTGGGTTAAGATTATTTAATTTTGTGAGGGATTTGTTGGGTAATTTACTCGACTTTGTAAAAGAGTTATGAATATGAACACCACCACCATCATCATCATCAATTTAAAAAAAAAATCGGCCAAGTGCGAGTCAGGCTCGCGCAATGAGGGTACGCGCACGCTAATTCAAAAACTATGATGCATAAAAATAAATAAAAATCTGTTTTAGAATGCACAGGAGAAGACCTTTCATATTATGATACCCCACTTGATATAGTCACTCACTTCGAAAGTTGAAAATACTAATTATTAGTTCATGACCACAATTTAATTTTTTTTGTGTGATCTAACCCTAAATTCACGGTTTTCAGATTTTTCTCCAAATTTCAGCTATAAGATCTACCTACCTGCCAAATTTCATGATTCTAGGTCAACGGGAAGTACCCTGTAGGTTTATTGATAGACAGACGGATAGACAGACAGACAGACAGACAGACAGACAGACAACAAAGTGATCCTATAAGGGTTCCGTTTTTCCTTTTGAGGAAGGGAGAGTCGCAGGGAGCCGCTGGATTCAGGCGACGCAAGACCGTGGCGTGTGGAAGTCCCTACAAGAGACCTATGTCCAGCTGTGGACGTCTATCGGTTGATGCTGATGATGATGATGAATCACGCATTAACCTGAAAGGGGCTAGAGATAATTTGCAAAATTCAAGTTGTCATTCTCCTCACCAATACAACTCTTTTATGTTCACCCAGGCATCGAACCTGGACCCGACGTTCATGTAACCGTGCGCGACTGGGCAAGGAATCAATTAGTACTTATTTCTTTATGCGCGTGCGCATCGCCAAACTGACGCGCTCACAAAATAATAAGTATGAAAATAATGAGTTTTGAAAGCCGAAGTACCTACTTAGGTACATTTTTATTTGAGGCATAGGTAGGTAGGTACCTATAGCCCGCGACAGGTTGAGATGACGATCGGGGTATGAGGCGGAGGGACGCCCTGTATACCCGCACGTTACCCGCGCTCGCCCGCACCAAGTTAGCGCGGGTGCTGTAAAATCTAAATATATAAAAAGAAAAGGTGACTGACTGACTGATCTATCAACGCACAGCTCAAACTACTGGACGGATCGGACTGAAATTTGACATGCAGATAGCTGTTATGACGTAGGCATCCGCTAAGAAAGGATTTTTGAAAATTCGATCCCTAAGGGGGTGAAATAGGGGTTTGAAATTTGTGTAGTCCACGCGGACGAAGTCGCGAGCATAAGCTAGTAGCCTATAATAGCCCAAACGACTGACTGACGAGTGAGTGACTGACTGGCTGACCTATCAACGCACAGCTCGCTACTGGACAGATAGCTATTATGACGTAGGCATCCGCTAAGAAAGGATTTTTGAAATTTCACCCAAATAGCGGTTAAAAATTTGTGTAGTCGACGCGGATGAAGTCGCGAGCATAAGCTAGTAATTATAGGTACCTATAAATAATAATCTACTTTCTAGGACCTTTATTTAAAAAAAGCAATTTATTTAAAAAGCAAAATTGAATGCAAATAGCCAGTTAAATCCATACTAATATTATAAATGCGAAATTGTGTCTGTCTATCTGTCTGTCTGTCTGCTAGCCTTTCACAGCCCACCCGTTCAACCGATTTTGACGAAATTCGGTACAGAGATAGCTTGCATCCCGGGGAAGGACATAGGCTACTTTTTATCCCGGATAATAAAAGAGTTCCCACGGAAATTTTAGAAATCGAAACTCACGCGGACGAAGTCGCGGGCATTAAATAATTCTCTCATGGTATATGGTGGCAGCGGCTCTAACTCGACACGACAGGCGTGAAATTAATTATATTCGTACACTGTACAGTGGCCGCTCAACCTTGCGATTTGCTGCCGTCAAATGTGATGGTAACTTACTGACTGACTGGAAACACAAGGTATTAAAATCGTTTTGTTAAGTCATTCATGAACCCAAGACATGGTCGCTAACTATGGGCCTCATAAGAAAGCTCAGAGTCACTCAGAGGGCGATGGAGAAAGCTTAGGTATCTCTCCCAGGGCAGATCAACAGCAACAATTCAGAGCCTCGATAGCTCAACGGTTATAGGAGCAGACTGAAAACCGAAAGGTCGCCGGTTTAAATCCCACCCGTTGCACTATTGTCGTACCTACTCCTAGCACAAGCTTTACGCTTAATTGGAGGGGAAAGGGGAATATTAGTCAGCAATTTGGCTAATATTCTTTAAAAAAAAATTAGGAACGATGGCAAATAAACAAAAGCGACCCACAGAGCTCATAAGATTAGCAAAATACTTTTGCATAACCGACGGCCGCTAGGGCAGACGTGGCTTCAGCTGGCTAATTCGTTGAGCTATGTCAGCCACGCTCTTGGGAAGGCGTTTGTCCAGCAGTGGACCCAAACAGGCTAATTGTTGGATTGATTGATTGTACTATAAGACATTGCTTGATTCCCTTGCGACTCTTGACAGACACAACAGGCAGACAGACAGAAATCGAAGTGATCATATAAGGGTTCCCTTTTTCCTTTCAATGCAATTAGTCAATTCAACCATAAACGCGCACAAAACCGTGATTCAACAAATAGCGTCCAATTGCAAGCTATAATTGAAACCTGCTAACTCGCCTAATTTATATGAGAGGAAACTTTAGCCTGGTGTCTTCCCTACTCGACCAGTTTCTGTTAGTTTGTACGTTCAACAGTGCCCTCGTATCTCTCAAAACTGTTATTCAAGAAATAATGTTCCGTTGCAAGCTAGAATCAGTACCTACCCTTATTATGAATGAGAAAGTGTGTTTGTTGGTTTATTGGTTTGTCCTTCGGATTGACGTGATTTTTTGCATGGTTATAGATAAAAATCTGGAGAGTGACATAGGCTACTTTTTATCCCGGAAAATAAAAGAGTTCCCACGGGATTTTAAAAAAACCTAATTCCACGCGGACGAAGTCGCGGGCATCAGCTAGTTGAATCTTTTTAACTTGCCTTATGTAATAATAAATGAGATACACGAAACCTTAGCTTGGTCTCTTCCACATTTAACCAGTCTATGTTAGTCTCGATGTGTATAATTATGTTAAATAGTGCCTTCGTATCTCCCAAAACTTTTAATCAAGAAAAAATAGCGATAAATTGAAAGCTTTAACTGAAACCAGCTACTTACCTATTCACCTAATATACTATGAGAGATAAGTATTATAAGAATTTGTTTCAAACTTGACCAGCTTATGTTAGGCTGTTAGTCAACTATGTTTCACAATGCTTTTGTATTTGCCAAAAACGTAAGAAAAAATAGTACCTATTTTGGTTTTTTGGTCATGATTATAGGTATTATTCAAAGAGTGAAATATCAAGTCATCTGTTTCTACAAATGTTTATGAGAAATAAATCAAAGTTTTTTTTAAATTTATTTAAAAGATAACAACGGGTTACAAAAACGAATGAAATACATATTTATGCCATTTTGTAGACCCACTTAGTGATTGCCACAGCATCATAACATTATAGCATTTATGTTTGTTTATTATTTTTAAAAATAGGTGAGTACGGAATATACCAGGACGAGCGAAAACATCGCACTACGGATTGGGGGCGTCTGATAAGTAATTAAAAGCAATAAATAATTCTGAAACGCCTACGTATTTGTAGATACTTTAGGCGTGCTCGTGGTTCGGCTCTAACCGTTGTTTCAGAAACATTACTATTGTGGAAGTTTTAAGCCAGAGCAAAACAGCGACATTGCCACAGTACTTGCAACTGTCAAAGTAAGATTAATATAATATAATAACCAAAAAAGGTATCATATGTAAGGGTTTTACTTGTACGTTCTATTTTTATGCATAATAGTTTTTCACTTATCGTGCAAAATGTCGAAATACGACTGTAGCACTGAACCCGCCACTTTTTGTTCACTGCCTCAATTTGCTGAAATGACAATGTAGCGAGCCAGAAATATACTCACAACAAAATAAACTGATAAAGTGAGCTAGTTCAGTTAATAAATACCTTCCGGTCCATTTTAATCAATGCCCCTTTAATATAAAGTCTAGAATCGCTTGCGCTAGTTTTGCATTTATATAATAAGCTGTTTTGTAGGGGGTAAATAATGTGGACATGGTTTCCGGATCTACTAGGATAGTCTCTAAGTAAAACCACAATCTGACACACAAGAATGAATTTAAACGAGACAGATTTATGTGAGAGATATAGCTCTGTCTCGTTTTAACTCTGTCTTAAGTCTGAGCAAAGTCAAAGTACGCTCTATAGATTTCACCCTTAGATACCTTGTAACAAAACGTCGAGGCTTCGAAGTCACTGGCAGGCGTCAAATGTTCCTACATTTGACGCTAGGTAGCCTATTATCATAGGCTATTTTCTTTTATTTCACGTCACCCACAGCCTAATATTTGACACATCGTCGATTCAGGATCAAACCGAGAGTTCCCTCACTCTAGTTCACTCTGGTAAAACTGTCTTATAATAACACCACCTAACACTAAGAAATTTTTCAAAATAGATTTGTAAGACATTTTTCAAACACACAAAATTAATAATATTAATAATAGGGTATGAAGTTAAGGTAGGCCAGGGTATAGGGTAGGTAGGGTATGTATCGATATTCGATAGGTACTATTCAGATCCTTGTCCTGTATTTTCACAAACCATGGTACCCCTACCAATATCAATTAACATTGTATTCAATGTGGATTACCATCAAGTCTATAAGGTAAACGTGTTAATACAACGTATTGCTGTAATTCAATTAATTATTATTCAATTAATTATTGCATTTAATTAAAGATACATTGAATTATGACTACTCCTTTTTGCTAGTTGGGTGCTTTAGACGCACACGATGCGTTTTCGATGCGTTGCGGCGCCGCACCACAGGCCGCACCGCCACACGAGTAGATACAGGGTGTAACGAGAATGCTGGCAAAAACGAAAACAGGTGATAGTACTGATGATCACTGATATGATACCACAAAAAACGCGAAAATAACAGTCAACCTATTCGATACAGAACAGAAACTAAAATCAGTAGGCCCTTATTATAAATGTGTGTGTTATAATAAACACACGTGTGTTTGTTTGTTGGTTTGTTGGTTTGTCCTTCAATCACGTCGCAACGGTGCAACGGATTGACGTGATTTTTTGCATGGGTATCAAATGGGTATAGATAAAGACCTGGAAAGTGACATAGGCTACTTTTTATCCCGGAAAATCAAAGAGTTCCCATGGGATTTTAAAAAAACCTAATTCCACGCGGACGAAGTCGCAGGCATCAATATGCTAATTGGGTACGTAATAACGTAGCTGTAAGTATGCAGTACGCAGCCGAAAGTAATTTACATCGACCTTTAGAAGGAGATAGCAAATGTGTAGAGCACCTACTGTCTCTGTCGTTGAGACCGACAAAACGTCATATAAGTATGAGTAACAGAGACAACGCTCTACAAAGCCGAAATGTCATTCTAAAGGCCGATTTACTTTTTTTTCGGCCGCCTACTACTAACGTTGTCAAAAACAAATCATGAAATTGGTTTCGAGAATTCCAAAAATGATCTACGCCCGGGGCTAACTTCATTAGATCATTATTTTATGGCCCCAATTTGGGCCTAAAGCTGCTTAAAGCCTATGATTTGGGCCAATATCGGGCCAATTACGGCCCTTCCCAGAACAAGGGGTATGATTTGTGACGTGCCCTTGATTGGGCGCTAATCTTTATTTAAATTTTTAATTTAGCTAAAGAAGGCTATAGTGATAAAGGTTATAGTACCCCAAGTAACACAAAAGTGCTGCATATCAACTGATTTACCGTCCACATTGGAAACTTTAGCTGCATAAACGTTCTATATAATAGCTGAATAATAGCTGAATAATAGCATCCTCAGAAGATATAACTCTGATTTGGGCACAAATTATTCAGCAACTAGCTGATTAACTGCCCACAACTGCGTTATATCAGCATTATATAAGCATTATTAAAGGTAACAGCCGCCCCAAGAGCTGAACATTGGCTGATAAAGAGAGTGTATGTTACCCATTATGCAGCTAAAACTACAAACCAGCACCCTTTTTACGCTTTTATGCAGCTAAAAGAGAAATTGTGAATAAATATTACTCCAATGCTATATTATTTCGATATTCTGCATGCAGTGTTTACGTACTACACTAAGTGACATATCTATTTTTGAAGTGAAAAGTTAATTCATTTTCGGTAAGTGAAACTTGTATTTGTTTATTAGTGTCTGAAATTTGATAGGGAAAGCAAGTTTATCGTCAAATATCATATACTTTTAGACCAAAATTTTCACGCGCCCTCGAAATATAACTGTTTTCTTGGAAATTCTATTATAAAATGGATTGTAATATTATAAAAATGCCAGCAATTTCTTAGTTACGGAACATTGAATTTGACGATAAGCTTTTTACTTATAAATTATTAAAAATCTTTTCCAAAACCAGTAGATATTTTTGCAGACAAAATAAGAATAAATAGTAAATATCATAAAATATTATAGTTTAGAACATGGAAAATGGTGGACAAGCAATGTGAACCGTTATAATGCTTTAAGAGCTATATTAAGGTGCTAAGGGCATATTAATCAGCAACAAGCTGATACGAGTAGCTCCTGTGTCTGACAAGTCAGCCCTAGATCGATGTAGAGCTTGATAGTCGGTAACATATACGACAAAGCCCTACCCAATGAACAGCTGAATAATCTGTCAATGATTAACTTTTAGGGGTCCGTCGGTAATAAGTCGGTTACCTACTTTTTAGGTACTCGTAGTCTATAAAAGTTATAATTTTATTGCACCTATTAAAAAATCGTGGATAAAGTAGATACAACACGTCTGCCGTGCACACTATTTAAGATGCGGGGTCAATTCGTCATTAGTTTATAATACTTATTATAACTTTATTTCACAGGGTAATTCACAACTGGACGCAGCAGCTGGTACAAGTGATTAGCTCGGAGAACATGAACACTCTGATGATCAAGCTTTAATTTTGGATAAACTCAATACAGCCATAGAAAATCAAACAAAAATTGCCCTCCTTGTCGGTACAATTGGATGAAACAAATACCTCAATTACTCAGCACTATGAGCAGCCAGTAAATGTTAATCTGCTGCAGCGGAAGAAAGAGAAAGCTCCAATAGAAAAATACCAATAACCAGTTTTTTTGAGTTTTCTATTTTTTCTAGGAGTTATTAATTACTAATAATAATTAACTTTCAATATTATTGTAGATGAAACTTTTATGTTCTGTTCTGTCTATTGTTTATGTAAAAATGAATGGAAATTAAAACCTGAATATAACCACAAATGCAGTTTATATTTCTTAAGTAGGACCTAAATATTACACATACTACGTAACAATGGAACGAAGTACTGATACAATGTAGCAAAGTATAGACCAAAACTCGTTTTTAGAACTCTCAAAGATTACCGTGAATGTTTATATTTAAAGAAATTGTATCTGGAGCCTCTTTCCAACAAAGCAATATTTTTTCACAGGAATTAATATTACATGATTCCTTAAAAAAATACGGAACCCTCGTCTTATAAAATTTGCACTCTTTCATGGCTCACTTAACTTGCGGTTATGGTTCATTGTTTCCCTTTCTCTGATTAAATGCCTACGGGAGTACAATTATTCAGCCCAATTAAGGACAAAGGGTAACAAGTGAATAGTTATATACCAGTTTGCTGTAATTTAGCACCATATAGTTTCACCAAAAGTGATCATGTGACCTAGATAAGTGCAGTTATAGGAGTGCGTATAACAGCTGATTAAAACTGTGAAAGTTCCACTATATGCAGCATAAAGCGTTAATTGAATTCACAGAAGAACTAATAGCATTATAATAACTCACATGTGCTCTGTTAAAATGCAAACATTTGAAAGATACACTTGTGACCTTTTATTCAGAAAATAGCTGAGTTAGAGTCCACAAATGTACTTTATTATAGCTAACAGTGCTAAAAATTGCTAATAGCTGAATAACATGACCTGTGCACCTGCTAGTAACGCTCGCAGCATTACAGCGGTGCCTTCGTGGTGCTTAATAAAGTCAATATACAGGCGAAAGCGTAATATTAGGCTTTTGCAGTGACGGTGGACTCTAATAACTCTTCATAAACGCTTAAAGTACCGATGTGGACCTCATGTGACATCTTATAATGCAGTTTTGTGTTACTTGGGACGCGACAGATCGAGATGGGAATCGGGGTATGAGGCGTGGGGACGCCGTGCACACCCGCACCTCACCTAATTTTATCCTATATAATATAAAAAAAACCGGCCAAGTGCGAGTCAGGCTCGCGCAACGAGGGTTCCGTACTACAGTCGTATTTTTTCGATATTTTGCACGATATTTCAAAAACTATGATGCATAAAAATAAATAAAAATCTGTTTTAAAATGCACAGGTGAAGACCTTTCATATGGTACCCGACTTGATATAGTTATCTCACTTCGAAAGTTGAAAATACTAATTATTAGTTCATGACCACAATTCAATTTTTTTTGTGTGATCTAACCCTAAATTCACGGTTTTCAGATTTTTCCCCAAATGTCAGCTATAAGATCTACCTACCTTCCAAATTTCATGATTCTATGTCAACGGGAAGTACCCTGTAGGTTTGTTGACAGACAGACAACAAAGTGATACTATAAGGGTTCTATTTTTTCTTTTGAGGTACGGAACCCTAAAAATGTATGTAATATGTATGTAGGTATATGTATATGTACTCTCGGCACTCTTCTATCGGATCGTATAGTTCCCACAGGCTACCCTGGAAGCTTCAAAGCTTATTTGGTAAGCTCTCGACAGAGCTTCCTGCCCATTGTGCGTTCCTAGTAGTGTTATTCGGACGGACGGACAGACAGACAGACATACAACAAAGTGATCCGTTTTTCCTTTTGAAGTACGAAACCCTAAAAATGTATGTAATATGTATGTACTTAGATATGTATTAGATGTACTATCGGCACTCTTCTATCGGATCTTATAGTTCCCACAGGCTACCCTGGAAGCTTCAAAGCTTATTTGGTAAGCTCTCGACAGAGCTTCCTGCCCATTGTGCGTTCCTAGTAGTGTTATTCGGACGGACGGACAGACAGACAGACAGACAGACATACAACAAAGTGATCCGTTTTTCCTTTTGAAGTACGAAACCCTAAAAATGTATGTAATATGTATGTACTTAGATATGTATTATATGTACTATCGGCGCTCTTCTATCGGATGGTATACCTAGTTCCCACAGGCTACCCTGAAAGCATCTAAGCCTATTTGGTAAGCTCATAAAGCTCAAGCTTCCTGTCCATTGTGTGTTCCTACTTCCTAATGGTGTTGATTGGACAGACCGACGGACGGACAGACAGACAGATAGACAGACAAACAGACAACAAAGTGATCCTATAAGCCTTGCATACCTAGATACATATTACATACATTTTTAAGGTTTCGTACCTCAAAAGGAAAAACGGAATCCTTAAGTATCAGTTATGTACCTATGTAGTTATGTATATGTACTCTCGGCACTCTTCTATCGGATCTTATAGTTCCCACAGGCTACCCTGGAAGCTTCAAAGCTTATTTGGTAAGCTCTCGACAGAGCTTCCTGCCCATTGTGCGTTCCTAGTAGTGTTATTCGGACGGACGGACAGACAGACAGACAGACAGACATACAACAAAGTGATCCGTTTTTCCTTTTGAAGTACGAAACCCTAAAAATGTATGTAATATGTATGTACTTAGATATGTATTAGATGTACTATCGGCGCTCTTCTATCGGATGGTATACCTAGTTCCCACAGGCTACCCTGGAAGCTTCTAAGCCTATTTGGTAAGCTCATAAAGCTCAAGCTTCCTGTCCATTGTGTGTTCTTACTTCCTAATGGTGTTGATTGGACAGACGGACGGACGGACAGACAGACAGATAGACAGACAAACAGACAACAAAGTGATCCTATAAGCCTTGCATACCTAGATACATATTACATACATTTTTAAGGTTTCGTACCTCAAAAGGAAAAACGGAATCCTTAAGTATCAGTTATGTACCTATGTAGTTATGTATATGTACTCTCGGCACTCTTCTATCGGATCTTATAGTTCCCACAGGCTACCCTGGAAGCTTCAAAGCTTATTTGGTAAGCTCTCGACAGAGGTTCCTGCCCATTGTGCGTTCCTAGTAGTGTTATTCGGACGGACGGACAGACAGACAAACATACAACAAAGTGATCCGTTTTTCCTTTTGAGGTACGAAACCCTAAAAATGTATGTAATATGTATGTACTTAGATTTGTATTAGATGTACTATCGGCACTCTTCTATCGGATCGTAAGTATAGTTCCCACAGGCTACCCTGAAAGCATCTAAGCCTATTTGGTAAGCTCTCGACAGAAGTCGAGCTTCCTGCCCATTGTGTGCTCCTAATGGTGTTATTCTTGAAAATATTTAACCCGTTTTCAAAACAGCTCAGAGTTTACTTGATGATATATTTGGATATCGGTGCTCTTATAAGTGACAGGTTATAGAAAGATTTTACACTAGCTGATGTCCGTGATTTGTTCGCGTTTAGACATTTTGCACGATAAATCAAAAACTATTATGCATAAATATAATTAAAAATTAAGCTTGGGCTGGTTAAGAATTAAGATACCCCACTTGGTAAGTATAGCAATCATAACTTTGAAATTTGAAATATAGTAGGTAATTATTTGTTCATGTTTTTTTTTGTGATGTTACCACAAATTCACGGTTTTCGGAGTCATTCCTTTATGTTAGATCCCGGGCTCGCACCATTATAACTTATCGGAGTTATAATATATGCGTTTTAAGTAGTTAAATATCACTGGTTTTAACGGTGAAGGAAAACATCGTGAGGAAACCTGCATGCCTGAGAGTTCTACATAATGTTCTCGAAGGTGTGTGAAGTCTACTAATCCGCACTTGGCCAGCGTGGTAGACTATATGGCCAAACCCCTTCTCACTCTGAGAGGAAACCCGTGCTCTGTAGTGAGCCGGTGATAGGTTGAGCATGATGATGATGACAATTCGACAGGAATTGAACGTGTTACATGCGAGTGTTTGTGTAACAAAATAAGCTATTAAAGTAATACACTCTAATGCGACTGTAAGTGAGCCCCCTTAGGCTCAGTGGTCGGGATGGTAGACGTGGCATTCCTTGTTAACTCGTTTAATTTATAGCTGGTGAAATGTTCCTGTAAATTGTTATATTGATGGGCCCGCGGTTAAATTGGCAGGGCTGTCACAACGATGAAATTTTTTTCAGATTTATTTATTTATTTATACTCAGACTAGCGCTTGGCTGCAATCAGACCTGCGTGCGCTTGCGGGATGATTACGTATCTCGCGACAGACTTGCAACAGGCGTGAATCTCGCGATCATTGCGGTCAAAAAAAAAAAAAAAAAAAAAAAGTCACATGTAACAGCGGATAGAGAGAGACAACAATAGCCGCAAAGCAAAATAAGAAGAAGATTCAGATTCAGATTCAGATTTATTTATTTGCTTTCATGTACATTTACATTTATTGATGTTGGGTGCTTAAAGCTAAAAGCTAAATACATGAGACCCTGTCAGGGTATTGCAAATACAATTTTAGGTACAATAAAATGGTAAATATTAAAGATACAATACGAATAGGATTAAAATTATTAAAATTATCATTACTAGACATTAAATATTATTCATTTGCATGCTTATATATTATTATATTATGAGAATGTTGACTAGAATTTATTATAAAGAAGAGAGACAGTGAATGAACTGTCGCATTGCTACTGCTGTCGCGTTGCTGTCGCGTTGCTGTCGCTACTGCAACGTTTTACGTAATCACCCCGCCGCACCGGTGATGACGCAGCTTAAGATTGAGTGCGCCTGCCTAGAAGATGCCCATTCACTCTCGACTTGAAGGCACCCATATTATAATTGGAGGGGAAACTAATTATGTTCATTAGATTAGAAAGAATCACTAACCACAATATAAATGCGAAAGTGTGATTGTTTGTTGGTTTGCCCTTCAATCACACCGCAACGGAGAAAGATTTTTTGCATACCCAGTTTTTATCTCGGAAAATCAGAGTTCCCACAGGATTTTTGAAAATCTAAATCCACGAGGATAAAGTCGGGGACATCAGAAAATTATTAGATCATTCAAACATCGTGTAAAAAGAATAAAACCAGCCAAGTGCGGGTCAGGCTCGCGCACCGAGGGTTCCGTCGTACAGTCGTATTTTTCGAGATTTTGCACGATAATTCAGCTTTCAGTTGCCCACAAGATTGTGGCAACTGAAAGCTCAGTGTTGTTACATATTGTAACTTTTTATGATTTAAAAAGAGCAACTGCAGAGTTTCTAGCTGGCTCTTCTCAGGCAGGAAACAAATGTTTCCAACAACCCATCGCCAGCTCACTACTGAGCACGGGTCTCCTCTCAGAGGGAGTAGTGCCACGCTTGCCAAGTGCGGATTGACAGACAAATGTTTAGTTAATGAAATCAAAAAGTGCCAACCCTACTTAACGCCCCGCCTATTAGCTCCACAAACCGTGCTCGGAGGCGATGTAGAAGCCAATTTGTACACAAACACACTTACATTAACTAAACTACAAGGCAATTTTAACTCTAAACCCTTGCTATAAAGTCTTATTTCAGTAATGTCTCTGAAAGTAATTTCGAAGATCAAAAACATACATTCACACTATCATATAAATGTGTACATACACATTTGAGCTCTATTTCTTAAGAATATGGTTGAGATTACCTTAACTTGTATAGTACAAGTTAATGTAACGCCATTTGTTTAATGTATAACCACTGTACATAATATACTTCATGAACAATGCTTCTAGATGAATGCTAATAGCTCAGTGGTAAAAAAGTTGTACCTACTGAAATTCAGAAGATGGTCGTATTCGTGGGTTTGAAGTTCAAACCACAGTCGTGAGCTGATTGGGCCTATGCATAATCTGTATAAAAGGAAAAGGTGACTGACTGACTGATTGACTAATCTATCAACGCACAGATCAAACTACTGGATGGATCCGGCTGAAATTTGGCATGCAGATAGCTATTATGACGTCATAATAGCTATCTGCATGCCAAATGTCAGACGTCCGCTAAAAAAGGATTTTTGAAAATTCAATCCCTAAAGAGATAAAACAGGGTTATCAAATTTGTGTGGTCCACGCGGATGAAGTCACGGGAATAAGCTAGTAATATATAAAATTCAAAGTTCTGACTGACTGACTGACTTACCTACAACCAACGCCAACGCACAGCCTAAATTTATACCTATCGACCTTTTATACATACCTACAAAAAACCTGCTCCTCTTTCGAAGTTAGTAAAAAAATACGTCATAATATTATAAGTAGGTATACCTACAATAGGTATAACTCACAACACTTTTACCAATAATGGTGTTAAAAAATATAACGCCAATCATTATCATCGATTTAAAGCATCCGCAAACGCAAACAAAAACAAAAACATGACCTCCAACCAACAATCAATCTAATAAGCACCAATAAAACCGAGTAATAAACAATGAAATACCATTAAATACTTACCAAAAGATCATACTTACGACGTGACACGACAAAAAGTTGTAAGAAAAACAGAGACACGATAAAAAATTGCAGCCCACAACAAATTGGCTAAATTGTCCTTACTCAGCCTCACTCTACCTATTTAAATATAGAAAAACATGTTACATACATAATCGTAGGTGGCGTTATATTGACACAACAAAATGTTGGACCGCCATTGACAAAATTTTGCAATTCTGTATTGTCTAGTCTACATAATTATTATCTATTACACGTCTTGAAGACTTTCAAGGCAAAAGTGAATAATATAGGCATCTTCTAGGCAAGCGTGCCTAGATCTCAGCATCTCTTTTGTTTCATGATTGTCGTCAAGCGCTAGCCTATCTAACGATTTTGAAAAAATTGTCGTGTCGTGTGTATGATCGTGTGGTGGTCATGCGTAATGCTTGCTTGGTTGGTTGCCTTTCCTGCATGTTTAGTAATGGAAAGATGGGTGACTTAAAATAGGTGGGTGGTGCATATCGCATGCTGCACGTTGCACCATACAGATTTGTCTGCTTTATAACGAACTAGCTGATGCCCGCGACTTTATCCGCGTGGAATTAGGTTTTTAAAAATCCCGTGGGTACTTTTTGATTTTCCGGGATAAAAAGTAGCCTATGTCACTCTCCAGGTGTTTATCTATACCCATGCAACGACGTGATTGAAGGACAAACCAACAAAAAACACACCTTATTTATAATTTCGCATTTAAAATAAGGGTACTGATTAAGCTTGTTGTATGCGGAGGATCGTGTGTAGTGACGCGCCCTTGGGAAGGCCTATGTCCGCAGTGGACGCAAACAGGCTGGTTACAGCTTGTCATTCCTTGTTAGCAACTTTTTGTCGCACGACACGTGTTTAGTTTGGTCTATCACTTACAAAACCGTTGAGAAAATAAACCCGAACGCATAATTGTACCCGAAACAAATTTCCATTGATGTTCGTACTTCGTGATGAGAAAAAAACATAAAATCGCTGTCGATGAGATGTATACGAACTCGATATTCACCTTAAAGCGCAGCACTACAACTTTAACCGTACCAGCGATATGGACCTTAAGTTTAGGGAGGTACGTGTGCGAATCGATTGAGTTATCGATAAAGGTAAATTTGTGTTTTTATAATAGGCCACTTACAGACGCCGCAAATTGTCGGGAATTGCATCGGGTTAAACAAGGTGTCAATTTGGCAGAGTTATGAAAGCCCGAAGTTCTTGGAACTATTTGTTTTTTAAGAGTTTGTGGATGGTTTGCGATGCATCTTACGCGTTATTTGTGTATCGATCGGTCGATGGTGTGGGCGTGCGAGGTGTTTTATTGAATGAGATGGAATGAGGATTTATTTTGTATAATTGGCGTATGTAGTGTCTGGTTTAGAGCTTCTTTTATTTGTATTATGGATATTATATTACATTTTTGGTCGTTCGTTTTCATTCAGTTGAATAACTGTTATATTTTAAGCTTTTGTTATAACTGACTAAATGTATTGAACATTTATGAATACAATTTTTATTTAAGTATAGGTGCCTATTAATTTAAATTATATTTATCTACTTAGTTTTTGATAAATAAATGAACAAGCTTTATTTGTATGTTCAATCTAAGGGATGGCATATTATTTTAGATTTTGATATAAATTATAACAAAACACTTTAAATCACATCTGCCTGTGTGCATAGATTTTACTATTCAAAACCATTTTTCTTGTACTATGTTGTAAATTTCAACCTTGAATTCATACATAGCCGTTACATTTTACAATACATACCTACACTTTTTACGACGACATGCCATTATTTTCCAGCAAATTTAAGTAAATACACAATACATCACTCTTTAATAAAACTTATCGACAACCGGGCGGAGTGATTTATCGACTACACCCATCCCTATACCGCCGAACGAGATTTATATCACGTCATTAAGTATAAAATATTTCTTTTAAAGGTATAATTAGTTGTTATTAATATTATAAATAATGTGAAAGAGCCCGAGGGCTCATATTGATGGTTGTGTTTAAATTTCATTTGCTTTATTACAGCGAAGTACTAGGCATGAAACATTACAAAGGTGGCATGTGAAAAATCATATGAAATGCGTTTTCATTATGACACACCTGCTACATTTTTAACGTAAGTAGTCTGTTGAAACCCTTAGCATTATATTCTGCAATTTACCTATTATATTAATACCATTGATTTATTTGATTAATACACTCAATTAAAAATCGTAATAATGTGCAGATGTATCTTGTTCATATGTTTTTATCTATATACAATACATTTATTATTATTATTATTAAAAAATTGCGTACAACTTGGCTTTGTATATAAAACGTTCATCGACGTAAACTAAAAAGTGAGCAAGTACTGCGACGTGTTAGAAAGACGTGCTTTTGCTGCATTCATTGATTTGCGATAAAAAACTGGTAAATTTTAATCCTAATTAACTTGAGAGTTTTTTTTTAAATAAAACATCTAAAATAGCATATTAAATATTTGCAATATCTTGCAAAATCACTTGAAACAAAATTCATATTTGTTTTCAAAAGCAAGTATGACAGTATTTCATCATTGCGTGTGAGAAACTCATTAGCTGTGAAATTTCACCTGTGAAAAAAAAATGAAACTGAATTAAAAATAGCAATCATTGCCATGTCTACTCCGAAGGCTTAATAGCTAAGTGGTTGTGACACGCAATACCATTTATTAAGGAAGCTAGTTCGATCCTAGTTTCATAATATTTTAATACTTAGCAATTATTGTTATAAATGATTGAGTTGTTTGTTGATTCGTTTATAATACGCTAGTGTAATTTAAACTAACATATTACTTACTGTTATAGGCACTTATATTACTACTTCTATAGCGTATATGTAGGTACGACTACTGTTACAGTCGTACCTACTAATAAAAATTTAAACACCGTCTATATACCTACTCATACATTGGACATGTAGGTTAAAGCCTTTATAAGTAGTGTGTAAATTTTATTATTAAGTATACAGGATGTAACTAGAACGCTAGTAAAAACTTAGCGTTATTGTTATACTATCTAAACACAATCCAATACCAATAACCATTTGCCTCATTTTGTAGTTTTAGTGATTTTGTATTTTTCAAACCCGCAATGTATAGCATGCAAAACTCGGGTCAATGCCCCACCTACGCCGCAGCATTGACTCCAAGTGGCCTACTTAAGCATTGTTCGTTGACCTCTAGCGTCAATCAGATGTTTTATTTGCAATATAGGATTTTTTAAATATTTTTTTATCACTAACTAGCTTATGGTCGCGACTTCGTCCGCGTGGACTATAGAAATTTCACACCCCTATTTCACCCCTATCCAAAAAATTGAACACTAGCCAAGTTAATTGCTGACTAATATTCCTCTTTCCCCTCCAATTAAGCGTTAAGCTTGTGCTAGGAGTAGGTACGACAATAGTGCAACGGGTGGGATTTGAACTGATTGATTTGTTTTGTTGTTTTTGTTTTTGAAGTTATTGTACAATGGTGGGTTGCAGTATACTAGGCTACAATAGCCGAAGCGAACGTTAAACAGAAGGAATAACAATTCACAAGTAAGTACCTCTGCTTGAGCGAGAGGGACTGAGGGGGCCACGCTAGTTGCAAATCTGTATCTACAGTGAGTGCGACAAGTCTCTCTTAGCACTTGAATGACATTGACAGGAGGGCGCTGTTGGAGAACAAAGGCTTAGAAAATTCAAACAAAAACAAAGGAGACACTTGACGGCAACATTAGTACCGATTTTTGCCACGCGCCAAGATTGCCTTGTCGCACTGTAGGTGTATATCTGTGCAGGGATATGACGTACAGAAGAGAAGCTAAGTATAGAGTATGGCGCTCCATTAATACAAGTATTAACAATGAAATCCCAAACCCACAATCAGCAAAGACAGGCAAGCGCCCGGAACGATCATAAAATATATAGCAATAAATTCAGCTGTCATTAAACTCCAGTCCACCTCATTATATCATGCAGAGAACACATTATAAATGCGATGGTTCCCTTAACAATTACCCTTTACATTGGTAATTTGCGCACACTGCCAACATTTCGTGAAATTACCCTTAAACCAACATAAATCCCGCTCGAATACAAACAAAACCAAACTTTAAACTCTACAGAATAAGAAACATTACAATCGCAAATATAAAATTGGCAGCACCGAAATTCCTTGCCATATTCGTCATGCCGATTTGAACTTTAATGGAGATGGATAAAGTTTAATTCAAAATGGCAGATGTACGTTTTTGAATCAGCAAACATTAAGCTAGCGCGAAACCATTATTGAATTTACTTTATATAATAACGTTTAATCACTCGAAAGCATCAGATGATGCTGCCTCGTTACTGAGAGCGAGGGATGGGATGATATCGATATTTTTGAAAAACCTTAATCTGTTACTAGTCGGTTATACCTATTTTTAAAGGGTTAAGTTTGTCTACCCTTACCCTTACCCTTATTAAAATGTGTTTGTTTGTTGGTTTGTTTTTCAATCACGTCGCAACGGTGCAATGGATTGACGAGAATTTTTGCATGGGTATAGATAAGACTTAACGTGTGACATAGGCTACTTTTTATCCCGGAAAATCAAAGAGTTCCCACGGGATTTAAAAAAATCTAAATCCACGCGGATGAAGTCGCGAGCATCACCTAGTAAGTAATGAGTCTATTAATTCAATTCAATTTCTTTTTTTTCTAGAAACACATTTATTTACATAAGGTCTTATACAGAGTTAAACAGTAGATATGTTTCGTCTAGCAGAATTAATGCATTAAGTATTTAAATGTAAAATATTTTCAAACCAAATTCAGATATTTCATACCTACACTTAGGCCAATTTGTGGCACCTACTTCCGGTGTTTAGTCGTGGATTTGATAAAGACGTTGCAATAGCAATTGCGGCCTGATTAAATAAAAATTGCCAATAGCAAAGTGAATGATAATTTAGAGTTATTGGGCGAGTTATATTTTTACAAACGGACTGCGTCTAAAGAGTAGGTACTTATTACGATTAACAGAATTGGGTATTTGCCTATGTCACAGATAAATTATTGCTCAGTGATTATTAAATAGAGGGTCTTCCAAAATACGTAAAATCCACGTTCTTTGTTAGTTTTAAGTGTAATAATCATTTTAAATTATCGATTAAAGTTTAAAAAACACGTTGAATGGTTGTGATGTCACATTTCAGTATTTCATAGAAGCTCGCATACTAAGCGCGCGTTTTGACGTTTGATAAAAAGTTACTCATTTGACTAGTTGTCAAATACCGTATTGCGGATACCGATCACTACGAAGCGCCGCATCTAGTGGAACTTCGCCGTCAGGTGTCTACCACCTTCATCGATACGTTCCATACGTTTCTATAATAAGCTTCCAGAAGACATATTGGAGATGACTCTCAACAAGTTCAAAGTTTTCATAAAACGTAAACCAATTGAAAAATCCTATTACAATGTAAAGGATTATTTAAATGATAAGCAAGCTTGGGAATGAGTTGCTTAACGACTTTGTGATAGTTCTAATAAGTTTCAATAATTTTGTAAAGTGGTGATAATAAAAAGAATACCCGGCTGAGTTTGTTGTGGGCTCTTCTCAGACCTGGGCGCGTTTGGAACCCTCGTAGCTTTAGTTTTAAGTTTGCGTTATAATTATCAATACTTATAATAAAACTGTAACAGGTCAAATTCTGTACATTGTAGATATTTTGAAAATTTTTTTTCGAGGGCACTCTATAATCGATACTGAACCCAAAACTGTAATTTTTTTCATTTTTGTCTGTCTGTCTGTCTGTCTGTCTGTCTGTCTGTATTACGGCCGCGCATCACGCTGAAACTACTGAATGGATTCCAATGAAACTTGGTACGATTTGAGGTCATACTATGAGGAAGAATATAGGATACTTTTTATCCCGAAATTCAGCATGGTTCCCGTAGGAGAGGGGATGAAAGTTAAAATGTATACTGAGTTGTAATTCATTAACGCGTAGTCCGATTTCATTCATTCTTTTTTTGTTAGACAGGGGATATTTTAAAGATTGTTCCGTAAATATTTCAAGGTCATCGGTTTTTAACCGACTGTCAAAAAGGAGGTGGTTCTTTTTTCTACATCGATTTTTTCGAGGTTTCTAGACCGATTTGCAAATTTTTTTTTTATATCACCAAAAAAAGTTTACGTCGTGGTCACATAAAAAATTCTGGATTCAACTCCTTAATCCTGATGCTGCAGGGTTACTGCCCGCCTGAGTTATCAAGATTCAGGAAGTGTTCATAGTGAATTCATATTGTAGGTACCAAGCAACGACAACAATCCCGAAAAATCAAAGAGTTCCCGCGGGATTTTAAAATCACCACTATATCTTACAAATCTAACACTATACCAGACAATCAATAAGAGTAATTTATTACCTATTTTGAATAAATCATTTGACTTTGACTTTGATATCGACTCTAGCACACCCCTAGGATCGCCAGCGGCGAGCGGGGCGTGGCACTCATTCCCAATAATTTATACCGCTAAATAATCGAGCATCACTAAAAAAAAAAAAAAATTTATACCGCTAAATAATCGAGCATCACTCTACGAACAGCACACCACTATTTTTTTTCAGGTGTATTCACCTTCATCGATATCGACTCTAGCACACCCCTACGATCGCCAGCGGCGAGCGGGGCGTGGCAGTCATTCCCAATAATTTATACCGCTAAATAATCGAGCATCACTTTAGGAACAGCACACCACTAATTGTTGGTTTTAAGCCTCTCTTATCGGAGGCCATAATTTCCTCCGTCTGTTTGTATTTTCAGAAATCATTTATGTTATTGCTTTAATAGCAAAGCGGTGTTAGTCCTGGGTTCGATCCCGGGCACGCACCTCTGACTTTTCGGAGCTATGTGTGTTTTAAGTAATTAATTATCACTTGCTTTAACGGTGAAGGAAAACATCGTGAGGAAACCTGCATGCCTGAGAGTTCTCCATAATGTTCTCAAATGGCCAAACGCCTTCTCACTCTGAGAAGAGACTCGTGCTTTGTAGTGAGCCGGCGATGCGTTGATGATGATGATGATTGGATTGTGTAGGTAGTATACCTAATAATTATAGCGCTTAGCTTTCGCTTGCGTTTTAATTACAGCCTGTATAATCTTGTACGATGGTACGGAACCTTTTGTGTCCGACTCGCACTTGACCGATTTTTTTATACAGACGTCTATCTGTAATAATAATGGTACTTATACTTAATCAGAAAATATTATAAAGGTGGGAGCTGTAATTTGAAAAAGAAAAAATATTTTGGAACCGTTTAAGCCCTATTACTTAGATGGTTTCGATAAAAAATTGAGCTATCTTGTTGATTCTAATACTCATGTAAAGCTTATGTAAATAATGTTAATTCTTTCTGCTATCAACTTAATACCCGAATAGCTTAAAAAGCTCATAAACTTACAACACACAATTTCACAAAAAAAAAAGAGTTAATGTAACCTTACCCCATAGATTATCCCTTACCTTTGCACAAGTTTAAAAAATCTATTAAAAATATGCTCCTGAAAAAAGCATATTACACAATTGAAGATTATCTAAATGATAAAAGAGCGTGGATTTGACCTGCAGCTCGTTCCAGACTGCAAATACTATTTTATACATGGCATAATTTTGTACCTATATCAAATATTTGAAAAGAGCAACCGCCGAGTTTCTTGCTGGTTCTTCTCGGCAGGAAAGGCATTCCGAACCAGTGGTAGATGCATCCGACTATTCGTAAGCACTTGTAAAAGTTTATACGAATAAAAAAGATTTTCATTTCATTTCATTTCATTAATTATTGGTCTCGCTACGCTCTACCCTTACCCTTATTTTTTGAGCTAACTAATTATTGACCGGGCTACGTGTATGGTGCCGATGCTGTTGTCTTTCTCTAAACTAAATTTAGAGTATCTGCATCTTTTTCTTTCTAATAATTCTAAAACGGGACGGAACATGAATTTTACATTTAAAGACTCTAAATTTTAGCAATAGGCTTGCGACTGCCAGCGAAAGTCACGATGTTTGACGGCTCTAAATTAAATTTAAAACTGTCAAACTGTGTCGGTCCTTTTCATATTATATTAGTAAGAAGAGGATGCAAATGCTCTAAAATATCATCAATCATCATCAATCATCAATACTTATAATAAAACTGTAACATCAATATCAATACTTATAATAAAACTGTAACATCAATATCAATATACTTATAATAAAACTGTAACAGGTCAAATTCTGTACATTGAAGATATTTTGAAAATTTTTTTTCGAGGGCACTCTATAATCGATACTGAACCCAAAACTGTAATTTTTTTCATTTTTGTCTGTCTGTCTGTCTGTCTGTCTGTCTGTCTGTCTGTCTGTCTGTATCACGGCCGCGCATCACGTTGAAACTACTGAATGGATTCCAATGAAACTTGGTACGATTTGAGGTCATACTATGAGGAAGAATATAGGATACTTTTTATCCCGAAATTCAGTATGGTTCCCGTAGGAGAGGGGATGAAAGTTAAAATGTATACTGAGTTGTAATTCATTAACGCGTAGTCCGATTTCATTCATTCTTTTTTTGTTAGAAAGGGGATATTTTAAAAATTGTTCCGTAAATATTTCAAGGTAATCGGTTTTTAACAGACTGTCAAAAAGGAGGTGGTTCTTTTTTCTACATCGATTTTTTCGAGGTTTCTGGTCCGATTTGCAATTTTTTTTTAAATCAACAAAAAAAGTTTTCGTGGTGGTCACATAAAAAATTCTGGATTCAACTCCTTAATCCTGATGCTGCAGGGTTACTGCCCGCCTGAGTTATCAAGATTCAGGAAGTGTTCATAGTGAATTCATATTGTAGGTACCAAGCAACGACTTTATTCTCAGACTTCAAGTCTCAACTCCTCAACCCTGATGATGTAGGGTACTGCACTCCTAAACTATAATGTTTCAGGAACTGCGGATGATGCAAAATTATTTTAGGTACCAAGCATAGGCTACATCATTGAACTTCGGATCCTAACTCCTCAATCCTGATGCTGCAAAGTACTGAAGTCCTAAAACGAGGGGATTTTAAAAAAAATTAAAAAATTTGAATCGACTGTTAGGCGGAACGAAGTTCGCAGGGTCAGCTAGTATATTAATAATTTAAAAGCTCCTCCAAAGAAATTTTAAGTACCTACTACTTAATTCTTAGTACAACAAGAATGATTACTTTCTATATCCATGCTCATATCCTATGTTCCCGCCTCCCTCCATCACAGGCTTTTTATGGCTCTGGATTCTAGGCCTTTTAAACCCAACCTTCAACGGCATTCAAAAGCCTAATTAATGAGTTTAACCCTAACTTCCAACAAACTAAGTGGACATTTGTAATATGTACGTAAGTAATGTTAATCCTTGTTAACATCTTAATACGGAAATAGCTTAAGAGAACTCTCTATGGTCATTTTAAGTCGAGCGTGAGAGCGTCCGTCCGTCTATCGGTCTGTCTTTCAGCGGGCCGTATCTTATGAACCTTATTAGGTGTCCAGAGTTGAAATTTTCACAAAATGTGTACATGTTTCTATTGCCTTTATCTACTTATTAAAAATATCTATCAAATTTTGAGGCAACTTCGTGCGTAAATAAACTATGTAAGAAACTAGGAAATCGAAAAAATAACAAATTAATGTCACACTTTATTTCATAATCATCTCAAATGTCTTTAGTTTGTGTAAAAAATGTTTTCATTTGCCAAAAAAAGGCGTAATTCCAAACGTCGATTTGCAGTTTTCGCTTTGCCGTTATTGACTAAAAAATCTTGTACCTATCTCAAGCAAAACTCACTCACCCGTAGGGCGATTGTCTAAAACCTGCATCAATCATTATTACAATCTCAATTGTTGTGATTGGCTTAATTTGTGCGATTCTTGTTGCAACAATGCATTGTAGCCAATAGTGAGCGAGCAATAGTCAACCAATTAGAGGTGATTGCGATCGTGACAGTGTAGCTGTCATTCTCCCGCAATCACGCAGCCGGCCTCTCTCAGGGTGACAGATAACGTTATTTCTGTCATCTGTGGAAACAGCACTAGGTACAGTGCGACAAGGTTCTCTTGGCACTTGAATGACATTGACAGGGGGGCGCTGTTGGTGAACAAAGGCTTAGAATATTCAAACAAGTGCAAAGGGGACACTTGACGATAACATTAGTTCCGATTTTCGCCACACGCCAAGATAGCCTTGTCGCACTGTGTTTTAGGCTCCACATACCAACGAGCTCAACGGGTTGCGAAGCTGAAGTGGCAATGGGCAGGGCACATAGTTCGTACTACCGATAGACGTTGGGGTCCCAAGGCGCTGGAATGGCGACCTCGCACCGGAAGACGCAGCGTTGGAAGACCTCCACTAGGTGGACGGACGACATCAGACGAGTCGCAGGGAGCCGCTGGATTCAGGCGTGGCGTGTGGAAGTCCCTACAAGAGACCTATGTCTAGCAGTGGACGTCTATTGGTCTATTGCTATGAAGCGTGCTCTTAAGAATCAAAGTGCACGTCCACGATTAATCGTAATACGTATCAATAGACAGTAAATTATCCGACATCACGGTGCGGGGTAATTAATTGTGCGCAGCGGTGTTCACACGCGAGGCGCAATCATCGCGCCCTAGCAGCACAACTGTATAGACCCGACAGGAATCTAAATCTAAATATATAAAAGGAAAGGGTGACTGACTGACTGACTGACTGTTTTTTTTTTTTTTAAAGAATATTAGCCATGTTAAATGACTAATATTCCCCTTTCCTCTCCAACTAAGCGTCAGGCTTGTGCTAGGAGTAGGTACGACAATAGTGCTACGGGCGGGGTTTGAACCGTCGACGTTTCGGTTTTCAGTCCACTGCTTTACCCGTTGAGCTATTGAGGCTCAACGGGTAAAGATTGATAGATAGCATAAGCTAGTTTCCTTCGCAGGGGTATAGGCTAAATTAAAATGGAACAAAACAACCGGCCAAGTGCGAGTCAGACTCGCGCACTGAGGGTTCCGTATTACAATCGTATTTTATCGACATTTCGCATGATAAATCAAAAACTATAATACCTAAAAATAAATAAAAATCTGTTTTAGAATGTACAAGTGAAGCCCTTTCACATGATACCCCACTTGGTATAGCAATCTTACTTTGAAAGTCGAAAATAGCAATATTTGTTCATGAACACAATTTAAATTTTTTTGTGTGATGTGACCACAAATTCACCGTTTTCAGATTTTTCCCCTATTGCCACCTATAAGAGCCATCTACCTGCCAAATTTCATGATTCTAGGTCAACGGGAAGTACCCTGTAGGTTTCTTGACAGACCGACAGACAGACAACAAAGTGATCCTATAAGGGTTCCGTTTTTCCTTTCGAGATACGGAACCCTTAAAAGATAAATCTACATTACAAAATTCCGACATCACAATTTTCAAATTATTTTTCTGACAGTTGTACTATATTCTTAGCTCTACCAAACAATCACAGCGCTAAACTGTTTGTATGTGTGAAAGAGACACCACCAACATTCCTCCCGACAGAGAAGGAGACACTCAGAAATATTACGTCACAGCAGGGCATCTTCCCGAACACTGCATCAAAATAAATCTCCTCTTCAAACCTTCACGTTCTTTAAAAAAAATTGTTTTCCATTGCGCGCATTGTATGAAAAAATTCCAAATCAAAATTATTTAAGCACTTTTTAATTCTTAATAATTGTTCAATATGTAAGATAATTGATGCTGATAATTATTAATTACGTAAAATTTGAACTGAATTCTCTGTCAAAAAATAATGTACATCGGCCTTTAGAATGACATTTCGGCTTTGTAGAGCGTTGTCAACGACAGAGACAATGCTCTACAAATCTGCTATCTCCTTCTAAAGGTCGATTTACTACCTTCGCGCGTATTGTACTAACGATTGCCGCCTGCCAGCGACGTCGAAGCCTCAATGTATTGTTTGAAGTTTCGTAACAGTCGTAAACTGTGATATTGTTAATCCGCAATGTATGTTAAACAATGTGAGAGTTAAAAATGTCGGTTAAAGTTAGTGTAGTAACTCGTTAAGTGGATGTGTTTTGGTTTATTTTCATAACTACGCATATCTATCACTGTTAACGATGTTTATTCAAGCAGCTTCGGTAGGGTGTCCATGCTTTCCGTTATATTTAGGACAAATTAAAACATAATAATATATAAAAATGTATGAGACTTCATAGAGCTCTGTATAATTGGATTGAATAAAAACACATAAACACACACACACACACATGTTGTGTATCAGCTGCTAGGTATTTATAATATTTTATACTGTTGTAATCAAATTGTTAACTAATTAAGTCTTATATGTAAAAATAATATTATCTGTAACGCTCTTGATTACTAATAACCGAATAAAATAAAAAACAAAATAAAAATAAAAAGTGGAAAAAATCGAAAAAACAATTGAACTCTACGTCAGCTTACGCGACAGATCAAGCTGTCAATCAGGGTATTCCGCGAGGGGACGGAACGATAAAAATTCAAAAATAGACATAAATAGAGCCAGTTAGGAAGTATATTATTTAAAACGTACTGCAACGTACGCTACTAGACTGATTGAGATTAAACTTTCACAGTTTGAAACCACTATAATATAGTCTGATTTTAATACTGATCTTGACTTTGATCAAAATTGATCCGAGAACTAGAAAAAAACTAAATATGTATATTATTATACAAACGGCTAGTCCCAAGTTTCCTGCGGGCAAAGATCAGGGCACAGCCTAGTGAAATAAAGGGGTTTCTTGTCTATGTAAATATGATGGTCACCCTAACATTATTAAGATTTAAGTTTAAGTAGTAATGCGGGCTTTATAGCCGAGCCATACTAATGAGGTTGTTACGGTAGCCTTTTTAACTGACAGCCTAATCAAAGTACTCTGTATATTATGATGACATTTATTTCTAGACCATGACACACTATGATACATCATGATACATCATAATACATCACGATACCTCATGATACATCATGATACATCATGATCACTATGATACTATAGATATAGTCTGACTAACTGCAACGAGAATTGAAGAAGTAGATGACATCGTTTTTTTGGGAATTACTATGGACAAGTATTGTAATTGGAAGGCACATATTTAGAATTTATGCACAAAATTACATAAATATGTCTATGCTTTGCGTCGTATTCGACAAATAGTTTCGGTTGAAGCATCACTGTTAGCCTATCACGGATATGCCTCATCTTTGTTAAGATATGGAATAATACTCTGGGGAAATTCCACCAATGTACAAGAAGTAATGTATCAGGTTGTACGGGAGCGGTGTGCAGGCTCGACCGTACCAAAGGGGAGATCTCCCACCGAGCGGTTGGTTGTGCTCGGTAGCGCCAGCTGGGCCGACGGTTATGTCTTGAAACTTCTATATATAGTCCAGATTGCAGAAAACTCTGTTATTGCGAGTACTGTCGGCGGTACATTTGTTCGGGACTATGTCATCGATTGAACAGCGCCATCTAGTTTCTATTGTGGCAACCGCCACATCACTCCCCTCCGAGACGAACGCGTAGTGTGAAGCAGTGAAGAGAGGTGGCGTTGTAGCGTGAAGGCGTGTGAAGGAAGGGCAATGGCTGCTAACCAACCAGAGAAGCGGTAGACCAGGACGCTTGTAGCTGGTGATGGAGTGCAGAGCCATTGTGCCCCGAAGCTGTGCTACATCCGTCTTACAGGCCTCGATGTGCTTGCTGTTGCTGCTTGTAGACTTGGAGTTTGGAGGAGACGTCGGCTTGCGGTGTGTGATCCAAAGGTGTTGCGGTGTATGCGATCACCCTTGATCACGTTGAGTGCGCAGTGCGGAGTGCGGCGGTGTGCGGTTGATCTTCGATGACGTCGGCTGTTCTAGTGTGCGATCACTCTTGTATCAACGTCGGCTGTTGTAGTGTGCGACCACTCTTGATCACGTCGGGGTCACCAATGTACGGGAGTGGTGTGCAGGCTCGACCGTACCAAAGGGGAGATCTCCCACCGAGCGGTTGGTTGTGCTCGGTAGCGCCAGCTGGGCCGACGGTTATGTCTTGAAACTTCTATATATAGTCCAGATTGCAGAAAACTCTGTTATTGCGAGTACTGTCGGCGGTACATTTGTTCGGGACTATGTCATCGATTGAACAGCGCCATCTAGTTTCTATTGTGGCAACCGCCACAAGGTCTATTTGTAATGCTGATTTTACTGACAGCTGTAAGCCTCTATTCAAAAAACTTAAAGTATTGCCACTCCCTTGTTTATATATTTATGAAATTTGCATCTTTGTTCGTAAATATCCCCAATATTTTAAACTGAAGACAGATATAAAACCTACGAGCAGACATAAAAATAAAATTTGTTTACCAGTTCAAAGATTGGTTTTATATACCAAGAATGTGTACGGCAATACGTATTTATAACCATTTACCGTCGCACAGCTATGGAATGAACCTCAGATCTTTTAGAAGTTATTTGTTTAATTTTCTACTAAATAAAACTTATTATAGTGTTAATGATTTTTTTAATGACAAATTTTAAATAATGCATGCATAGAAATAGACATTTGAATTATTAAAAACATTTAAATGATGAGTGATGACATAACAATATTAATGAAATTAGATAATTTATGAAGATAATTTAGAAATAATTTTGCACGCCATGCTTGGCAGGATATGTAACTGATTACCTAACTTTTAAGACCCCATGTAAATAATTTACATGTACCTACCATATCTGAGCAAAATAAATAAATGATTATGATTATGATTATTATGAAACGCTAAGTCTCTATACGTTAATCATCAAAGAGCGCAGACTTTAGAACGTTGGATGGATTACTGACGACAGGAAAATATCCTGTCTACGTTGGTACATGATGGTCACCCTAATATAATAAGGTTTAGTAGTGATTCGGCTTTATAGCCGAGCTATACTAATGAGGTTGTTACGGTAGCCTTTTTAACTGACAGCCTAACTGAAGTTCTCTACATATTAACAGAGGAAATTCACTTCTAGACCATGACACACTATGGTCTTTCGTACATGTTTTTTTTGTTTTTTTTTGTCGTAAAGCACTGACACCAGTAGGTACTTTACTACCATTACAATCTAGCCTATGTAAGAGGCTAATAAGCAATATTATATTAACCTAAACTTATAAACGTACTTATACCTAAGAATCTGTCCATTGACATAGCTTAGTTTATAGTTAAGATACCTTATTGGAAGACACATTGTTCTTGTGTTCTTTAAATTGCACTAGCACTACACTTTCACCATGACGGTAAATTATAATAAATCCTAATTACTAAGATAAGTAGGTACTTAGTATAAAACATACTAAGTAAAGTAAAGCATGGGAACCAAAAGAATATAACAATAATTAATTGTATTACAGCTCAACAGGTAATGGAGTGGACTGAAAACCGAAAAAGGTCGACGGTTCAATCAAACCTCGCCCGTTGCACTATTTAATTGCCGTACTTACTCCAAGCACAAGCTAGACGCTTAGTTGAAGAGGAAAGGGGAATATTAGTCGTTTAACATGGCTAATATCTATATATATATATAAAAGGAAAAAGTGACTGACTGACTGACTGACTGACTGACTGATCTATCAACGCACAGCTCAAACTACTGGACGGATCGGGCTGAAATTTGGCATGCAGATAGCTATTATGACGTAGGGATTTTTGAAAATTCAACTCCTAAGGGGGTTAAATAGGGGTTTGAAATTTTGTAGTCCACGCGGACGAAGTCGCGGGCATAAGCTAGTTCTTTAATAAAAAATAAAAAAATAAGTAGGTACCTACATCGATATAAATGACAAGAAATGCCCAAGCGCACAAAAATTTTCACGGTTTTGGAACCAAATAAATCAGCGCCACCTCTTAGTAATGAATGACCCGTTTGAAATCCAGACGTCACTGAGGTTGCATTGGTGCTAAATAAACATTTTAGGACCAATGAGTCGGTGCCATTTTGCTGGTTGAATGGCCCTGTCCTTACGAAGTAATATATAAGTCAATGAATAAGTACCTACTTACCTAATAACCAATCAACGTTAAGTCCAACAAATTAACGTACCTAAGTTAAAAAAAAGTTTAATTGAGCGGGGCCAAGTAACTTTCTCGTAAATTTTAATTTATAGAAAAGCTTTCATTTATGCACTCTAGGGTCCCGACCCCACTTCACTTATTTACAGTACGACAAGGCTATCTTAGCGCGTGGCAAAAATCGGAACTAACGTTGCCGTCAAGTGTCCCCTTTGTTCTTGTTTGAATATTCTAAGCCTTTGTTCTCCAACAGCGCCCCCCTGTCAATATCACTCAAGTGCCAAGAGAGCCTTCTCGCACTGTATTCCCGGTTTTTTCTTGTTCTGACTCGCACTTGTCCAGCTTTACGACCTTCACAATGCAGTTTTTTTTAATCTGAATTGACCACAGAGTACAAATATAACCATTACCCACAGATATGTCCAGATTTGCAACTAGCGTGGCCCCCTCAGTCCCTCTCGCTCAAGCAGATTTTCTTACTTGTGAAATGTCATTCCTTCTACACTTCACATTGTTTGTCAAATACTCACGTACAAATACATTTTGACAAACAAAAAAAAGTGGCCACGGCGATAAGGACAAAACATAATCATTTTGTCACGTTCTAACAAGAGCTTAAATGCATTTAGCTATCTCGCTCTAACAGTAAGTGTCACAATAGGGCTACTTCTAACATACCTTATTCTGAGCCATTACCATTAATCACAATACTTTCTTCACTACTACATCTTCGAATTAAAAAAAAGTTAACCCAACGCTTCGACATCTTAATAATTCAACATGGTTGCCTCGCGCTAAATAAACACTTTAAACCGTGACTGTTAATATCTTTATCCGTTTTAAAATATCAAATTATAATATTAAGCATTCTGGGGCCCGGCTCATTTATTCGTGCTGTACAATGGCCCCCTGGTGGGAGGGATGGGGGGAGCTACCTCTCTGTTGTGCCTCGGAGATGTATTCAACTGATTAGCATTGGGTTACATGGGTTTTTTCGGATAAATGTTAAACAGCAAATCCATACCAATATAAGTCCCGCAAATTGCTAATGCCTGTGGCCGCCATTTTAGTGACCTCAGAACTAGACTGAAGTTTCGAGCTGATGGTACTTAGGTATATTTTTATTTCAGCTGACGTTATAATGATGGTTCCAGTGCAATAGCAATTTGCGGGACTTACATCATAAATACGAAAATGTGTCCATCTGCAAGCTTTTCACGGATCTTCCGTTTAATTGATATTGACAAAAGGTAAGTAGGTACAGTACGTGGCCTAAAGAAATGTACATCGGCATTTAGAATAACATTTCGGCTTTGTAGAGCGTTGCCTCTGTCACTCATACCTATATGACGTTTCGTTGGTCTCAACGATTTAAAATATCAAATTACCTATAATATTAAGCATTCTGGGGCCCGGCTCATTTATTCGTGCTGTACAATGGCCCCCTGGTGGGAGGGATGGGGGGAGCTACCTCTCTGTTGTGCCTCGGAGATGTATTCAACTGATTAGGATAGGGTTAAGTACATGGGTTCTGTCGGATAAATATTTCACAGAACAGAGTTAATCTAAATCTAAATAAATACATCTCTATCTATCTTCTTCTGCGTGCGAGAGTGCGAGTCAGGCTCGAGCAATGAGGGTTCCGTACGACAGTCGTATTTTTTCGACATTTTGCAGGATACTTAATTCAAAAACTATGATACATAAAAATAAATAAAAATCTGTTTTAGAATGTACAGGTAAAGACCTTTCATATGATACCCCACTTGATATAGTCACTCACTTCGAAAGTTGAAAATACTAATTATTAGTTCATGACCACAATTTAATTTTTTTGTGTGATCTAACCCTAAATTCACGGTTTTCAGATTTTTCCCCAAATGTCAGCTATAACATCTACCTACCTGCCAAATTTAATGATTCTAGGTCAACGGGAAGTACCCTGTAGGTTTCTTGACAGACAGACAGACAGACAGACAACAAAGTGATCCTATAAGGGTTCCGTTTTTCCTTTTGAGGTACGGAACCCTAAAAATGAATCACTAAATTTGTGTTGCTCATCAGTCATCGCAAATCTCGAGAACCGCTGAACCGATTTCGCTAATTCTTTTTTTATAATATTCCTTGAAGTACGAGGATGGTTCTTACGGAGATAAAAATTTAAAAAATTCCTGAAAAAAATCGACTGTTAGGCGGTAGGTACGAAGTTCGGCGGGGCAGCTAGTATATTATAAATGCGAAAGTGTGTGTATGTCTGTCTGTCAGTCTGTCTGTCTGTTAGCTTTTCACGGCCCATCCGTTCAACCGATTTTGATGAAATTTGGTACAAAGATAGCTGGCATCCACATGGGTTTGGCCCTGGCCATAGTTTTCCACGCGCACTGGCACAGAATAAGCGAGATACCTATAGCTTAATTTTTTAAATCTGTATAGAATTTAAAGTTCTGACTGACTGACTTATATAAGTATCAAACTATCAACGCACAGCCCAAATCGCTGGTCCTAGAGACATGAAATTTGGAGGGTGCGTTCTTTGTAGAGAGTAGGTATCCACTAAGAAAGAATTTTTCGAAATCCTACCCCTAAGTGGGTTAAATGGGGTTTTGAAATTTATGTAGTCCACGCGGACGAAGTCGCGCGCATAATCTAGTTACCTATAAGTAGCATTTTAATTTTTAAATAGGTACAAAATATACCAAATTCCTGCGCCATATAACCAACCCCTACTATCGCACATTTAATTTTAATAAATAAAGTCATTCAAACGATAATCGCGATTTCGCGCTGCGTCCGACCATTTATACGATTGTACAAACATACACACACACCTTACATACACCTTAATATTACTTAAATAAGATACATTTTTATTTGTTTTGTGTGCATAAATAAAGTTGTATTCGCTAAAGTATTTTTCGGTACGTTTCGGTATCACGTATCGTGGTAACATAAATGCGAGTTATATATTGTTTGCACTTTTTAAATCGATAATAAAGTGTTTTGTAGCCATTCGATTGGTTACTTGATTGTTTTGTAACCAGTGATATGAAATGTTCCACTAGACGAGGCGCTTCATAGTAGACCACGTGCCACGTGCCTTAGAAATTTGCGGGACTTAAAATGTAATTTGAAAACTCACACTTTTACAGAGGTAAACTCCCACTTTTACAGAGGTAAACTCACACTTTTACAGAGGTAAACTCACACTTTTACAGAGGTAAACCATAGACATAGATGTTAGTTTCAAGAACGTGTCTAAGTACATTCTACAAAATTTTATTGAGTTTGACAGGTTAATTTATTAAAAATGAGAACCGAACTGAGGAGCGCGCTAGGGTAAGACTTTTCTGTAAAACAAAGAAAGTTAAAAGTGTTCGTAGTATGAAGAACACAAGTCATTAGTACTGGTACGTTCGCCCGCAGGTTTCTATTAACTGCTCACGCGGCTGTCAGGAGGTTATGAGTTAATCAACGGGTGACTAACTGCTTACCTACATACCAAACTCCTGAAATGTATGAAAATCTTTCAGCTAGAGTAACTTGGAAACTATAAGCTTTTACAGAGATTTAGCAAACCACAGACACAGATGTTAGTTTCAAGATCGTTTCTACAAAATTAGATCGAGTTTGATTGGTTAATAAGAAAAAGAGAACCGAACACGTTTCATGAGGAGCGCGCAAGGGTTACTTAAGACTTTTCTGTAAAACAAAGAAAGTTAAAAGTGTTCGTAGTATGAAGAACACAAGTCATTAGTACTGATACGTTCGCCCGCAGGTTTCTATTAACTCCTCACGCGGCTGTCAGGAGGTTATGAGTTAATCAACGGGTGACTAACTGCTTAGGTAGGTACATACCCAACTCTTGAAATGTATGAAAGAAAACCTTTCAGCCATTGTAACTTGGAAACTCACAATTTTACAATGGCAAACCATAGACATAGATGTTAGTTTCAAGAACGTCTTTACAAAATTACATCGAGTTTGACTGGTTATTATTAAAATGAGAACCGAACACGTTTCATGAGGAGCGCGCAAGGGTTACTTAAGACTTTTCTGTAAAACAAAGAAAGTTAAAAGTACACACAAGTCATTAGTACTGGTACGTTCGCCCGCAGGTTTCTATTAACTCCTCACGCGGCTGTCAGGAGGTTATGAGTTAATCAACGCGTGATTGACTGCTGCACTCGTAGCACCGACGTGTTTGTTTTGTGCTGTGTGAACTTGCTTTATTTACATGGAAAAATAAAAGAGAATTATGTAGCCATGCGCACTGAACTTACCTACCTATATACTAACAAAGCTAGTTAGTATATTATATAGGTATACGTTCTTACTCACTTTTTGAGGCTACTTCGCTTGCGTGGATTTAAGTTTTTTAAAGATTCAATTCGAATTTCGCAAAACCACACCATTTCTTACAATTTAGGTAATCACTGAGAAATAATTTATTTTTGACACACGCAAATACCCTAATAGTGATTAGAATTGACGTCATGAACCAAACTTCGATGAGTCAGAAAACGATCACGATGAGTCAGCATTCGCAACGATCATTGATCAGATAATGATCATTAAACATCTCGTTAACGATTTAATGATTAACGACAGCGATCGCGCCGGTAATGATGGCTAATGATGCGTTTGTTTTTTGAAACGGTCACTTTGTTACGCCATTATTTTAATACCTGGATTTTTGGAGATCCTCATCTACCTTACTACTAATTTTATTTATTTCGGTTCGGTTTCGTTCGGTTCGGATTGGATACGAGGAGAGAAATCGCTTCGTACGTGGCCATGGAATTACGACTAAGTATGTAAGATTACGATAGTAGAAAGCTGAAGGAGGAACCAGTAGGGCGATTGTCTAAAACCTGCATCAATCATTATTACAATCTCAATTGTTCTGATTGGCTGATTTTGTGCGATTCTTGTTGCAACAATGCATTGTAGCCAATAGTGAGCGAGCATTAACCAATCAGAGATGATTGCGATCGTGACATTGTAGCTGTCAAACAACCGCGGTAGGGCCCCAGGTCAAAAAAGTTCTTGGCCACACTTTCGAAAGCATTCTCTAATAATGCTAAGCATTATCGGCAAACTGCATGTGACGGCGATGATTTATTGATTGACAATCATATCGCTGGTATGTGGTAGCTTGGGAATAGGTATCATCATTATCATCACATCATCAGCTCTTAGCTTTAAGTTGTAATGTGTGGCACAATTGCATAAATAAACGTCTTTTTTTTTCATCATGATCAATCCATCGCCGGCTCACTAAAGAGCACGGGTCTCCTCTCAGAGTGAGAAGGGTTTTGGCCATAGTCTAACACGCTGGCCATTTGCGGATTGGTAGACTTCACACACCTTTGAAAACATTATGGAGAACTGTCAGGCATGCAGGTTTCCTCACGATGTTTTCCTTCACCGTTAAAGCGAGTGATATTTAATTAATTAAAACGCACATAACTCCGAAAAGTCAGAGGTGCGTGCCCGGGCACGAACCCTCGACCTCCGATTAGAAGGCGGACGTCCTAACCACTAGGCTATCACAGTTTATCAGCAGCAGGGAATAGGTATACAGGATATTATTTGACATAAGTGATGTTTCCCAAATGCCAATCCGCATTTGGTCAGCGTCGTAGATTATGGTCAAAACTCCTCCCATTCTGAGATAAGACCCGTCCTCAGTAGTGAGCCGGCAATGTGTTGAGTTGTTGATGAAAATGAGGGTTGGATACTTAAGTATGAACATTTAAAAGAAAATAGAGCTTGAACGGTATTATGCAACAGAAAGCCATTATAAATCTTCTACTCGGACGTAAATGAAAATTATAAATTTTAATAGTATACGGAACTGTCAAAATGTTTTCAACTCAATAATAAGTCAAAATATGATTCACAGCGGAGCGGGATGACTCGGCGTCTGTCCAACCTGTGACTCCTTAGCATTGTTGAGGCAAACTGCTTGTGACGGCGATGATTTATTGTTTGACAATCACATCGCTGGTATGTGGTAGCTTGGGAATAGATATACAGGGTATTCTTTGAAATTTAAGTGCTTCTTATCTTGGTTTTTTATCTGTTATAGTTATTAACTGCCGTACTCAGAGTCGCTTAATCGTTACTTAAGTTTAGTTAAAACGAGACAGAGCTATATCTCTCACATAAATCTGTCTCGTTTTAACTCAATCTTAAGTAACGATTAGCAACTTTGAGTACCGCTGTAAAAGATGTTTTGGT
Source organism: Maniola hyperantus (assembly GCF_902806685.2). Classification (NCBI taxonomy): domain Eukaryota; kingdom Metazoa; phylum Arthropoda; class Insecta; order Lepidoptera; family Nymphalidae; genus Maniola; species Maniola hyperantus. The sequence goes on along the minus strand of NC_048559.1, from coordinate 1,488,743 downwards.
TTTAAGGTTGGCAGATAAGGTGTCATTCTGTTTTTTGCTAATTAGATTTTTAGGGTTTCGTAGTAAATATAGTTTCATCTAGTCAGTTTGTCCATATGTCAGTCAGAATCAGAACAATTGAGATTGTAATGATGATTGATTTAGTAGGTTTTACGAAATCGACCTGCCGGAGAGTGACAAGGCTACTTTTTAACCCGGAAAATCAAAGAGACGGGATTTTTAATAAAAACCTTACCACAAAAACTGTGTTACCTACTGAAGAGTAGTAGGTCCATAACTTATTTTTAAATACCCTTTTTATGACTTTAAAGTAATCTTTAACAGCCTTTATAACCACAGCTTTATTCGTAACCTCACACCGGACTATCTTAGGGCTTCTACACGTTGTAAGCATGTCGACCCTGTAGATTCCGTAAAACCTGCATCAATCATTATTACAATCTCAATTGTTGTAATTAGCTGAATTTGTGTGATTCTTGGTGCAACAATGCATTGTAGCCAATAGTGAGCGAGCGTCAACCAATCAGAGGTGATTGCGATCGTGACATTGTAGCTGTCATTACCGCAATCACGCAGCTGGATAATTGTTCTCTTCATAGGAGAATGATGTCCTAGTCACTACCCCTCCTATTATAAATGTGAAAGTGTGTTTTTTTGTTGGTTTGTCCTTCAATCAGGTCGCAACAGAGCACTGGATCGACGTGGTATTTTGCATGGGTGGAGAGGGACATAGGCTACTTTTTATCGATTTTTTATCCTGGAAAATCAAAGATTTCCCGTGGGTTTTTCTGTCTTTCTGTTTTAGGTTACTTGAGAGATACGACAGACAGACAGGCAACGAAGTGATGCTATAAGGGTTCCTTTTTGCTTTTGAGGTACGGAACCCTAGAAAACAAGGTGACAAGACAAAATGTTTTGAAACAGAAAATCTCTAGTGTAGTCCTACTTAAAATAATCTTAATATTTTTATGCGAGATGTTTCTCAAAAGATAATTTTTTAATATGTCGGTTTGACCTCATAACTCGGCCGTTAAGTCGGGATTTACTTTAACTGCCTTTTTATGGGGTAAAAAGTGGTGTAATTAGGGATTATTTATTGTAATTGTTATGGGTGTGGCATGGGACATTTGTGTTTTAGTTGGTGAAAGTGTTAATGAAAGTACAGGTGACATCAGCTTTTAATAAGATGAAATATAAAATTTTACAAGGAAAAGTGCCTACCCACAAAAACCAAATCTATACTCTCTTCTATGTACTTCATTAAACTCTTATTGCCACTTATCTAAATATATAAAAGGAAAAGGTGACTTACTGACTGACTGATCTATCAACGTGCAGCTCAAAATCCAGTATTTTCAACTCAACTCAAACTACTGGACGTATCGGGCTGAAATTTGGCATGCAGATAGCTATTATGACGTAGGCATCCGCTAATAAAGGATTTTTGAAAATTCAACCCCTAAGGGGGTGAAATAGAGGTTTGACATTTGTGTAGTCCACGCGGATGAAGTTGCGAGCCTATAAGCTAGTTCCATCATAAAATTAGACACAGTTTTATTTCACTGCCTATGGAAATTAAATAGAAATAAAAAGTAACTAGGTACGTATAGTCCGCGACAGGTCGAGATGGCAATCAGGGTGTGAGGTGGGGGGACAAGGTGTATTGAACTTTTAAAACCAACGAGATCTCTGAAAAACCTAAATCTATGCGGAACAAGTCTCGGGAAAAAGCGAATTTTAATTAAAATAATACCTACCGTGACAAGAGTTCGTTACCTACCTAATTTCCCCAGCATTTATCGCTAATAGGCGCACCTAATTAAAACTAAATATTCAATACAAATTAATTGAGCCGTTGATCGAATCTCATGCCGCGTTTCGTTACGCTGTGTTTAATAAAAAGACTTTTACACTAGCGTGTTCAAACGCCCGTATAAACAGCTGCGCGATTGCGGTAGAATGACAGCTACAATGTCACGATCGCAATCACCTCTGATTGGTTGATGCTCGCTCACTATTGGCTACAATGCATTGTTGCAATAAGAATAGCAAAAATTCTGCCGATCACAACAATTGACATAGTAATAATGATTGATGCAGGTTTTACAAAATCGCCCTACTGATGACCATTAAATCAAGTCAAAGTCATTTATTCAAAACTTGCCTGCAACTTAGTCAGCGGGGATTAAGGTTTTTAAAAATCCCACGGGAACTATTTGATTATCCGGAGTAAAAAACGTGTGTTTTAATGTTGAAGCTCTGGAGAGTGACATAGACTACTTTTAATCCAGGAAAATCAAAGTTCCACGGGATTTTTAAAACCTAAATCCAGGCAGATGAAGTATGTATATTATTTATCTAATTGACGTTCTGCTTCTATAAACCGTCTCGACGTTTAAGAAACGCAGTACATTGATCGTTTAATAAACACTAGTGTAATAAACTGAAGAGATATAAATAAAAATAAATACGTGGAGGTGCGCGAGCATTCTTAAGCCAATTAGTTTATTGGTGGACACATGTCCTTCTTGGAACGTTGCGATAAGATCGGAATAAAGCACGGCGTACAGTGAGGCATTAAACAGTCCTACACAGCATAGAAATATCACCAAGGTCGGCTCTAGCCAGTGTTTCCATATGTAAATTGAGAATTACCGTGTTGAAGGGTTAAAATTACGGTGTTTCTAGATTAAATTACGGTGGATTAGCTAAAAGAATACCGTGTGTTAGCTTATTGAAGTTAGTTTAATGAATTAGACAATATTTGACTCATCCGATGTCACGCGATCTGTGGCGGGGAAGCCATCTTGAATCGAATTGTATAAATACCAGTGTTTGAAGGTTTTTAAGCCAGTCTCGTTCCGACTCGAGACTCAACGACTATTAAATACTTTTGTGTTTAGGTCGATATTTTGATTAAGTGGTTACAATAGCAATTGTGCCCTAATCAAGTTAATATTGCAGTTAGGTTATAATAAAGATTAAATCTCTCGATTAGCCTCTACGCGTTGTGATCTATATCCACGTGCAAGCTTTATATGAGGGAACATTTTAATAACTTATAAAATTAGTTAAATTTAACCTGCTTCTCTGACTTACGCTTTTAGTTCAGAAGTGGGATCTAACTTACGTTGCCTTAATTTTGCTTTGCCATCTAAACAGTTGTATTTTTGAAAACGCTAGTAATTTAAAGTAAAATTAAAAATATACCCGCAGATATTTTTTTATAAAGTACCCGCAAATTTTTTGTTAAATTTGAACAGTTAGACGCCACCGAGTTTCTTGCTGGTTCTTCTCGCTAGGTCGTGGCAACAATCCGAACCAGTGGTAGAATCGCTTTAGAATCAAGTAATTTAGTACAGTAGATGATGCAGATTTTGTGTACATCGAATGAGAGGCAAATGTTTAAATTGATTGTTGTGTGATTAAGACTGACAGTGGGCAGTTCAAGGAATGTTTACATGTTTTAATTGCTAATGGGCGAATACCTTCTGTTTTAGTTGTTGTGAACATGAAGGGGTCACGCAACGGGTAGTCGGTTATTTCACGAGACGTGAAGACGATCAGGAAAGGCCGACTGTTAGCTTATTGAAGTTAGTTTAATGAATTAGACAATATTTGACTCATCCGATGTCACGCGATCTGTGGCGGGGAAGCCATCTTGAATCGAATTGTATAAATACCAGTGTTTGAAGGTTTTTAAGCCAGTCTCGTTCCGACTCGAGACTCAACGACTATTAAATACTTTTGTGTTTAGGTCGATATTTTGATTAAGTGGTTACAATAGCAATTGTGCCCTAATCAAGTTAATATTGCAGTTAGGTTATAATAAAGATTAAATCTCTCGATTAGCCTCTACGCGTTGTGATCTATATCCACGTGCAAGCTTTATATGAGGGAACATTTTAATAACTTATAAAATTAGTTAAATTTAACCTGCTTCTCTGACTTACGCTTTTACGTGTAAATTACCGTGTCATTTTTAAATGAAAAAACGTCACGAATTAGCTTTTTAATCAGCTATTAATATTATTCTGAATCTGACTCTCCTAGCATAAGCAATATCTTTTTCATATATGGATTTATTCATATTAATATTTTGTTAAATCTCATTAGTTTTACATTTTACTCCTTCCTAATTGCTTGAATAAGGACGAAAATAGATTGCTGAGATTTGATGCTTAAACCGAGAGCAAGAGAAATGTTGCTATTACGAAATATGCTTAGGTGACTGAGATTCGTACTCGTATTACGCAGTATATTATGAATTTTTAACGTGATTTTGTATTACGGTGACACGTTCAAGGTAATGGCCATATTACCTTGACGGTAGATTAGGGCTGAATTACGGTGCATCTACGGTAATTACCGTGTACATGGAAACACTGGCTCTAGCCCATGTAGCGCACGAGTGAAATCGATACCCAGGCGCTCTCTAGTAGGTGCGCGTTCAAAATGAAATATGTACTTACAAATATATTTTCACCAGTGCTCGGAAATTCGGATGTAAATGATTGAATTAGGATTTTTTTTCTCTTTCTTTATTTAGAAGCTTAGCTTAGTGGCTTTAGAAATCCTTTCTTAGCGAATGCCTACGTGATAATAGCTATCTGTATGCCAAATTTCAACCCAATCCGTCCAGTGGTTTGAGCTGTGCGTTAATAGGTCATTGAGTCAGCCAGTCAGGTTTTCCTTTTATATAAGTATTATGTAGATTATTGAAACGTTTAAGAATTTCAGTGTACGCCGTTCCTATTAACTAAGACAAATACCAAGCGGGCGTTAATGTTAACATTCGAGTATATATTATTATCTCCTAAGCATTTATATATTATAATCGTTTTTTGCTCAGTAATAATATTCTAAAGAGCCATAAAGGTTTATTTAACTCTGATTTTACAGCAGATAGTGGTCGACGTAACAAATTAATTAGGTTCTCTTTATAGTCTAAGATACGTCAGTAACATAATATGTACCTACTTTAAAGGTACGGGCCATTGAAATTACTTAATTCTAGGCAATTCAGTCAATTATGACTTTGAACTTGTGGACAAGGCCAATTGTCAGTGTCCACGTGTTAGCACCAAACGTCATCACAAGTAGGACACACTCATTGAAGACTTTCGTCTTTAGGCTTTCGGGTATCGACTATGGGGAATGGCGTGCTATGAAGCGGGCTATGTTGGATGTCTCTCTGAGGGACAAAATCCGGAACGAGGAAATGTGAGAACCAAAGTGACTGACATAGCTCAACGAATTAGCCAGCTGAAGTGGCAGTGGGCAGGCCACGTCTGCCGCAGAACCGATGGCCGCTGAGGCAGACGTGTTCTGGAGTGGAGACCGCGTATTGGCAAGCGCTGTGTGGGACGACCACCAACCCGCTGGACTGACGACCTTAAAAAAATAAAAAAATATTCAAGTATTTTTACAAGTGCTTTCGAATCGTCGGATGCATCTACCACTGGTTCGGAATGCCTTTCCTAACGAGAAGAACCAGCAAGAAACTCGGCGGTTGCGCTTTTCAAAACCTTAAGAAGGTACTTAGCGGGAAGTGGGTGGATGAGGAAGGCAGAGAATCGTGTGTGGTGGCGCACTCTTGGGAAGGCCTGTGTAGCTAGCAGAGGACGCAAACAGGCTGATTAATTGATTAAATAAATAAATAAATAAAATAGAATTTTTTTTTATTCAAATAAAATAAACTTTTACAAGTAGGTACTTTCGAATAGTCGGATGCATCTACCACTGGTTCGGAATGCCTTTCCTACCGAGAAGAACCAGCAAGAAACTCGGCGGTTGCTCTTTTCAAATATTTGATATAGGTACAAGATTCATTAGATATTAATTATTCTGATATTTTTATTCTGATACAATTCAACTCTGATCTCACCTGATGGTAAGTGACTGATGATGCAGTCTAAGATAGTAGTGGCACAGTTTCTTGGAAGGGGTATGGCAGTTAAACCCATACGCCTGAGTGGTTTCTACGCGGCATCGTACCGGAACGCTAAATGTCTGCTAGCATTTCACGGCCCATCTGTTTAACCGATTTTGATGAAATTTGGTACAGAGATACCTACCTTGCATGATGCATCCCTACTTTTGATCCCAGAAAATCAAAGCGTGCCCATGGGATTTTCAAAAACCTTAATTCACGCAGTCGAAGTCACGGACGTCATCTAGTATTAAATCATCATCATCATCATCAACCAATAGACGTCCACTGCTGGACATAGGTCTCTTGTAGGGACTTCCACACGCCACGGTCTTGCGCCCGCTGAATCCAGCGTCTCCCTGCGACTCGTCTGATGTCGTCCGTCCACCTAGTGAGGGGTCTTCCAACGCTGCGTCTTCCGGTGCGAGGTCTCCATTCCAGCACCTTGGGACCCCAACGTCTATCGGTTGTACGAACTATGTGCCCTGCCCATTGCCACTTCAGCTTCGCAACCCGTTGAGCTATGTCGGTTACTCTAGTTCTCCTACGGACCTCCTCATTTCTGATTTGATCACGTAGAGAAACTCCGCACATAGCTCTCTCCATCGCCCGCTGAGTGACTCTGAGCTTTCTTATGAGGCCCATAGTTAGCGACCATGTCTCGGATCCATATGTCATCACTGGCAACACGCACTGTTCGAAGACTTTGGTCTTCAAGCACTGAGGAATTTTGGACAAGAAGACATCTCGAAGCTTCCTGAACGCTGCCCAACCGAGTATTAAATATTAAATAAATCATTCAAATAAGTAGTAACACCGCATGCATCCACTAGTGCATTTTGATCACAAGCCTGCATCGAACCCGATACCCAATTAATAAAGCAGTCACATTATTTCTTTTGTACGGTTTTGTTAAACATCTAAATTTGGTCTTTGGGACACCACCGATATTGTATTTAACGCCTTTATTACAACGGATTAAGGTTCATAATCGTTAATAAAATGCGAGCTTATCATTGGTCAGGGTTGTCACATTTAGTTTAATGGATAATATTTTTTGTTCAGGCCTAAAAAAAAGCAAAAAAAAAACATGTGGTTAAAGCAAGATGGTTAAGCCTTGATAGCTGAACGGTTAGGGGACGCACTGAAACCCAAATGTTCGCAAGTTGAAATCACAGAGTAGAATCAGCGTTCGATATACAGTGGAAACTCGATTAACCGGACTAATTGTTGTCGTTGGGGATTCGGATAATCGAAAATCCGGATAATCGAATGTATGAAGAAAAGCGGGTTTTGTGCATATTATGTAGTTCACTATAATAGTATATACAGAATATACATATATAAAGAATACAATAAAATTATTTAATAGAACAAAAATCTACCACAAAAACTATCTATACTTACTAATAAATAAAATTGTAGTGTCTATCTGTTATTTCGAAATAACGATTTCATATTAAGCTCATTAAGGTAATTTGAACTGTACCATAACTGAATCACACGTTTTAAATTTTTTGTCTGTCTGTTTGAACGGGCAAATCTTCGAAATCATTACCTAATTACTAAAAATATACACCGTCCAAACTCCAAGAGAAGTTTCGTATAATTATTTAATCATACAAAACTGATATTATATATATGGGGAAAAGCCTTTTTTTCTCCTCTGACAAACATTTAAGATAAAGAAGCAGTGTAACAAAGCATTTGATAGCTTATCTCGGACGCAGGCTGTATATTCGATAGCCAATTAATAAAACCGACACATTGTTTCTTTTGTGGACTTTTGTTAAACGTCTAAATTTGGTATTTAGGAGATATAGTAATTTATTTTGACCCTTAATCATAGCAACATAAGGTTCATAATCCTTCTATATAAGTGTTTAGTAAGAGTTTAGGGTTGTCTCTTATGTAAAATCTAAATTTTAATTTAATTTTGCTGTAGTACGGAAGTCTCGGTGCGCGAGTCTGACTCGCACTGGGCTGGTTTTATTTTTGTTGATCATGAACACTAATTCTTTCGTTCAAACTTCAAGTGTCAAATATCTATAAGAAAAACTCATTTTAAATTAATTTAATTATTAAGTATTATTAGGGTTCCGTTCCTCAAAAGGAAAAGCGGAACCCTTATAGGATCACTTTGTTGTCTGTCTGTGTGTCTGTCTGTCTGTCAAGAAACCTACAGGGTACTTCCCGTTGACCTAGAATCATGAAATTTGGCAGGTAGGTAGATCTTATAGCTGACATTTGGAGAAAAATCTGAAAACCGTGAATTTAGGGTCAGATCACACAAAAAAAATTAAATTGTGGTCATGAACTAATAATTAGTATTTTCAACTTTCGAAGTGAGATAACTATATCAAGTGGGGTATCATATAAAAGGTATTCATCTGTACATTCTAAAACAGATTTTTATTTATTTTTACGCATCATAGTTTTTGAATTATCGTGCAAAATGTCGAAAAAATACGACTGTAGTAATTCTTTTTTTCTTTCTTTCTTTCAAAATCCTTGCAGTGGCACCCCTAATTCAGGGACTTATATTTATTTTGACGGGTGTCGTAAATCCAGAGTCTTTTTGTGGTATGTTAAGATTAATCGGCTATTATTTCCGTAATTTTAATAGAAGGTGTTGTGGGCCCTTTTTGGTTTTTTCGTTTTTTGGGCACGTTTATGGGCCTTTTAAGTTTCTTAGTAGTGTTTCTGACAGTTTATGATTGTTTATAACTAAAGAAACTGGAGACTGTAATGATCACTATGGATAACTTTATATAATTTTCAAATGTCCTTTTTCTTCACGGAAATAGGGGTTTGAAATTTGTGTAGTCCACGCGGACGAAGTCGCGAGCATAACCTAGTATACATATAAAAGAAAAAGCTGACTGACTGACTGATCTATCAACGCACAGCTCAAACTACAGGATGGATCGGGCTGAAATTTGGCATGCAGATAGCTATTAAGTATGACGTACCTACCTAGACATCCCTAAGAAAGGATTTTTGAAAATTCAACCCCTAAGGGGGTAAAAAAGCGGACGAAGTCGCTAGCATAAGTAGGTTTATATTGAGATCCTAGTTAAGCGCAAACCTGTCAAAATACACAAAGAATAACAATATCGATAAACACAAATAAAAAAATCGATTCAACCTTATTACAGATCACAATCATTTACGGAATCGATCATCGAAAGTACAAAAAAGGGAAGGGCATAGATATATCGATAGAAAACAGTTTGTTAGTCTGTCTATTTGTTCCGGCTCGTCGATATACGATTAATGTGTAAAGATAACTTTACTTGTCTACAGGTGGGATTTAAGTTATTTTTTTGAGTGTGGCCCAAGTTATGAACTTATAACTTTTACACGTAATTTGACATTTTAATTAATTAAAATATTTATTTCTTTTACCGATGTTGATGAAATTTTTTAGGGTTAGCTTACATTCCGGTGAAGGACATTGGCTACTTTTTATACCAGAAAATTAAAAAGTTCCTACGTGATTTTTAAAAAACCTAGAACACGCAGACGAAGTCACGGGCATTATATATTTTTGTATATTATCACTAAATCACTAAAGATATAAGTAAATTAGTGTTTATTCGTTTGATATAAGTAAATCTTAGATTGCACGCTGTGGTGCCGATTGTAGGTATTTTATGCGCAAGTAGGAACTTATCCGTCCACTGGTGCGCTCACGTTTCTACAGTGAGACTCCGGTTCAATATGGATACAACCCACGCAGATAAAATTTTAAAGTTTTTGCAAAAAATACAATAATTTACTTACTTTTGTATAAGAGAAAAATGTACAGTAGTAAAGTTTAAAGTTCAAAGTTTAATCGCTGCAAAAGACCTTTGAGTTTTACTCACGTGTAATATTTAAAGCGTGTGCCTATCCATACTAATATTATAAATGCGAAAGTGTGTCTGTCTGTCTGTCTGTCTGTCTGTCTGCTGGCTTTTCACGGCTCAACTGTTCAACCGATTTTGACGAAATTTGGTACCAAAATAGCTCACATCCCGGGAAAGGACATAGGCTACTTTTTATTCCGGAAAATTTAAGAGTTCCCACAGGATTTTTAAAAACCTAAATCCACGCAGACAAAGTCGCGGGCATCATCTAGTAATGTATAAAGAGAAGTAACAAAGGACCGTATTTAAATTAAACGTGGACACTAACACTATGGAGACTTAGCAAGCTGAAGTGGCAGTGGGCAGGTCATGCCTGTCGTAGGGGCGATGGCCGTTGGAGCCGGAAAATCCTTGAGTGTAGACCGCGTTTAAGCAAGTGTAGTGTTGGACGCCCTCCAGCACGATGGACCGACGATATAAAGAGACTGGCGGGAAGTGGCTGGATGAGGAAGGCTGAGGACAGGGTGTGGTGGCGCTCTTTAGGGAAGGCCTATGTCCAACATTGGACGTCCACAGGCTGATGATGATGATGATGATGATTTAAATTAACGTAAAACGCTGCCTCCTATGATCTGAGCCACTCACAGCGTGTGATCAATTTAGATTTTAGTTGGTTAGTTTGTTAATACCTTCCCAAGTGAGAACTGAGGTTATTTCATGTAATCAATTATGGGAACGAGGTGTTTAATAAATCTACCATATTATATCGTTATGGGGCAACCTGATCAGATGACCAGGTAATCAGGCGATCAGAGATGCCATGTTATCATTAACAGTGAATATATTTGGATAGTAATGTAATTTAGATATTAGATGCATCTATTTATGGGATTAATTTATGGGATTTGTATTAAATTACTGTACTCATTAGGTTAAAGCTTATCTCAAACTACGGGTATACCTAAATTATATTAGGTATAGTCCGATCAATATTGGCGTTTATTCATACCAATTTATACTTTGAAACCGGCCAAGTGCGAATCGAACTCGCACACCGAGAGTTCCGTACTACAGAAGAAGTAAAACGGTAAGAATCACTTTTGTTGACGAACCGCAAAACTAAAAACTATGATAGTTAGAGTGACAGTTTTATTTTTTCTGTAAAATATACATAAACTTCTATTGACCATAATTATTTCAGTTTTTTTTTTTTTTTTTAATAGATATAGCGAGCAAGCGAGCAGGCGGGTCACCTGATGTTAAGTGATTACCGCCGCCCATGAACATTTGCAGCACCAGAGGAGCCGCCGATGCGTTGCCGGCCTTTTAGGAATTTGTTGGTCCGCCCCTTGAATAACCCCATGTTATAATCTAGTGGGAACACCGCCGATGGGAGTTGGTTCCACAGTTTGCATGTGCGTGGAAAGAAGGATCTGGCGCAGCGGACGGTCGAAGTGCACCAGACACCCAGATGGTGAGGGTGAAATTCCTTACGGTGGCGCGCGGTGCGGTTGTAGAAAAAAGAGGGTGGAATGAGGTCAAAAAGCTCTTCAGAGCACTCCCCATTATACATATATCCCCATATCAGATTTTTCGACTAGTAAACTTCGGAGATAAGGGGAGGTGAACGGTATTTTTTGTTAACATTTTTCACGATAAATCAAAAACATGGCATCGCATCGCAGAAACGCAACGCAACGCATCGCACCACAACGAAACATATCGCAACGCATTGCAACAAATGAAACGCACACATCGCTTCACTACCCAACGTAACACGCAACTATGCCCCAAAGTCAAGTTTGACAGTTCTAAATTAAATTAGGTTTCTCTGTCCTTTTCTTATTATATTGGTAAAAAAAAAGTGCAAATATTCTAAAATTTAGTTGCGCTCAGAATTACATTATGTATCTCTACATTATTATGTTTTGTTTAAAATAATAAATTCTCATTGTAACCAATTGTGTAAATCCGAAGCGTTCATGCCCCGTTTCCATTATTCCTCGCAAACGACGCGCGACGGACGGACAGTTTATTTTTATTTATTTATATTACATCTTTTGTCTGCGGTGTGTCCGTCAATCTGCGACGTGTCGGGGTTCTGGAAAACTCGTGTCCGCCGCATCTTTTAAACTAAAGAGGTGTTTACAATGCCTTTATAGCAAGAAAGGTTTGTACGGCTTAGAAAGAGAAAGATTTTTTATTCAAATAAACTTTTATTTTTACTGAGTTTGTTGTGGGCTCTTCTCAGACCCGGGCGCGTTTGAAAGTGTAATTTATTATTTATTTTGAATAATTTTTTTGACTTTTGACTTTTGTTCAACCGAAGACAAAAAAGAGTAATATTACAGGGTGTAACCAGAACGCTAGCAAAAATTTAGCGTTATTAAATTATTATTATTACTACCTAAACACAATCCATTATCCAATACCAATAACCATTTACATCGTTTCGTAGTTTTAGTGATTTAGTATTATTCAAACCCGCAATGTATAGCGTGCAAAACTCGGGTCAATGCCCCACCTATGACGCGGCATTGACTCCGACTAGCCTACTTTCGCAACGTTCTTTAACCTCTAGCGTCAGTCAGATGTTTTATTTGCAAAATATCGTAAACTTTTACAAAATTATAGGACTTTTTATATTTTTTTCGCGTTTTTTTTGTATCATATTAGTACTTAACCATCATTAGGTACTATCACCTGTCTTTGTTTTTGTCAGCGTTCTGGTTACAGCCTGTATGTATTTAATATTTAAAAAAATGTAAGTAAATAGTGCATGTAAAGTCTCCCTAACCCGTTAACCAAATGCTTGCCGTTTTTCATCGATATTTATCGCGATAAGTTAGTGTTGCGCCTGGCACAGACGATATTTGCGAGTCAAATCTATCGATAGCCCTCCGAGACTGGATGGTGGAAACTCGTAACGGAAACACACGACTCTATGTTTGCACTAAACTGAATTCAAAACTTTTGAAGCGAAACTTCTTTACGAACGTATAAGGACTTTAATGACAGAAATTGAATCATCAGACATCTTCGTGATGTCTAATGATTCACATGATGATATAAATCACAATTATTAGTTGATATTAAGCGCGGATAATATATTAAAAAGCAGAGCTCACTAAAAAAAAATTAGATTTTTTTTTAATAATTAGTTAAGTACCTAGTGCTTACCTCATAGGTATCAGATCTGGTGATAGACTTTAGCTTCGGCTATGTATTATCATACTCTAATATCAAGCAATTTAGTGTTTTTTTAGGGTTTACCGATTAGGGCTATGGGTTATTTTTATTTTATTTTTTTTATTTTTGTTTATTTGAAAGTAATCAACAGCGTAAATACATAATTATTATTTAAATTTAAATCTAGGTATAACAGAAGGCCAAAAGAGATTACTTAAAATTATAATTAAACTATTTTAACAGAATAGAGTTAGAATAAATGTAGGTATATACAATAATAAAATAAAATTACAACAGTGTGTGTATGATTGTATGTGTGTGTGTATGCGTATGTGAGTGTGTGCTTATGAGTATGTGTGAGCGTGTGTGCATGTGTGTGTGTGTGTAAATGGGAGTGTATGATTGCATGCATATTTAGATGTTAGCTACTTTTTTTTTTTTGTTTTACGATGATAGTTTCTTAATTCCTTTTTAAATTTATTGTTTGATAGGTAAAATAAGTCAAACTCAGCGAACTGATTGTTATAAGTACGTACCAAGCGTGGAATTATAGAATTTCGCGCATAATTTGAGTTAGATTTGGGAACATTTAGAAGGCGCGTGTGACGCGTTCTTAAAGGTTGAGCATTAAATGAAAAGGCTGAGAGTAAGCTAGGACAATCGATTGAGCCGGTTAAAATTGCTTGCAGTAACAACATATCACATTGTTCCCTTCTATGTTCCAGTGAGCCGATACCGTAGTGAGTACACGCTTCCTCATAACTATTAAATTTTTTAAAGTCTTTAAAAGCTAAGTATTTAAGAAACTGCCTCTGTATGGTTTCAAGCCTATGGGCATATATTATGTATTGAGGCGACCAGATATTACACGCATATTCTAGAATACTCCGGACATACGCGAAGTAAAGTGTTTTTATGCATTCCACATTACTAAAAGAACGGGTTACCCGTTTGATGAAACCCAATTGTTTGTAAGCTCTATTTACTACCATATCAATATGGACATCCATTGAAAGTTTAGTATCAACTTGGATACCCAGATCTCTAACGGTAGTCACTCTGGGTAAGTTTGTGCCATTGATTATGTAGTCAAATTCAATTATATTTATTTTACGAGTCAAAGTTATATGGTGGCACTTTTTAACATTAACTGAGATCCTGTTCCTTGCGTAGTATTCTGTCAAGGCATTGAGGTCTTTTTGTAATTTATAACAATCTTCAATGGAACGTATTTTGGCGAAAACTTTTTTGTCATCCGCAAACATTAAGTATTGCGCATGGTGGAAGCAGCTTCCAATGTCAAATATATAGGCGTTATATAAAAGGGGGCCTAGAATGGACCCTTGAGGTACTCCTGAGGGTATAGTCACGAAGTCACTTCTAGCACTACCCAAGACAACTGCTTGCATATGGTTTTTAATGTATGAAGTGAACCACCGGAGCAAGCTCCCATTTATGCCAAGTACACTTAGTTTTTGAAGTAGGATAACATGATCTACACGGTCGAATGCTTTTTCGAAGTCCGTGTAGACCACATCCACTTGACATCTGTCGTCCATGCTCTGCAGTACGTAATCCGTGAAAACAGCCAAATTTGTAACGGTAGAACGATTCTTCATGAAACCGTGCTGTTCATATGGAATAGATCTAGTTATAATGGGGCGTATATGTCTGTAGACCACTTTTTCAAATAACTTACTCATCACGTTCAGGATTGATATAGGTCGATAATTTTCTATTTGGGTTTTTGATCCGCTTTTGTGTATGGGTACTATATGTGCTTCTTTCCATTTGTCAGGGAAACTGCTGAAGACATTAACTGCCATAATTATCACTTCTAGGTTAACACGCTTGTATCCTAGATTGTATCGTTATCAGCCACTCACAATCAGCAGCCTCAACTTGACTCTAAAACAATATTATTGAGGAGCTAAATTTTATTGAGTTTAAAAAAAGTTTAATTTTAAATTTTATTAAGGAGGAGACATTAATTTTTTTTTCTTTAATCCGGGTGTTTTTAGTTCACTAAATACAAATCAGAACTCATTTCCAAACATTATTCCACATAAGTGGACTGCTCGCGGACTGCACAGTCGATCAGCATTTGAGATGCTAACTGAAATATGTTAACTGCATCCCAACATCAATTTCGTAGTCGACCTGCGGTCCGTCTGTCTAGACTCCAGACCCTATGACAGCGCGCGGGACTTGGTCATGCTAATAGTGCAATGCAGGTATACTCCTCACTCACACACACTCATACTATGATTTGTACCTATACATGGTGTAATCAGAACGCTAGCAAAAACTTAGCGTTGTTGTTATAGTACCTAAGCACAATCCAATAAAAATAACTATTTGCCTCATTTTGTAGTTTTAGTGATTTAGTCTTTTTCAAACCCGCAATGTATAGCGTGTAAAACTACGACGCAGCGTTTGACTTCGACAGCGACTTTGAGTGGCCTACTTACGTAACGTTCGTTGGTCTCTAGCGTCAGTCAGATGTTTTATTTGCAATATATCGTAAACGTTTACAAAATTATAGCATTTTTTACATTTCTTTTTCACGTTTTTTGGTGGTATCATATTATCAGTAATCATCAGTACTATCACCTGTCTTCGTTTTTGTCAGCATTCTGGTTACAGCCTGTATAAAAGCCTCTTAATGTGCGGGTGTGTGGGGCATCCCCACCCGATTGCCATCTCGACCTGTCACGTATTATAGGGTCGTAGCATTCGTAGCCCAGTCCTGATGATCGAAAAAAAAAAAAAAAAAAAAAAAAAAAAGATTCCGACGAATTGAGAACCTCCTCCTTTTTTTGAAGTCGGTTAAAAATAGAAAGAGCCGTCGCATTCCCGTTCCGAATACAGCTCCGTGTGTTTCCAACCATTATAGAATCCCGGTGTGACTCGTTTCGGCTGATTTAACGACTCGGGAATTTGTAACAGCGCGTTATTTTGATTGAATGCGCATATTTCACGATATCAGATTATATTGTTTGATATCCGTTTGTTACCTGTTTGTAACTGGCTTTTGTGTGCGGATTTGCGCGCGTGTGTTAACATAATGCTGTGTTGTGTTGGCTATGTGGTTTTATCAATAGGTAGATGATCCCGGGTTCGATTCCCGGGTCAGACCGAAAGTTATTTAAAGAATTAAATTTAAAAATTTAAAACTTCGAAAAATCGTACAGTTTTTGGGCTGTAATTTTGAAATGCGTAAAGATTTTCCTTGTTTTATAACTGATTATTATTAATTAACAAGGATATCTACTAGCAAGAAATGGAAAAAAATCAGATTTCCTTTTTTTTACTAATTTTTAAAATGGCAAACACCCCTTTACCTAGAAAAAAACAAAAAATGAATAACTCGAAAACGATACACTTTTGCATAAGCACTTGAGGGGTCGTTTGATAGCTAATGCCTTGTACCTACTAATTAACGGGATCGTGTCCTATTTTCCTGTAACCCTGTACTTATTTAAAAGGAAAAGCTGACTGAATGAATGATCTATCAAAGCACAGCTCAAACCTCTGAACGGATTTGGCATGAAATGATTTGAAATTTGGCATGCAGAAAGCTGTTAGGTAGGTAGGCATCCGCTAAGACATGATTTTTAAAAATTCAGCCCTTAAGGGGGTAAAATAGGGGTTCGAAATTTATGTAGTCCACGCAAACGAAGTCGTGAACATAAGCTACTATAAATTTGAATATAGGTAACTTATTGCAGCTACAACAATAAAGATCATCATATTCCGGTCATAAACAAAATGAATGCCACGCCAATTTGCCATGAAAAGATTTGCCATAAGTAACGTCGATCTATGGGGTGGGTACCCCGCGGTATGGGGTTGTAAATCGACGCAAGGGGACTTGTAAGCGGCCCCACGGCGCTTGTTGCGTTATGTGAAACATGGGAAGGCATGTTGGGGTTTAGCGATTGGCTTGTTGAAATATTATACGGGTGAAGTAAGGTTGGATGGACGCAAAAATGGAGTAGCCAGTGGCGTGCAGCTCATAGAAGCATAAACGCACTGCTTACCCTCATTGTAAGAAATCAATGCTTATTTTTCATTATAAATCCTGCCGTAAAATAAGTTCATACCTAAATGCATACCCTGGCTTGAACTCCTGTGCACGCCACTGGGAGTAGCTATCTGGTAAGATTGTATGAATTTAATACGTTTCCCAGATTTTTTCCCGTGATTTCATCTGGCGTGGAATTCGATTACCTCAACACTGTCACGGTGTCTTTCAAAGACAGTCAAACATGTAAAATCTCAACTCTCAAGTTTTTTAAACCCAGTGATATTTATCTGGACCTACCTACCTGTCTAGATACCTAGTAGGTTAGATTCAAGTACTTATGTTATTATTATTTACTAGCTTATGCTCGCGACTTTGTCCGCGTGGACTACACAAATTCAAACCCTTATTTCAACCCTTTAGGGGTTGAATTTTCAAAAATCCTTTCTTAGCGGATGCCTTCGTCATAATACCTATCTGCATGCCAAATTTTAGCCTGATCAGTCCAGTAGTTTGAGCTGTGCGTTGATGGATCAGTAAGTAAGTCCAGTCAGTCAGTCAGTCAGTCAGTCACCTTTTCGTTTTATATAATATTTAGATTACTCATTTTTTTTTGGAAAACCAACAGCTTGTCTCACTCATAGGCTTAGAATAAAACTAGATTATCATCACGGCTTACTACTGAAAGAACGGCCGTTCAAACTGAGAAGGATTTGGCTGTAGGTATAGTCTACCACGCTGGCCATGTGCGGATTGGCAGACTTCACACACATTTGAGAACATTTTGGAGAACTCTCAGGTTGCAGGTTTCCTCACGTTTTCCTTTACCGTTAAATCAAGTGATATTTAATCGCTTAAACCGCACATAACTCCGAAAAGTTAGAGTTGCATGCTCGGGATCGAACCCCCAACCTCCCGAATAGAAGGCGGACTTAAGGTGAGATCTATAGAGCGCACTCTGACATTGCTAAGACTTAAGACAGAGTTAAAATGAGACAAAGCTATATCTCTCACATAAATCTATCTCGTTTTAACTCAATCTTAAGTCTGAGCAAAGTCAAAGTGTGCTCTATACATTTCAGCCTTAGAGCATTTATATTTAAGCCCAGTTATATTATTATATTATTATACCCTTAATATTATGCAGTCACTGGATTTTTTTACAAAAAAAAACTTCTGCAACAAAGAAACCTTTTGAAACATGAAACATTTTAATTAATTCAACGCGCCCCGTTATTCAGTGACAACATAATACGTCGGTCCGTCTGTGTCCTGACAAAAACTCCCAAACTGATGGAGTGATTCGCGCCGGCCAACGGAATTCCGTATATTATGCGACTCAGGGAAAAAACTGCTCAGTTTGAATAAGATTTTTTTTACCTTCAGCTAAAGTGACTACCTACAGCTGTTTTTTTTCTAAGTAATTAGACAAAAAAAATTACTTTTAATGAGAACTAGCTTATGCTCGCGACTTCGTCCACGTGGACTAGGTACACAAATTTCAAACCCCTATTTCACCCCCTTAGGTTTTGAATTTTCAAAAATCCTTTCTTCTTCGCAGATGCGCGGTCTTTCTTAGCAGATGCCTACATCATAATACCTAGGCATGCCAAATTTCAGCCCGATCCGTCCAGTAGGTACTAGTTTGAGCTGTGCGTTGATAGATCAGTCAGTCAGTCATTTTTTGTGTGTGTTGTGTGTCAAGAATTTAATGTACCTACTTTATAAGAATTTAATGTGCCTAATGAGAATTTTTTCGGAGTGTAGTTTTTCAACAGACTTTAATTGGGACCCAAAAAAAGATAAAATATTTTGTCTACCACTCTATTTATGAAAACCTCAGCTGTTAAATTTAAAAAAAACACTGCTGAAATCAAATCAAATGGGTCTCAGAAAAGATGCTGAAATATCAAATTAAAGGTTCGTACGCACCTGAGCGGCGCGGCGCGGCGCTTCAGCGAGCTGCACGTCGCGGCACAGAGCGTCAAAATATCATTTCTATCATTTTGTATGGCGCATATCGCACTAGAGCGGCGCTGCACAGCGCTTCACCGCGCGGCACGGCTGGAGAGAATATTTTGAAGCGCAGCGAAGCGACGCGCAGTGCAGTGACGCTAGTGCGACATACCCAGCGGCGCGGCACGGCGCTTCGCGCTCGTACGCGAACGGGTATTGTAAGGGTGATAAATTAGGCGGAATAGAAATATACCCGGATACGGAATAATCTACCACCTTACAAGGATTAGAGGAAAAAAAAATAATTTTAATTTACTTTACTTGATCTATCTACCTAGTAAAGAATAGAAGCTAGCCGTCGACTCCCTTGTAATGCATATGAGGTGTTATAAATGAAATTTGCTAGATGTTAGGCAAAATTGTTTTTAATGTAACTTTTACCGGGGTCGCTTAATACATAGTGATGGCTAATAATGCTTAGTTATTCTAGCTTAATGCCAAGACTTAATTTAGATACATTAGAATGCCTTAGGTAGATAGTACATAAAATCTATATTTTAAATTTAAGATGCCATTGGCATGGAATAGACAATGACACAGTAAAATTCATAAAATTGTTTCAAAATAAAAGCTCAGTAGTAAAGACAGGGTTCTTACTGTACACATACACTAAGAAGGTTCACTAAACTGTTGCAGGATACAAACATTTGCTTACTTGTAGGTGCGAAGACTGCAAGGTAGCTGGACGGCATCGGCCAAGATCCAAAACTCAATTTATTTGATTCTTCACAACCGAAATGTTTCATTACAAAGATTTTCACCAAGTCTTATCCATAGCAATTAAGTTGTCAACGTGAATGTGCAAAAGAAATAAATACGAAAACCGAAAACGCAAACGGAAAACTAAAACGGAAAACTGAAGCTAAACGTAAAACGTAAACGTAAACCCTGTAACAAAGAAAAACAAGATTATAATTTGTGCTGTGTGAAAATTTCGACACGTGGAATTTTCCCGATCAAACACAACTCACCTATTGAACTCCTGGCCACCAATGGTTTTCAGAAGTCCACCCACAACCCATTATCCTCATTTATTTGGGAAGTTAAAATAACTGGAACTGAAAGAAATCATGAGATTAGGATTTTCTCTAACCAAACCGCCATTTTGTCGAATCCACATTACTTGATTTTTCACTCACCATAACTGATGAAACATTGAAAATACGTTAGGATGACTAAAATTTATGACTATTGTATTTTTCCAGGCGAAGCCATGGGCGAAAAGAAGTGAGATTTTCCTGGAACGAAAAAAATTCGTCTTCACATGTTGACTCCAGGAAAATTCTAAATCTCAGCAATCGGTGTTGCCAGACGCAACCCGAGTGTGGCCGCTCTCAGTTAGTTTGATCATAAAGCCAATTCATTTTTGAATATTTGCGGAACCTAAGGATATATTATAAGAACCGTTTTGTTAATGACTTAACAATAAACAAATGATATTATGGTTTTATTTAATTATTTTGTTTTATTTTTACGACAATTGACAACGAAGCAAACGCCATCTATTGTGGCTCGAATGAACTCTGAACATCGACCCACGCGTAGTTCTGCACCTTGATGCTAGGTGGCACCAACATACTTTGAACAAAATAGATTTTAATTAAAAGCGAAACGCTAATTAGTAGTTCAAAATTTACAACGTCACAATACTTCCCCTCCTACGAAAAGGTTCAACAGGTTGAACCACGCTGCCCTCAGCGTCATCCAACAACTACTAACAATTTGCCTGAAACAAACAAACAAAAAAAAACACAGAAGTTACGCGTGAACGCACATCTACTACTAACAAGGAAAATTGTCTAACAAAATAAATATACTGAAAACAGTGTAAGGTTTTATACATTATACTTAACTACACAACCCTAACTTCTAAAAAGAATATATACAAAAAAAACTTCATGGTGTCTAAGACACTTGAGTGGAAACATCTTGGCATCATTCTTCAGCTGACTGATAGAATGCGTCTAGGCCTACGGTGGTTCACTCTTTTAAACTACCATCGTAATATTTGTTACTCAACAAATACGGAAAATCTGGTTGTGAACGGGTCCATCTGATATGGCAACCGTTCTCTATCCCATTCGGAAAATTAAAACCGAATCAAAATCGGAATATGAGAAAAAAAAAAACGAAATAACTCTCCTAGAAAATAGATCTCGGAACAGAATCGGAAAAATAACAGAAATGATCCATTATCTAGAAGGAAAACGAAAACAAAACACAAAACCCCCCCCCTTTTCGTTATCCCCAAAGTACGATATTTGCATTTTTACTTTCTCAACCGGTTGGTCTACCACAAGCATTCCAATCATCACATATTCATCCCTACATACATCCACTACATTCCTCCTCAACTGAACCATGGTAATGTAACTGTTAACTCAGAACATCACTACACTCATTCAAATTCCTAATTGAATATTGATAACTTAAATATTCAAACAGTTTAGACCAAACTAAGTAATGGCAAATATCTACTTCTTAATATCCTTAATATGCCAAGTGCCTATTGGGTGGTTGTCAGCTACTCTAACTAGTTCGTAAACCAAAGGTGAC
Source organism: Maniola hyperantus (assembly GCF_902806685.2). Taxonomy (NCBI): domain Eukaryota; kingdom Metazoa; phylum Arthropoda; class Insecta; order Lepidoptera; family Nymphalidae; genus Maniola; species Maniola hyperantus. The sequence goes on along the minus strand of NC_048559.1, from coordinate 1,467,172 downwards.
AAAACCTTGACAACCCTGCACTTTTCATACTTAGGTGCCAGCTTAGCTGCGAAAAAATTTGTAGCGTCGCTTTGTGGATAGGTCTTTTTCCACACTATATCCCCAACAGAATAGCTTGCAGACCTACGCCTCAAGTTGTAATGCGTTGCATACTCTGCATGAGCCTGAAACAAATTTCTCCTAACCTGACCAAATATGTCCTCCAAAGTTCCAAACTTTCCTGCGTATTCCTCCCTTGGAATTCCGGCCTCGTACTCCTTATCCGTGTCCTTATAGAAGGAACCATTTAAGACCGGTTCTCTAGCGTGGACAAGGAAGAACGGGGAGAATCCAGTGGATTCATTAACCGCACTGTTTATGGCGAACTGGACCTTGTACAGGTTTTCGTCCCAGGACCTGTGGTTATCTTTCACAAAAGCGGCTACAGCAGTCATAACAACCTTATTGTACCTCTCAACAAGGTTAACTTGCGGAGTGTACAGTGGTGTGTAGTGTAATTTCGGAATATTATAACGCTTAATGAGATTACGGAATTCAGATCCTGTAAATTGGGACCCATTGTCCACAATCACAGTCTCTGGAACACTATGGTTCAAAAATACAAAATTCTCTAGCGCTTTAACAACAGCGGCACCTGTGGCACGCCGTAACGGAAACAACATTGTATATTTCGAAAAACAACACGTCACCACAAAAAGAAATGTAAATCCTGATTTAGACCTAGGCAAAGGTCCGACTAAATCAGCCGAAATGACCTGAAAAGGTCTCTCGCAGACTTTAGGCTTCCCTAGCAGACCTGGAGTGGCTGATGTCGTGTGTTTATACGCAGAGCAAGTATCACAATTCTTAACGTACTCAACCACGTCCTTATACATACCACGCCAAAAATATCTGAGGGATAATCTGCGATGAGTTTTGAACACACCAAAATGACCTGCAGTTGCATCTGCATGGTTTTGTTGCATAATTCTAAGGATGTCGTTCTTGTGGACTACCTCTTTCCAGTCGAACTCACTGAGAAGCTGGTATTTACATTTACTGTAACGATATAGTTTATCGTTCAAAATACTAAAATTCGGAAAATTTGCTGGATTGATTTTACAGCCATTAAATGTTTTGTCATACCAGTCATCTACCAAAACTTGTTGACTAGAGTTATCATTACGATCACCAACTACATCTACGTGTATGAGTCTCGACAAGGTATCCGGAACTACATTATCACAACCCTTCCTATGTTCGATAACAAAATTATACTGTGATAATCTACAACCCCATCTGGCGAGTCGTCCTGAGGGATTTTCTAAATTTAAGAACCACTTTAGGGATGCATGGTCTGTGATAATTGTGACTGGCTTGGAACCAAAATAAGCCTGAAATTTCTCCACTGCAAAAATCACAGCTAGAGCCTCGCGTTCCGTCGCGCTGTAATTCCTTTCGTTTTTATTTAGGCTCCTACTGACATACGCAATGGGATGATCGCAACCATCGGTTTCTTGCGTTAGCATACCGCCAACACCATATGCAGAAGCATCACAATGTATTTTGAATGGTTTTTCAAAATTCGGTACCGCAAGAACAGGTGCGGTTACCAACGCATTCTTCAATGTATTAAATGCTACCTCTGCCTGTTCGCTCCACTCAAATTTAGGTGCGTTCTTTCCTTTACTCGTTAGTCTATTGAGTGGTGCAGCGATGGTTGAAAAATTCCTAATAAAGCGCCTGTACCAAGAACAAGTGCCTAGGAAAATCTTTACCTCCTGTGCAGTTTTTGGGGTCGGAAAGTTCAAAACTGCGGCAACTTTCCCAGGATCTGTGCGTAAACCAAATTCATCCACTATATACCCTAAATATTTCAAAGAGTTTCTAAAAAAATTACATTTATCAAAATTTATGGATAGTTGAGCCATTTTTAGTTTATCCAGAACTCTGTTTAATAAAATTAAATGGGTTTCAAAATCAGCAGAACAAATAACAATATCATCTATATAACAAAATACTATTCCATTTTCAATATCACTACAAAAATTTTGATTAAATAACTGGTCCATTAACCTCTGCTGTCGTGCTGGTGCACCGCATAGGCCAAACGGCATGACTTTAAATTTGAATAACCCTCTACCAGGAACTGTAAAACTGGTTTTTTCCTGAGAGTCGTTAGCTAACGGAATTTGCCAGAAACTTGAACTTAAATCAATCGATGATAAAAACCTTGCCTCTTTCAAGCTATCTAGAATTTGTGGAATGTACGGTATTGAGTATGAATCCCCCTTTGTCACTGAATTTAATTTCCTGCAATCTAGGCAAAATCTCCAGTCTCCATTTGCCTTTTTCACTAAAATTGCTGGGTTATTCCAAGGGCTTTCACTCGGAGTAACTACGTCCATTTCCAGCATCCTATCTAACTCTTTACTTAAAGCTTCCTTCTTTTCGGGAGAAAGTGGATATTGTTTTATTTTTATTGGCAAGGCATCACCGGTGTCAATAACATGTTCAATTAATTTTGTTCTACCCAATCCAATTTTCGTTGAAGAAATATCTAAAAATTTATTTACTACAGACTGGGCTAATTCTTTCTGTTGAGATGATAAGTTTTCAAAAGAAGTGATGGTATGAATTTGTTCATTATCAATCGCACAAATATTGTAAAATTGAGAAGGTGCCTTAATTAATTCTAAATTATCAAAAATGCCAGGGGCTAACTGAAATGTTTTCCAAAAGTCACAGCCAAAAATAACATCCGCTATTATAGAGGGTACTACAAAAAATTTTATTATGTGAGTTACGGAATTATAAGTAATCGGAATAAACATATAACCCATGCAATCAAGTTTGTCTCCATTTGCCACTGAAAATGTGGTATCAATACTGCTATGCAGTTTATAACCGAATCTCAAAAAAACCTTGTGCGCCTGGTTACCCAAAATTGACGCGCAAGCACCGGAATCTAGTAAACCTGTAATCTCAAACCCGTCAACAAAAACCTTTAAATGTGGCCTAAAGTCTCGTTTATCCACTGAATACAGAACTGTGTCAGGTAAAAGGGATGTTTTGTTGTTAATGACCAAGTTCTTTACTTGTGTCTCTGCACAGTTCTTACTAATTAGTTTTTTGAATTTTTTGTCCGGAGCGGGTTTACTAATCGCCTTTTTACTACAACTTGGACATGTCTTTACTGTAAAGTTCTGACGTCCACACGAAAAACATCTAATAAATTTCGGAACTGTCCTGCAAAATTTAAAGGAATGGTTACCCTTGCCGCACTTGTAACATAGTTGTTTATTTGTTTTCGTAAAATCAGTGCCTTTACTTGTATCAACCTTAGGTGCAGGTGTGACTGAAAGTGTGTTTATCTGTTTTGTCACTTGTTTGTAAGCAAACTCTGAACTTAAAGTTGCCTTAGTGTTAGTAGGCTCAGAAAATAAGGCGGAACGCTGCCTCGCAGCCTCTAGTTTGCGACACTTTTCCTTCAACATTGCGACAGACTTAATGTCAACAAGAGCTAATTGTTCTGAGTAAAAAGGGCGAATATTATGTAATAAAATTTGTAACTTTTGTTCTTCGGAAAGTGGTGTTGACAACCTTGAAAACATGCCAAACATTACAGCGAAATAGATAGACACAGGTTCTTCAGAGCCTTGTGTTCTTGCTCGAATTTCACCTAGCAACCTGTAGTCATAATCTACTGCATCAAATTCCTCTAAAAATAAAGTTCTCAATTCTGACCAAGACGAAACTTGACATTTGTTGCCTCTGTACCATAACAATGCTCGGCCTGTAAAAAGATGAAATGCAGAAACAAATAATTTTCCATCTGAAACGCCATAAGATCTTTTATATTCCTCAACGCGTTCGATGAAACTGCGCGGATCACCCTGTCCGTTGAAATGTAACTTCCACTTGGCAACATTTTTATCACCAGTGCAGTCAACGGCGGTACTCTCGGAATCCAGTGATTCGTCGTGAGACGACTCATTGTCAGCATCTAATCTGGAAATCAAACTCTGCAACTTTGTATGTAATTCACTCTTCCTACTTATTAAGCTGAGTTCGGAACACTGTATTCTCAAAATTCTAAAGTACAAATGTGAAGCTAAAGCTTTAGACCTACAGAGGGCATGTCTATCTTTAGTGTCAGAACACTTTTTTAATAAATCTTCTAAGTCTTGAAGTTTTTTAGTAATAACCCCTAACTCACTTTCAGAAGAGAAATCCGTCTCTAAAATTGATTCAGAAGGAATTTCCTGAATTAATTGTTTTAACTGTTTCTTTAAACCTAGCACTGTAGGTGCTGGAGTTTCGGAACGAATGGATACCTCATAACACAATTCGTCCTTCAAAAGTGAATGAAACTGGGCAAAAGTCTGTTCCATTGTGTTAAGTCAAAACACATTTAACAAAATATCGAGCTTGTGTAACTGTCTATGTTTAGCCTTATACAAATTGGTTAAACACAAACACAAAAGAAGTTATTTAAACTATTAAATATACACAAGCAAAATACACAACAAAACAATATTCTTAAGTCTATCCTAACCTATTTTATCAATTATGTTCCTATTCCAAAATATTGTTAATAATACAAGCACATATTATTACTATAGTAAGCAAAATATAACAAAATAAAACTTCCCAAAATTGAATAAATGATTGTAAGATGCAGTATCACCTTTATGAGTACACAGTGTGTTACAACCTTTACAATTACAAAAGTAAACAGGCAACAAAGTTGCAATGAACTCTGACTAGCATATTATCTTTCAAAAAAAAACAAAGAGATTGTGCAATGGTTTGATGACTGTTACTTTACACTTTTAACACATAACCTAAAATACAACAAAATCTGTTTCTAAATGTCACTTTAAACTACCAGCATTCAATTAAACTTAACATGTTTTGTGTGTGAAGTAGCTTTTATCATAACCTTAACACAGCTCTAAACAAAATTTCAACAAAATAATGAAGTATCAAGTCACTGAAAAAAAAAAATTGTTCATAACTTCATACTTGAACTTAATGTAATCTCTGAATATAGTTTATATATTTAGTTTCGCAAGTTGTAACTCTTAGTATTTATAAATGTATGTGTGTAACTAGTTAACAGCACATAGCGTTTCAAAACTTTAATTATACTAAGTTACCGGAATTTTCAAACATAAGATGTACTTACTATTGAAAGCAATACCCAACAACAACTCAGTTAAGCAATGTTTATTACTAAACTGAAGGCAAACATTCACTTATACACCTCCAAGGTAAGTCAAATAACATAATTGAACGGCATAAGCACCATTTATAATGTGTTAATTAAATAAGAAAAAACCAATGTTGGACTATACTCAGAAAATTACTTAACCTATCAGACAAAATTTCTAACTATTAGTTATTATTTAGTTAGTTAACCATAAAAAACAGCTTAGTGCTCTTTGCAATGTGTCACTACTTAGAAAATTGTACAATCAGCGGAGTACATTTCATAAAATTCACAAAATTTCTCAAAATATACTGAAATAACTATATAAAAAAAACGTTCGGGCGCCATTTGTAAGGGTGATAAATTAGGCGGAATAGAAATATACCCGGATACGGAATAATCTACCACCTTACAAGGATTAGAGGAAAAAAAAATAATTTTAATTTACTTTACTTGATCTATCTACCTAGTAAAGAATAGAAGCTAGCCGTCGACTCCCTTGTAATGCATATGAGGTGTTATAAATGAAATTTGCTAGATGTTAGGCAAAATTGTTTTTAATGTAACTTTTACCGGGGTCGCTTAATACATAGTGATGGCTAATAATGCTTAGTTATTCTAGCTTAATGCCAAGACTTAATTTAGATACATTAGAATGCCTTAGGTAGATAGTACATAAAATCTATATTTTAAATTTAAGATGCCATTGGCATGGAATAGACAATGACACAGTAAAATTCATAAAATTGTTTCAAAATAAAAGCTCAGTAGTAAAGACAGGGTTCTTACTGTACACATACACTAAGAAGGTTCACTAAACTGTTGCAGGATACAAACATTTGCTTACTTGTAGGTGCGAAGACTGCAAGGTAGCTGGACGGCATCGGCCAAGATCCAAAACTCAATTTATTTGATTCTTCACAACCGAAATGTTTCATTACAAAGATTTTCACCAAGTCTTATCCATAGCAATTAAGTTGTCAACGTGAATGTGCAAAAGAAATAAATACGAAAACCGAAAACGCAAACGGAAAACTAAAACGGAAAACTGAAGCTAAACGTAAAACGTAAACGTAAACCCTGTAACAAAGAAAAACAAGATTATAATTTGTGCTGTGTGAAAATTTCGACACGTGGAATTTTCCCGATCAAACACAACTCACCTATTGAACTCCTGGCCACCAATGGTTTTCAGAAGTCCACCCACAACCCATTATCCTCATTTATTTGGGAAGTTAAAATAACTGGAACTGAAAGAAATCATGAGATTAGGATTTTCTCTAACCAAACCGCCATTTTGTCGAATCCACATTACTTGATTTTTCACTCACCATAACTGATGAAACATTGAAAATACGTTAGGATGACTAAAATTTATGACTATTGTATTTTTCCAGGCGAAGCCATGGGCGAAAAGAAGTGAGATTTTCCTGGAACGAAAAAAATTCGTCTTCACATGTTGACTCCAGGAAAATTCTAAATCTCAGCAATCGGTGTTGCCAGACGCAACCCGAGTGTGGCCGCTCTCAGTTAGTTTGATCATAAAGCCAATTCATTTTTGAATATTTGCGGAACCTAAGGATATATTATAAGAACCGTTTTGTTAATGACTTAACAATAAACAAATGATATTATGGTTTTATTTAATTATTTTGTTTTATTTTTACGACAATTGACAACGAAGCAAACGCCATCTATTGTGGCTCGAATGAACTCTGAACATCGACCCACGCGTAGTTCTGCACCTTGATGCTAGGTGGCACCAACATACTTTGAACAAAATAGATTTTAATTAAAAGCGAAACGCTAATTAGTAGTTCAAAATTTACAACGTCACAGTATAAAAGTGACGCGCAAGTGACGCGAGGTGCCGCGTACTGAAGTTGTAGTGCGGTAGGCACCGTCGAGCGGCCTGAGGTGACGCGTTCTGCAGTCGGACTGAAGCGCCGCGCCGCGCCGCTCAGGTGCGTACGAACCTTTAGAGTAAAACGTTAGATAGATACCTACTCATAAATAAAAAGAAAAAGTAATAATAAAGAGCGTAAGGCGGTGGTGCTACGACCCAGCGCGAAAACGACTAACTATCGGCGATTTTCTCTCTCAAGTGCCACACAATAAATGTATCTACATTCTGTGTAAACGAAAGAGATGATATCAAAAGATGCTCTCTGACTTTTCACACTGCCGGCGAATTTCAAAAATAAAGTTGCTCAGCGATACTCGTTCAGTGATGCTCGCTCGCTTGAACAAGTGTAACGTGCGCGCAGGTTTGCACAGGACTGAGCGACCGCGGGCGAATGGCGCGAGTTATCGCTCGTCGCACTTGCACACTCGCTTATAGCCCGGCGACAAAACTATCGAAACTACACACTCGCTTCCCGCTGATCGTCAACTCGTTAAGGTTTCTAGTTCTACTCATTTCTCGTTCATCGTCGGCGGTCGGACCACTGCCTTAAGGAGGTAGGCTCCTTATCATTTACCACTTATCTACGACTTGAAATGAATTAATGCAAGTACCTACCTAATACTTCAATAAGGTATACCAAGTTATAAAAAACATTTGATACGTGTAAAAGGCTCACGTTATTTAATAAATGACAATATAAATTAAACATGGAAGCTAAACCACAAAACTCCACAAAAACTCCACTTTCGGACGCTGCCATAGTGTAGTGAACAAACAGACAACACTATTTTTAAGTCATCATGAATTATTATCAACTTATTTTTTATCGCTGGGAAATACGTTTACGCCTGGAAGCCAGCTAGCTACCCAACCAGCTAGCCAACCGAAAGGAAGAAATGTGGGTCTCGTCGGCTGAGACGCGACCGGAATACCTACTAAAACCCAGCGGCGCTCCTGCGCGTCGCCTAGTGACTGGGTCACGGGAACACTGAAGCAATCAATCGCGACCCAGCCAGCGACGTCCGCCGAGGCGGACCATCTACCGGGGACCCACTCACGAGGACCCCCATCACAAGTCCGACGCGCACTAGCGATGTGCGCCTACCGTCGGAGACCCAACGGGTCATGGGATTGACATCACACCAGAACTCCACCAATAAATGTCTGCCAAATGCCAATAGAATAGAATCTAAATATATAAAACGAAAAGGTGACTGACTGACTGACTGACTGATCTATCAACGCACAGCTCAAACTACTGGACCGATCGGGCTGAAATTTGGCATGCAGATAGCTATTATGACGTAGGCATCCGCTAAGAAAGGATTTTTGAAAATTCATCCCCTAAGAGGGTGAAATAGGGGTTTTAAATTTGTGTAGTCCACGCGGACGAAGTCGCGAGCATAAGCTAGTAGAATATAATAGAATAGAATTAGAATAGAATAGAATTTATTTTATTCAAGTAGACTTATTACAAGTGCTTTTGAATCGTTAACTGGTTTAATTTACCACTGGTTCGGAATGCCGTTCCTACCGAGAAGAACCAGCAAGAAACTCAGCGATACATCGCGAGATACCATCTCAAGATCAACACTGGATACGAGATTCCCCTACAATCCGCTCATTATCTCCCAAATCGCCAATTATGTCTATGGCGTAGGCTGTCTATGGGCGCTATAAATCGTCCGTGGCGGACATCATTTCAAACAATCACGGTATAATTTTACAAATGTTGAGCGGCCATTACGCGAGGTTTCACAGGTTTTTCGCGATGCCTCATGCATTGCTGAGGACGCGGTGCCCGGCTTTTATCTGAGCGTTTACCGTTTGGTACAGGCGATGATTTCTTGAGGGGGTAAAAACTGTCAGGTTATATTTTGTTCATTATCCATCCATACTTCCATACTAATATTATAAATGCGAAAGTGTGTCTGTCTATCTGTCTGCTAGCCTTTCACGGCCCATCCGTTCAACCGATTTTGATGAAATTTGGTACAGAGATAGCTTGCATCCCGGGGAAGGACATAGGCCACTTTTTTATCCCGAAAAATCAAGGAGTTCCCAAGGGATTTTTAAAAACCTAAATCCACGCTGACAAAGTCGCGGGCATCATCTAACTAGTCTAAATATATAAAAGGAAAACGTGACTGACTGACTGACTGATCTATCAACGCACATCTCAAACTACTGTACGGATCGGGCTGAAATTCGCCATGCAGATAGCTATTAAGACGTAGGCGTCCGCTAAGAAAGGATTTTTGAAAATTCAACCCCTGAGGCGGTGAAATAGGGGTTTAAAATTTGTATAGTCCACGCGGACGAAGTCGCGAGCATAAGCTAGTTTGTTATAAATTGATCTGAAGTTTCAAAACTGCGCTCACCCCTCGGAATTTCAGTGAGGTGGCGGAATTTCCAAAAATCTTGAAATACGTGATTCTACATTTTTTCCTGAAATCCCACATACAAATGTTGAAATAATTTTTAAAATGAGGGATTTTCACGTAAATTGTCATCCCTTATTTAATGCCCTTGGGGGTAGACCTGCTAAAAACTTCTTAAAAAATATATTATATTATAGTCCGTTCAAAATAGACAATCAAGGTTCCGTAGTGTGCAATAAACTTGATAGTTTACTTGACTGATAAGTTATAGTTTTTGTCAACAAATGGTACCTACTTCCTAATCACTATTTAACCGTCCTACCCCCCTTTATAACTTTCCTAGGCTAACTTAGTTTGCACAGACCCATTAGCCTAAGACATGGGGCACACACCATCATATGTATTTATTTATGAGGTCCACGATTCGATGTCGCCTCGAACGCTTTTTTGTCTCAGCCGCATAATGAGACTAGCCTACAGATTTGTTCCCCGATGTTTATACCCGGTATGGCAACATAGATATGAGATAAACTGCACAAAAACATACTACGGCCCATAAACTATGGGATGCGGCTAAGGTATTTAATTAAACTAAACCCTTTTACGTTCCCTTTATTGTTTGACATAGGTCTCTTGTAGGGACTTCCACACTCCACGGTCTTGCGCCGCCTGAATCCAGCGGCTCCCTGCGACTCGTCTGTTGTCGTCCGTCCAGCTAGTGGGGGGGTCTTCCAACACTGCGTCTTCCGGTGCGAGGTCGCCATTCCAGCACCTTGGGATCCCAACGTCTATCAGTTTTACGAACTATGTGCCCTGCCCATTGCCACTTCAGCTTCGCAACCCGTTGAGCTATGTCGGTTACTCTAGTTCTCCTGCCGATCTCCTCATTTCTGATTTGATCACGTATAAACTCCAAGCGTAGCTCTCTCCATCGCCCGCTGAGTGACTCTGAGCTTTCTTATGAGGCCCATAGTTAGCGACCATGTCTCGGATCCATATGTCATCACTGGCAACACGCACTGTTCGAAGATTTTGGTCTTCAAGCACATAATAGGTATCAATACACCCTAAAAAGCCTTAAACAACCTGCAAAACGTTAATGGCCGACAATAATATAAATTGCCAATCAAAACAACGGCCCTAATAGGATACGTTATATCCTTAACTGTCCTTAATAAAAACATTATGGGCTGAAATTAAACTCATAGTCCCCATTTATCACCATTATGAAATCACTACCAATTATACGAGAAATATACTCTATGTACAAACTAAAAACAACTTTATTTTCTAAACAATACAATACTAAATCATTTGCAAATGTTTTACAGTGAAAATTGGTATAAAAATTACACTGCAATCTAAATTAAACTCTAAAATTAAAAAGTTTAAGTTGAAAATCCTTTGTGTTCATCTGATCTAATTTCCCAGCGTCAGTCCCAGTAGGAAAGAGGAGTTACACCTTTCCTTCTCTAGCATATTATATTCTTTATATATTTATCTCAGTCTGGCTGGAAGGCTCTATTGATTTTCTCCCAGATAAGGTTCTTAGAAGAAATTTACATAGCACAATTTGCTCTGATGTTATCTAAGGATATATTATTTTGATGTCAGTTATTTGTATGGTTTAAGGGAAACGCTGGTATAGTCGTCAGTGTACCGATACCCGTCAGATTGTAAAAAATGGTCAGTTATTAATTTCTAGCAAAAACTAAATGAAAACTTTTTATGGCAACATATTTGTGATAGTATTTTCCATAAATTAGTATAAAAACATTTAATCCAAACTATAATAGCGTTGGAGAAAAACGCATTCAAAGTTAGCGTTTTCAAAATTTGTGTTTTTAGCCAGGTTTAGTCACTCAATCGTAGTCCTACATGCTAGTATTCGAAGAAAGTTTTGAAACATCTATTGGCCACTCTGGTAAATCTGATTATTTTGTACAACAGTCAAGTTAATTTTCTAACGAAATAATCTATAAAACTGTGTTTATTTTATTATTATTTATGATTTAACGCATGTGACATCTATTGGTACTTTGAAATCCCTACTTGACCCAATACTCGTCAAAATTCATACTATTTTGACGGTTACTGGGACACACTAGAAAAATGAACGTAATACCGACACTGTTCAATTTTAAACCTTATTACAACGTGATAAGAGTTTCAGTTGCGGTACACAGACAGTGACTGTTTTGGACAGTTAATCTGTACTTAAATTGACCTTTAAATTGAAGATGCAATGTTTTTATTTTTTAACCTGACTACGACGAAGTTAAAGTTTTATAATTTTAGCATGCTGTGTAATGTTTATCTGTTCCCGTATATATTTGACCGAGCGAAGTGAGGTCTCTGAGTCTACTTGAGTGAAATTGCACTTATCCGTCTGTCCGTCAGAGCCTTATAACTTCTGAATTACTGACCGCAATGACTTCAAATTTAAACATAATATGAAAACTGACGGCCTTCAGCCGAATATTACAAAAATACATACAAAAATATAAAAGCTTTATTTCAGCGGGGCTCTCATATGAAATAGGGAGTTTTAAAGTGGCGATTGAATTCACCGCTATATGTCAAAAACGGTGACATAATATTAGAAATTGAAACGTGTGTATAATTTCGGTTATATCGTGCATCGAGACCAATAATTAATCTATGATATCGTGTACTTGAACAACAAAAATTAAAATCAGATATATGTTATAAAGAAACGAAATTATTTCATTTTTAATGGGCATCAGTATTTTTAACATAACTTTACAATAATCTTAATATTAGGTTGGGGAAAAAGTTTATTCGCATTTTTAAGAAAATTAAAAAAAAATTAGTATAGTTTATTTACATTTAACTAAAGTATGTAGGTACCATTTTATTCGATAACTTTTTGCCATCTTGTAGGTAGGGACATGATCCCATTGCTATAGAAATTTTGGGACTTCTGATCAAAATACCGCGACAAGTGGTTTTGGCAGTCCTCTAGTGATGTTGTAACCTGACACTGCCTAAAGAATTCTGAAGAGACCGAAACAGCTGGAAATCTGAAGGTGCAAGGTCAGGACTATATGGCGGATGCATTAACACCTCCCAGCCAAATTTTCTTAACTTTTGCTGAGTGGCTAAAGATGTGTGAGGTCTAGCGTTATCATGATGAAAAACCACACCCCTTCTGTTGATTAATTCCAGCCGCTTTCTCTCAACTTCTTGCTTTAATCTTATCAGTTGTTCGCAGTAGAGTTCAGAATCGATGGTCCTGCCTGGTGATAACAGCTCATAATGAATAATGCCCTTCCAATCCCACCACACACACAGCATCACCTTGTTGCGAGTTAACCCGGGTTTCGCCACAGTCTGTGAAGCCTGACCGGCCTTTGACCACGACTTTCATCGTTGAAGCAAGTGATTTAATGATTTCAAGCTTATTTCTTGGTTTAACGACATATTATTATGTAGATAACAACTACATTCCACGATTAGTTTATAATTTGATTTGTCGATATCTCGACCCAATTGCACGATCGTTGCAATTGGGTCTGGGCGATGGAGAGACTCTGAGCTTTTTTATGAAGTTCATAGTTAGCAATCATGTCTCAAAACCATATGTCAACAGGTATACATACCTACTCGTCTACAATATCGAGTGCAGAGCTCTTAATGATTACTGGGTGGGGCAGGCCATGAGCCTTAGTCATGATTTTTGTCTTACTCATGTCCATTTCTAGGCCCACCTGTTCTGAAGCTCTGCTGTCATTGAGCATTGCATTAAGGTCTTCCTCTGGTGCTGCAAATGTTCATGGGCGGCGGTATTCACTTAACATCAGGTGACCCGCCTGCTCGCTTGCTCGCTATATCTATTAAAAAAAAAAAAGAAAAAAAAAGAGTCTCTGCAATAACGACTATACATTGTCATCGGCAAATCAAAGGTGAGTGATGTACACGCCATTAGTGTTAATGCCAAGACCGTTCCAATCCTGAAACTTAAAACAGTCTTCTAAAGCAGCGGTAAAGGGCTTCGGGGGGGTTACGACTCCTTGCCTGGTCCTCAATGCGGACTGACATCGTGGCGGTTTTCGTACAAGCACTTCAGCACTTGAATATGCCAGTAGTCGATTTGGCACCTCTATGGCGATCTCAATACAGCCTATGTTTCCAAGGAATCTAAGGCTTTTTCACAAAAACATTAAACAAAGTGGCCGATTATATTCTTCAGTCTTCTGTATAACCTGCCGCAGCGTGTGGAAGTGATCCAGGTCCTGAAGCCCTTTCGGTATTTTTTGCTATCGAATTGAGTGGAGTTTCAAATGAGAGAGCGAGAAAATTTGGGGTTCATAAATATAAATATTAAAATATAACAAGCAACAGAAAAACAATTTTAAAAAGAGCCCTATTTGACTAGTAGTCATCATTCCTATTTGAACAATATCTAAAAACAACTTGAACAATATAGTAGGTAATGCTACCTAATACTCGTAGGTGGACCCCCCACTACGTGGACGGACGATATCAAACGAGTCGCAAAGAGCCGCTGGATTCAAGTGGCGCAAGACCGTGGCGTGTGGAAGTCCCTACAAAAGACTTACGTCCAGCAGTGGACGTCTATCGGTTGATGATGATGATATATCATAGACAACGTAAACGGCCAAGGACGAGGCGCGGATTTCCTGCCATGGCTTGAAATCCCAGAATCCAATAGTTTTTCATTTAAAACGACTAGTTAAATTTATATTTTACACATTTTCTCAGCTCGAGTGGCCATGTAAAAAAAAACACAACTTGAAAATGAAATTAAAATAAACCTTATGTCTACGGTAATAGAGTTTAAATTATTGTTAAAAATTGACGAGTTCTGGGACACATTGACGATTATTAGGACAAATCTGACGGATACTGGTACAAATCACTCATTTTTGTATTTTTTAATTATTTAATAACATTAATGAAACTTATTAATTCCAAAATTACATTTAATAAATACATTATAATATTTGCTTTCTTGTCATGTAATTTGTTTTGTTCTAAATTCACTAACAGCAACGTGGCAAAGCTGCAAAGTCAGCTAAATTGAGAAACCGACGAGTATTGGGACATTTCCCTTATCTAAACTCGTTATATAATGGGTTATAATTTTAACCCCGAAGTGAGCTTAATCTAATATTTAGTTGATAAATTGAAGAAGTATAGTTGTAAACTTAGTTGTAGATTAGATATAGAAGCTTAGAAGTGATCTTAGATTGAACTAGCTTATGCTCGCGACTTCGTCCGCGTGGACTACACAAATTTCAAACTCCTATAAAAATAAAAAAAATAAAAAAATAAAAAATTTCAGACGGGTCGTCCATAACAATTTTAAATTAAATTAAATTAAAGCATAGTGAGTAATTAAAGTAAGTAATTCATTATGAATATAATTAAATTATTAAATTAAGTGACAAAATTATATACCAAAAAATTTTGGTAAGTTAAAGTGGTACTGTTTTAACATTTCTATTATTAAATTAATATCCTATTTCAACCCCCTTAGGGGTTGAATTTTGAAAAATCCTTTCTTAGCGGATGCCTACATCATATCAGCTATCTGCATGTCAAATTTCAGCCCGATCCGTCCAGTAGTTTGAGATGTGAGTTGATAGATCAGTTCTCTTTCTAAAACCGCCTCTTTTAGCTTGGGGTAGCTAAGCCCTGTGCGTTTTGTATATGTGCGTTTTAAGTAATTAAATATCACTTGCTTTAACGGTGAAGGAAAACATCATGAGGAAACCTGCACGCCTGAGAGTTCTACATAATGTTCTCAAAGGTGTGTGAAGTCTACCAATCCGAACATGGCCAGCATGGTAGACTATGGCCAAACCCTTCTCACTCTGAGAGGAGACCCGTCCTCTGTAGTGAGCCAGTAATGGTTGATCATGATGATAATCATCACCCACATGAAAAACCCACTAGGTATAATGAACAGTAAAAGTAAAAGTGTTAAAAGCTTCACGTCCCCGGCATCGAACCCAGACCCCCCCCCCCCCCCCCCCCGTGCCGGAGGACGTGCCTAGATCCGTAAACGAACCATTACCGGGAGAACATTGCCAATATCTACAGCATGCTTCAAATATAACCAAATATTTTACACAAAAAATTTTTTTTTTTAAATTCAGATACAAGTTAGCCCTTGACTGCAATCTCACCTGGTGGTAAGTGACGATGCATTCTAAGATGATAGCGAGCTAACCTGGAAGGAGTATGGCAGTTTTTATAAAACCCACACCCCTTTGGTTTCTACACGGCATCGTACCGGAACGCTAAATCGCTTGGCGGCGCGGCTTTGCCGGTAGGGTGGTAACTAGCCACGGCCGAAGCCTCCCACCAGACCAGACCAGAAATTTAGAAATTATAAAATTCCAAACCCCTGCCAGGAATCGAACCCGGGACCTCCCACTATTAAGACCACAGCGCTCACCACTGCGCCAGGGAGGTCGTCAAATTTGACTTAAATATTACTGCATATGGACAGGGTTATTGAACAAACAAAATGGCACCGACTCATTGGTGCTTATGCACCCATGCAACCTCAGTGACATCTAGATTTCAAACAGATCGTTCATTAGTATCTAAGAGGCGGCGCTGATTTATATGGTTTCTAAACCGTGAAAAATTTTGTTCGCTTGACCATATCTTGTCATTTAGGTAATGTTTAGGTCGATGTTTTAACGAATGTTATGGAAGAAATACACTGTTATATAAAATAGAACATACGACTTACGAGTACATAGTTATATCTACAGACAAGCAGTAACCAGTACCTATACAATATTAGTTACTAGCTGATGCCCGCGACTTCGTTCGCGTGGAATTAGTTTTGTTTTTAAATCCCGTGGGAACTCTTTGATTTTCCGGGATAAAAAGTACTTAGCCTATGTCACTCTCCAGGTCTTTATCTATACCCATGCAAATCACGTCAATCCGTTGCAACTTGCACCAAAGAGAAAGCAGTGACCTCTTCGATTTCTCCGCAAACTACCAACTAAGTAGCGGCTCTGGATGCTGTTGATCGTCGAGCTAGGAGACTCATAGGCGAAGACTCCCCTTTACTGGCGAAACTACAAAGTCTCGATCACCGCCGCAAGGTCGCTGGCTTATCAGTGTTTTATAGGATATATTTCGGAGAGTGTGCTCAGGAACTTTTCGATCTTGTCCCCCCTTCACCATTTTACCACCGAACCGCAAGACATCGGGCGAGTTTCCATCCTTATGTCGTCGACATTCCATCTACACGCACGAAACGTTTTGCGTCATCATTCCTCATACGTATGGCTAAGGTTTGGAGTACTCTTCCGCGATATGTGTTTCCTACCAATTACAACCCGGGTATCTTTAAAACAAGAGTGAATAGGCATCTTCTAGGTAAACGCGTCCCATCTTAGGCCACATCATCACTTCCCATCAGGTGTGATTGTGGTCAAGCGTATACCTATAATGAATTAAAAAAAAAAAAAAACCAACAAACAAACGCACTTTCGCATTTATAATAAGGGTACCTACTGCTAAGTACATTCATACAATCCACCATAAAAGAATCACCCCGTACACCTATCTGCATGGCTTAAATCGTTAAACACTTGCGCAGTCAACCAACCAATCGGCTGCCTCAGATCTATGTGTGCGTGCGATAAAGGGTGGGGTTTTATTGAGGGAGGGGGAGAGCAATTATACTTTAACGTTGTCATTACGATACAGATGGTTTATGGGGGGTTTATACGTGTTTATCTTGCATATGTGTGCGTGGAATTTTCACGGATATTTTCCACGTGTCTTTTTCACACATTTTCGTGTATTTGTCAAATGGTATCTATTTTATTATTCTTTGTTGACTGAATATTGTTTAACGCGTAAAAATGAACTCCTTGCGCGCCATTTTAGGTAACTTTGTGTCAATTAATTAAAAGTCAAAAATACGATTTTAGTCCTTATTTGAAATATAAACCGTACTTTTGACATGACAGTGACCCATCGAGTAAAAATGGCGCGTGAGGAGTCATTTTGTATGGACTATAATAGATAGATATTCTACGATACAGATTAAAGATGGTTTACTTACCTTCCTACCAAACATAATTCTTCTTAGGTCAACGGAAATTACCCTATAGGTTTTCTTGACCGACACGACGGACAGACGGGCAGACAGACAACAAAGTGATCCTATAAGGGTTCCTTTTTTTTTAGGTACGGAACCCTAAAAAAGAATGCTGGTTCTCTCTCAGTTATCTATAGCACTAACGTAACACCAGCTTTTTTGAAAATTTATACTTAGACTAGCGCTTGGCTGCAATCAAACCTTCCGTCTGTCGGTAAGTGATGATGCAGCCTAAGATGGAGCGGGCTTACTTAGAAGATGCCTATTCACTCTTGACTTGAACTTTAAAGGATGTCAACGATTTGGTAATCGAATTTTTGGCGCAATTTATCCAAAACCCCATAACATCGTCCCAAAAAAATTAAGTTGTAAGTAACCATTTGTAACCCAACTGGTCCCAACAGAAGTCCCAATCACAAAGTAACTCGATACAAGCAATCACAATTTATGGCCACGACGCCATTTTGGTGAGACGTAATAAATTTGTAAGCGATAGATTTCGTTTACTGGCGTTTTTCCACTTAGATCTCCAGATTTTTAGGGTCCCGTACCTCAAAAGGAAAAACGGAACCCTTATAGGATCACTTTGTTGTCTGTCTGTCTGTCAAGAAACCTACAGAGTATTTCCCGTTGACCAAGAATCATGAAATTTGGCAGGTAGGTAGATCTTATAGCTGTCACTTGGGGAAAAATCTGAAAACCGTGAATTTAGGATTAGATCCCACAAAAAAAATTAAATTATGGTCATGAATTAATAATTAGTATTTTCAAGTTTAGAAGTAAGTGACTATATCAAGTGGGGTATCATATGAAAGGTCTTCACCTGTACATTCTAAAACAGATTTTTATTTATTTTTATGCATAATAGTTTTTGAATTATCGTGCAAAATGTCGCAAAAATACGACTGTAGTACGGAACCCTCATTGCGCGAGCCTGACTCGCACTTGGTCGGTTTATTTATTTATTTTGTGGTAGGTGAGTAACTCCATCCATTGAAAATGTATGATCCGTCACAGGTCGAGGTGGCCATCGGGGTATGAGGCGGAAGGGCGCCCCGCACGCCCGAAAATTCGAAATGATCGAACACATTGGATTCAATACCTTTGTTTCTTGTTGTTTGTACCACCTTTAGTACCTGTACTCAAGCAAATAAAGGATATGATTATGATTATAAGAACTCTTAAACACTAGGCTATCGTCGATAAAATAATAATAAAAAACCGGCCAAGGGCGAGTCAGGCTCGCGCAATGGGGGTGCCGTACTACAGTCGTAATTTTTCGACATTTTGTAGGAAAATTCAAAAACTATGATACATAAAAATAAATAAAAATCTGATTTAGAATGCACAGGTGAAGACTTTTCATATGATACCCCATTTGATATTGTTATCTTACTTAGAAAATTGAAAATACTAATTATTAGTTCATGACCACAATGTAATTTTTTTTGTGTGATGTAACCACAAATTCACAGGTTTCAGATTTTTCCCCGAATTTCAGTTACCTATAAGATCTACCTACCTGCCAAATTTCATGATTCTAGGTCAACGGGAAGTACCCTGTAGGTTTCTTGACAGACCGACAGACAGACAGACAGACAGACAACAAAGTGATCCTATAAGGGTTCCGTTTTTCCTTTTGAGGTACGGAACCCTAAAAATCACTACCCATTACAACGTCACTATACCTACAATACCTATACCTATTGTGAATGCAAAAGTGTGTCTGTTTGTTGATTTATTGGTTTGTCCTTCAATCACGTGGCAACGGAACAACGGATCGACGTTATTTTTTGCATTTTCAACCCGGAAAATCATAAAGTTCCCACGGGAATTTAAAACTTAAATCCACGCGGACGAAGTCGCGGGCATCAGCTAGTATATTATATCTACTAAAGGTACCAAGACAACTGTGAAACATTTTCAGCAGAGCAAAATGGAGCGCACTTCGCACCAATTCTATTCAATATGTCGCCGTCGGCCCGTAAAACGAAAATGGGAGAAAGGAAAACGATAAAAATCCTCGTTTCATAATAAAACTACAACATAAAAGTTTGTATCTTTTAAAACAATGTGGTCGAAACAAAGATATTAAACTATTGTACAAGTAAGTAGGTACCTACTTACTTTGGTTCCAAAATATCTTATGAGAAATCAGTGAAACCGCCGTTACGGCGGCGGTTACGCACTCATCCGATCCGAGTCCGTGAAAATACGTTCCTTTTTGTTTTGTATGGGAGCTTATGACATATGTTGTAGATAAGCCGTCTGAATCCAGCGGCTCGTGCGAATCGTTTATAACGAAAGTACAGTGCGACAAGGCTATCTTGGCGCGTGGCAAAAATAGAAACTAACAGTTCCGTCAAGTGTCCCCTTTGTTCTTGTTTGAATATTCTAATGTTCTCCAACAGCGCCCCCCTGTCAATGTCATTCAAGTACCAAGAAAGCCTTGTCGCACTGTATAAATATAACGACTAGTCGACTAAGTAAGTATAACTAAACTAAACAAACAATCCACGCCTCTACGACACTATAATCCGTTCGGAAACAATATCCATGTAATATTTTCAAAGACTCTTGAACGAAAATTGTTCCCAGCGGATCGATTCCGAACGAACCGTAAGATTTTTGGCTGGAAAAAAAATGCAGCGGCCATTTTTATGTGACATTTCGGGTTTATAAATACGTTTATATTGCGACAGTTTACTCTTTTTATTTTATTGTATGACTAGCTTATTCCCACGACTTCGTCCGCATGGACTATATTTCAAATCAAACCCCTATTTTACTACGTTAGAGGTTGAATTTTCAAAAATCCTGTCTTAGCGGATGTCTACGTCATAATTGTTATCTGCGTGCCGAATTTCAGCCTGATGCGTCCAGTAGTTTCAGCTGTGCGTTGATAGATCAGTCAGTCAGTCAGCTTTTCACGTTGGTCCATTGCTTCGTGATTAATAATGATGTATTATGGATAGTGACTAGTGATGATAAACTGATGGTGTTGGATGATGTTAAGCTTATAGCTAGTTACCTACTAGGTAGTGATACAAAATTGTCGCCATGTAAACCAGTCACAGCCGAATGCGTGAAAAACATAAACGGAATCGTTCCCCATTGTCGGTCGTGTACAAAAAGGTTAGGCAGATTGTTTTAGCAAATTGTACCGGAGTTTTTCGCTCGGTTATCGCGAGATTGAATTTTGTTTGTGTACATTCCCCTTTTTATTTTATTTTATTAACACCCGACGCAAAAATACGAAGGTAAAGCCTCGAACCCACAGCCAGCGGTCTCGATTAGTGATCTCAGAACAAATTACCTGGTTGTGATATTTGTATTCTCTTTAGAGTTCTGAACTGAGGCCTTTAGTTATTCAAGTTGAGTTTAACTATAGACACGACGGACAGACGGACAGACAGACAGCAAAGTGATCCTATAAGGGTTATTTATCTTTTTGAGGTACGAAACCCTAAATAGTGTTAGGTATTTTTGTACGATGGTACGGAAGACGGAACCAACTCACACTTGATGTTTAATTAAGTACCTACCTACAGTACGCAGCAGTGTGTTGTATCTACATATGTCTCTGTCACTCATACCTACCTACATGACGTTTTGTCGGTCTCAACGACAAGGACAACGCTCTACAAATTTGCTATCTCCTTCTAAAGGTCGATGTACATTACTTTCGGCCGCGTAGGTACTGTATCTACTCTGTTTGTGAATAGGAAAAAGTTTGCATAGATACCTACAGCTCAGTCGTGCAATAAAAGTTGTTTTTTTGTCCAGTTCTATAACTAATCCCACAGATAAATAAGCATTTAAGTAAATTATAGTCACGTGCCAGATGCAAAAATCCATTGAAATCGCCGCCAATTGTGACAGCTGTCACATTTCGCGCGTTTGGGTGGTCGTTCGAAAATCCACTTAATCCAACCTGTTTAGATAACTAATGAGTTCCCCTCGAATTATCTCGTCGTGCTCAAAATTATGTGTTCCAACTAATCTTACGGAGAAAAAGAGAGAAAAAACAGAGATTAAGTGGTATTAAAATGTAATGTGATAGGTAGTAAAGATTTGTGCAACGACTTTTGACACATTGAGGCTTAAGATTGCAGTTAAACGTCAATTTTTTTAAATCTTTTTAGGGTTCCGTACCTCAAAAGGAAAAACGGAACCCTTATAGTATCACTTTGTTGTCTGTCTGTCCGTCTGTCTGTCAAGAAACCTACAGGGTACTTCCCGTTGACCTAGAATCATGAAATTTGGCAGGTAGGTGTAGATCTTATAGCTGACATTTGGGGAAAAATCTGAAAACCGTGAATTTAGGGTTAGAACACACAAAAAAAATTAAATTGTGGTCATGAACTAATAATTAGTATTGTCAATTTTCTAAGTAAGATAACTATATCAAGTGGGGTATCATATGAAAGGTCTTCACCTGTGCATTCTAAAACAGTTTTATTTTTATTTTTATGTATCATAGTTTTTGAATTATCCTGCAAAATGTCGAAAAAATACGACTGTAGTACGGAACCCTCATTGCGCGAGCCTGACTCGCACTTGGCCGGTTTTTTATTTATTTTATCTGTAATATAGTACCTATCTATTACACACGCATTGAATGACGTAGGGGAGGTGTGCTCAAAGTAGACACATTAACTTTGACTTAAAAACCTATCAAACGATTGAATTTGCAAAATAATTTTATAATAGTGCGAAACGAGGGAAACGGGCCGTAATCTACCGGTAGACAACACGGCTGGCAAGCTGGCAACTACTTACAACAACTGAGCTGTGAATGTTCCTACAAATAAAATAATAATGCGAGTTTAATTTTAGAAACAAAAAAAAAACAGAATGCAGCTCTACTCTCATACTCTGTGACAATACAGAATTCTTTTTTGAACGCGTTTCCAGCGCCTAATTAATCAGCGCCATTTTGGTGACGCTCTTTCGTTAAAACAATTACGGCAAATCGTTATCATTCTGTCAAATATACTTAAATAAAAAAACGTTCACGGAATTAGACTTACATAATATATTTTCCCTTAAAACGAGAATTTCTTAATAGGATGTTGATGTGAACTATTTAGCGATGGCTCTTATTGCTACTTTAAGATCATTTTTATTTAGTGAAATTATTATTTTTCTTCACAGCGATTTCACAGGCGATTTTTCATGTGACTTTTCAGTTTTTGCACTTTCATTATTTCGCTACATTAATTTAACTAGGAATTATGATCACGATCAATAGCGCCCCTATTTCACAGATGGTTTTTCACGGTAGGTATGTAATTGAATTTTTTTTAAAGTGCAAAGATTAGCTTTTCATGAAACGTATCAAACCATCGTTTACTACATCAAGTAATTTAACTGGATGTTTCTCACGACTGTTCTCGCTTGCGCGCTCTTTAGCGTCTTGGGTTAGGTCTACGGCCGTGCGTGTGCGAAATTTAAATAAAGTGGGATTAAATATAAATTTATCAAGTTTTGTGAGTGATTTTTCACAGGCTACTTTGAGTAAGGTAGCATAAAAGTGTTACAATTATGTAACAGTCCATTTATTTTACGTGATTTTTCACATGCCACCTGTGAAATGGTCCATCTCTATAAGTGAACTTTAATCTATTACTTCGGTGACAAGTTTAAGGAAATGATTTTTTTTCTAATGTTGGTATTCGAAACGGATACTCATTTGTTAGGGTGTTAGATGATACTAAAAATATGCTAAATTAACGGTTTTTTGATTAATACAATTTTACAAGAACCTATCCTAGTCTAAATAAAAAATATAAAAGGAAAAGGTGACTGACTGACTGACTGCCAACGGCTCACTGCTCAAACTGTACTTAGTTGGACAGATCAGCCTGTGTATGTGTGTATGTTTGATACTCTTTCACGAAAAAACTACTAAATGAATTTGGCTGAAATTTGGAATAGAGATAGATTATGCCCTGGTGGATAGGCTACTTTTTATCCCGAAAACTCGAAGAGTTTTCACGGGATTTTAAAAAACTATATCCACGCGACTAAAGTCGTTGGCATCAGCTAGTTAGTATTATCATAACTAAACTCGAAACTTTATTTATTTATTCAGATACAAGTTAGCCCTTGACTGCAATCTCACCTGGTGGTAAGTGATGATGCAGTCTAAAATGGTAGCGGGCTAACCTAGCAGTTTTTTTAAATCCGGTAGCAGTACAAGTTTTAAACCCGGAACGCTAAATCGCTTGGCGGCACGGCTTTGCCGGTAGGGTGGTAACTAGCCACGGTCGAAGCCTCCCACCGGATTCACTTTGACTTCAGTAAGATTTACATATTGCTCCGAATGTACCCTACTTCTTCTTCTTCTTCGCGCTGGGCTGGTTTCCGCACTTAAACGTTTCCGTCTGTTGTGCGTGCATCACCCCTCCCCGCCGAAGTCTTCACTCCAGCCATCCAAGCTCGCTCCAGAAGCCAAATAGACCGCCCAGGTTGCCGAGGGCTTCATGGAGTGAGTTCGGGGAACCTAAATGGCGCTCGCGTTGATCTGCTACGCCCGTGCACTCCAGGAGTACGTGCGTCCCTACTTAAATATGTTTTATCTGTACACTCACTACTTACTCACTACATGAAATACTCAAATAACTCTCCGAGTAGGTTATTGTAACGGCAAATCAGCATTTCAGTACTAAAGTACGATTATAAAAAAGCAATAAACTGGTAACGCATCCTAAATATAAATGCATTAGTTTATTAGTCACTCGTGTACACTCGTGCACACGAGTGGTTAATGTCCTCCCGACCGAATTTCGGCAATCTCCGTAGAGATTATGCCAACTTATTACTTATAGTGCACAAGTGTGTGCGCAAACACAGGTGCACTCGTAAAAAGAAGTTATTTCAAATATTCAATCAGTACCCTTATTACAAAATATGTGAAAGTGTGTTTGTTTATTGGTTTGTCCTTCAATCACGTCACAACGGATTGACGTGATTTTTTGCATGGGTATAGATAGATAAATACCTGGAGAGTGCCATAGGCTACTTTTTATCCCGGAAAATCAAAGAGTTCTCACGGGATATTAAAAAAACCTAATTCCACGCGGACGAAGTCGCGGGCATCAGTTAGTTAAAAATATTTTTATATTTAAGATGACGTTTTCCTTTTTTCTTTTTTATGTAATATTTTTAGGATTATTCAAAATTGTAAATCCATTTAGTACCTAAACTTTTTTATTTTGTATTAAGTAATCATTATGTTTAAGATATTTGCATGCCAGCTTGGCGTGGTACAGCTGGACCAATGTACTGTTGTGTAGTGTAATTGTACGGCCGAAAGTAATGTAATTGAAAAAAAATTACATTGACATGTGGGCGCTGATGGAGAACAAAGGCTTAGAATATTCAAACAAGTACAAAGGGGACACTTGACGGAAACGTTAGTTCCGATTTTCACCACACGCCAAGATAGTCTTGTCGCACTGTAGTTTTGTATTTCACTTTCGTGCGCCACCTTACATCTGTCATCACATTCTCTAAGTGCGAGCAAGTTTGCGTTCAGAAACGTTTTAGCGAAACATTCAATAGTAAAGTTGGTATCGACGCGTTCGGAAATTAATTATAGCTGTCATAATCAACGAGATGGCGGGAAGAGATGGGGCGATGACAGCTTTATCGGCGGCCATTTTAGAGTGCATTTAGTAAAATGCAGATAAATATTTATCGCTGATAACTTGGTGTTAGCGATGAGAGGTGTTTATTTTCGTAACTGAGAGCTTTCTTGGAATATCGACTTCGTAAACGCTTGATTAATATCGGGACGCCATGTTTATAATAATAATTTTTTTTTTTATAATCATCATAACCGTTAAACACATTATTGAATTATTTTTATTTGTTAAAGTGCTCTAGATACCTACCAAATAAGTCAGATAATAAATCGATGTTTGAGGAGGCCCTGGATGGCCCCTTTCCTACTTTAGGGGCCAGGGGCCCGATTCTCTTGTAAGTACCTACACAATCTCTAAACTAAAATAAATTAGGTAACAGGTCTAAATCTAGTGCTGTCCTTTTCCGGACAACAAACAACATTATGAAAGGGATAGCAATAGATTTCGACGTGCCATGTTAGTTTAGTTTAGATATTTGTGTACAGTAGGTACTACAGTAAAATTAGCTTTTTTTATTTTTATTCAGATACAAGTTAGCCCTTGACTGCAATCTCACCTGATGGTAAGTGACGATGCAGTCTAAGGTGGGAGCGGACTAACCTGGAAGGAGTATGGCAGTTTTTATTAAACCCATACACCTTTGGTTTCTACACGGCATCGTACTGGAACGCTAAATCGCTTGGCGGCACGGCTTTGTCGGTAGGGTGGTAACTAGCCACGGCCGAGGCCTCCCACCAGACCAGACCAGAAATTTAGAAATTGTAAAATTCTAAATCCCTGCCAGGAATCGAACCCGGGACCTCCCACTAATAAGACCACAGCGCTTACCACTGCGCCAGGGAGGTCGTCAGAACTCGCTAAACTGTACTGAGTTTCACTAATAAAGATTTTCTAATGATTTTTTTTTTTTTAGGAACTAAGACGTTCACGGGTTTTTATTACAGGAATCGTTCAATCCATACTAATATTATAAATGCGAAAGTGTGTCTGTCTGCTAGCTTTTCACGGCTCAACAGTTTAACCGATTTTGATGAAGTTTGGTACAGAGTTAGCTTACATCCCTAGGAAGGACATAGGCTACTTTTATCCCGGAAAATCAAAGAGTTCCCACGGGATTCTTAACGGCCCATCCGGTTAACCGATTTATATGAAATTTGGTACAGAGGTAGCTTACATCCCGGAAATTGGCATAGGCAACTTTTTATCCCGGAAAATCAGAGTTCCCACGGTATTTTTGGTACCTACGCGTGGATTTAGGTTTTTAAAATAAATTAACCTCCAGGTCTTAAACTATACCTACCTACCCATGCAAAAAATCACGTCAATCCGTTGCAACATTGTGACTTGATTGAAGGACAAACCAACAAACAAACACACTTTCACATTAAATAATAGGGGTAGGTATTATAAGTGACTAGCTGATGCCCGCGACTTCGCCCGCGTGAAATTAGGTTTTTAAAATCCCGTGGGAACTTTGATTTTCGGGGATAAAAAAGTAGCCTATGTCCATCTATGATACCTATGCAAAAATCACGTCGATCCGTAGCACCGTTGCGAAGTGATTTTAGGACAAACCAACAAACCAATAAACCAACAAACACACTTTCGCATCTATAATAATACTGATTGTGATACTTGTAGCGACATCTACTTGAGCTTTTTGGCAACTTTGTCTCTCCAAAAACTCCAAAACCAAATGTCATTCAGTGGATATGAACCATAAACTTGCCATAAACTATTTCTAGATTTCATTCAACGCCATCTAGCGATGATAACCATGACTGCAAAATGGTGCAAAACCTTTCGTTACACGCAGTTTATGAATTAATAAACTATCTATAATATTGAAGTTCATTAGTGATTATTTTACACAGAAACCCTATCTATTAGCTGTGCTATTAGTTTTATAAAACTTCCTGAAAATTGATTTTCCCACATGAATCATTAATCAATATAATATTATTATTTTTAGTTAAATTAGTAAAATGTGAACAAAATATAGTAAATGGCCCGTAAATCCTAATTTACCTTTCGTAAAAAATTGTGTTTTTGGAGTAGATTTTTTTATTATATTAAAATAACAAGAATATTATTATGAAAACTTTCATGAAACGGAACGAGTTTTCCACAATACTGCCAATCGCACGACGTCAAAATTCAGAAATAACTTCAACTTGTCCGCAAATCCACCATTTTCCCTTTGTAACTAGCCGGTGTTCAAAACACGTGCGTACGATCAAATTACAAGAAAAACCTATGTTCGCGACTGAAATCAACACATAAACATCACTAAAAAGTGCGTTGCTTCTTTGCCGGTAGGTATTACGTGGTGAAATAGAAGAATGAATACCGAAAAGCTGAAAAAGTTGCAGTCGCAAGTCCGCATAGGCGGTAAGGGGACTCCGAGGCGTAAAAAGAAGGTCGTCCATGCGACCGCCGCCACAGACGACAAGAAACTCCAGTCTTCACTCAAAAAGCTCTCAGTGAATACTATTCCAGGAATCGAGGAGGTGAATATGATAAAGGACGATGGTACAGTGATACATTTCAACAATCCTAAGGCGCAGGCATCGCTCGCGGCTAACACATTCGCTATAACCGGGCATGGGGAGAACAAGCAAATCGCTGAGATGCTCCCAGGTATTCTGAGCCAGTTGGGGCCTGAAGGTTTAAACCAGTTAAAGAAAATTGCGTCAAGTGTGGCGCCGCCGAAACCGCTCGATGAAGACGACGAAGTCCCTAACCTAGTCGGAAACTTTGACGAAGCGTCAAAACAGGAGGCCAAGGAAGTAATCACTGAGGAGAAAGAGAAGGAACCCGAAAATGAAAAGGAGAAAAAACCAGAGACAGAAACCAAAGCCGCAGATAAGAAGACGGATTAAATAGACCCCCTACAAGAATTTTAGTTTTTAATTTTGCTCTCCCGAAGTGATTTAGGGTTTCCAAAGGCAAAGAGGTGTGTCTTAAAAGTCAAAATATGTATTTTTTCATATATTTTACTGTGTTCCTAATTTGAATTGTGGACTGTTCTGTTCGGTGATGGTGCCAGTGAGGGATACTTTTTTTTTAAATAAACTCTTGGGCTTTGGAAATTCTGTGTACAGCCATCCAGATAAATGCTTCTTTACACCAAGCACTAACAATACAATTTTTACTTTATTTTAACACAGCATAATGTGAGGAAACAGAATTCTCGGTTTATAGGAAATGGAGAATTATTTTGAATATCTATCAAGATATGGGCAGTATAACTAAATTTTGTTATAAAATATAGCATTTTAATAAGAATAGGAAAGAAATCAGCACACTGGTATAATATAATTATTATATCGCGTATAGAATGGTGTATGCACCATTATAATATTTTATAAAAAGGTACCTATTTTCAAAAACTGTTAATTCATTTGCTTTCTCATTTAAAAAACTTAGGGTTAAAAGAATTGAAGTTAGTCACAGATGGCTCTATAGGTAACAGAGCTAATAATATTGTATAATAAAAAAAAATTGTAAAATGTAAAAGGCCAAGTTTGTTATGAGTTGACATGAGTCAGGGCATAAAATTTCGTCAAAGCAATATATTTTGTTTAATTTTTTCCCCTTTTGAAATTAAGATCAGTTTTATCATAATAACATCAGTTTTATCATAATAGGTATAATATTATTATAAGCACAAACATACTAAATTAGTCAGTGCAGACATGAGTCATAGTAGGTAAATAAGATTTTTTAAATATGTCTGAATTGGTAAGTATTCAGTATTGACCTTTGACTTTTTGATTTTATTCTAATTTAGCTTAAACTAATATTTTTATTATTGGTAGCTATCAAATTTTATAATGATCAACCTGGCTCACTACTGAGCATGGTTTCCTCGCAGAAGGGTTAAGCCATATTCCACCATGCTGGCCAAGTGCAGATAAGCAGACTTCACACACCTTTGTGAACATTATGGAGAACTCTTCAGGTTTCACCACTAAAGCAAGTGATATTTAATTGCTTAAAATGCACATGAATTCTAAAAGTTAGAGGTGCATGCCCTCGATTGGACCACCAACCCTCTGAATAGGAGGTGGACGTTTTAACCACATGCTATCACTGCTGGTGGTTTTGGTAAGTATGAATATTATGTATATTTTTTGTAAGTACAAAAATTAGGTAGGTATATTTATATAATTTTATACAATGTAATTAGGTAGTAAGTAATTCCTAATTATAATAAAATTATTTTAGATAAGAGCACTCCCTCAATAATTATCTACCAACAAATGAAGTTGTGGTACGTAGCTCAAGCTGATAGTACCTATCACTGTGGTTAGGGACTTATCTACCTAAGTGCCTACTGGGAAAATGTGGTTTCATACAATGGTATATGCTTAATGCATAGGTAGGTAAGGTAACTACATACTTATGATGCATCATCATCACATTAAAGTTTACAGCCGATTGGCAGGTTTGCATACGGAAAGACTTATTCCTATAGGTCATTTTGAAATAGATAATCTAAAAATATTTTTTCAAGGGGTAGGTAACTACATGATAGGTACAAAGTTTTCTGTGTCCATTAAGTTAGCCCAAAGGCTCAAGGTCATATAAAAGTAATGCAAGCATTAGCAGAAACAAAACGCATCTGACATTTTGTTTTGATAAGCTGTCACGTCACGTCAATGTCACTTCAGAGTTTCACCGCGATTAATAGCCTCAACTGCTGACAGAAGGGCTGGCTCATTTTTTGCGCAGCGGATCAGCCTGGCTGTCCAGCGCGGAAATGCAGCCAGTATTCTTGGCACCATTCCACGCGGT
This sequence comes from Maniola hyperantus, assembly GCF_902806685.2. Classification (NCBI taxonomy): domain Eukaryota; kingdom Metazoa; phylum Arthropoda; class Insecta; order Lepidoptera; family Nymphalidae; genus Maniola; species Maniola hyperantus. The sequence continues at coordinate 1,437,117 of NC_048559.1, read as the reverse complement.
CATGATTTATATAGTAATTAGATAAGGCTAGCTTTAAGTTTTATTGTATTAAAAAAAAAAAAAAAAAAACTTCAGAGTTTGACAAATTATATGTTTTGTTCATTGGTCTGTGTTTTGTTCTATCCCGTGGTTCTATCTATATTCTATTCTATTTTGATTTTTCAGCCTATGTGATTTCGACTTTGCCTACGATTTTTGTTATTTTTGCAATTTCAAATCCTAAATATTTGGTGTGAAAGTGTTGATTGCCTAGATAATAATGATAGCCAGGCCATGGACTGACGATTTGCCGAAATGTCGCAATACCTGCGTCGCTTCCTATTTTTCACCTGGAGATGGCACGAACAGTTCAAACGACGACTATCTTTGCTTTTATTGCCAGACAGAGGATAATGCGTAAGTATTCTTTATTATAAAAGCTGTGATAGCCTAGTGGTTAGGACGTCCGCCTTCTAGTCGGAGGTCGGGTGTTCAAATTCAAATTTCAAATTCAAATTCAAATTTCTTTATTGCGAATCTGGGTAAACAGTGGAGATGTTACAAAACAAAAAGGTACAGCCAAATTCTGCCTATTAGCACGCAATATGATATTCCTAACAACGTGTACATAGTTTTGATAAAATTTGCCAAATTTAATACTTAGTCACAAAAGAATAAAAAAACAAGATAGTACTTAATACAAAATATGTCAAAAGGTTCGATCACGCACCTCTAACTTTTTGTTTTAAGTCATTAAATGTCACTTGTTTCGGTGAAGGAAAACATCCATAATGTTCTCAAAGGTGTGCGAAGTCTACCAATCCGCACATGGCCAGCGTGGTAGACTATGGCCAAAACCCTTCTCACTCTGAGGGGAGATCCGTGTTCTGTAGTGAGCCGGCGATGGGTTGATCATAATGACGATGATTCTTTATTCTAGCATGTTCTCAATCAATCAATTTGCGTCCACTGCTGGACTGCTGCCTTAAACACACTGCCTCCCTCATCCACCCACTTCCCACTAACTTTTTAAGGTAGTCAGTCCGGGTTGGAGGTTGTTCCACACTGCGCTTGTTGGTATGCAGTCTCCACTCCAGAACATGTCTGGCCTAGCGGCCCTGAGATCAATAGATCAATATAAATTCGATGATTAGATGATTGATTCTGAGATGAGATGAATAGGCGCTGATATCTATCATATATTTATTATCGTAAAACAATCCTTTTAAAATGAAAATGAATATGAAAAAATATTTATTTACCATAGTTCAATTCTGTCAATTATAACATTGTGTTATGGTACCCACACTAGGTAGTGCTGTGTCGTGGGTACCTAATTAGAATTAACAATAAACAATTAACCGGTAAATAACTAGATAACTATTATTTGTTTAATGTTTTTTCAGTTGCCTATATGGCGTGTTTGAGCCACACAATGGTTTGGAAGCGGCCAGGTTTATCATGCAGAGGATGGCTGCTGAGTTACTGTTTCCGCCACCTTCAATAAATAATACAGATGAAGAGATAAGAGAACGATTAAGGTTTGTTATCTTACAATATCCTCACTAATATTATAACTTGTGCACAGAGATGGATTAAATGTCAAGAGTGCCCTAGGCAAGCCCCTTATATAGTCGCCCCTCTAACAGCCATATTAAAAAAATTTACTCACTTCGAAAGAATGAGGAATCATCTCATTGCATAGCTGGTAGTTGGTGATTATACTATTTATGTAAACGAGTGTAGAACATCACGTTATGACACTTTGCTATATTAAAGAAGAGGCAGTTTCGGTCACTCCGATATAATATTAGAAGGGATAAGAAGGCAGACCAGGTAATGGAACTACATGATAGCGCGCGCCCCTTCGTAACCCCGCGCCCCTAGGCACGTGCCTAGTTTGCCTTGGGGATAATCTTCCTCTGCTTGTGCATTATAATTTATACTGCACTAGCTCATGCTCGCGACTTCGTCCGCCCGTGTGCACTACGCAAATTTCAAAACCCCCATTTTAGCCCCCTAGGGATTGAATTATCAAAATCCTTTCTCAGCAGATGGCTAAGTCATAAGAGCTATCTGCATGCCAAATTTCAGCCCGATCCGTCCAGCAGTTTGAGCTGTGTGTTGATAGATCAGTCAGTCAGTCACCTTTTCCTTTTATATATTTAATTTTTTTTTTTTCGAGGCAAATGGTTATTGGTATTGGATTATTACAATAAAACCTAAAGCTAGCCTTATCTAATTACTATATAAATCATGACCGCGTGGAATGGTGCCAAGAATACTGGCTGCATTTCCGCGCTGGACAGCCAGGCTGATCCGTTGCGCAAAAAATGAGCCAGCCCTTCTGTCACCAGATAAGGCTATTAATCGCGGTGAAATGTCTCGTAAAAATTTTTTAGCACTAAGACTCCATGGCCCCAGGGTCTCCACGGCAAACGGCACAAAAATGTAACTCTCTATAAGAGAGGCATACTTGCGCCGCTTGCCGTTTTCAGCTGTTTCTGCTGCGGCTCCCGGTCTTGATGCTGTCTTCCTGATATGACACGGGGCCAATGTGTCAACGCAAGTTTATTTAGATTATTAAAAAAAAATGATTGAATGTACTGTTTATTTTCCAGAAATGCATTTGTGTCTGTAGAGAAGGCGTACATAGAGAACTATGACGGCATGATCGCCGAGAGGACCAGTCTGCAGTACCGACTGCAAATACTGAATGCACACACTGCACAGGTTCAAGTTCATTGTTCAAGTTTAGTTAATAGTACTTCACCTTGAAGGGATGTACAAAGCCTAACTGTGTACATTTCAATCAATCAATCAATCAATCAGCCTATTTGCGTCCACTGCTGGACATAGGCCTTCCCAAGAGCACGCCACCACACACGATCCTCCACCTTCCCCATCCACCCACTTCCCGCTATCTTCTTAAGGTCGTCAGTCCAGCGGGTTGGAGGTCGTCCCACACTGCGCTTGCTGATACGCGGTCTCCACTCCAGAACACGTCGTGTACATTTACGAAACTTTTTTTTAATTTTTTTTTATTCAGATACAAGTTAGCCCTTGACTGCTTGACTTACCCTGGTGGTAAGTGATGATGCAGTCTAAGATGATAGCGGGCTAACATGGAAGGGGTATGGCAGTTTTTATTAAACCCATACCCCTTTGGTTTCTACACGGCATCGTACAGGAACGCTAAATCGCTTGGCGGCACGGCTTTGCTGGTAGGGACCACCCTACCAGCAAAGCCGTGCCGCGGTCTGGTGGGAGGCTTCGGCCGTGGCTAGTTACCAAACTAGCCACGGCCGAAGCCTCCCACCAGACCAGACTAGAAATTTAGAAATGATAAAATCCCAAACCCCTGCCGGGAATCGACCTCCCACTATTAAGACCACAGCGCTCACCACTGCGCCAGGGAGGTCGTCAAAACCTCCAATCTGTTTATAGTCCAGGGACTGATCGCAGATAGAAGAGAAAGAGAGAACAAACCCCCCCCCCTTTGTTCTAGTTTGAATATTATATCCTTTGTTCTCCAACAGCACCCCCCTGTCAGTGAGAGCAACCGCCGAGTTTCTTGCTGGTTCTTCTCGGCAGGAAAGGCATTCCGAACCAGTGGTAGATGCATCCGACTATTCGTAAGCACTTGTAAAAGTTTATACGAATAAAAAAAGATTTTCATTTTCATTTTCATTTTCATTTTCATTTTTTCATTTCATTTTCATTTCATTTTCATTTTCATTTCAGTGTTATTCAAGTGCTAAGAGAGCCTTGTCGTATTGTAACACGCGTTATTAATGACATCAGTAGGGCGATTGTCTAAAACCTGCATCAATCATTATTACAATCTCAATTGTTCTGATTGGCTGAATTTGTGCCATTCTTGTTGCAACAATGCATTGTAGCCAATAGTGAGCGAGCATTAACCAATCAGAGATTATTGTGATCGTGACATTGTAGCTGTCAAACAACCGCGGTAGGGCCACAGATGTTATATTGGACTATCTAGTCTAGTCCATAAAAATGCGTAGAAACTTGGCTTAAAAAAAAATCTTTAATCAACAACCTTTTATCTTTCACAGATGAACCCAAACTGCGACAACATCCTCTACCGCCTGAAGGAAATAGACCAGCATCTGTCTGGGGGAGCCACTGTCGTCATCGCGCTAGTGCACAACAACAAACTCTACGTCGCCAACGTGGGTGAAACCCGCGCTTTGCTGTGCCGCACTGATGATAATGCTGTGCTTAGAGTGGTGCAGCTCACGGTGGACCATAGCCTTAACAATGAGGACGAGTTATTGAGGCTATCGCAGCTCGGCCTGGATGTTAACAAACTCAGAAATGGTGAGGAAATATTTTTCGCTCGCTGCGCTCGCAAATAAAGTTTTGTGCAACATCTGTACATGTACTCTTATTATAATGCGAAAGTGTGTTTGTTTGTTGGTTTGTCCTTCAATCACGTCGCAACGGTGTAACAGATTGACGTTATTTTTTGTATGGCTAATATAAAATGAACCTATTTCAATGTAATTTTATCTTTGTTTCCAGCTCAGTACCTAGGAAACCAAACCGGCACGCGTTGTCTAGGCAACCATCTCGTTAAAGGCTTATACAAGGCCTTTCCTTCCATCAGCGCCGCCTCCACGGAGCCTGTTGTGGCGGCGCCTGAGATACATGGACCCATTGCACTCGACGAATCCTGCAGGTTATTCATAATTCCATTCCATATAGCACCACCACTATTATCATCATCATCAACCGATAGACGTCCACTGCTGGACATAGGTCTCTTGTAGGGACTTCCACACGTAACGGTCTTGCGCCGCCGCCATCCAGCGGCTCCCTGCGACTAGTCTGATGTAGTCCGTCCACCCAGTGGGGGGTCTTCCAACACTACGTCTTCCGGTGCGAGGTCGCCATTCCAGCACCTTGGGACCCCAACGTCTATCGGTCGTACGAACTATGTGCCCTGCCCAATGCCCATTGCCACTTCAGCTTCGCAACCCGTTGAGCTATGTCGGTTACTCTAGTTCTCCTACGGATCTCCTCATTTCTGATTTGATCACACACAGAAATTCAAGCATAGCTCTCTCTATAGCCCGCTAAATTACAAGTTTTCTTATGAGGCCTGAGGACTTTCATAACCAACAAACTTTTAATTTAGCCTCAATAGCTCAACGGGTAAAGGAGTGGACTGAAAACGGAAAGGTCGACGGTTCAAACCCTGCCCGTTGCACTATTGTCGTACCTACTCCTAGCACAAGCTTGACGCTTAGTTGGAGAGGAAAGAGGAATATTGAGGCCGATTCTCTTGTACACAATCTCTAAACTAAACTAAATTAACAGGTCCAAACCTGCTGCTATCCTTTTCCGCAAGCAACATTATGACAGGGATATCAATAGATTTAGACGTGTCATTTTAGTTTAGTTTAGAGATTGTGTACATGGGAATCGGCCCCATTAGTCATTTAACATGGCTAATAATATTCTTAAAAAAAAAAAAAATTGATCAAACTTACTTTACAGATTCTTGGTGCTAGTCAGTGCGGGCGTTTACAAAAGAATACAAGAAGTCAAAGGTAGCAGCGAACAAACAAACAAACAGCTAGCACAAATCATAGTGGAAAACTTCCGAAAACAGAACGATTTCAAACGAGTCAGCCAATACGTCCTGGAAGAGATCGAACAAGAGTTCCTCACATACTGTTCTAGAAATAATTTAACTCCAAAACCAAATACTCATGTAACTTTATTAATACGTAATTTTAATTTCCTACCCCCATTAACAAATGATACAAACACAACAGTGCAAAAACAAAACGCAGTTCGATTCAATCCGATCGTACAATCGAAATCGAATACGATTCTCAATGAAATCGATTCCGACGTGTATTCGTCCGGTAACGATGTGGAGACGAACGATTCGAATATCGATACTAATCGGTCTATCGAATCGTCGTCCGATATTTATCCGAATCGACCTTACGATAAGGATAGAAGGATTAAAGGTTATGTTGATTTCTCTTGTTATTATGAAAATGTTGCAAAGGCAAGGAAAAATCGCACACTACCTAGTTTTATTAAATAAATAATTACTAAATGCGACAAGGCTATCTTGACGCGTGGCGAAAATCGGAACTAACGTTGCCATCAAGTGTCCCCTTCGGTCCCTTTTGTTCTTGTTTCAATATTCTAAGCCTCTGTTCTCCAACAGCGCCCCCCTGTCAATGTCATTCAAGTGCCAAGAGAGCCTTGTCGCAATGTATCTGTTATTGTAAAATTTGAATAAAATCCGTTAAGAATTTTTGAGATTAGAGCTATAAAGTTGCGCTGACTTTGTACTTATTATTGTGCCTTATATATGTAGTTATAATGTAGATTCGAGATCAATGTTATGATAATAAATTAATATTTTGTGATCTGAATTAACCCATCGCCGGCTCACTACAGAGCACGGGTCTCCTCTCAGAGTGAGAAGGTATTGGCCATAGTCTACCACGCTGGCCATGTGCGGATTGGTAGACTTCACACACGTTTGAGAACATTATGGAGAACTCTCAGGCATGCAGGTTTCCTCACGATGTTTTCCTTCACCGTTAAAGTGAGTGATATTTAATTACTTAAAAAACACATAACTCGGAAAAGTTAGAGGTGCGTGCCCGGGATCGAACCCCCGACCTTCGATTAGAAGGTGGACGTCTTAACCACTACGCTATCACAGCTTTTTAATAAAATTGACTAATGCATTTAATTGTAAATAATATTTATTTAATAAATAACTGTTTTTGTGATTGTGAATGGCTTTAATAAATAGATAAATATTTATTAAGTTGTTTTATTGTAAATCTACTTATTAGATCACAATTTATTTTACTTGAATGTAGTTTCTGGAATCGGTGAACCCATAGAGATAGTATCCAAGTCTTTTAGAGATACAAAGAATTATTTATTTAATTAGGATTAAATAATAAATTGTGATCCAAAGGTTAGATCATAATTTTACTTGAACGTAGTTTCTGGAATCTGTGAACCCATAGAGATAGTATCCAAGGCTTTAAAAGTTTAAAAGATCAATGATCCAAAGGTGAATCGTAGTTTTGACATGACAGTTAACCCATAGTTAAAAATCCCGCGTGACAAGTTATTTTGTACGGACAGTAATCTAGAATAGAATAGATTTTTATTCAAGTAAACTTAAACAAGTGCTTTTGAATGGTCAACTAGTTTAATTTACCAAGTTAGTTATAATTTCCCGTATAAAGTCCCGCAAATTGCTTTGCGCTGGAACCATGTCTCATTAACATCGAAATGACGTCATTTTGACGTCAGCCGAAATAAAAATAAACCATCAGCTAGAAACTTCAGTCTAGTGCTGACGTCACTAAAAAGGCGGCCACGCGTATTGGCAATTTGAGGGGCTTATAACCTACTTGGACTTTTTAGATGTGTATAGGCAGGATAGACAGACTATTTAGGATGTGTAAAAGCTGTGATAGCCTAGTGGTTAGGACGTCCGCCTTCCAATCGGAGGTCGGGGGTTCGATCCCGGGCACGCACCTCTAACTTTTAGGAGTTATATGCGTTTTTAAGTAATTAAAATATCACTCGCTTTAACGGTGACGGAAAACATCGTGAGGAAACCTGCATGCCTGAGAGCTCTCCATAATATTCTCAAGGGTGTGTGAAGTCTGCCAATCCGCACTTGGCCAGCGTGGTAGACTATGGCCAAAACCCTTCTCACTCTGAGAGGGTGCTCTGTAGTGAGCCGGTGATGGGTTTGATAATGATGATAGGTTAAAAATGAAACTGAAAAATAAGTAAACTATTATTTAATACGAATAGAAAGAATAATGATGACAATATTAGACGGGCCTATAATAATATAAATGCTGTATAATCAGACGGGCTTGTAGTCCAGCTTGCTCTCGAGCTTCTTGTTGTCTGCCACCTTGCGCACCGCCTTCATGAGGTCCTCCTGGAAATTACAAAGTGCCCATCAGTATTAGTGCTGTATCTATCACAAGATATTATCTTAATATATAAAAGGAAAAGGTGACTGACTGACTGACTGATCTATCAACGCACAGCTCAAACTACTGGACGGATCGGGCTGAAACTTGGCATGCAGATAGCTATTATGATGTAGGCATCCACTAAGAAAGGATTTTTGAAAATTCAACCCCTAAGGGTGTGAAATAGGGGTTTGAAAAATGTGTAGTCCACGCGGACGAAGTCGCGAGCATAAGCTAGTTTGCAATAATACACAACGGCGCGGCGGGATGATTACGTAAAACGTTGCAGTAATATATAAATAAATAAAAATAAAAATAGTTTATTTCAAATAATAATAAAGCAATGCGACAGTCCATTTGATGTCTTTGTTTTCTTATTTCTTGGACTACCGCTTCGTAGTCCATTACCTATGTCCAGCAGTGGACCTCTATATGAAGATGAGTGTAGTATCTCACCTGCACAATATACTCTCTCTCCGCACGTATAGCGAACAGGCCGGCCTCAGTACACACGTTACGTAGATCAGCGCCGTTGAACGTGTGGGACAGTGACTACCGCTTCGTAGTCCATTACCTATGTCCAGCAGTGGACCTCTATATGAAGATGACTAGTATCTCACCTGCACAATATACTCTCTCTCCGCACGTATAGCGAACAGGCCGGCCTCAGTACACACGTTACGTAGATCAGCGCCGTTGAACGTGTGGGACAGTGACTACCGCTTCGTAGTCCATTACCTATGTCCAGCAGTGGACCTCTATATGAAGATGACTAGTATCTCACCTGCACAATATACTCTCTCTCCGCACGTATAGCGAACAGGCCGGCCTCAGTACACACGTTACGTAGATCAGCGCCGTTGAACGTGTGGGACAGTGACTACCGCTTCGTAGTCCATTACCTATGTCCAGCAGTGGACCTCTATATGAAGATGACTAGTATCTCACCTGCACAATATACTCTCTCTCCGCACGTATAGCGAACAGGCCGGCCTCAGTACACACGTTACGTAGATCAGCGCCGTTGAACGTGTGGGACAGTGACTACCGCTTCGTAGTCCATTACCTATGTCCAGCAGTGGACCTCTATATGAAGATGACTAGTATCTCACCTGCACAATATACTCTCTCTCCGCACGTATAGCGAACAGGCCGGCCTCAGTACACACATTACGTAGATCAGCGCCGTTGAACGTATCAGACAGTTTGACTACTGCCTCGTAGTCCATTACCTATGTCCAGCAGTGGACCTGTATATGAAGATGAGTGTAGTATCTCACCTGCACAATATACTCTCTCTCCGCACGTATAGCGAACAGGCCGGCCTCAGTACACACGTTACGTAGATCAGCGCCGTTGAACGTGTGGGACAGTGACTACCGCTTCGTAGTCCATTACCTATGTCCAGCAGTGGACCTCTATATGAAGATGACTAGTATCTCACCTGCACAATATACTCTCTCTCCGCACGTATAGCGAACAGGCCGGCCTCAGTACACACATTACGTAGATCAGCGCCGTTGAACGTATCAGACAGTTTGACTACTGCCTCGTAGTCCATTACCTATGTCCAGCAGTGGACCTGTATATGAAGATGAGTGTAGTATCTCACCTGCACAATATACTCTCTCTCCGCACGTATAGCGAACAGGCCGGCCTCAGTACACACGTTACGTAGATCAGCGCCGTTGAACGTATCAGACAGTTTGACTACTGCCTCGTAGTCCATTTCGCCGTGCTTGGCGATCGGGGCCGCGTGGATCTTGAGGATTTCTAGCCTGAAAACACATAAATCATAAATCATAAATCCTTTATTTTGCTAGAATACATGTCACAATGGTAGTTAATTTTTAAGGTAAGTAAGAATCAATGTAATCGGCCATTTCTGGCATGCAAATTTTTTTCTATTATAACACAATTAATAAAATTCTAATAGTTATTAGCATAGTTAAATTCATTAAATTTTAATTATTTTTACAATCTAAGTCAAACTTGACTTATTTAAATTCTATATATTATATATTATAAGAGTCAACTTAACATTTTTTTTAAATAAAAATAACGAGCAAACGAGCATGTGAGTCACTTGATGTTAAGTGATTCCCGCCGCCCATGAAAATTTGCAGTACCAGAGGAACCACCAATGCCGGCCTTTCAGGAATTTGTTGGTCCGCCCCTTGAATAACCCCATGTTGGTCATCATGATTTCACTGCACCAGGAAATTGGCACAATAGGGTATTTTATCATTTCATGAAGTGTCTTAATTTGATCCTAAGGTGGATAATAAACTACCAAAAATATCACAAAAAATGTAGTCGATCGATAAGTGTGTGGTAGTTGCCACAATTGCAACTAGATGGCGCTATTCAATCGGCAACATTTCATGACGTAGTCTCGAACAAATGTACCGCCGACAGTACTCGCACTAACGGAGTTTTCTGCAACCTGGACTATATTAAGAAGTTTCAAGATACAACCGTCGTCGGCCCAGCTGGCACAAAAACACAACAATACCGAGAAAACAATAGCTACCATTTTGATTCATAAGCTGACATGCTGTTACACAAATTGGTAAACAAATTAAGATTAAAAAGGGTAAAAAACCCTATTAAGATCTAAAGTCTACCATATCACTAAGACAATAATTGAGAAATTCTACCAGGATATAAAGAACATACCTGGCCTGCTCATTAGGCAGGGGTATCTCGATCTTTCTATCCAGTCTACCAGGGCGCAGTAAGGCAGGGTCGAGGGTATCAGGTCGGTTGGTGGCCATGATGATCTTGACCTGGCCCAGCGAGTCAAAGCCATCCATCTGGTTGAGCAGTTCCATCAAGGTTCTCTGGATTTCACGATCAGCGCTGGTACCTTCGGAGAAACGTCTGCCACCTGCAAGGAATAAATATCACAATTGTAACACTACAACAATATTATTCAAATAAACTTGCTAAGTGAAAACTAGATGGCGCTAACTATAGGTTGGCAAATTATAGATTGCATTGTGTGTGGGTATTGGCATGTTGGGCATTGGCGTGCTGTGGTCTCGGAATTCCTCTAGCGGTGTTTGGGGGCACGTGGTGCCCCAAATACCGTTGGACATTGGCGTCCCCAAACACTGTTGGGCATTGGCGTGTGGGTATTGACATGTTGGGCATTGGTGTTCCCAAACACAGTTGGGCATTGGCGTGCTGTGGTCTCGGAATGCCTCTAACGGTATTTGGGGGCATGTGGTGTCCCCAAACACCGTTGGGCATTGACGTCCCTAAACACTGTTGGACATTGGCGTCCCCAAACACTGTTGGGCATTGGCGTGTGGGTATTGACATGTTGGGCATTGGTGTTCTCAAACACAGTTGGGCATTGGCGTGCTGTGGTCTCGGAATGCCTCTAACGGTATTTGGGGGCATGTGGTGTCCCCAAACACCGTTGGGCATTGACGTCCCTAAACACTGTTGGACATTGGCGTCCCCAAACACTGTTGGGCATTGGCGTGTGGGTATTGACATGTTGGGCATTGGTGTCCCCAAACACCGTTGGGCATTGGCGTGCTGTGGTCTCGGAATGCCTCTAACGGTATTTGGGGGCACGTGGTGTCCCCAAACACCGTTGGGCATTGACGTCCCTAAACACTGTTGGACATTGGCGTCCCCAAACACTGTTGGGCATTGGCGTGTGGGTATTGACATGTTGGGCATTGGTGTCCCCAAACACCGTTGGGCATTGGCGTGCTGTGGTCTCGGAATGCCTCTAACGGTATTTGGGGGCACGTGGTGTCCCCAAACACCGTTGGGCATTGACGTCCCCAAACACTGTTGGGCATTGGCGTCCCCAAACATTGTTGGGCATTGACGTGTTGAGCATTGGCGTGCAGGTATTGCCATGTTGGGCATTGGCGTCCCCAAATACACAAACTACAAATGTGTCTTCTACAAATGTGTCTAATACGTACCAATAGCATCGATCTCGTCCATGAATATGATGCAGGGTTGGTGGTCGCGGGCGTAGTTGAACATCTCTCGGATGAGACGCGCCGATTCGCCGATGTACTTGTCCACTATGGCTGACGATACTACCTTTAATGCAAATAAAAATCGGTCACGGACTCACGCAGGAAGGGTTCCGTTACCATCGTACAAGAAATAACAATTTAGTTTTTAAATTTTTTTAATATTAATTTTGTTGTCATAGCGGCAATAGAAATACACATTCTGTAAAAATTTCGGCACTCTGCCTATTAGAGTTCAGACAGACAGTATATGGACAAACAGACGGATGGATGCTAATAGGGTTGGCATCCTTCGGGTATAGAACCCAAGAAAGATCTTTAAGAGAACAGGTATTCTGTACAATTAATTCTGTACTAGCTGACTAGCTGATGCCCACGACATGGAATTAGGTTTTTTATAAATCCCGTGGGAACTATTTAATTTTTCGGGATACAAAGTAGCCTATGTCACTCTCCAGGTCTTTATCTATACCTAGATATCTAGACGGCTCCACCAAACTTCAGATATGAAAACAGCATTAATAGCCTACCAAGGGTATGTTTCATCACTATTAAGATATGGGATTATCCTGTGGGGAAATTCGGTATTTGCTAATAAAGTTTTTATAAAACAAAAAGCATGTCTGAGAGCATTATGTGGACTGCAACCATTGGATACCTGTAAGCCTTTATTTAAGAAACATCATATTCTTACCTTACCCTGTCAATATTTATATGAATTGCTATTACTAGTAAAGAAAAACCCAAACTATTTTAAAACTTATGCTGAGTTGGGTGAGGTGAGATCTCGTAGAGCTCAGAGAAGGAACAAACTAGTTGTGCCTCCTAAAAGACTACAGATGTTTGAAAAGAGTACACACTATATGGCAATAACTGTGTACAATAAACTTCCTGACAACTACAAAAACACTACTATAAATAATTTCAAGAGGAAAACTCATGAGCTGCTTATAAATAAATGTTATTACAACATCTCGGAATTTTTGATTGATGAGCTCAAATAATTTGTCTAAAATAATATCTAAATAATGTAAATCTGATGACTTAGATTAGATGACTGAAATAAATTATGGTCTTTGTAGTGCAATAGTTAGGTATCCCCTCTGTATGACATGTAAAAATTTAAATGACTGTTATTATTTCTATTTTTTTTTCTCTTGTTTTTGTATGACTTAATTAATTTACTTTCTGAATATTATATAATTTTAAAGATTTTGTAATTTATATGTACTTACATGTTTTTAAAAATTTAACTGTAATGTAATACTTAAATATTCATACACCAATATTCTAAGGTAGAATGCATAAGGCTCGCCAACTAATTTTATAACCATGTCATGTCACCTGCATTCTTATGAATAAATTTATTATTTATTATTTATTTATTTATTTATTTATTTATACCCATGCAAAAAATCACGTCAATCCGTTGCACCGTTGCAACATGATTGAAGGATAAACTAACAAACAAACACACTTTCGCATTTACAGTAAGGGTACGGATTGGTTACCTTCAAAAAGTTAGCATCCAGTTGGGAAGCGACGGCTCTGGCTAGCAAAGTCTTGCCCGTCCCCGGCGGCCCGTACAGCAGGCACCCCTTAGGCGGAGTGATGCCCACACGGACGAAAAGTTCTGGGTTCATTAGTGGCAGCTCAATTACCTGGAAAATTTGTGCATAAACTATAAGATTGGTGAAACCATTTTCATCATCATCATCAAACGATAGACGTCCACTGCTTGACATAGGTCTCTTTTAGGGACTTCCACACGCCACGGTCTTGCGCCGCCTGAATCCAGCGGCTCCCTGCGACTCGTCCGTCCACCTAGCGGGGAGTCTTCCAAGCGTTTTCCGGTCGCCATTCCAGCACCTTGGGACTCCAACGTCTATCTGTTTTACAAACTATGTGCCCTACCCATTGCCACTTCAGCTTGGCAACACGTTGAGCTATGTCGGTTACTCTGGTTCTCCTACAGATCTCCTCATTTCTGATTTGATCACGTAGAGAAACTCCGCACATAGCTCTCTCCATCGCCCGCTGAGTGACTCTGAGCTTTCTTATGAGGCTCATAGTTAGCGATCATGTCTCGGATCCATATCTCATCACTGGCAGCATGCACTGTTCAAACACCATTTTCATACTGAGAGGAAACCTGTGCTCTGTAGTGAGCCAGCGATGGGTCGATTATGATGATGCTGATAAAACATGATATTCTTACCTCTCTCAGCTGTCGGATCTGCTCCTGCAAGCCCCCGATGGCCGAATATGTGACGTCGCCCGGGTCCTCGTGACTCATGTTGTATACTAGGGGGTCCACCTGAATAACAAACATCCAATTATATCAATAAAATACTGAAAACCATAGGGTTCAGTACCTTGAAAGGAAAAACGGAACCCTTTTACGATCACTTTGACCTGTTCTGTCTGTCTGTCAAGATACCTACAGGGTACTTCGCGTTGACCTAGAATCATGAAATTTGGCAGCTACATCATCTATATCAAATCTATCTATATCAATGTCCATCTGTTGCTTTGTTACGTCGTGATTGAAAGACAAACCAAAACACTTTCACATTTGTATCTACAACATTTATAGCTTTCACTATGACTGCAAACAAGAATGTCTTACCTCTCTGGGCAAATGCCTCATGATGGTAAGAGTGGTCATGTCTAGCGCCACTCTGGTGCCTCCCTTCAGCTTGTTCTTGTCCAGTTGGCGACGGCAGCCTACCACATACCGGGGGCCATTTGTAGCTTTGACTATGACTGAAATTAAGGATTAATTTACTCATCACAAAATAATTTTAATAGTTAAGGCTGTTTCACACCAGAGCAATATGGAACTGTTTTAACAGTTACTGTAGCTGTTTGGTAAAATACATTATTGTTTACAATTTGAGATCTCACTTACCATTTTAGCTTTTTGTGCCAACTGTCATGTCAAAAGTAAGGTTCACCTTTAAATTAAAAACTCGCTACTGAAAGCCACAAAGGAAAAAAAATAATTTTGCAAATCAGTCCAGAAACCTCGAAAAATTCGGTGTAGATCCATAAAAAAAAAGAAACGGGCAGAATTGAGAACCACCTCCTTTTTGGAAGTCGGTTAAAAATAATAAATTAAGGACTAAAATCATATTTTTAACATGACAGTTGACACATAAAGCTAAAATGGTGAGTGAGATCTCAAAATGTAAGCATTATTTATATTTGAACAGAGCTTTATACTTACATTTCTCTTCAGTAAGTTGTTTTAGCACCTCACCAACTATCTGGCCCACACTCTGCAGAGCTTTCAAGTCATTTTCACTCTTGTCATACTGTTTAGTGAGGTCTTTTAACTGTTCTCGCACTGGAATATAAGGGACAGTTCGGTTTAAAGGTTAATAATCATAATCATTTATTTATTTTGCTCAGATATGGTAGGTACATGTATATTATTTACATATACATAGGTTTAAAGGTACTAGCATATTCATGGCAATTTAAGGCCCAAGCTCGAGGTATGTTCCTTTAATCATATAATTTTTCATTATTTTACAGTTTTTTGGTCAAATTTTATGTACCTAATCACACATTTCTTTGATTATCTATTAAACATTTTTTTAAAGAGTAAAGATAGATAGAAGTAGGTAAATTATTATTTTAGATGGAGAATGTAAGAATAGAAGAAGATTAATATCTTAACTTAATAAATAGTAAAAAATAACAATTATATCATCTGTGGTTACTTGTGCTACCTTGTGTCATGCATGTAAATGTATTCATGTAAATCTTTATATTTATATTTTTATTTCTACCCGTGTGAAGCCAAGGCGGAACACTAGTTAAATAATCACTAGTCTGACAATCAAAAGAACTGCTAACTGCTGTACAATACATTGATGTGTTTACAATGATTTCCAATTTCCACAAATTGTTGCTTTATTTTCATAGGATGATCAAAGATACTTTTATTAAAAGAAACACTAAACTTTAAAGCCTAAATTGGCTTCAAAATGCCTCAAAAATAACAATAAACTTCGATGAGTCGGCACAAATAGACGTTTAAAAAGTCAACTTACTATCTTTTAGCCTCGATTCCACCTCCTTGTGTTCCATCAACTTCTTACGGTAATCTTGAAAAGCCTTTTCCCTCATAGAATCCATGATTTAAAAGGTTATTTTATTATTTTTTGAGAAAAATGCTAGCCGAATAGTAGGTACTTGCGACATGAATCGCAAAATTTGTTTGACATTGACAATTGACATTTGGATTGAATTGACATTGACAGTAAGATGACAGCTTAGATTTTCAGTTCATCACAGATTATATTAATCACAGACGAATGACTTAAAAATCGTGAGATGGCGGAATAAAAATTCCGCCATCTCACCTTTAAACAAGCAAGTAACTTTTGCGCAGCAAATCGAAATAGCTGTTACATTGTATTTCAAGGGCAATTTGTGATAGGTAACTAACTAACTAATATTAAATTATAGTTAAATAGAGGGGCCGGTAAAGCAACGTTGATCCAAGTTAGTAAGTAGTTAACTAACTAAACGGATAGACTTCCCATATTTTGCTTTTATTAGATACAGCAAGAGCTCTACCTAAAACGTAAGTCTTTAATGCCCGAGACTGGACGAACCACGTGAATTATTAGAGTTTTGAAGTTTTTGTTTTTGATTTTCCGGGATAAAAAGCGTCACCTATTCCTGTTAATCACATAATGGTGGGGTTTCCTTGGAATAATAATGGGTTCCCAGAGACCTTAATTGGGTAGGCTAACATGCAAAGTTAACCAAGTTAACTAAACTAAAAAAATTATTCCCCTATTTTGTAAAAATGCTTGGTCTAAAAAAAGAAAAGAAAAATGGCGCCCAGTTATTGTCGCAATAATCCCAACACTTACGTTGATAAGTACATTCGACGTCACGTTCCGCAGAAATAAGCCTCGTAGGTTTTGGCGGCGTGAAATATTACATCAGGAACTCACGCACTTTTGGCGATCCTTTGGTCATTTCAGAAATATATATGAAAATAAATATATAACGGAAGTATGCCCTGGTATACTTCCGTTACAAAATGCTATACCTACTTACCTATTGTTTCTTTAAATTAGTTTAGTGGCCAAAAGTTAGTCAAAAGTATTTTTTGTTATTTAAAAGCTTGGGCAAAAAATACTCATTAGATATTGCCACATTATCATCATCATCGTCAACCAATATACGTCCATTGCTGGACATAGTACATAGGTCTCTTGTAGGAATTTCTACATGCCACGGTCTTGCGTCGCCTGTAACCAGCCTCCCTGGGACTCGTTGGATGTCATCTATCTGCCTAGGGAGGGTTTTCCAACGCTAGTTGAGGGAGAAAATCGGAAGAAAAATAATAATATTATATTTTATACAACAATAATATGATGTTGTTTTTAGTTTAATTATAAAAAAAAACATTTAGGTAGGTACTTTTGTATTTTTAAATATTACTATTATATACCCGAATAATAATAGTAAAGTACCTACATAAAATATTATTATTACAATATTATTATAGAAATTCCTTTAATCCTGTCGAGGGTGGATAGACGGGACACGTTTTCGAGTATATATACTTATACTCTAGAGTGGCTGTTTTAGGGTGGATAAACGGAAAAAGGCCTCAAAAACCCCACCTATTGTTGTACGGAACACCCACATCAAAGATTGTTTCACACTTAACTCGCCCGTCTTTTATTGTGAGCGTGGTGTGAAGAGGGTCGCATATTATTGAACATTTTTGTGACGTTCGGTTAACCTCAGCTATTAGCTCACACTCTGCTTGGATTAGCCATTAGCCACAAAGCACCTACCTACAGTAGGGTACGCGACCGAGAATAATGTACCTACATCGACTTTTAGAAGGAGATAGCAGATTTGTAGAGCACTGTCTCTGTCGTTGAAACCGACAAAATGTCAAATAGGTATGAGTGACAGAGACAACGCTCTACAAATAGCGTATTATAGCCTCAATAGCTCAACAGTTAGAGGAGTGGACTGAAAACCGAAAGGTCGACGGTTCAAACCCCGCCCGTTGCACTATTGTCGTACCTACTCCTAGCACAAGCTTGACGCTTAGTTGGAGAGGAAAGGGGAATATTAGTCTTTTAACATGGCTAATCTATATATATAAAAGGAAAAGGTGACTGACTGAATGACTGATCTATCAACGCACAGCTCAAACTACTGGACGGATCGGGCTGAAATTTGGCATGCAGATAGCTATTATGACGTAGGCATCCGCTAAGAAAGGATTTTTGAAAATTTAACTCCTAAGGGGGTGAAATAGGGTTTTGAAATTTTGTAGTCCACGCGGACGAAGTCGCGAGCATAAGCTAGTATTCTTTAAAAAAAAAACTTTTACCATCAGCAGGGAGCAGCTGGATGGCGGCGGCGCAAGACCGTGGCGTGTGCAAGTCCCTACAAGAGCCTATGTCCAACTGTGGACGTCTATCGGTTGACGACTAGGATCACTTCGATGTCTATCTGTCTGTCATGTCTGCCAAGAAATCTATAGGGTACTTCCCATTGACCTAGCATCATATTTGGCAGGTAGGTAGGTCTTATTAAAGAGAGTCAGGAAAGTCCAAAAGTCATTTGTGGGTATGGGTATTACCTTTTATAATACAATCCCGCAAACTATTTTGGACTTACCTTTGTACAAGTTTAAAAAATCTATTAAAAATATGCTCCTGAAAAAAGCATATTACACAATTGAAGATTATCTAAATGATAAAAGAGCGTGGATTTGACCTGCAGCTCGTTCCAGCAACGCACAAGACTGCAAATACTATTTTATACATGGCATAATCTTGTACCTATATCAAATATTTGAAAAGAGCAACCGCCGAGTTTCTTGCTGGTTCTCGGTAGGAAAGGCATTCCGAACCACTGGTAGATGCATCCTTGGACGATCTAATAGGTTAGATCGTCCAAGAGATGCATCCGACTATTCGTAAGTGCTTGTAAAAGTTTATACGAATAAAAAAGATTTTTATTTTATTTATTTATTTATTAGAAGACAGTAAGGAAAAAATCCGAAAAGCGTGAATTTGTGGTTATGAAAGTACCTACCTATGGATTTTCAACTTTTTTATCCTTTTATTTCAACTAAGATTTTATTTATTTATTTTATTTAAAGAATATTAGCCATGTTGTCTAATTAGCCATGATGACTAATTCCCCTTTCCTCTCCAACTAAGCGTCAGTTTTGTGCTAGGAGTAGGTACGACAATAGTGCAACGGGCGGGGTTTGAACCGTCGACCTTTCGGTTTCCAGTCCACTCCTTTACCGGTTGAGCTATTGAGGCTCTTCGATTCGATCCTGTCCTAATTTAAATAGTTATAGATATTTTACTAACAAGTAGGTTTAAGTTTCGTGTAATTACTAACACCAATATGATCCCTGTTAGTCGAAATAAAAACATTTTATTATTTATTATTTTATTATACCAAGTGGTAACCCTGTGCGGGATAGCGCGGGTGACGTGCGGGCGTGCGGGGCGTCCCCCCATCTCGTACTCCGATTGCCATCTCAACCTGTGGCGAACTATAAATGGAAAGACGAGAGTAGAGGATTCGATCCCGGGATCCCGAGATCCAGGATCTCGGTCATATTTTAGTCCCGAAATTTTCGGGATCAAATTTGATGAATCCCGGGATTTTCGGGATTGATACATTTTTTAAATAAGTCAATAAAAATTTGCGTGAAACGAAACGTACTTACCTTGATTTGACATTTTGACAGCCATCTTGTTTACACAGCTGATTTCATTTGTTTTTGCTAACGACCGGTACCGGATTATGCGTAAAAGTGTGTAAAAATTTCCGCTTCACGTCGTGTAAGTATTGATATTTTTTTTGTTTATTTGTGATAATCAATGGAATTATTAAAAGCAACAATGCATTAATGTGTCTGAGTAAAGAAAACAAAAAGTGTTATTTTCTGTAGCTCTAAGAGGTTATGTTAATGTCGTACATAGATCTAAATGTTCTTTTTATTTTTGTTTAGGTTTAAGAAGTATATAATATGTCCTCACAAAACTAAAAGATAAAAAAAAAATGATTTTAGTATGTTTTACTGTCTTTTTTTACCACTTTCCATTACCATTACAATCCCGGGACTATCCCGGGATCCCGGGATTAACTGTACATAATCCCGAAATCCCGGGATTAGAAAAATCGACCGGGATCGAATCCTCTAGACTCACGAGAGTGACGAGATCACACGAGGTTACTTTTTCCTTTTGAGGTACGGAACCCCAAAAAACCACAGAATATGTGATAGCACCCTCCAGATATA
The DNA here is from genome assembly GCF_902806685.2 of Maniola hyperantus. Classification (NCBI taxonomy): domain Eukaryota; kingdom Metazoa; phylum Arthropoda; class Insecta; order Lepidoptera; family Nymphalidae; genus Maniola; species Maniola hyperantus. Next base: position 1,416,799 of record NC_048559.1, on the reverse strand, counting down.
ACGTATACAGATCAAGAGGGTTTATGGGTTTTATTGATGTTAAAGCCATAAAGGTAACTCCAAACACGGGAGTAGGTATTTAGATCGTTATGGGTCATAATACCGCTTTCACCATAAAATATCACATAAAAAGTTATTCACTGCTGCAAAAGGTAGGAACTACGGTCTAGGGGTCTGCTTATTCGGATTTTACCACCATTTCATGGGATTTAATCTTTGACCTATAGTTTCATAAATACAAATTGGTAGGTACTTACAGGATATTTAATTTTACTTAAAAAGTTCTGTTGAGTGTTAGTGAGTTGAATCTGTTTAGTTGTTAAAGTCAAAGTCAAATAATTTATTTAAAACTAGCTTATGCTCGCAACTTCGTCCGTCTGGACTAGGTACCTACATAAATTTCAAAACCCTATTTAACCAACTTAAGGGTGCAATTTCGAAAAATCCTTTCTTAGTGGATTGCGTAGGTATGGTAGGTACACATACACAAACATGCGTAAACGACAATTTTTTTTAATTTTTTTTAACATAAAAAATATTTTCCAGCTGAAATTACTCTTTTTTTTATGTTAAAAAATTGAAAAATATTTGTCGTGTACGCATTGTGGCGTCATTATTCGCTTTTTGTACAGCGTCACGTTAGTAATTAAATAGGTATTTAAAAGTTAAATTAATATTACATTTACATTTACATTAATATTAATGCAGCCAGTATTCTTGGCACCATTCCACGCGGTCATGATTTATATAGTAATTAGATAAGGCTAGCTTTAAGTTTTATTGTAATATTAAAAAAAAAAGAAAAAAAAATCATGATTTTTTAAATTAGGTATTCTGTTTAATAATTAATTCTATCTCCATAAACTACCGCTATACAAAAAATCACATCATTTTATTACAGTCTACCGGAGCTAGCAAGATCGTCAGAACTTTAGGTATTAGGGAATAGGAAAGATTCTTTCAGCTCAGTAGCTAGGTATACCTAAGTCACAAAGTCTAGATGTGTTTGTATCGACTAACTTTTACGACCTAGCCTAGCTATAACATCGGTCTACTGCGTAGTAAACCAAAAACGACCGAATGATAGATGTATTTTTATGAGGATTGGACCGAGTAAATGTGTTCTTTGGTAAGTAATACCTCATCATGATCAACCCATTGCTGGCCCACTACTGAGAACGGGTCTCCTGAGAACGACGATAATCTGCCAGGCTGGCCCAGTGTGGATTGGCAGACTGGACACACCTTTGAGAGAATTATGAAGAACTCTGCATGCAGATTTCATCACGATAAATAAAATTATTAAGTAGTCTTATTGTAACAAAAAACAGTTTGATAATAATCTGTACATATAAAATTCAAAGTCCTGACTGACTGACTGATTGACTGACTGACTTATATATCAACGCACAGCCTAAACAGCTGGTCCTAGAGATATGGGTGGGCGTGTTCTTTGTAAAGAGTAAGAAAGGATTTTTCAAAATTCCACCCCTAAGGGGGTGAAAGGGAAATAGGGACTGAAAGTTTGCATGATAGTCCTTAATATTTCAAGTTATTTTCATGAAAATTGCTAAATTATATAATATAATAATTTTTCGAATCCCACCCGAGCGAAGCCGGGCAGTTCTGCTAGTTATTATACAAAAGGGGTGGTCAAAAGGCACCAGTGCAAGTATAAAGGAAAAACCGATGGAAAGAGAGTTTTCAAAGATCCAGCCAGCCGTGAAAGGTTACCTGTGTATACTGACCATAGACCGTATAACTTAACGCTGTAACACACACAACGCGTGCGATGGAAACGTGAAGAAGTCCTTAAAAAAAAGATTTACTCGCTAACCGTTTCATCAACGGCCCCGTACTACAGAGTACAGTCGTATTTTTTCGTCATTTTGCACGATAAATCAAAAACTTTTCTGCATAAAAATAAATAAAAATCTGTTTTAGATTGTACAGGTAAAGCCCTTTCAAATGATACCCCACTTGATATAGTTATCTTACTTATTTATCTTAGTTATCTTATTTGTTTATGAACACATTTTTTTTAATGATGTAACCACAAATTCACGGTTTTCAGATTTTTCCCCTAATGCCAGCTATAAGACCTACCTACCTGCCAAATTTCATGATTCTAGGTCAACGGAAAGTACCCTGTAGGTTTCTTGACAGACAGACAGACAACAAAGTGATCCTATAAGGGTTCCGTTTTTCCTTTTGAGGTACGGAACCTTAACAATGGTACCTACCTACTTTGAATAAATGCTTTCAGTTTAAGTTTTGAGTTTAAGGAAGTTGATGAACACATTACCACTCTTTTGCGTCATGCAGTCGGCAAAAATGAAAAACTAATGTATAATCGAGCACGCATACACGCGCGTTCAGTGTGACCTCCTCCCCCGCAGTTTCCGTCGCGCATCGCTGTTGTCGTATCATTATCATCATCGCATTTATGTGCCTTTAGAATATAAAGGTAGGTATAGATAGCCTTGAAGCAATTTCCCAATAACCAGCAGCCTTTATTATTGTTGTGAAACATGCCGGCACGCTTAGTACGAGATTTTATGTCTCACCAAACGTTGATAGTATTCGAGTGTCAAAACACTTTCGCGTTATAGTAAACTGGATCTTAACTGCCTTGTTTTAAAGCTCAAATTTGTCTACATATCTACAGACAGCGCTCCAAGTGGAAACGTTGCGAAATTAAAATCAGTGGCATTGAATTTTTGTCGTCCTCATGAGGACGAGCGAAGCAAGCTTTACCGACTTTGACAATACCCATGTGACAATGGGGCCGATTCTCTAGTACACAATCTCTAAACTAAATTAAATTAACAGGTCTAAATCTAGTGCTTTCCTTTTCCGCAAGCAACATTATGAAAGGGATAGCAATAGATTTAGACGTGATATTTTAGTTTAGTTTAGAGATTGTGTACAAAGGAATTAGCCACAATATATGACAATACCCTACAGTACGGGCGCCCTGGACCCAACACACAACCGAGACCTCGAGGCCCTAAGCCAAGAAGGCAGGCCTTAGCCGACAACGGCTTAAAGGACGTTACCGGGGAAGCGTTCTTCCCCGCGCCACACCCGGGCAAGGAGGCCATGCCTCGAGGCCCGTACCTTGGCCACCTTGGCTTAGGTCAAACGGAGAAGACCCCGCTGCTGAAATTTTGACTTCACCTCTACGTTACGTTACTGACGTTACGTTTCGACTCTCGAATTCTAGCAACGTTGGTGAGACGTAAAATCTTATACTAAGCGTACAGTACGTAATAAAACTAATATTAAAGACATACGTGACTGAACATAAGTTGCGGCACCCGTCGCCAAAGTTTCTGATGTGAAAACAGACATCAATCACTAGTCTTGCCTACCTACTTAACACGTTGCGTGTGGTACCGGTCAATTTCGACTTGTATGTGACTTTCAGCTGGTGCGGCGACTAGTTGTTGTCTTTTTTCCTGTGGTGCGGGGGCACTTTTACTATGAAACCTTGTGAGTAGGTAAGAGATAAATATCAATATATTTTGAATTTCCTCCTCAAACCCTACCATTTTAATGGATTAAGAGCCCGGGAGGGCCAGACTTTCGTTATTTTACAAAAGCTTTTATTTTAATTTTATTTTATTTATTATAGGAAAATCAACAGTGAAACATTACAATAAGTTTCTTAGATGCTAATTACAGAAATATGCCCAACTAGCTGATGCCTGCGACTTCAACCGCGTGGAATTACGTTTTTCAAAATCCCGCGGGAACTCTTTGATTTTCCGGGATAAAAAGTAGTAGGTATATGTGTTAATCCAGGGTATAATCTATCTCCATTCCAAATTTCATCCAATTCCGTCCAGTAGTTTGTACGTGATTGAGTAACAGACATCCAAACATCCACACTTTCATATTTATAATATCATTATTAGGAATAGGAATTAGGATTAGGATTAGGATAGTATTGCTGAAAGCTGAAAGTTTCTCTGCGTATTGTACCCAAGACAGGGAGGAACGATCAGCGACTATAAAGTTTGGATCATGCAGGTGGCTTTCAGGAGATAACAGGTAATAAAGGTGTACAAATCTTACGTCAAAGTATAAATAACTAGCTGACCCGCCCCGGCTTCGCTCGGGTGGAATTTAGAAAATCGAGGTGGGGGTTGAATTTCCGAAAATCCTGAAATACATAGGTATTTCTTCATTTGTTGCCGAATTACTCATAGATCTAAACTCCCCTCCCGCACGCGCACCCCGCCTTGGTGACGCCCACTTCGCAACGGGCCGTGCAGCAGAAATCGTAATATTTTAATTTCGCCATAACTTCAAAACCAAACGTCCAATTTTAATCATTCAAAGACCAAATATTATCTCCATAAACTGTTCTTAGTGATGAAATCATTTATTTTGATAAGGATTAATAGCATGAGTAAAATAAACGCGTTTAAATGTAGTCAAAAAAAAATTCAAGATTTTTAAATAAAAAAATGGTTGCTGTGCCTCACTCGACATAGATGGGTATAGTGTGTCGCGGACTTTTTTGTAGATATTTATAAGATCTACAATTAATTAGAACATTTTATGGTTCTATCTTTTATAGTTTAGGCAGCGTACGCAAAATAAGTAACTTTTCTGGTTGATTTTTTACACCTTGTGTCCGAAAAACCCAAATATCTTACGGAACCCTATTTTTTTCCAAAATAAAATATAGCCTATGTTACTCGTGGATAATGTAGCTTTCGAATGGTGAAAGAATTTTTAAAATCGGTCCAGTAGTTTTTGAGCCTATTCAGTACAATCAAACAAACAAACAAACAAACAAACAAACAAACAAACAAACAAACAAACAAACAAAGTTTTCCTCTTTATAATATTAGTGTAGATGTAGACAAATGTTATATTTTGCAATGCCCTGACGGGGCTTCATGTTGTAAGATTGTGATATTATATATGTTATGGTGTAAGACATGAATGCAAATAAATAAAGAATAAGAATAAAGTCCATTTTTTATATTTTGTTCGGAATAACATTTTTTCGTAGAAACATTTAAACGGGTGATTCTTTAAAAATCCCGTGGGTTCACCACGATTTAGGAATGCGATTCGTTACAGCATCAGGGCTGAGGAGTTTAACGATAAAGTCTTTACTTGGTAGGTACCTTCAATATCAATTTATAACCGACAGTTTCTAAATCTCCTAAGTTTTGGTGGTCAGGTCCTCTGCAGAAACAGCAGGATTGAAGAGTTGGAATCCAATTATGGGACAATGGCACCGATTCCGTTGTCTTTCTCTAAACTAAATTTAGAGTATCTGCATCCTTTTCTTTTTAACAATGCTAAAAAGGGACAGAACATGAACTTTACATCTTAAAGACTCTAAATTTTAGTGCACAAACAAATGCGCTACAAATTTAAACAGTAGGCTCGCGACTGTGCGCTAAAATCACGGGTTGTACCATCTAAAAATTAAATTTAAAACTGTCAAACTGCGTCTGTTCTTTTCATATTACATTAGTAAGAAGAGGATGCGAATACTCTAAAATTAGGTTGTGCTCAGAATCAGTACCATTGTCGCAAAGTTTCTCTATTGATTAAAAGAAAAATTACGCAAATCGGTTCAGAAATCTCGGAGATATCGGTGTGTACATAGGTAGAAAGTCAAGAGCGAATAGGCATCTTCTAGGCAAGCGCGCTCCATCTTAGGCTGCATCATCACTTGCCACCAGGTCTGACTGCAGCCAAGTGCTAGTCTATAAATTAAAAAAAAAACACAACTCCTTTTTTGAAAAAAAATGGATTCCAACTCCTGAACCTTGATGCTGTACGGGACATGATCACAAAAATTGATGGGATTTAGAAACTCGGTTATAAATTGATATTGGAGGCACCTACCAACTAAAGAGTTTTTGAACTCGAGGACCCAATTCCTCAACCCTGATGCTGTAGGAACCGCTTTCTTAAATTACGGAGATGCCACGGGTTTTTTTTAAAAATCATGCGTTTAAATGTTTTTACGATGCTTTTTTGTTTTTTGGTACTGAGATATCTTGCATCTCGGCGACGGGCTACTTTTTGTCCTGGAAAATCAAAAGTTACCACGGGATTTTTACTCACAGTAAAAATCCAGTGCCCAGGAAAAATGTCAAAGTCATCAAAAACTTTTACAGTTTAATACTCTACAGATGCATTTGCGACAAATTCGAAATATCTTTAGAGTTCTTGAACTGTGGACTTTATTGCCATACAGCTCGAAGTGCAACTGGGGAGTGTAAAAATAACAGTTTTCCTTTATAGCTCGACATTACAGCTGGGAGAGCTGTTTGCTCGACCGAAATATACTTACTTAGCTGAAAGAGCTGGATTCGCTGTCGGATTTTAGTGTTAATGCTGTTAGGGGTGTTAATTTTTAATCGCTAAATAGCGATAATAAAAAATTATATTATATAAAAATATAAAATTATATTGGGCATGGAAGGGGGAGGGGTAGGGGGTCAAGGAGGTATTTATATGTGGTTTATATTCTGTTCACTAAGATAATGCCCGCGTCTTCGTCCGCGTGGACTACACAATTTTCAAACCCCTGTTTTACGTCTTTAGGAATTGAATTTTCAAAAATCCTAATAGCATGCCAAATTTCAGCCCGATTCGTCAAGTAGTTTGAGCTGTGCATCGATAGATCAGTCAGTCAGTCAGTCAATTATCCTTTTATCTAAATATATAAAAGGAAAAGGTGACTGACTGAATCCACCACCACTCAAACTAGTAGACGGATTGGGTTGAAATTTGGCATGCATATAGCTATTATGACGTAGACACCCGCTAAGAAAGGATTTTTGAAACTTCAATCCCTAACAGCGATCACGATCCAAATTCGTGAATTTACGGATATAAAAAATACGACATAATATGTCATAAGCTGCAATACAAAACAAAAAGGAACGTATTTTCACGGACTCGGATCTGATGAGTCGGATTAATCGTCGATCGGAAACACTGGTCTACAGTATAACGTTATTAAACCACGAAATAAGCTTAAAATCATAATGTGTGGCCGTTAAATAAATGTTTTCTACGCTAAGAATAATCTAATCTAAATCTAAATCAGCCTGTGCTGTCCCACGTCTGGGCAAAGGCCTCCCTCCGATCCTTCCACAATTTTCTATTTCGTGCCTCTTCAGGCCACGTAACTGTAAATTTATCTAATTCATCACGCCAACGTCGTCTCGGCCGACCACGCTGGCGTTGATGATTCTGGGGCGTCCAAAAAGAAGCAGATCTAAGAATAAGAGAATAATAAATATAACTCTGTTTCTATCCGCACCAGCTTGGGTTAGATTTGAGCGAATTTTCTTAATACGTACAGACCGCTTTTAACCAAGGCATCGAATAGGTATACTACCATTACTTTAATAGGATCCACAAAGATTAAATTACACTTAGATGAAGTCGTTCATCATCCTGTCCAAACATGAAAGCATGTGTGTTGGTGGTATCAACTTTATATGATCAGCTGTTTCTAAGGACATAGAGAATAGAGTTGGGCACCATTGCTATTTTTAAACCATTCATTCATTTGGATAACAAGAGTTAAAACGCACATAACACCGAAAAGTTAGAGATGCGTGCCCGAGATCGAACCCCCGATATCCGATTAGAAGGCGAACGTCCTAACCACTAGGCTATTACAGCTTTTGTGATTTTTTACATGCTACTTTAAATAAGGACGACCTTATGTGTCACACAAAAGGCTTTTCATATGATTTTTCACATGCTACCTGTGAAATGCTACGTCTCTAATTCTCTACTGGAGATAGCGCCTGACAAGTTGTGCTGATAGAGTGTTTTAAATTGATTACGGTTTTTATCATATTACTATCGGGTAGTGTACCAAGTACAATTAAATCACCCGAATATAGTGAATACAAACCCAAAGTTCATCCCAAACCATATTATAAGCGTGACACTTTTTTCAAAATGAAAATCTAAATATATAAAAGGAAAAGGTGACTGGCTGACTGACTGACTGATCTATCAACGCACAGCTCAAACTACTGGACGGATCCGGTTGAAGTTTGGCATGCCGATAGCTATTATGACGTAGGCATCCACTACGAGAGGATTTTTGGAAATTCAACCCCTAAGGGGGTGAAATAGGGGTTTGAAATTTGTGTAGTCCACGCGGACGAAGTCGCAAGCTAGTAAATTATAAATGTGAAACTTTTTTTTTAATGAAAATATCTAATTACTATACAAATCATGCCCACATCGAATGGTGCCAAGAATAGGTACTGGCTGCATTTCCACATTGGACAACCTGCAGGCTGAAACTGTGTTTGTTTGTTGGCTTATTGATTTGTCCTTCAATTATGCTTCAAAGGAGAGAACGGATTTTTTGCATAAAGATCTATATTCTGGAGAGTGACATAGGCTACTAATTTCATCCCGGAAAATCAAAGAGTTCTCACGGGATTTATAAAACCTAAATCCACTTGGACGAAGTCGCGGCATCAGCTAGTAGGGAAATAGGGTTTATATTTTCTCTTCATGAATGAAACGTGTACCTACTGATCGAGCAAAGCTGGGGTGGATAAGAAAGAAACGAAAAAATAGAACAAAAGTGTCAATATGGCCTAAGACTTGCGGCCAAACTTTAGTCGTAAAGAAAGTCGTCACAAACTTTTCTTTCTAAATCTCTTATTGTCAAGGATAACTCGGTTCGGACTTTCCCCGTTTTTGTCTTTTTCGTAAGAGTTTTATCTTATTTAAAAGTTTCGGGGAATCTCCAAATCTGTGTTCTACACACAAAACCGTTTAAGGATGGTTTGCTTTTTTTTGGCACTTTTAGTTTGAGCTCGGATTTTGTTTATCGTAAATCGCGGTCGACGGATATTTATAGAATTAAATCCTTCTTTCATTTATTATAGACTGAAGCGCTTGTGGCGGTTACATACTAGCGTTTTATGCTCGTTTTTGGGTACGCGCGTTTTGGGGGAAGGGCGAAATGAGCGCGCGTGTCCTAAAACGAGGTTTTGGGCTACGCTCACTGCAGAGCACCGCAGAGACGTAAGCTCCCTTTGCGTGTGCTATCGTCTTTATATCGGGCAGTATTCTGACATTTGAGGAGTTGTTTGATCTTATTCCATCCTCCTTTTCCTACAACCGCACCGCACGCCACTGTAAGAAATTTCACTCTCACTTATTTAAAAGTTTCGGGGAATCTCCAAATCTGTGTTCAACACACAAAACCGTTTAAGGGTTTGCGTTTTGGTACTTTTAGTTTGAGCTCGGATTTTGTTTATCGTAAATCGCTGGAGCTTGTGGCTCGTAAAATGGTTGACGGATATTTATAGAATTAAATCCATCTTTCATATAAGCTGAAGGCGCTTGTGGCGGTTACAGACTAGCGTTTTTTCTCAGCGTTTTACGCTCATTTTAGGATAATACTAAGTATAGATAAGCTTTATTTTTCTCAACTCCTTGGGGTATATTCCCTCAGCTGATTGCTCGTCTTTCATAAATAACTTATCAGAGAAGTTGATGGAAAACATACCATTCGTGATTTGGCCTAGGCAACCTATTCGCGATGCACATTATCTAAATATATAAAAGGAAAAGGTGACTGACTGACTGACTGATCTATCAACGTACAGCTCAAACTACTGGATGGATCGGGCTGAAATTTGGCATGCAGATAGCTATTATGACGTAGGCCTAAGACAGGATTTTTGAAAATTCAACCCCTAAAAGGGTGAAATACGGGTTTGAAATTTCTGTAGGCCACGCGGACGAAGTTTTATTTGAATTTTCAAAAATCCTTTCTTAGCGGATGCCTACGTCATAATAGCTATCTGCATGCCAAACCGCCCGATCTGTCCAGTAGTTTGAGCTGTGCATTGATAGATCATGTCAGTCAGTCAGTCAGTCACCTTTCCCTTTTATATGTTTACATTAGTAAGGATTAAGTTTGTTATTGCTTGTCTATCGAGTACTTATCGCTGTATTTAGATAAACTAAGTACTTAATTAATTGCCTTATCAAAAAAAACATTTTAACAATTTTTTTATTCGATTATAAACCACGACAATTTCGTAATTCAAGCGTATCTCGCACTCCCCTCAGCTTTAGGTACAAGTTTAAGTAATCTCGTTTTCGTCGAGTTTCTACTTCACAATCGAATAGGAAGATTTCTTTGAATTCGAGTGGATGTTTTTTCCCCGAATTTTCCCACAAAAATTTCCATGAAAAAGGTGTAGGGCTACTTTGGTAAGAACCTGAAGTACCTAGAGTCCGTGATAGGTTGAGATGGCAATCGAGGTATGGACGAGAATGCGTCCCGCACACCCGCATGCAGTGTAATTGTAAGGAGCGTTACGTCCCCGATTGCCATCTCGACCTCTCGCGTATAGTTTGGCTCTTATTTGAGTGCCAGTTTAATTATTTTTACGGAAATCTGTCTATCCTACCTACGAGTAGAAATTGCCGAGAAAAAGGTATACTAGTGAAAAAACCCTAAAAAATAATAAACATGATTAATAATTAATGTAGTTTTTTTCAACAACATTTTTGACAAAACGAAATATAAGTATTAATTAGAAATTTTTGGTTGTACATTATCATCATCATCTGTTTTGAAACAAACAGTAATACATTTCGGACATACAAACGGCATACAACCAACAAAACCACTCAATATGAAAGGAAAACAAGCTACACATAACGGATTCAAGCACATTTGACTACAAAAACCAAGCACTTTTCTCTTTACTTCAATATCAAAACTCAGCACGGGTGCTTACTTTTGATATTATTGATAACTTGAGCATTGGGCTGCTAAATCAGTGCTAAAACTTTTTATTGCACTCTTGATAAAATTAATATTAACAGTCGTCGTGTGGTTCTACAAAATCAAAAACCAGTAGGCAAAATCAATTAAAAATAGCGTTCAAAAACACTACTTCACTAAACGACGTTTGCTTGCTTTTGATATTACTCTGTGCTTAGTAAAAACATATAAGATTTATTTAGCTTTTTGGGACCTCTTTCTCGTCTGGTACAATACAATTCATGCAACAATCACAACAAGGAATACAGGACACAAAAGGACTAACAACTAAAGGCAGAATATAAACTAGAAGACACATTGAAATTTTAGTTTTCAATTTAACAAATAATATTATTATCAATTCATTAGCGCTTGAATAGGTTTTATCTACCTTTCACAGGTTTCAGTGCTTGGTTATAATATTAATTTTCAGTTTGAAATAATATACTTCATGAATTGAAGTTAAATGTGAAATATAATAATAATTCCCTGTGCTTGGTTGTGATATTATTAGATATTTTTATTTGCAGTCTTATTTAGTGCTTGCTTCAAATACTTTTCTATAAGCAAAGGATTTTAATTGTATGAGTTGTAAACTGCCACATTCATTCACTAATTATTGTCTAGTATTATAGTGCTTGCAATAACAGGTAATACTTTTTGTGCTTGGTTTTGATATTTATTCAAGCTCATTGCTGTTCAAGTAGGTACATTTCGTAGACGTTGCGGTACCAGTCGAACTTCTAATCAAGCAAGAAAAGTAAACATGGAACAATAGTGGGCTTGGTTTTTATACTTTTTAGAGCTTGATTGTAATATCCGATAGTCAAGCCATAACTTTAATCCTCGTGCGAGTCCCACCAATGGGGAAGACAAAATATACACGAAGGGTAAATATACGGTACGCAAAATATCCAGGGGCAGAATATAAAAAGTGGAACCCAGCAAATCGAAGCAAAACACGGAAATATACAAAAGCACATAAGAATTAATGGATTTTAATACTTTTTAATTTATATTACGTATATAATTATAAATTTTTAAAGAATATTGTTTATTTTCATGACTTAGATATTGACATAGAGATTGAAGTTTGATTTGGCGTTTCTTATCGATAACCAACCATCCGTAGACTGATTAAAAAATCTAGACAAAGGAACGTTTGCTTTCTCATTCACACTAAAAAGAGAGCACAGATAAAGTTACTAATGTGATAAACAGAGACGCAGCTAATCTATTTTTTGTCCCTTATCGTGTAACCGATTTTTTTCAAGGACTACAACTTTAGTTGCAAAACAAACTTTGAGAATTCGTGGCGTCATTGTATTTCTCATTAGTTATTTACTTGTTTTCACATAAAAAACGTTTAATACTAAATGTTGTTGATCGGTTAATACAAATATTGACTACTAAACAATGGTAATTGTCGTGTTATTCATCGTTACGTCGTGCTATTGTTATCTCAGACGCGGTTACACAGTACTTTAGTCTAGCTTTTTTACTCAGTCTACGATAACCATCTATTTGAAACTTTCATAAGCGTGATTCTAACTTAAGAATAGAACCTTCTTTTATAATTCTACACAATATAACAATATATTATATACTCATATATAAAACTGCTGTGATACTGCTGCAAGCTGTGATAGCCTAGTGATGAGGAGTTAGGACGTCCGCCTTCTAATCGGAGGTCGGGGATTTGATCCCGGGCACGCACCTCTAACTTTTCGGAGTTATGTTCGGTTTAATTAATTAAATATCACTTGCTTTAACGGTGAAGGAAAACATCGTGAGGAAACCTGCACGCCTGAGAGTTCTCCATAAAGTTCTCAAAGGTGTGTGAAGTCTACCAATCCGCACATGGCCAGCGTGGTAGACTATGGCCAAAACCTTTCTCACTCTGAGAGGAGACCCGTGCTCTGCAGTGAGCCGGCGATGGGTTGATCATGATGATATATAAAACTAGCGACTCGCCTCGGTTTCGCACGGGTGCTTGAAAATAAAATATAACCTATGTTATTCAGGCTTCCTTTTGGTGAAAGTACTTTCAAAATTAGAGAGATTACTTCCTACAAACAAGCCCACAATATTAGTGTAGACTAGCTTATGCTCGCGACTTCGTCCGCGTGGACTACAAAATTTCAAAACCCTATTTCACCCCCTTAGGAGTTGAATTTTCAAAAATCCTTTCTTAGCGGATGCCTACGTTATAATAGCTATCTGCATGCCAAATTTCAGCCCGATCCGTCCAGTAGTTTGAGCTGTGCGCTGATAGATCAGTCAGTCAGTCAGTCACCTTTTCCTATTATATATTTAGATTTATTAAAATTTATTATAGTTGGGACATTATGAACTGCGAACAGGATTATAAATCTGCTGAAATTTGGAATGGAGATAGTTTATACCCTGGATTAACACATAGGCTACTTTTTATCCCGGACAAATCTAAATCCACGCGGACAAACTCGCGGGCATCAGCTAGTTTATAATGAAACGGTATAAAATCAAGATTTTATAAATTAGGACCCGGAAACACCGGTTGAGAACTACATTTACCTGAGAAGATTTATTCTGCAGCAAAATTCTTAAAACAAAACATTATTCAAACGTAGAATCCCCGTCGGCCGTCCCACATGCTAAATAACCCCTGTGAAACGGTATTAAAGCAAGATTTCCCCTCAAGCTTGCGGAATAACTCCGGCGCGGAACGCGTGAGCTAACGCAAATGAATATAATCCGAGAGAGGTAACGTGGAAGTGGGGCTGTAATCACCGAAGGGCTTTAAGGGCATTGCCAAAATGGGGGCGATTCGAAGGTATACGCGGTAGTAAGTGAAGTCTACATTGGCCCCGATTCTCTAGTCTCTCTCTATACTAAATTTGGAGTGTCTGGATCCTTTTCTTTTTACTAATGCTAAAAAAGGAACGGAACATGACTTTTACATTTAAAGACTCTAAATTTTAGTGCACAATACAAATTTAAACAGTAGGTTCGCGACTGCGTGCTAAAATCACGGGTTTAACCATCTAAAAATTAAATTTAGAAATGTCAAACTGCTTCTGTCCTTTTCATATTACAATAGTAAGAAGAGGGTGCGAATACTCTAAAATTAGGTTGTGCTTAGAATCGGTGCCAATATCATCTTAACGTTGTCCTACTAAGAAGTACGTAACAATTGGGTGTTCAACAAATTCATGCTCGTTTTATCAAATAGCTTAAGCTAACACCTACCCAGACGTGATGGGGGGGTTTTCCAAAAAGGAAAAAAATATGGGCAGTATTGTAAAAAACATCGAGTTCGCTTCGCTCGCGCTTTGTCAGTTCTGAGTGCCTAGATTTAATTCGGGGGTTGCCATGGGGGGCGCAGGCTGGCTATATATGCTTAAGCCGGCACTGTCACCACGTTAGCCAAGAGCGGATTGACAGACTTCACACACCTTTGAGAACGTCATGGATGACTCTCATGCATGCAGGTTTCCTCACAAATTTTCTCTCACCATTATCTCTATATATATAAAAGGAAAAGGTGACTGACTGACTGACTGACTGATCTATCAACGCACAGCTCAAACTACTGGACGGATCGCGCTGAAATTCGGCATGCAGATAGCTATTGTGACGTAGGCATCCGCTAAGAAAGGATTTTTTAAAATTCAACCCCTAAAGGGGTAAAATAGGGGTTTGAAATTTTTGTAGTCCACACGGACGTAGTCGCGAGCATAAGCTAGTAATAAAATATATCCCAAAAATATCAAATCCGAGTCTGTCCCTGGTCATCCTAACCACCAGTTAGAAGTTTGAAGTTTTGTAGTTAATATTTTTGCAATTAGCAGTAGGTATGACATATTTTATTAAGCTCATATGTTAAAATCTCATTGTTAAAAATAGGAGTTTAAAATTTGTTTACTCCACGCGGACGAAGTCGCGGGCATAAGCTAGTTCCATTATAAAATGGTATAAAACCAAGATTTTAGAGTATAGGGAACAACTGAAGCGAAGCAAGAAAAGTACATAGAGTCCGCGGCAGCGGCAGAAAGTAAGGTACACCGGCCCTTAGGATGACATTTCGGCTTTGTAGAGCGTTGTCTCTGTCACTCATACCTATTTGACATTTTGTTGATCTCAACGACAGAGACAACGCTCTTCAAATCAGCTATCTCCTTCTAAAGGTTGATGTACATTACTTTCTGCCGCGTACTGTAAGTAAAACCATACTTCAGGGAAATTTTTGAAACAAAAAATTTACCTAAACGTGGAATTTCTGTGAAAACGCATAAACGCACCTTCTATCTCTTTCCTATCAATTTAAAAATTACAGGTAAAATCGACTAAAATATAACGCTGGTCCTGTAATCGCTGTATGTTTGACATGGCTTTAACAAAGTCATCCAAGGCTGTCTTCACTCCGCCGTCCGTTACCTTGGAGTTTAATGTAACAGTCCCCATGATGCTCGTCGCTTTGAAACACACGAAATTGTCTGAAACAACGTTCAAATCTTTTAAGAAAACCTTGCTTTATTGAATTGGCATTACGAATCAGTGGTAGATGTATTTGACAATTCAAAAAAAAAAAACCGGCCAAGTGCGAGTCAGGCTCGCGCAATGAGGGTTCCGTACTACAGTCGTATTTTTTCGACATTTTGCAGGATAATTCAAAAAATATTATGATACATTAAAAATAAATAAAAATCTGTTTTAGAATGCACAGGTGAAGACCTTTCATATGAAACCCCACTTGATATAGTTATCTTACTATGAAAATTGAAAATACTAATGATTAGTTCATGACCACAATTTAATTTTTTGTGTGTGATGTAACCACGAATTCACGGTTTTCAGATTTTTCCCCAAATGTCAGCTATAAGACCTACCTACCTGCCAAATTTCATGATTCTAGTTCAACGAGAAGTACCCTGTAGGTTTCTTGACAAACCGACAGACAGACAGACAGATCGTAGAAAGCACCGAACTGAGCCCACTTAAGGCTCGGAATTCTTTAGGTAGACCAAGTAGGTCGTCGGTTACTATCGCGTTGCAGTGTCTATTGAATACCACCAGCAAGCGAGCAGTGATCAATAAATGCCGAGTTTGGTGAACATCAGACAATAGCCAACACTTGTGACATAGTTAGTAAAGTCTCGCGAGCATTTGCGACTAACTAAACTCTTCTTCTCTACACATTGACAGTTAAGATGGCGAACTTTCCTTTGTCATAAGAAACTTGTGAACACGTTCCGCAGACACTATCAACTTTAGATATCTTTGGCTTGAAAGTTTTCATGCACCACATCGAAGTATGTACATAGTTTAAGATTTTGCGACAGCATCCGGGGACCCAGCTGGTCCTACGTTGTATTGTAGAACTTCGAAACTTCACTCTAGTGCTGACGTCATTAAAATGGCGGCCACGTGCAGTAGTAATTTACGGGACTTATAGCACGAAAAGCTTCCCGCCTGACGTCCATTGTTGCAAACAAAAGTGTGATAGATTTACTTTTTTTGGACAAAATATTTAAAAAAAGAACGACACATAGATGGCCAATGATTTCAGCAAAAGGATTTGTATTAAAACTACCTTATGCTCGCGACTTCGTCCGCGTGGACTACACAAATTTCAAACCCCTATTTCACCACCTTAGGTGTTGAATTTTCAAAAATCTTTTCTTAGCGGATGCCTACGTCATAATAGCTATCTGCATGCAAGCCCGATCCGTCCAGTAGTTTGAGCTGTGCGTTGATAGATCAGTCAGTCAGATCAGACACCTTTTCCTTTTATACATTAAGATTAGCCGTCAATTTAAAATAGTTTCTAGAAAAACAGATTATATTTATTCGGACCAACTAAGTAATCAAAAGTTTCTCATCGTCACTGCCCATGTGTATAAAACGAAGTGAACAGTAAAGTTAGTGTTTTCACAGGGGACGCGGTACACCGAACTTGCACGGTTCTTAATTGGTAATAAGATTAGAAATTTATGTTAAACCCCCTAACGAACTTAGTGTTTGTTATCGAGTGAGGAATGAGGCTTCTGCCGAGCTTCGGCAGCATTCTTCGAGGAATTTGAATTATCGAAGGTGTAAAATTTAGCACATTTTCAAAAGATCACAGGTGAAAGTGTGTAATATAAATTTTAGCACCGCCATACCGAAGTTCCATGCATAAATATGTATTTGATACCTTAACACCGGCAATACGCGGACAGCTTGAAGCTGCGACTGCATATTGAACTATAGACTTCTACGAACGTACATACACGAACTGCACAAGCAGTTTAACTGCTTCGAGCGGTTGGCAACACGGTTAAATTTCATCATGCGGTCAAGCAGTCGCTAGGCATACACTGACTGCTCGAGCTGTCGACTGCTCTCGCGCAGTTACCTCCACCCGCGCTCCTCATTCCACGTCGCGCACGCTTTCCGTCCGCACGCATCGTTTGTTTATTGAGAACATTGAAATTGCTAACTGCTTGAGCAGTTAAGCTACCTGCTCGATGGCAGCTTCAATCTGTTGACTGACTGCAAAAGCGGTCCGTGTATGTCAGTGTATGTTGATCACTGGCTAACCGCTCAAGCAGTCCGTGTATGGCCGGCCTAATTTGAACGCCAGTTCTTTATGGGTTCAAGATTTGTAAAACTCACGAACAAAATGTTTTTTTTAATAAAAAGAATGTAGGTATTTATTTTATTTTATTTATTTTTATTTTTCATGTACCTACCAAAATTGTAGTTACATAGAAGTAATAAATTAAGTTACATTGGAAATACTTATCTCTAAATAGAGATTTCTTCCAGCTTCCCATTCAAGGTTGTGAGTAAGGCGTATTAAAAAGTGGAATAGGATATGGCCATCGAAGTCCCCAACAGTAATATTAGAATGGATTTGCCATTCTTGCAGCCTGTGTGTATCAAATATCGAGTTAAAGTTGGCATCGAAGTCAGTGTTGTCTCTTGGGAAGTGTCCCTCCGTACTTACACGACTCTTAATTGAAAATACGATTTCAAAATGTTTGTCCCCTTAATAAACTTAGTGTTCGGTGATTCTATTGAAACACCAAGTAAAGGAGTTATAATAAAATGGGGGTTCCTAAAAAATCAAAAAATCAAACCAAAAATCAAAATCTATTTGTTTGTTTGTTGAACGCACCGCACACCACGTCAACTCGGTGCGGGCGAGCGCTTGTGACGTGCGGGTGTGTGGGGCGTTCCCCCGCCTCATAGCCCGATTGCCATCTCAATCTGTCGCGGACTATAGGTACAATTTTTTTATGTAGTTAACAAACACTATTTCATGCGTATCTTGTTTAAGCTAGGTACCTACCTACCTACTAGTTCTAAGCAATTTTTAACCGACTTCCAAAAAGGAGGTGGTTCTCAATTCAGCCTGTTTTTTTATGTTAACTACTAATTAATATAAGCGCCAGCTTGCTCGTTATCTCTATCAAAAAAAAATTGACTACCGAAATACAGAAAATACCATCAAGGAAATAAAAGTATCGGCATTATAAAATTTGCCGCATTATTCACAGTTTTTAGATAGTATTTTATAGAATTATTTTGATTTTATCTGATCTTGTCAACACGCGATTAAAACATTGCTAACAGCAATAGCTTTTTAATGTAGGTACAGATAAACTCGCTTAGCACCTTAATAATCAAATTCAATACAAAGCTAGTAAGCGGAGGTCCAAGCGATTGATCCCAGGGACGCACATCTAACTTTTCGGAGTTATGTACGTTTTTAAGTATTTAAAATATCACTTGCTTTAACGATGAAGGAAAACATCGTGAGGAAACCTGCATGCCTGAGAGTTCTCCATAATATGTTCTCAAAGGTGTGTGAAGTGTGCCAATCAAACCAATGGTAAATTAAAACTACCTGACTATTCATAAGCACTTTTAAAAAGTTTACATGAATAAAAAAACATTCTATTCTATTCTAATCCGCACTTGGCCAGCGTGGTAGACTATGGCCAAAACCGTTCTCACTCTGAGAGGAGACCCGTGCTCTGTAGTGAGCCGGCTATGAGTTGATCATGATGATGATTATCAAATAAAACAGCACATAAAGATTAAAACTTGTATATTGGTACTTCGTATATTTTTTTCATTTACAATTTCAAGTCGATAAGAATAATTGTAATATTATTTTAAGAGGTTTACATTAAATATAAAGATAACAAAAACGTAACGAATACGCGAATTTATTTTTCAAAATAATAACAAACCTCTAGATAATAACTATAGTATAAATAATTATATTATAGAATTAGTTAAACAGTATTGAACAAGTTACTAATTATTTTATTTTCATGTATAGAATAATATACTATAGATTTTATATCTATGAAAACAATTTAATTTAAATTTAGAAACTTCTAATGGGTAGGTAATATTTAAATATTATGAATCGGCGTATTTCTTTTTACATGTTATTTTTCAGAACTGTACAAAAACTTATGTAATATTTTGAAAAATTGTGATTGGTAATAATAAATTATTGCATTCAACTATATTAGTATTTATTGAAAATGGAAAATGTATTCGAATGAAGCTTTTGATTTTCCAATTCGAACACGTTTTCAAAATAAAATAAATATATTATATTATGTAAAACCTACACAATTTGCAAGGGCTCTGTGCAAAATTGTGGGGTTTTAGATATTTTTATTAATTATTAATCTATATTATATAATCATTACTCTGCATTAAAATTTGTTTTATTTTAAATTCTATAGATAAATATATAATATAAATACTTTGGCAGCATTAAACAATTTGACTATGTGCGTAACCCATTTTCAGGATTTAAAAATAAATAAATAATTAAAGGATGAAATTCACTAAGTTTATATCATTTAGATCACACTTACATTGGAAGACAATATATGAAAGTTTTATTGAAGAGAATTAAATGAAAGTTAGTCATTCGGAAATATAGTTTTTCTATTGCTTTCAAATTTATTATTAAATATTATTAAAATTCTAAATATCTTTACAAACTATTCAGAGTGATGAAGTTGATTTTATTTTCTATATTTAATGAGAATATGCTAATACAAGATCTAATTTACATTTATTTAGAATTAAGTAGTCGTTGTCATTTAAAATTTATGATAATTAATTAAATTCTAATAATGTATTAACTCAGTATTTACAGATTTATTGTAGGAAAGAAATTTATACAAACTATATTCAGTCAATAGGTACAATTTGATAAATATGTTTTTATTAATAAAGTAAAATGTATTCCTAATCATAAGTTTGTCGAATACACATACTTAATTATTATTATAACAGTAATTACTATTAATGATGTATTTTTACATTTACATGAATTATATAAGCATTTTTACAATTCACACTAAGTTTTACTAAATAAATACGCCTAAATGAATACGTATACTTTGCTATATAGATATAATAAATAATAACATAATATATATCTCTAATAGAAAATATGCTATTTTATTATCATCATAAGATTAGATTAACATGAATTTTGGTGTTCTTTTTTGGTATATTACATTATAATAATAAAAAGTATTTTCTACAAATATAAAGTATTTTTTCTACTTAATTTTTAAATTATAATCTACTTGGATACAATATTTACAAAAAGGCGAAAAAAACGCGACTAGCGCAATTTTATTGCAGCATTTAATCTTTGGATAATTTGATTTACGCACATCTTTTTTAGCGTGGCTAACTTTAAACTTTAAAATTAAAATGGTTTTTAATTCTATTTTTTTAAAACCTTTACTCACTTACATTGTTGTATATTATTATGTTTTGACAATTCTACTGAAATCTCATTAAAAAAATGTTTCTGCAAATTAAGAATTTTGAATTTACTTATTATTATTCCAAAATCGCCAACGCCGAGTTTAACAAAAAATTAATATGCATGAAACTTAACATTTTTAAAACAATTACCTGTATTAATATGGACACAAATTAAAATTTACAATATTTACACGTTAACAAAAGTAAATTAATTAAATAAAACAATCACTTCAGTGCAATTTGTCAATGTGCTTTAAATTAGGCACAGACGCAAAGTCATTTTAGTATTTTTTTTAATATAAAGAGAGCTGAGTATGCTATAAAATTAAAATATTAAGTATCTAATTTTTTAAATATTTTGCATAATATGGACTTTATTTGCTGGTTCTTTAATATAAAAATTTCGGCTTAAAAATTAATTTTTTCACTACTTCATTATTTTTTTCGTTTACAACATTCTCAGCTCTTTTTCCTAACACCACATCTTTACAATGATTTTATTTGATCAGCAATAATGACTAATGACTAATGATCAGGTAAGATTTTTTTTTTACAAAAACATTGAACGACTATATTACTAAAGAAAGTTTTAATAGGCTATATTTTTTATAGCTTAAATACAAGAAAAAAAGAAAAACGAAACTGTGAAATCTAATAATTAGGTATATTATTTCTCAAGTTAGTGACTATGAACAACAATTAGGTAGACAAAAAATGTTTAGTAAAAAAGTTAATTCCTATTATCTCAAAAAAATATTATAAAGTTTAAAAAGACAAAAAATATTTTGTGTAAAAAATAATCTTACCTTGTTATATTATGCACAATGATTCTATTAATGAACAAATTTAAACTATTAGTTTGTACGTATAAAGCGTATAGTTACTACAGATAAAATACTTAAAATCATGAAGCAACAATAAAAAATATTCCAAGGAGAGAGCATGCTTGGTTTAATTTTTTTAAATCATAATATGGTATGATAAATTATGGGATTAAATAGTTTCATTAAATATTTAAAGTATACCTAGTGGCAAATTTTGCTGTAGAGATTCATATTGCACTCAACTGAAATTTTGGTAATTGCAACCAAAGAATTATAGAACCCGTTGCAACACAATGAAAAGTGATTTTTTAAATCTAAATACATAATTGATTAATAGAAACCCAGTTAATTAAAGAAAGTATCATTTCAGATATAATATTAATAAGCAGCTCTCATCACCATCAAAACTATTTCGCAATGAGTATAATATTATTTATAAATAAATAATTTATTTGAGTATGTGAATCTTACGAGTATTACAATAGGAATTAATTTAGGTGAGGATAATATATTAAATCTATTTTAAGGAATTTATGTATACCACATAGTTTATATTACATTTTTCAAATCCATTAGTGTTTGCAGTATTTTTTTCATTAATTTAATTTTCATTAACGCTATGGTTTTCGCTACGTATTGATATAAACTATCAATTTCCTTTACAATTTTGTATTTTACATTATCAGAAAAGGTGGTTTATTAATATTTTCATATTGCACTCCTTTGCATTTAGAATTTATTAGTGCGTAATAGTTTAGCGGTTCGAACAGATCCAACCGAGGGATCATGATCATGAGGTGAACTCAGGGTAATTATTTGTATTACAGTAGATTGGCTTGATTAAAGTAAAAAAAATGAAAAACAATATAAAAACTAACAAATTAAAAAAAACGAATAGCTGTAGTTCGATTTAATTTTTCTGAGTAATAAGCTTTTCAATAGCTCATACGATAGGAATGCATATTTTTATTAAAATCATTTTTCAATTAAGATTTCGTTATTTGTTAGTCATTTTTTTTGATTTATTAGTATTTGCAACTGCATTATCTTTGGTAGGTACCTACCTAATGCGTATACCTACTTTTTCTATTAAATTCTATTTACGCTGTTAAATTTTAAATAAATAAATAATTCATGTAATCCATAATGTATCCCACTAAGCTATTACGCAATTTCGCAGAAAAAATTTCGTTTTAGAAATTGACAATAATAAGATTTCATACAATAATCTCATAGACATCGAGGCCTAGCGTTAACTGCACACATCAATTTTAGAAATAGATCGAAAAATTAGGTACATAATAAATATTCCTATTTATTTATAATAATGTGTTATAACAAAATCCATCAATTCCTTAGTTTGGAGTCCTACATATATATTGTATTTGCAACCTAAATACATAATATACAAAATATTTGTAGTTTTAGTATAAGATACATAAATTTAATAATGATACAAGTAAGTTATAGTACAAGAGAAGTCGAGACAATTATTGTGATAACAGTGTAAGCATAGCGTTACCGTGCATTTACATATTCGCCATCGAAGCTCGTCTCGCTACTCGCTGTCAATGTCATTGACATGTCATACTCTTGTCACATGTCATGACACAATCTTGCCACAGTGCAATAGCGAGTACGAGACCATACTAGTGTGCTAAGCATAAGATTTTACATTTCACAAACGTTGACGGAATTTGAGAGTCCAAACACAATAACGTGAAAGTTCTTGATGGTCCTGAAAATCCTTGATTTAAGTTCAAAAATTTAGCACTAATTGCAACATTTCCGCTTGAAGCGCTGGCTGTAAATGTAGGTATGGCCAAACTTGAACTTTAAAACAAGGCAGTTAAGATCAACTGTACTTTAACACTGAAGTGTTTCGACGCTTAAATTCTATCAACGTTGATGAAATGTAAAATATATTAAGGATACAAGTAACACGCATCCCGGCAATGATACAATTGAACGACACCACCGCTGACTATAAGTTCTATGTTAAGTAAAACAATCATAGTAGGCGGTGGTGCCTTTACCAAAAAGCCATTGTAAACGACACCTCAGTGGTGACGTCCAGTAGTGTCGTCAAGATTTGTCATGCGAATGTGTAAATCACGTGTAAACACATTATAGAAGTCAAGTCAAATAAATATGACAAAAGTACAAGCAAAATGTTTAGAGAAATCATTCCATTATGACACAAGTATAAGCATAAAATCGCAATGTAAAGTCGCATGGCAAATGATTTGATCAACGTACATTGTAAAGACCTGGCACTGCTCGCTGTTGGGCCATCAATATCCTATTGGCCACACACCTATAGCAGCACAGGTAGGCTAAACATCACTTGAACAGTATCCTCCGGAACGCCCTTCGGAAATCCTTATTAAATATCGTATATATTACAGGGTTTAGGACAGAGTTCATGTATCCTAACCAAAATGCTATAGCGAACGCGCTGCCCGGTATGACACATCTTCTGCAGGCTGCTTTAAGGATATATAAAAAGAAAAATGGCAGCCAACAGGCTATAAAACTACCCATAATTAAACCTAATATTAAAGTAGCACGTTTTTCTTTCTTTCGTGCTAATCTTCTTTTTTCCCTTTCCGGGTCTCTTGGTTTATGCGGTTTGGGTAACGCAGGTTCTAGTTCTGCTTTTGTTGGCTGCGTTTTTTCTTGTCTTCTTGACAAGTCGCTTTTCTTGCCAAATATAGGTTGACATATTCTTAGTTTTAGAGGTTTGACGTTAGCGCAACGGGTGGCAACGCCCGAGTCTGATGAGGAGGGCTCTAACTCTGAGACCATGTCAGTATCGATGGCCATGCTGGGTGCTCGATTTCTCTGTGCTTGTAGTGCTAACTCTCCGTTTACGGAGAGTGTAGAACTTCTGTAGGGACACGCGGCTAAAGGATTTCTTGTCACTTGCGCTGATGTTACCACCTGAAACAAGTAAGAAGTTTCTTGAGTACTCCTCGGCTTTGCTCGGGTCAAATTTCTAAGTTCCTTTCTTAGATCCCCCATCTAACTACGTTATAGAAAGTACCTATATGCAAAATCTCATATTATGTTGAGACTCTCATGTTATGTTAGGTATACTACCACTTTGATAAAAGATGACCTTTTCGATGGAACGTTTAGCGATAAAGAAATGACGCAGAGAGCTGATCGCTTTTAGTC